>NC_084666.1:5976307-6642807 GCF_028389875.1 Rhea pennata
TCAGCTGTCATGGTGCAATCTTCTGAATTAGCAATGTATTAACTTTAAATCATGTAATTCTAAAACTTTATAAATTATAGGGGCAAAAAAAGCAGTAGCTCAACAAAGCTTATTCTACTTCCTTGTAAATTCACCCAGCTCCTCTGAGTTTGAACCTAATACTTCGTGTTTGACTAAAGCCCAGCTTGTTTTTGGCAGGGCACATGGAAGGAGATCTAGACTTCATCTAAAGGAAACTGGAGAAGCCATTCTTCCTGAGAGACAAAGGAATTATGTTCAATTTTGGGCATTATTATTTTTAATTATCAATTGGTATTTTTTTCTCTCATCTTTCATTTTTTCTTTCCTTTCTGTACATGTTCTTTTATTCTATTTTTTCTTTTTGCCTCTGTCCATTACAGGGAAAAATGAAGGAAAAAACAACTGCTTCTGTTTGTGCTGAAACCTTAATCCAAATGTAAAGCCTCTTGTATACTCATTTTAGAATCATAGAGAATCATAGAATCTGTAAGGTTGGAAGGGACCTCTGTAGATCATCTAATCCAACCCCCCCACTCAGATAAGTTCATTCTATCAGAATGCATAATTTTTCCTTCCATATCAGCACTTTTAAGGTGTGTTACCATGTCCATACTGTTATAAGTGAAGCAGTACCTCTTCTGAGTGAAGTTAAAGGCAATGTATAAACTTAGCATTTCGAATCCAACTATGGCACTGAAAAGGATAATTTCTCCTACCTATAAATGAGTGTTAAACTCTTTCCTGGATAGTCCTGTCACTACTCTTTTTTGTATTAGTTTGACCCTAATTTGTATTAGGCAAATGCAGTGGGATTAAGTTAAACAGTTTGAATCATCTCTCTTTGTCAAACTGGTTCATTTATCTGTGGAATTAGAGGTCCGTGACCATAATGGCTGTCAGCAGACGTGCAGAGTCAAGAAAGTCAGAGTGGTAACCTTTCTTACTGTCATTTATTGAATGTGCTGGTCTACTATAGTATTAGTGCTGAAATGGTTGTTGTCTTTGAAGACTACATCAATGGCAACTTTTGATGCAATTTCTTCAGAGAAGAAGGCATTACCCAAAGCTGCATAGGACAAGAGGCAATTAAAGTTGGCCTACCAAGAAGCAGATTTGTTGCTGTTGTTCTTGAGTTTAATGTATTTGGGTTTGGAGATTGTTTTTTTTTTCCTGGCATTAAACTTACTCAGCAACTGCAGCAACTCCACATGCTGCTTTCTGTTCTGGAGTTCAAAGGGATCTTTGCAGAAACAGCTAGAACCTTCTCCAGTTAAATATCTTAAAGTTTGTATAGCTTGCAAGGAGGTGAGTTGCTTTTGCTGCAGAATCATTTTAGTTGCAATACCCAGAGGGAAAATACAGCTTAATGAGCATTAATGAATCACAAAAGTTCATGTGTAACTGAACAAAAAGCTGACCTAGCAGCTTTCTATTTGTTTATTTGAAAGAGAAGATAATAAATACCTGCTGGCCAACTGTGAGTGAACTTTAAATTTTATACAGCCAGGCAAACTGAAACGTTCGTATGTTAGATGTATTGCTTTGCTGTTCTTCCCGCATCCAGCGCAATTCTCAACTTTATCTTGCATTTATATATCCATCTACAAATTACAGATTTGAAGAGTCAAGTCTGTAGCTGGGAAGGAGAAAGACCTTTTCTTTAAAGCGGTAAAGCATCAAGCAGCATTTTTTTGGATAAGGCATGTACCACAAACTGCAGCTCCATCTAATTACAAGAATCTCATTTCCTATTAGCAACAAGAAATATTCTGCTTGGTTCAAGGCTTTTGGGGACAACCAATCAATGGTGTGGTGTTTCAGGCAGAATCAGTTCAATGCAGATGGTCTGTGTGATTTCACAAAATAATGATCTACTTCAGCTAACTAGAGTGTGATTGCTCTGAATTTAACTACAATGAAATGCAGTGATGACTATAGGCTCCAAGTCCTAAACTGGCATAATGTGATGTATAATGGAGAGCTTCACAGAACTGAAAGCATTCACACAAATGGGTAACTCATTACTGTTTTCTTAGAAAAACTAAAGTAGCTTTTTGCTAGGGGCAGTTTCATTTAGTGCAATGGAAATTTTTGTCTCTTTAAATGTAGTTGTTATTGTATAACCTAGCAAATGTCACTGAATGCAAAATGGAGTGGAACATAAACCAAATTCTACTACCACTGATGCAGCATAAATCAAGAAAGACCTTATTTAAGTAAGTGACATTTCAGCTGATATAAACTTGTTTATTTGACGACAAAGCACTGTAGATAAATTTTTCTGAACAGTCCGTTGCCCCATAATGCTTAGTATAAGTCAGTGTATCTTTATTAGCTTTTGCCAGCAGGACTTCTCCCAGTTTACATCAGATGATATTTAGAGAGAGTGGAAAAGGTTGAAAGAAGCCAGCTGCATCACTTTGAACCTGGCCTGGTTCAAAGCCTGGTAACATTTTCATCATTTTAAGTTCAACTAGCTGTATTATATGACTATTAGACATATCCCTTTGTATATCAAATATTTTATGTGCATGTCTGAGTATATTAAAAGACAAGTTCACACTAGCTACTACAAGAAAGGGAGATCAGAACCAAAATCAGTAGAAATAAACCTAAGATAAAAAAAGACTTTCAGACAGATCCTATACATATATCAATGACCTAATTCTTGTATAATAAGGATGAGCAAAAGACTTTGTTGTAGAATCTGTTGTCCTTGGTAAGAACCGATGCACTTCTGTATTATACCAGAAGTGTTCAGTAAGCTGAAACTTTTTTTTGCTCAAAAGTTGGATGAGTAGATCTTAAAATATGAACCATGCTGATCTGATTACTATGCTAGGATATGTTCAGAACATAAAGGAAGTAAGAAAATGTATTTTTGATAAAATATAGACTGTTATACTAGTGACTGACTGCATTATATGCCATAAAGCCCAATGTCCTTCAAAAGGAAGCACTTTGCAAGGCTACTCTTGAAACTACATGAAACTGATTCTACAGTGCTTATGTTCGATAATATCCTTATATGCTCATGAAACTGCAAAATTATTTCAAACTGAAGGGTCATATCTAGAGGAAACTATGTAACTCACATACATTCAATATACCTGCTTAGATCCCGGGAGTGTTCTGGTAACAAGCCAATGCATATCAGACTTGATTGAATATTTCTGCCCAACAGTCTGAAATACTTAAGCTGTTAAGCTATTGAAATGATCAATGTGACTTTAATATAAATTATTTGACCTATACTAATAAGTTGTGTACTATTATATCCTGTCACAACACTGATGTGATACTCCATATCTTTACTGGGAATCATGGGTACATTGATAGGAGAGGATATATTTTATCTTACATGTGCTTTCATGAACCAAATCCCCAATTTTCATAGAACATGTTCTTCCAGATCTTTAATGTGTGTTGAGCTAGGATAGAGAAGAAGGAGAAAAATCTGTTAGATCTGGACCATTTATATGTTTAAGAGCTATAATGTTATTACTGTTATTCTAAACAACAGTATGTAGTTTTTTCAAACGTGGCACACAGTATATGTTTTTCCAGAAAAATGTCACAAAGCCATTAGCTGTACTTTTATTTGAAAAGTGTTGTGGATTGCTTTTCCTTGGAGGAAGGAAATATAAAAAGAAACTGCAATACCTACTGTAGTGCTGAAATGAAGGGGTCTGTGTATCAGAAAACCTGAACTTATGGCAGGCTAATTACTATGAGTCACCAACAAGTCATACAAAAAGAGAGCCATTTCAAAGCACACTATCATAGATTTCTGATATCACATTTACAGAAGTGCCACTGCATCATTCACTCAACAAGAAAAATTGATTTTTGCAGAAAACTTTTACATCTAGTAGAAGAGGAAGAAAAATGAATCTCTAAGCTTGTTGATGTACAAGAATACCAGGTAGAAAACAAATTCTTTTAACATATTGTGGAGTGGACCTGTCACATTAGTGACAGTAGAGATTTGTGTTACGTATTTGGCCACTGTAAAATAAAGTGATTATATTCCTAATACATTGCAGAAGTTAATGCTCACAGCTTGCTCTTTCTCCAAATGTAGTTCTTTGAATGTAATCATGGATTGACACATGCCCTAATCTTCTCCTGTGATACAGAAAAAGTCAATAATATACTTCTTTGTGGATTATGTGCACATAATTGGGATGGATTCTGAGCACATGAATTTTCCGGGGGGGGGGGAAGGGGAGCAGGATTTAATGGAATCATTTCATTGTATACTTCTCAGCAGTAAACAGTGGTTTGAATGCACAGGAATTTTTAAAGTATTTACTTGTCAACAGCAAACTTCTTGTTTTCAAGAACAAAGAGGAAGTAAAGCAGTGAATGAGAGTACTGTGAAATGGTTGTGTCTTCGTTGCAAAGCAGGTGTACTCCACAACGCTTCCAGTAGTGCTTGAGCTAGGAAATACAATTTGGTCAGGTCCTGACAAAATTTAAAGATGAGTCTTCTGTAAATTCCATCTCCTTTTCACCTACTTCTTTGCAACTAAAACTAAAAACATGGACAAGGAGAGAAATGTGATATGCTTCAGTAGGCATTCTGGTCTGAAAAGCTATGGGACAGAATGGGGGAACTGAAACTCCCTTCTTTGCATCATTCGATGTTAGGAATTAGTCGGAAGAGAACCTGCTTTGCTTGGCAGCGTAGTCTCTTGCTGCACGTGGAATACCTACAACAAGGATGTTGGGGAGATCATGCTGCACTGACTGGGAATGGGCTAAACTCAGAGCCACAGAGAGAAAGCATGATTTAGGAACCAGTGGGAACAACCAAAGTCCACTGAACTCCTCTTGCCTCTAGCAGATCTATATCTACTGAAGGTACAGTAAGTACAAAGGCACTAAGGAAACAGACACAGATTTGCAACTTGCACTGAATTTGTTCTGCTCCAAAAAGCACTTGTAATCCTATTAGGCATTTTATAACAATGTTCTATGGATGCCGGTAGTTAGAGTACATGAGTGATAGCCAAACTGTCAGATCTTCTTAATAACGTCACGCTATTAGAAGAGAATCAGAAGAGTATTATGATACCAAGCTGGCCAAAAAGCTGATAATATTGCCCATATAAAATTTATACTCTATGTAAAAGCCTACTTTATTGTTATTAATTGTAAAGCCCCATTAACTTAAAAGGGAAAAACAATGGGCAGTGATTTTTTTCAGGGTTAATGTGCCACTGAATGGAAAGGGCACATTATTTGCTTTCCTTTAAAATGATGTTAAAGTGATATTCCTAACTGTTTATCCAAAAATGATGTTACATAAAAAATGAGATAGGGCTTGATACTCTTTAATTAGGAATTTATTTTGCATAAGGTGATACGATGTGAATCATCACAATTCTAGGAGACCAGTCCTTCCCCCCGTAAGGAGTATTTTGAGCTATGGACTGTTATTGCCATACAAATGAAAACACCATGTTCTGCATCTGCATTCCCGCAGTCTTCATTGTTAGAGTATCTGAATATTTCATAATTATTCACAGAATTTACCCTCATAACAGGTCTAGCAATAGAGAACTGAAGCATGGGATAATTTATTTGTGAATTATCCAAGGTCGCTCAAGTAATGCCTGTACAGAAATCAAACTCAAGCCTCTCAATTCCCAGTCTAGACTATTGACTATTTAATATCTTCTAATAGCAGTTTCAGCAAAAGAGCAAAAGCAAACTGGGCCATGTTTTCAGAGGACTTACACACAGTAAAATTACAACAGTTTTACAAGGTGCCATGTGTCAGCTGAGCTGTGCTAAATGTTTATCTGAATATTGCCTGCACCAAAACTGATAATTGCTTTACCTACTACAAAAAAATATTACACTAAGTTATTGCCATCAGATAACAGCATACATAGCCGCTGTTACTGTTCCTTAATTGATAGGTGCTGACTTCTTGGCAAATATTCTAGAAACCTGAGGTCCCTGTTGCAGGAATACAATGTCGTAAGGGTTATTCTAAATGTTACAGTAGTGCTCAGGACTACAGCCAGACTTGGAGCCCCATTAATACTAGACAGTTGTACAAACAGGCAACCAGAGATTCTCTGTGTGAGAGTTCACAGTGTACATACAGAAGTCCCATGTGGGAAAGAAAGCAATCACACAAGTCAGGGACAGAGGTTTCAAGACATAAGTAAGTTATAGGGGATTAATGTTGGGGCTTAACATTTATTTCTCTAAAATAATTTCAGTTTTCAGCTGTTAATTGTGTTTATTTATTACGTAATTTCAACACATGCTTTAACTGCAGTGAAGGTGTGAGAGGTTGAGAAAGATATTAGATAAAAGCAAGTAGGAATGGGGAATATGTTGGATGAGGCAAAGTGTGGAGAAGAGTAGAATGAAGGTGGGGAAGAAAACAGTGGGCTTTTAGAATGAGGATAACATCACAACAAAGTGTGGAGCAAACCACAGAGCTCTTGGCGACAGTCAGAAATTGCTTGGTGACACCAGCAGTAAATACAAAACCTGCTTGCAGTTGATCCTGCTGTGTGAACCTGTGCCTGGCCCATCTCAGATGTTCCTTCCTGAAAGACACGATTGTCAGCGAGGGTGGAATATGAAGAATCATTCTAGACTTCTAGATGTTTAACTGGAGGTGCCTGCTGAAAACCTTGTCACCATAGAGACCTTTGTATCAATGGACAGAGAAAGGCACAATGTCAGATCTGAGCACAGAAGACCATCTGAGGAAACATTCCTCTGTCCACTGACAGGAGTGGAAGGCTAGAGCAATTATGCTTCCAATATGGCTGGATTGCCTGAAAGTAGTTGTATAAATCCAGAGTTCAGTATTCTGGATGTTCTATTTTCTGATTATGTATTGGAAGAGGATATTTTTTAATACGTGAGCTTCATTTTCCCTTTAAAATTTTGTCTTCCAAGTGAGAGGGATGAGAATCATTGTTCTATCTGGTGAAGTTTATATTGCCATATGCCAAGTTTGATGTACCCCAAGGATAAAGAATGGGATTTTTTTCCTCGGAATGTCTTTTTAACACATTAAAAAAAGAAAGAAAGAAAAAGATTCCAGATTACATAAGACTGTGTCACAGCCAGACCTCTAAAGTAAAAGTTGAAAATTACTTTTTCCTTTGCAGATAGCAGAAGTGAAAGTCTGCATTTACCAGCTAAAATCAAAAGGCTTTTTTCTTCTTTTAAAGATGTTGAACAAACATCTCAATACATGAAGTCTTGTCTGTTTCTTATCTGAGACATACAAAGCACAAGAAGATTTTGGGGACTTTGAAAGCGAGGTGAGAATATTTATTTATCCTGTGATAGCTACTCTGTCTAAGGTTTGAAGGATGCTGACTTCACATCCTTTTTGGAAGACTACTTATTCAGCTGTGCAGCAGGTATAGTTCAGAAGTTGATACAGTTGATTATATCTGATGCCTTCTACATTTATCAAAGTTAAGCAGAAGGTCAAGATCACTAATGTTCTCTTTCCACTAGAACAAAAGATGGATTGCAAAGCAGAGAAACTTAACAAGAAGAAAAGAAAACCTTTGTTGAAAAGGCTACATTGGGACCAAGTTTGTGGAGATGAAAAGATATGAAAGAGACTGAAGGAAGCAATTTGCTTTTGTACCAAAGTGCATAAACTAGACAGAGGAGATTGCATTCCCAATCCAAATACGAGACTGTCTTTTTCCTATATGAACAAATAACAAGATAGTAATTTTATTTATCTACTTTGTAAAATGTACAGAAGTTTTCAGGATTAAATCTTGTAACATATAAGCAGAAATAAACAATAATAAAGTGTTAGTGAGAGAGAGAGAAATCTTCACGTCAGTATCTTCTTGGTCTGCTGCCCAAGTGTACAAAAAAGTCTTGTCTTACACCATCTAATCACATCTTCTCTGTTTTACTCTAGTTAATTGTCTATATAAGTTGAAGCTGTTTCAGTAGTTGAAGGAGATATTTCTTTCCTCGTCCTCCATTTATTTCCTTCTTATTTTAAATCAATTTATTTTACAAAGAATTGACTTTCCTGAAATTGTTTTATAGAATGCAACAACATTATAATAATATTTTCATTACAAATTTTGATATATCTTTTTCAAAAAGCAGAAAAAATATTTCATGATGTTGACAAGGAGCAGCTTCTTAGTTGAAATACTGTAAAAAAAGAAGATTCTGTTCTCTCATTTCAGTTCATTCTTTCCCCCATACGCTCAGTTTCAAATATGGCATGTGCTGACTTATTCTGTGAACATGCACTGTCAGTTTTACCATTTCTATCAGTCGTAGTTGATCAAACGGCAAATGTCAGTGAGTTGCCATTTGGCTCCAATTTGATAATATGATCTGTGCAACAATCTGGTTTTTTCGGTCCTTTTTGCATGTTTCAGATATGGAGTTTTTGGCAGGGATAAGTCATGTATGCACTGAAAGCACAGCTTCAGGACAACCCAAACTATTTACAATTTAGGTATGATTTCTCCAAATAGTTTAGAATAAAATAAAAATGACAATGCATTTCAGAAATGTCAAAACAGTTCAGTCACTAAATAAAAAATGTCAATAATTCATTCAACCCTTATCTGTAATATTTTAGATGTCTAGTGTTTTCAGTCAGCAAATTCCAGATCTTTACTGGTAAATCTAGATCACTGCACGATTATATTACTAGATATGATAAACTCAAGAGCTTTCTTTTATTCTTTTTCTCTTAGTGCTAGCAAGTCATAAAGAAAAGGGAAAGTCAAAGGTGTGGAATGAGGTTTTCAGAAGCACTCAGTATTCACCTAAGTCATCACCCACTGAACTCCATGATTAAACTTTTGCTGACTTCCAGGCAACTGTGTTATGCTAATTCTTACTGCTTCTGGACATGCTGTGCTTAAATACCTCTGTGGCATGTACTTTTTTTCGGCTGAGGTCATTTACTACACAATGATTTCTTTCAGCTTTCCTTTTCCTTTTCTGCATTCTAGTTTTAAAGCTAGTCAGTCAGCTGGATGTCTTGGTATAGCAGTTCCTGATCAGAATACTCTAGGAAGTAACAGCAGTTCCACCGTTCATTAGAAAGCATATTTTTCAAGAATTGGGAAGTAGCACACTGCAGAAAAAATATTGTATAGTTTACTGACAGCACACTGATTTTTAAACAACGTTCATATAAATAATAGCTTCTAGCTTGCCAGTCATTACGTGGTAGAACTTTTTATTTTTACTTTTATGCTGGTTTGTTTGTTGCTTTTTATACTGTAATGTCTGAATAGTTTTAGTTAATAAAATGTACTTCAGGGTTTTTTTCTTTTTATAATGTGATCCATTTCTGAGCTTGGTAGGGATAAAAATATACCCACAGGAACAGTTTTAACCAATTTGTCATTCTTTCTAAGTTCTTTATGTCTATTAGAAAGATAGCACAGTAACATTTTTAAAAGAAGGAAATTTGTTTTATAGTTTGGGGACATGGAAATGAATAATTATATTGCATTATGTTTTACAGCCTTGAAATCACAGCAGAATTAAGTGCAGAAAAAATATTTTGATATTTGTGTATGCAGCATAGTTCTCCTGTGAAATCTAGAGCAAATAAATGTGTATGAGGCTGCAGAGGTTGACTACAAGACTCTCCATAACCCATAGTGTTCTGTTCTTTCTGAACTGTACTCTACCAGTCAGTTTTCTATCACGTGTCAATACTAAAGCATTTAACATTAAACATACTGATTCAGGGCTATCTGTACAGCCAAGAGGATTTAGGATTCCCTCATTATACCAGTGTTCCCTGCTTTTCCACTTCCCACAAGAGCAGGGTTAGTCATTTTGTGACATATACTGGCAGGCTGACTGTCCCAAAAGAGTTATTATGAGAGAGAGAAAAAAGCTGTGGAGAAAGAGACCCAGTCAAGTGAATTTACTCATTTATAGTCATAGAGAAAGGCAGTAGCAGAGCGCAGGTTCCAGAGTGTGTGAAATGTAAATTAGTGCCCACAGAAAAGGCATTGTATTCAACAACCAGGACTGCACTTCAGTGACTGTTTAGGGATTGCCTAAAATTCACAAGTGCCTCCTCAGTAACCTTTAAAGTTCCCAAGTGCCTGTTTTTAAGAATCTAGATGTATCCAGAAAATCTCTCTGAAGAGTTAGCAGCTGGGCATGAGATGATACACACAAATACACACAAAGTGTGAATGGACGGTGCCCACCAAGCACAGAGAGCTGCCTCAGCCCCCTGGACAGAGGCTGTTCAGAGGTTACATGCACTTTTTGTAAGGTCTTGAAGTTCTACCACATATAGTCAGAGTTGCTTCTTCCATCAGTGAGCAACTTTAAGTTCAGCAAAGATGACGTAGTCCCACCACTGGAACATGACTGGAGGAGAAAGGAGTAGGAACCACTTTTAACATGCCTTTAACTAGTAACTCAGAACGGTGGGCAGGGGACCAAGTTCACTACTGTCCTCATCTTGGGTAACACCAGTCCATACGTCCGACTTTCTGATACCAGTTCTAACCAACAAGTGATCTCCTTTCATGCTTCCAGGTCAAAATAACTATGCTTGTTTAGACACCAAGAATTAGCATTCAGCTCCACTTACTCTACAAAGCAGTCTAGTATCTATATCTCTTTAAAATTTGGATCTAAATCACCTCACAGGATATCTGTCTTCTTCTTAGGACTACCTTCCACAAATCAGATAAATTTCATAACCTGTTAAAAATTTTGTGGCCCTATTTTTCTCTTTTGTCAAGCAAGCTGAGCCAAAGGGACCATATTTCTGTCTACATTGTATTTCACCCGAACAGTGCAATAAAATATGTAGGTATGAATTGTCATATTTCTAGAATATATGAATTCTCATAAACTCACCAGATGTTTTGAAGCAAGCACTAGGTTTTAATTGGGACATTTAGACTTGAAAAGGCCAATCTACACTGACACTGTGCTTTTTATTTATTTCAGGCTATTTACATTTTAGAAAGAAGGGAGTAGAAAGTTTCTTTCACGATTTTCCAGAAAAGAAAGGAACAAACCAATCCTTAGTACTGACTTATACAAAAAGAAATAGAAAGGTGAAATGGAAAGATTCCAAAGCAATTTAGCCCTAAAAAGAAAAAATTCCTAAGAGAAATCCCTAGGAAACAAAACCACAAATATTTTGGCCACTGAATAAAGATACAGTTCCTTTCCCAGGTAAAGGTATTTCTCTTGGAGAAAAAGTAGCTGTAAGTTGCAAGCATGAGTGTAAAGTCTTCTGGTGAGTTGCTAGATTAACTATTACCACATTCAAATATCTAAAATAATAGTGATTTTGCCCAAATTAAACAGTTAAAACTCCACTTTGAAAATTACTATAGCATTGTGACACCTATTCATCCATTGGATTGCAAAATAACTTAGTGAATGCCCTAGGGTGGCTAAAATGGTGCAGTTATGTTTAGGCAGCTGAATCCAGCTCCAGGACTCTGTCAATTATAATCAGAACAGACAAATAGCTTAGCTACAGACATCAAAATTTAAGCATCTTAATTCTGACCTAACTCCCATCTGAGGAATCTTACCCATTCTTGAAAATCATCTTCCTATATCACCAAGCAGCATATACGTTCAAGGTGAAAACTGTTCAAGAAAATCCCTAGACCTGCAAAATCACAAGAAACAGGGCTAGAAGGATCTTGAAGAATCTTGAGATCCTGGAAAGTGAATGAACCTATCCATCTACCCCAAGACAGGATCACTTCTACCTGTGGTATTTCTGACTGATGTTTAGCCAGCCCCTTCTTAAAAACTCCCAGTGAGGAAATGTGAGGTTCCCAAAATCTTTTGGAACAGATGTTTTTTTTTGAGATCTGAAAGCATGTTTGAGTGGCTAAAGGTGTCTTTTTCTACTCAGATTTGGCAGAGTGCCTGGAGGGAAGGCTGTGGTTTTCATGTCACAACGCCATTGCAGAAGGAGATCAAAACAGACACAGGCTTAGGAGCAGGACATGTTAATTAAAATGCTTTACATCACATTGCCTCCCTTAGCCAGGTGAGTTGCACAGGACCTCTTTGAATGTGAGCCCCAGTGCATCTGCATCCAGCTGGTCTACCCTGGTTCACTGTTCCCTTTCCAGTGGTGTTGTCTCTGCAAAAGGTATTGGGAAAACCCTGCAGAGAAGCCATCCTTCCCTTAATATGCAATCTGTTTGGGCTTGGCAGAAGCACAAAAGAATTCATGAATATCAAACTGAAACTACATTGCAGTATAAGTAAATGTAAACAGAGTAGAAACTGGCCAGGAACGAAAGACTTTTAATGTATGTGGATGGATGAATGGACAGATTTATAGCTAAATATTATACAACAACATATTCAAACAACTGTATTTAAAGAGCTGTTAACACTATGAAGACGACTTCCAAATAATAAAAAAGACCAGAATTAAAGCAGCTTTACTTTTTCATCCTTATTCTTAGCTGTTATTTTTTCCACTATCCTCCTGGATCTTCAATATACAGTGTCTGGACTAGTCAAGAAAGATAATTTTCCTATTCTGCTCCGCTCAAAAGTAATCCAGGGCTAAAATTGCAGGATATTACTTCTTAGCCCCTAGCACCTCTCAGCTGGAGCATGCTTTGTGGGGATGTTTGTTGTGGTTAACTGCTGTTTTGCCAGTCTCTCACAAACTATGACTTTAAAAGGGCATCATCACCACCTTTACGTAGATGACAAAATGTCTGATGGCAAAACAGTGGTCCATAGACAAGATTCTCCACAAACTTAGAGTAACTTTTTCACAGAATGGATGTTTTCCTGATTTAGAATAAAAATTTTGACAGTGTTTTCACTAGGAATAAAACATGGTATTTTTTCCTTGCCTCATTCTTGAAGAAAATTAAACTTTCCTTGACAAAATTTCCGTCCAGAACTAATTCTGAGTTATACACCTGGCACAACATATTTCAGCCCAAACAACATTTGTCAAAGGCATGAGTATCTGAAAACAGGCTCTAGTGATGGGAAGTGTCAGGCAGCCTTAAATACACAGACCTATTGTCTTGCCTACAATTTTTAAATGAAATAACCATTTCATCACACAATTTTTAAAATGCAGTATATGTTCACTTTAAAACTTCCTACTAATCTTTCAGACAAACACCTTTTCTGCTTTAGAAATAGATAATATCTGTTATAAATATAGTTTCTCTTTTCAACTTTATATATAATTACTGAATTATGAAGTACTAGTGGATTCAAACAAACAGATCCAGAGGTATTCCCTGGTAATAGCTTTGTCCAGGGCAAGAGAAATTTTTAATATGTCTCTTCCACTGGCTAAATTTATATGCCAAGATGATTTAAATCAGCTTTTTTTCCTTTCTTGCTTGCATTCCTTTCCTGCAAGGATGACCTACCCTATAAGGACTCAGAGTGAATTCTCATGCTACATAAATGCTGGATATTTACAGCATATATTTGCAGCTTGTTATCTGTCTTTAGAGATAAATAATAGCAACATTTTCTCAGAACTCTTACTCTAGTTGATATTCAGCAACTTTATTCACCTTTGTTTGAAATTAAATAATTTTATCATCTAGAAATGTGTTCTAAATTAAAGCCAAGAATATCAAAGCATGCTGCATTAGGCACCAAATTGTAACATTATTTCAGCAGTGAAGACCTCTGTATTGACTTAATCTTTCTGCAGGTGCACTGTTCTTTCCCTCCTAGAGGCTCTGGAGGATGCAGAGCTATTATATACAAAGGGTAGGAGATTATCAGTGTTGGCTAACATTACTCTTCAATAACTGCAGAAGAATCTGAAGGCATATATGATAATTTCACATATTTGGTTTTAGCCAGAAGACTTCTACATTTGAAATAATTACTACAAGTATTTTAATGAATGTGTGATCAGGATTTGTACACTAGCTCCTATTTACATACATTTTAGGTATCAGGTCTCACATATATCGGGATTACAGCCCCAAAACTTAGCATATACAATTAATTTTTTATTGAGTTAAAGGCCTTAATTGCTCTAGAATACGATCTAGAAGCTGTAGATCATAACCTCTGTTAGAGAAGAGGCCTCCAACCAGCCTAAAGCTTTTTTAAAGTACAGATTCAAAAAAAGAAGCATAATCCTTATTGCATACATTATACCACCTCCTTCTTTTCTTACAGATGTTGCTCTGAGGAGTCATCTCCAAACTGCAATCTGGCTTGACCTTGTTTTACTGCTAAAGTATCGCAGGGGCATAGCACACGGTGATGCTTTGGTAGGTCAACATTTAATTATTGTAGGCTTCAGAACAAGGTTTGCATATCTGAAATTTCTGTGAGCATATAAACCTTTGCACTAGTTTAAGTCTGTGAAGTGACAGCTGAGTCCTAGTGTTGGTTAGGAAAGAGGTAAAAGAAAGAACAAACCATAACAAAGGAAGAAGTAGCTGTCATCGTTTTCACACTGGGGAATCTTTAAGTAGAAAAGATGCACAGCAATCATTGGAGACTATCAGCCAATGCTATCCAGAAATTCAAAATAGTTATCTCTGTTAATTTATGCAGAACTCATGCCTGCTATGTAAACTGTGCGGGAACTTACTTGTAATACTGATGTCTAAAATAGCACCCTCAGTCTTTCTTCTTTCTTTTTCTTTTGAAACAACACTTACTGAAATTTATGTTGACGAGTTGCAGAGAGGATGATGGAGTGAACCTTTTTTGATCTGCAGTTAGAAGTCATTTGCATCCTTCCAACTTACTTTTTTTTTCCCCCCACAGAGGGAAGTTTCTTTAACTCAGTTATCAATCAACAAAAGCTCTGAAGGGCTATTTCGTACAACAATTTGTTAAAGTGACGACAGTGGTATCAAACACACAGCTCTTCAGTAATAGCCTGAAAAGATCCATGTCGCTGGGTTATTAATTGTATAAGGAAAAGAATTTAAAGCCATTAGCGTTGACTGCCTCTGCTTCCAAAGTGAACATTTTTTTCCCTGAAATTACCATTCCCTTTATTCTTGTTTTATTGTTGTTCCAAAAGCTGGCAGTGAAACACTTTAACCATCTGTATTACGAAAACTCTTTTCCACAAGTGATTACTATCATCTTAATAAAAATTTTAAGAACAAAACATCAAGGAACAACAAACAAACCAAAGAATGAATTAAATTATAAAAATGTGCACTCACTGACTATTCAGGATTATTTTATATTTACTAGCGGACTTATGTATAGGCATTACAATATAATGTATATAACAACAGTTAGCAATTTAAGGCTGCATTTTTTTTTAGACATTGGGAAAACAAACAAAGTGCTGAGTTGTTCTTTAAGTATCTACTGAGAACTGATTGAGGCAGATCCTCAAACAAAATGAGCATTTGTGAAAATTCCTCCCAGAGAAGTGATAGCCATTGCCACAACAGCGATGGAGAAGCGAGTTGTGAGTGGGGCCAAGTGGTCCATGCCCCAACCTCTCTGCCTATCCCAGTAAGTCCAACTGTGCATCTACCCAGTCAGTGCTGATCCCCCTCCTACATCCTGAGAAATCTGCCTCATACTGGAGAACTTGCAATAGTATTCCCCATTGGTTAGCAGTGTCTTTAAAGCTACAAATTAGGTGTTTTGTTTTGCAAAATAACAAAATAATTGGTCTCTCCTTAGCCAGTGCTACACTGCTGTAGCTCCATAAAGCCAGATAATGCCCCATATGCTTCCGACTCCCCAAGTGCTTATAGCTGGGCTTAGCTCTTCAGACATAGCTTTTATTGCAGTGCCTTGAGTGGGGTCATTCCCACACGTAAAGATACTCACCTGGGTGTTTGCAGACCCGGGCCAAAGGTTGTATAATTTTATCTTATGGGAGACGTAGTCATGAAATGTTTCCGTAATTCCAGTGATAAATGTTCTGAGACACCCCTTCTTTCCCTCTGAACACTATACTGTATTCCTTTATTAAGCGGAAAGAAAAGTAGCTCCATTCAAATTTCGTTAAAGATCCTTTGAACAGAAAAAAAGGATATGCCTTTGTTGTGGAAGAGAGGGCGTATTCTTTGAAAGCATGTTTTCCATCACAGTGAGACCACCATGCAAACTTTTCCAAAATTTTAAGTGATGTTTGGGTGCAGCTGCTTTTATAGCAAGTATCTGAGAAATCATAAACGTGTAAGTGAGAGCTGTGGATTAGGAGAAGTAAATTTAGAGGCAGATATGCTGTGTTATGAGGAATTTATTTAAAATATTTAAAATAATCTATTTAAAATAACCTATTTAAAATAATCTATTTAAAATAATCTATTTAAAATAACAAATAGCTCTTCATCCAATGTTAAGATGATTAATAGCTCAGATTGAAAAGTTATAGGTACTTAAGCTAAGTTTAAATGAACTTCAGCTATTTCTTTCCAAAATTTCAGTCAAAATCAGTCACATGCCTGTAACTTTTCAGAGCTGTGTGGAAAGGAATGACTTGTGTGTGGAAGGAAGCGGCAATTTTCAAGTCAATCTGGAGGAGAATGATTTCTCCACGTCCAACTTCCTTTACGCACCCCAGTGCAGTAACCTTCAATTCTGGCAGCATGGAGAGCTCTCTGTGAGCCTGTATGTCCTCTAAGTGCCTACACAGCTTGTGCACATACCCAGAGATACCAGATGCTGGGCAGTGAGGTTCCTGATATGCGGGGAGGGCTGGTTCTGTCAAGTAAGCTCAGATAATGCCTTACACATGCTGATGGTTCAGAGATCAGATGCCTCATAAAATCCAAATGCTGTTGCTTTATTTTTAAGAGAAAGAAAATGGAAATCCCTGCTCTGTCTTCCAAAGAAATGACAGTAGGCAGCAGAGCACGGGAAGATAGGGGTCTCTTCCCAGCAGGACATGCTAGAGACTGGCTCTTTAGGGAGTTAGGTTGCCTCCCTGTAGTCCTGCCATGGGCTCTCAAGGGCTGAAGAGAGGCAAAATTTAGAGGTACAGCTTTGAACTTAATGTGTCTTGTAGTTAACCTGTAAGGTAACTCCCCATTCAGGTTTTTTCTTATCTTCCCTTAACATTCCCTTCCCATTAACCAGGGAGCCTAGGTACCTGACTGGATCTATATTTTATAATAGAGGACAGTTTTCAAAAATTAGGGATGGCATAGTCTAACATGTCAGTATGAAATTATTTTTTGAATCTAGTTCTACGAAGCTAAACCATAAATTAACTCCCTCCTCCTGCTTCATCTCCCTTTTCCTATCAGCTTTTATTCTCTATTCAAATACTTTGATAAGGCTTGATCCAAAGCCTGTTTAATTCAGTCAGGTAATAAGTGACACAACTAATGATAATAGCCTTCCCAAGAGAACTATTAATTTCCACAAATTTTCTTTTAAGGAACATAATGTGCAATGAGGTTCCACTATTACCAAGCATGGCACCTCAGTGCTCTATATAGAAAAAGTGTGCAGCTTTGCATGACATAAACTGTTTCTTATTACAATGTGTATTTAAATGGATTATGCTCCAGTAGCAACTGTAAAACGTCTGCTGACTGCAGAAAACCTGTCCAGCAAGTCCTTCCTTTCTTCCCCACACTTCTTCATTTCCCTCTGCTTTTATTTCTCATTGTGAAGTGCAAGTCTAATAGAATTCTGTAATGAATTTTGGGATGCAGTTTGTAAGAATGACTTGTACAAATCCGTTTTGCTCTGGGTCAAACAGAATTGGTTCTAACAATCCTCAAACAGAAAATACATCATCCATGCAAGTGGCACATTTTCAGTGCTTTAAATTAGCATATGCATTCAATCATGCTGTGTTTATTACTGCAACAATGTAGAAGGCAATAAATAAAGTCTAATATAAAACTTCATACTGTTCCTTTTCCTTCTGTTGAAAGAATAATACAATTCAAGACTGTCTGTCCTAAGTGACTGGTAGAGTGAAGTTAGATAACAACTGAATAATTACTGTATTCACCAAATTCCACCAGGTGAATTATTAAGAGCCGACAAGTAAGAATTTATAATATATTTTGATACTGAAGATAATGAAACCTACTGGAACCATGTTTGTTCTCTTTGCTAGATTTTATGGCTGATAAAATGAAGCTGCAATTGGAATATCCTGAAGCTTTGTACTATGCAAACGTCACACTATCTTCATGTTTGTGTCTTCAGAGTTCAGATAGGGTGAAGAGAGTGATGCTTCTCTTCTTCTAATTAACCTGTGCAGTCACACAGCTTATACCATCACCTTATACAAGCGGTTGCAGTATGTAGTTGGTAGCATATAAAGTGCTATTGTGGGAATGTTTGGCCGTGGGGGACTTCGCGTGCTCTACAGGGTGCCCCTGCCTTCCCATGCAGCCCTGCAATAACCACAGTTTTGTTATCTGTATTGTCCATGAGTCTTGAGGCCAAGTCACCCTATAGATTGGCACCCCCTGGACTGCAGGTGTGTCAGCAAGTGAGTCTAGGAGCCCATGCCTGGGGAGAGATAGGCTGTGGCTAAGCAGGACCTGGAGCTGAATCTGCCCTGTAAATCCTCCCTGCTTTGTACAGCAGGCAAAGAGGTAGGAGGGTGGAGGACTTGTGACTTTCTCCACCACACATCTTTGCAGCAACTGCTTCTATGGCACTGTGATGTTTGTAGAGCTACAGAGCTAGTTGTCACAATCAAGGATAAGCAGACAACCTTCCTGCAATCAGCTGAATAACGTTGTTTTTCTTGCTACCATAAAACTCTGATGCAACAATTTAATCTACTCTCTTTTTAAAGTAGATGAAAGTAATATCTTTTGATATTGTGCACTCAAATGAAATAAAACATCACTAGCTGGAGCCAGTCAAATCAGCCCTTTCATGAATTTTGATTGGTTTCCATGGAAACACTGACATACTCCATTTAACACCAGGGTCCATGCCTGACCGCAGGAACTGCTGAATGAAGTCGCAGCATCTTCCTCCCCACAGACATGGCAGAAGGAAGCATTTTCAAGTAACATCGGTGATTAAGTATTAGTATAAATATGCACAGTGATGTCAGTGCACTGGAGATCAAAATCGGTTGGGCAAGAAGCATCTGTCAGCTCTAATTAAAGGACAGGAAAAGATGAAGCATGCAGTGAGTGAAATATGTGCATTGCTTTGGGAACAGAGCTGTACTTTCATTTAATATGGAGATTTGAAAATTAGGGGGGTTTGCAATACATAGAGGAGAAATCTGGAGAGGTTCTGATCTCTTCCAAGCAAACTGAGAAGCTTAGCATCTTTCTGAACTTTTCTATATTTGTCACTGGCCAACATGCTAATAGCTTGCGTTCCTTTAGCTGCTTTCTTCCTGAAGTGTCCCAGGTGCAGCCTCCACCTCACCTACCTCAATCCTTTTGTTGCCCACACTTGTGTAATTTGGGGGGGAATATCACAGAAGTCAGTTGAGTTTAACCACCATAAAATAACTTAAAGAAGAAAGTAAATCATGCGTTCTCCTCAAGGCTTGTTTCATAGCCTACTGGGTTAATATATCAGAACTAATTAGCAGTCTAATGAGAACCCCTTGTAATAGCATGGAGTACGTGTGTGTACTGGATGCAGGAGACTTTACAATATTGCTTTCAAATGGAGGTGAGAGAAAAGCTAGTAAAATGGAGATTTTTTTAATTATAAAGCCTTTTATTAAATATTCTGAAACCAGGTCTCATAAAATGCTAAGAATGGCAATAAGAATGAAAACAGCCTGCCTGAAAAATGTTGAAACGTTACGGAACCATTTGTTTCTTTTTCTTTCCTATAATTGAGATCTTGCCAACTTTCTTAGAAATGGAATTTAGCTGGTTTTACTTTTTCAGGATTCACTGTATTACAAGTACACAGTTTGCTTAGTCTGGGGCCCGGCTGGTGCCATTGCGGATTGTAGATGTGATCAAAGCAGTCAATGCTAGCACCGCTCGTCTTCACCTGTGCTGCACATCTTCTGGGCAGGAGCTAAGACCATACAAGGCCTGCCTTCTGTGGCCTGAATTTGAATCCATGAATCGATTTAGGTATTACTCTTCCTTTGAAGATTTTTTTTTTTTTTTAAAGATTGGGAAGACAACATTCTGTTTAAAGATAATGAGTAAGGTTTTTATTTTAAAACAAAGTGATTACCCAAAACTCCCCTGAAATTTTACCACAGCTAGGTTTTATGAACTTTTATCATCTTTGCAAATGATTCTTTAAATTGCCTGGGTAGAAAAGTGGCTCTTTATGAAGAATTTGTGTGAGCAAATCAATGCAAGTAACCCACATACTTCTCGTTTAACAACTTAGATGTCCTTTATTCAAAAAAATTACTCAGATGTTTAAGTCCATTAAGGGCTTCAGACTGGGGGACTGCAAAAGCATAGAGGTGCCTAACTGTGCCTAAGATCATGAGAAGGATGAAATTTCTGATACAGATTTTTTTTTTCTGATGTTTTCTAAAGATTGATTAAGGTATCCCTTCATTTCAGCCCTCTTCAGCATGATGGATTTTGAGATTCTTATTATTAGAAACCTGAATTTTCATATTCAGCAGCTGGAGAACACTATATTCCTACAAAACAGAGTTGCAGTGCTCTCTAGAGGCAGCCAATTCAGGTTTAACGAGCTCGCCTTGCCCTGGAAGCAATGGAGCAGTATTAGCATTTTTAGGGCTAATTCACTGTGGTGAGCAGAAGAATATAAACTCCTACATAGGATGTCATGCAAATGTGGCTGGCCCTGTTCAGCTGTCTGAGTTCACTAACAGAGCTAGTATCTGCACTTTGCAACTGGGGAATGAAACTGGGTCCTTGGGATTTACTCTCAGAGCAAAGCGTGCATCTAGTTCACTGTGGCAAGAAGCAGCTGTTGTTAGAGTCTCTGAAATAGTTCAACATGCAAGAATCTGTCATGCTCTGATTTCTTAATGATTTTATCATTTTTTTATGTCTTTATGGTCCTACCCTCCTTTAGTTTGTGCAGGGTGGGAGAGGAAGGGAAGAAATATATTGTTAAAACAGAGAGAAAATTTTTCTCCTTAAAAATCATACATATTAATGAAGATATACAAAATAATGTGAGAAGGGATCATGATTATTTCCTTTGTTCTTCCTACTACACGGGACCATTAAAAGGATCACTAAATAATACTAAATGTTCAAAACAGAGAAAATGTCGTATTCGTGCACAGCACACTGCAAAGCCAAGAAACTGATTTCTAGTGAGCGCTGTTGCAATAAAGTAGCAGGGATATTGGTAAGGATGACAAGGGTAGCCAGAGTTATTGTATTTAGTGACAACAAAAGTGCTGGAAGATAAATTAAATGTAGTGCTTCACAGACCCCAACTCTCTAGAAGAAGTGTGCAAACAATGTTCAGAACAGGTCGTTGCATGTCAACGTGTTTGAGAGCTTCTACCAGTTTCTTTTGAAGCAGCTGATTTTGGGAAGGAGGAGGAAGCAGCACGCTGGAGGATCTGGGCCTTTGCTCTGAACCTGTCTGACAATTTAAATGTGTAAAATGCAGGATCATTCACATTTAGTTTTTTCATCCCCTTGTTATTTTCTAGTTTAGGAAAAAGCAAACTTGCAGATAGTTAGACACATACTTAACTACAAGGGTGTGAGTCTTGCACCAAGATCTAGGTCAGGGTGTTGGAAATACATAGACACCTAAGTGTTGTGAGATTAGGGTTTGAAATGATGTTCAGCAGAATCAAGGCAATTCTCCTGTCACACATGAAATTGATTCTGTTTTCGGTTTGTACTGAATTCAGGAAGAGATTTACTGTTGCATTTAATGAAAAGAATAATGGTTGCTGTAAACAGCATACCAATAAACAGGTTTATCTATCATCATCTATCTATCCATCCATCTGACTATCTCTCTATATATCTACCTACCTATGACGTTCACTATATTTATAATTGCTATATCATTAGCTTAGTTATGAAACATTATTAATATTTGGTGCTTATTTCCCAGCACTGCAAGTTATACATTTTATTCCCTAACACTGTGAATTATGCATATATGTATAATATACCAAAGAGAATGATTTCACTAATCATTAAAAAAGTATGGGAGCTTTTACCTGAATTGAAAAGTGATATGCTTCTCAAACATTTTAAAAGGCAGTTACTTACAATAATTGATTTTAAGGAAAAAAATGAAGCACTTGTTTGGTCCTACCAATGATTACATTTTACATCAAAACAATGTATAAATAAGTCACTTTTTACTCATATGTATGTATCTATATAATGTATATGTTTAAATATGGTTATATATTTATATGTTCATATATTTATATATTTAAAAGCTGTATGGGATAATACTGCATCATTTATCAAAATCTGTACTTTAACATTTAGAAATCAAATTTTTCAATTTTATTTGCATTAAATAATATTCTTTAATCATTTGGGTGATTTTTGCAGTAAATTTAAATCTGGAAATGAATTCACAGAACATTTACTTTTTTTCCAGATTGTACTGGTTTGTTCATCTCACAATGCTGGTTAAAGAAAAAAAATCTTATGGATAAAAGTCCCCATCTAGCGCTTGTTTGGGGGGGGGGGAGCTTAATAAAGCCTAATTCCTCATACAATGTATTTAAATTTCTGCATTACAATGATTTCTCAGTACAGGCTTCCCAAACATTATACAGACTAAACTTAATTATATCAATATATATACAGTAATGGAAATCATAACCTTTATTGTTTCAGCCATGTTTAGTTTTAATTATGAGAGATTAAAAAAATGCTCATAAAGAGAGAAATATTTCAGCCTTTCTAAACATTCAGCCATGTTTAGTTTTAATTACGAGAGATTAAAAAAATGCTCATAAAGAGAGAAATATTTCAGCCTTTCTAAACAGATTTTTGCTGCTTATCTGCTGCCTCAGTCTAAGCCTCACACTCGATGCACTGAGCAAAAGTTTTCAAACCTTTGAAACCTCAGATATCCATCTGGGGAGACAGGAAAACTTGGCTAAATGGTGTTTCCTACCTAAGGAAAAAGGGCTCAGTGAAGTCAGTCAAGGATGTTAAAAGTGACTGAAGAGCTAGACCTTGCCAAAGGTTGCTTCATCACAGGTCCATCCCAGCACTCATTCTTAAACAGCTGAAGATAGAGGAGATGTATCCCACCTACAGAGGTTCTATGAACCTGCTGCTAACCAGAAGTAGCATTCTTCGGAAGACAAGACCAAAGAAGAAGCAAAGGCCCAACATGTGTCTGATGCATAAGCATGTGTGAGAACTCTGAGAAAACCACCCTTCCAACACAACTGCTTTTGATATTCTTCCCAGTACTGTACTCCAGAAGGTAAACTTGCTCCTGATAATCCTAGTTGCAACATATTTTGGGAATATCTGTGTCATCTCCAGATTAGCTATGTGACACATTGCAAATGCCATGCAGAGATACTAATTGGAGTTTTGGAAAACAGAGCGCACTTAGCACAGTTCTGTGCCTGCCTTAATTAGCTTCCTCTAAGTGGGTCTAATTAGTTTAACTCCAGGAAGATGATGGCATGGCTTGCTCAGATCTCTCTTTGTCTGTTGTTGAGTGACATGATATGAACAATGGATGAAGATGATAAGTCATTTTTCCTGCTGTAATGCTGGAGAGCAATGTTGTTCAGATAATGGCAATTGATACAGTTCTGCTGGAATTAGTAAGGCTACCTCACATCACTAATATGGACTGGATTAAAATTTGATTTCAGAAGACCACCCAGATGTCCCCATTTCTGTCCTGTTAAATTTCCTCCATTGTTATACAGTGTGTCTCTCTACATCTTTTTCACTTCCTCAATACCTTTTGTCCTGTCTAGATTTTATGTCCATCTTTCATTTTCTTTTAGTAAATAACAGGCTGTAGGTGGCATACTTGGTGATGTTACTGACATTTATCTTGGGGTTTCTTTTCTTTTTTGGGCTCCTTTTTCATTCTTCTTGGTCAATGCTGTTTCCACAGTCAATTCTAAGCACTGATTCATGTATTCAAAGCATTTTCTTAGAGGTATCAGGATCTCATTTTGTAACTATTTTGTGTGGGACTGCTTATACAGTTAAAATAACATCAATAAATAATAACAATAAAATATTTTTAATCAGTCCTGAAAATTTTACAAGTTACTCATTTATTTTCCTCTAAATTTCTACTCTATTTTCAGTGTGAAAGTCAGTGGGTAATTGAACCATGCTTCCCAATTAACAACACCACAGACTATAGCTCATTAAGACTGCCATTGGTAAACAATATGAAATCCTTAAGAAGTCAGTCTCTAACAGCAGGTAGGTCTATCCACATGCTAAAAGTGGTGTAACGTACTAAGGAGTGAGAATAAATCCTGAGCCAGCCCAGACAGAAGGGAAGGAAACAGGAATAACAGGTCTCTTGACAGTGGCAGGAGATGGCACCATCTTCCCCAAAACAAGGAGGCTGGAGATAGCATCACTCAAGGTAGAAGAAATACAGCCTGATGGGCTGATGGAGTTGTCTGTGATATAACCTTTGACTGTGATACTACCGGCAACCCATAAAATGCTTCAGTTAGGTAAGGCAGTTGTGTTGTCCATGGGCAGGAGGGAACAGTGGTTTCTTTTTCTCTTAGTTAAGCTTTCTGCAAAGCAACATGACTGGTACATCAGGAGCAGCTGAGTTTTGCAAGCAAGAGCAGTGAAATACTAGTTTCTACACAAAATTCTCATACTTTGTTCTATAAATGGTCGGTAATTGTGAATTGTCTAAAATGGTGAAGAAATCAAAATTGTGTTAATACCAGATGTTTTCACCTGGTTGTGGCAAAGACTGTTTTCAGCTCCTGGAGTAATAGCTCAGATTGCTCTTTTTCACAAAATTAATAGTAGTGAGAAATATTGCCTTAGGGTATAAACCTGGTTCTCAAACAGCTGAGTGCCTTTAGCTTGTAATTTTTTTTTTAACAAAGCACATACCCCTTAGGTTAACAGCCACCCTACTGAAACTCGAAAATAGGGCACTGAGTCTCAGTCAGCAACAGTATGGAACTGTGAAACTGTTCTGAAGTTAAAAATATTAAATAATGACTTCCTTTTGATGAGAGACAATCATTATGGTTAATGAATTGGACAGCAACTCAGAACAGGCTTCTCCTAGGATCCGATACTGAAATCCTAGCTGACCTCCAGCTAGCCACTCAGCTCTTCCATATCTCAGTTCCTACAATTTAACAAGCGACTGGATGTCAATTGACCTGCAGTAACTGCTTATAAGCACACACTTACCTGGAGGCAAGTAGGATCTCATGTAACTTAGCTTAGTTTTGCCTATGTAGATTCTTTTTTTTAATCTCATGCATACTAAAATGTGGCTTGTTTTTAATCATATACTGCTAGACACTCATTAAACATAAATAGATTTGATTGCATTAATCACCTGTTCAGCTTAGCCATATTTATGATTGTGAGCTATCTTTCTACCCAAGCAATGTAAAAATTTCTGCCTGCTTTCCTCCCAGAGGCTTATAATACGGTCTTTTAAGCTGATCTGAATTTCCAGTATATGCAGCATCCCCTAATAGCTTTGTTGACTTTACAGTTGTGCAGAAAGAGCAGTTGTTGAGGCCAGAAGAAAATGTCTTTACCCTTTCTTTTGGATCATTCAATGTCTATGTTATTTTCATATATCTTAAAAAAAGATCTATATTAGTTTAGGGATTAATAGCCTAGAGAGAAAAGTCCCCTCATTATTAAGTGCCTCCTTAAATTGTAATGGGGCAGGGAAGGTATTTCTCTTTCACCCTTTGCTGGTATCTGTTAATTACTTTTGCCAGTCTCACTCTGGACTTTTCTTCACTGCATTTTGTCAAATCCCTTAGAGAGCCTGACTAAAACCAGCAACAGAGGTTTGTCTTCAATTTAGGAGGCACACATTTATAGCTGGCAGGGCAGGGGAACCAATCTTCGTACTCTCATGCGAGTGGGGTCTGTGTTTGCCAGGTTCTCCTGTCAATAGCAATAACTGGCTATGGCTAATTTCAGCTAACTGGATCATCCAGCAATTAAACCCCTGAAACTTTTCCATCTTAGGACTAAAAAAAATAACTAGTGTTTCTCTATTAGAGTGGCTTTTTTTGTTTGTTTGTTTTGTTTTGTTTATGGAGAAACAAAGGCAACTAGAGTGGAAAATTCTGCTCTTTCCAAAACAGATGTCAAAAATAAGATAGCATGAGTTATCTTGGAAGTTACCTAGGAGTTGCTGTATTAACCTGATCTACACTGTCCTGACAAGACTCACAACTTCTAGGCAGGTAAAGTTAGTAGAGTTGAGTCACACCAAAAGTCTTTTAGCACTAGGATTTCTAGATTTTTTTCCAGATTTTTCAAACTCCTAGTAAAAATTATATCTCACTCTTATTAGGTATTGCAGCACCACACTGCTCTCAGATAACTGGTTTCAGTAGATAAATAAGATACATAGTTCATTGTTCCAAGACATCTTTATACTCTCTTTTTTTCTCTGCTGGGATAAAAACGGTATGAATGTCACCACACTTACCACAGTAAGTGGTAAGCCTGTTTCCTTTGCCCGTGTTAACTTTTCTCCTTTGTTACATGGAGCTTGCATTGCTTTTTACTTGTTTCAGTCCATTATCTCTGATTCTTCCCAAATGGCACAAGAAGCTGCAGATAGGCACTTCTACAACCATTTTCCAGCTCAAAAATTCATTGTTACAAATCTTGGAGATGCTTCTTAACAACCATTTCCACTATCTGCTATCTAATGGTGTTATTTACTGCTGGAACACTTCAAGTACAGAGCACAACCTCAGCAGCAGGCTATGAAAACTGCATTTCTCAAGCAGATCATTGATCATCATCCCATGAGCACAAACTCATCTTCCCTAGCACTACTACTTTTGGAGACATCGGAAATGTTCCTGCTTTACATCTCTGTTAAGCTGTTAAGGGACTTTCTTTGAGTAAAGACTTGAGTCTGTATCTGTCTACTGGTACTAGTGAAACAGCAAGTTCATTCAGTCACTTGGTCCTACTCACAATCACACTTCGAAAATATTAGTATCCACTCTGTTCTTCACAGCTCTATCTCATGATGATAGGGAGTTTGCTAATGGGAAATGGGAACAGGTGGCTCCTTAAAATGCATTTTTGGTTTGGATGCAATCAAAAGGAGTATTCCAGCTCTATCTCAAATATTTTGTCCACCACTTCCGCATTGAGTGCATTCTTCTGATGACTTCAGGGACATAGTGTATCTTTGTGACAACATCAGCCCTTAGTTCAAACACTATTATGAATGTCTCATTTGAGACTGTTACTTTCTCCTGTATTTAGCTCACATTTGCTGTTGTTGCAGAAGAGCTTACCACTGATTTTGGAGTTCAAATTTTATCTCCCAATACTTGTGACCTTTCTTTTACGGCTCAACACTGTCTCAGTCAGCTCCCCAGCTTCTGACCGACAGTTCAAATAAAAGTTAATAAATATTCCCTTTGCATTGAGTTTGTATGCCACTCTACTGCTGCTGCAATATTGTCCATGGCTCCTCTAAAGAATTAAACATAACTTGTAGCACTTTATCATCACGATGATCCTGGTCTTCTACCAGCCCTCCTGCTCTCTCCTCATCTGCGGCTGGTGGGCAATAGCTAAGGTTTCCTGGGCATCCTAGTTCTTTCATGTCTTACCTGGAGATGGCCCTGCACCTTGACTATCACTCCTCATCAGAACCAGTGTCCACAGCTCCTATATAGTTTGCCTTTTTCGGAGCTGGGAGCCAGAGTTTGCTGAGGTCCACAGCTGCCAGGCTGCTGCTGATTCATGGGCTGCTGCCTCCAACTCTCTGACTTCCCTCAGCAGCTGTTGCTCACTGATTTCCCTTGCTGCCCAGGGAGCCATAAAGCCCAGGGAGCTGGGCAGCTGGCTCCCAGGAAACAAACCAAGAATTATACTATGCTTCTCTCCAGTACAATTCATCAGTTTTCCTTCCCTTGAGAGGAAAAGAGAAAAAAAAATAGAAAAAGAAAAGAAAAAAAAAAGAATTCTAATATATCGAGCTCCTTTAGGAAAAAATTCCCTTCTGTGTTCATCCTCTGAGACTCCTACCCCATGCAACATTTTAAGTCCTCTTTTCTGGCCTGGTCTACTGAGGATACAGCAGTGTGATTATTTTGAAATGTGATGACACTGTTAACTGATACATCCTTCTTCAGCATTTATTTCCAAAAGACTTCAACTTCTAGGTTGTGTGTCATGCCCATACTGCAACCTTGTTCTGAAAATGTGCAGAACCATGTCATGCCCAATGTCCTTCTACTGTCTCTGAACTATACTGAGCTAACCTTAACCTGCTCAACTGCTCCATCAGACTGTTTTGCATGCTCTTGTTCGAGACTCAGCACGTAGTAAAACCTGTGCCAGAAGAATCCCCTAAAGAGGAAGTCCTAACCTTGGGAGCTCTCATTTTATAAAGGACTAAAGATGAACTTCTATGGCTTCTTGAAGTGGAATGAAAGGTTTCTTCTGTCTTCTGCATGATGTTACTGGATGGTGCATTAAGACCACAAAAGTGGCAGTTTGGTGAGAGAAGGGGCCTAATAGGCATCCCTGCAAACTTGAACTCAAGAAGTCACTGAGATTGCTTTGCCCAAGGCAGACCATTTTACTTGAATAGACACATTTGTCTCCAAAGTGAGTAAGATAAGACATTTTAGCAGCACTAAATGCAATTTTAAGGGTGCAGATGAACAATGAGAAGGCAGAATATCACTAACTTCCCCAAATATGTATTACAGGAGCATGTACTGTTCTGAATTCCATCTTCGGGCAGTAACCATGTAAATCAGAAACTACACATTCTTCAACTCATTTTGTTGATTCCTGGGAATATTTGCCACAAATATGAAGTGAATTGCACAGAACAAAGCTTTAAATAAGAGCCCTTTAAAATAAAACTTTTGCATTCAACGAGGAACAACATAGCTCTGCATCTCTTTTATGAAGGAAAGGATTTTGAGCTGAGCTTCATAACAGGTTATTAAATGAGACAACCAGGTATCCAAGGAGATGGTGCTGAAAATAAAGAGTTTTTGGAGAACTTCTGCAAGAGGCACAAGGAGGGTATCAGCTCTACAACTTTAGCATTCAAAGGACTCATTAGTACAGCACAGGCTGCCCTGCAGTTCATAGCCATAAAATATGATCATACATTAATAGACACTTTAATGAAGTTAATAGGATTATTATTTTTTTTTAATAACTGCGGTAATGTAATAACAGTTAAAGCACTTTCAAAGGAGACTATTCAGGCTGGTTGTCAGTACCATAATCTCACCTGTTCTTTGAGAAAAAGCTATTCATATATAATGAAAAAGTGTCCCAATAGTACATGAGAGAAGTTTCAAAGTAAAAAGCAAATTACACAGTTAATAGATTTGGTGTTTATTTTGCCAGGATGTAGCCAGCATATCATAATGCTATCAGGGAACAGATTGCCATAAAAGGAACTTATGTAAGCTTAGTTAAAAAAAAAATCTATGCGTCTTTCTAGAGTTTTCTTTTCAATCCCTATTTTTCATCCTAACTCTCCAGAACATTGTTCATCTTCCCCAGGAGATAAACACCCACAGTTTAGATGTGATAAATTAGGACCCCTTACTGCCTTCAACTGTCATACTCTTAGAAGAGATTAATAATTGGGTCATTTGGAGCTTTCATAGATTGTCTCTCTATCAGAATTTTTTTTTCAGCATATATATATATGAATTTTTCTATTTTAAACAACACAGAGGCCATCTCTGCAATGAACCCCTGATTTGGCACAATGGATAAATTTTTGCATAGATCTGAAACTTGACTTCCTATTAGACACATTAAAAACACATCAGTTGTTATGCATGCTGGGCTCTATATCTGCTTCATCTTGCTAGTTTATCTTTGCTCTGACTCCTGCATAACTAACAGCTATCTGTCCCCTAAATAGTATGTACTGTGCAGAGAGTTCAGGAGGGGACAATCCAACCAAAGATGCTCAAAAACACTCAAAGAAATAGCAAGATCCATAGAAAAATTAAGTCTGAGGAAAGTTGAGTGATTCAACAGACTGAGGATGCTAAAGAAAGTGTTACAATAGAAATAATGAAAACAATGTTTCTGCAAGACTGTCTTTGCATGTGAATTCTGAATCATTAAGAGTGTTATCATCTCCCTTGCTCTGTGGGGAGGGAAAGAGAAGCTGGACCCTAGGTCTCCCAAATCCTAGAGTAAAGCCTTCTCGTTGGCAGTCCAAATTATGTCACCAGGAATATTGAATTATTAAATCAAAAGAAGAGCTGTGCCATTTCTTCCATTTTGAGATAGTTCCTCCAATATGTGCAAAATTGCTATTGAGCAGAAACCTCTTGCAACACACCTGCATCAATCACAGGGCCTCTTTTGAGTCAGAACCGCATAAACAAACAACACACGAGCTGTGATATTTGGAGAACAGTCTGCTTAGTGTTCATATTCTTCATATTTCATATTTACCTCATATTTACTCCTTAGTTTGTTTAGTAATAAATCATCATAAGCCCTTGAGAAAAAAAGCAAGTATTTATCAGACTGTAACTACTGGGTTTCTTATTTGCTTGTTTCTTTATATAAATTGATTAACAGGTAGAAAAACTGCAGCAAAGAGAAGTTAAGCAAATGAATCATGGTGAACCATTTAAATCACTCAGAATTTTTGACAAGTTAGCCTTGAACAGCTACTGTTCATGGGCAAAAAGAAAATGAGTGTAAAATTCGTGTGAGATCTCTGAACTTCCTGATTCATAAGCGCACATCAGCAAAGCTAGTAAAATTTGTCTAAAATGCCTGATGCATTTTTGTTACAAGCAAGGAGACTGTCATTCAGCAATGCCAAAGGCGGGGAAGGACCCCCATGTCTCAGCTCTAAGCCACCGATGTGATGGGGGAAAAGTGAAGCAGAGGCCAGGCAAAGCCCGTCTTGTGCAGATAAGGAAGGATGATCGGTGTTGCACAAAGCATCACTATGAACTCCTCTGGACCAACGTGTAGCGTTTCCATCCTCAGTGCTGCAGATTAGAACAGGTACAGCGAAGGACAGGTCAGGTGGCCAGGAGAGCATATTTTGCAAGATGAGATGGAAGGTGCATCAGCACAGGGTTCTTCTAAGCAGCGGCAGATAAGCTAGCTCCAAAACGGGAGCGATATAGCTGGGTCGGTGTGGTACTCAGCATGCAAAGACACAGCTTTGGCCCAAGCAAAGCACCGGTACCACAGCTCCCTACTGACACGGCTGGATGATTTCTAGGGCCCAACCTAGAACATCTGCCCAGCGCTAGAATTTCAAGTGTGATGCAATTTAGTGGGACAGGAAACCCTGTTCCCATGCAATTGCAGCCCCAAAACACTAGATTCACTGTCTTTTACAGAGCCTGCAACTCATTTTACAGTTTGCAGTTATGATCACTGGAATAATCATTGAGTCTGCAGGAGAAGATAATGTAAAATATTTCTCCAACCTCAAAACAAATTACTTTATTTATTAGCATAATTGTGTCCTGTTGTGATGATCTCTGTTTGCTCATGAGTTTGCTACTATATTTGGTCAGATTTCTAGGCAGATATACCATTTTTATTTGCTTTTGTGTTTTTTTGTTACTGCTTTGTTGCTATATTGTTATTTTTTTCTTCACAAATGACTTGTGCTCAAAAATCTCCATCAAAAACCAAACAATTGAAAGTGTTGATCCAGGGCCTGATGACGGTTTTCCCCAGGCAATGCCCCATTTGGCTTCAATTACCTAAATTATCATTAATTTATCATTCTAGCTTTCACCAAAAGACATATTAAAATTATTTTTAAAAAGCAAGAAAAAGTTTAGCATTTGCCTCAGGGAAGTGATTATGAGAAATTATCTTAATAACTCTGAGTTACTTCACGGGATTGTGTTGCTGTCAAGAGCCACGCATCAAATACCCATTGTATGAAAGAAGGCACAAACATAATTTTCTTCCTAAACAAAAATAAAGCAACAATAATTGTTTCGTCTGATTGTAATTCTCTACTGAGTGACATAAACGGTGCTGTCACTTCTTTTAGTAGGTCATAATTACATTGTATATCATATGAAATTAAAATTTTGACTGTAACATCAAGGGTGGTGTATTTACAAACTGAATAATTAAAAGTCTCTATTATGTCTCTAAATGGAAAGGTGACATATTCCTGCTTCTGTAATTGAGGTTTATGTTCACTGGACCATTTTTGTTTCATCCTTTAGCATTTAAAAGACCAATTTTCATATATGGGAACTTTAATTACAAAAATAAATACGTAGTTTAGACTTTGATCCCCAAACTGTCTTGGCACAAATGGACATAGATCCAGGATCAGGCCCTTGCATACTGAAGTAACTATATTAAGATATGTAGCTAAGCCCGTCTTCTCCTTAAATTAAGGAAACCATTCCCAGGAGCTTACAAGGAAACTGGCGCAGGTCCAGAGCGAGGTGCTGGAAGCAGTTGCCAATTCTACCCTTACCCACTTGTGCTCATGAAAAGGGAGGTACAAGCATCTACTACCCTTCGAAGAAACAAGGCTGGCAGGCCCTCGAGAGCTGGCTGAAATCAGTGCAAGTCTTTCCGCTGACTTCAAAACACTCAGCCCCAAAACAACTAAGCACCAATTTATATGCTTATTGTTCATCACCTGTGTTTGACAGCAGGGACCGCTTCTCTGATTCTTCTGATTTCCAATAAGGAGGAGGGGGGAGCAGATGAACTGGTGGAAGGAAAAGCCCCACCATGGCCCATGACACATGAAAATCAGAAGTGAGTCCACAGTGCTGTTCTCCCCTCGATATCACAGTTGTACTTGGCTCCAGTTGTCCCAATTTATTGAAAAGGATGTATTTACAGTGTGGTTTTTTTTTTTTTTCTTAAATAAAGCACTCAGCCAACTGATTGTTTCTTTATTACTTGTGGAATTGTTTATGTATTACCAAAAGCATAAACTAAAGACAAAGTGAGAAGAAAATCACAGAGTTAGTAGATAAATTATTGGAAAAAAACATGAATAATTCAAGCAATGAGACTCCAGTGTTTCTCAAAAATTCTTTTCTTTTTTTCTTACAGGAGGAAAAGTGAGTTTCATGAAGAAAACATATCGATGGTTATAACAGTACAGTGCAATTTTAAAGGTGAGAAATGAGAAATGCTGGGTATGGTGGGTAACACAGGGGAAAAAAGCACTGGCTTCAAATAAAGTGATGAAGCAAACTGAATGCTAACATAATGAGAAAAATAGGATAATCACTGCATAGCAAATACTCGTCTTGGCCTAATCCAGTATGGGTGGTAAGTACCGCAAAGTCTCCACAGCAGCCTAACTCTGCAATAAGCCCTTGTCCATAAGCATTGACCAGTTGTTTCCTGATCAGATAACCTTTACAAGGAAGACCCTCACACCTGAGTCTGCAAACGTGGAGTTCAATTTGGTACGTCTGGATCCATCCGAATCTGCCTCGAAGCAGCAGCTGCTGGGGCTGGGACCAAAGGCCCTCGCAGGGGAGGCTGCGGGAGTTGCTTCTCTCCTACGAGAGTTTCACTTGCTGATTTTGCCCTGTGTGTCTTTGTTTCAGGAATCTGTTTAACATTATGCTGGAGTAATGCCTAATTCAGCGACAGCAACAGTCATATCCTCGTAGATCGAGAGCTTCTCTTAAGGGTCGGAGTATTGTGCTAAGTGTTGTACGCCAGGAACAAAGGGAGAGTCCTAGTCCCAGAAAATTTTACAGCTAAAATGTTTCACTGCTAAATAACAAAGCAAATAGAAAGTAGGTAGAAAACAGAGCAACTTTTCTCCCAGCTTCCTATGTCTACGTGCCTATCTCCCTGCCCTTTTGCTACTGTCTGTTCTCCACCACTCAGAGCCCTTCGCTTTGCTCTATCCAGCACTGATTACACAGTGAAAGTTCCCCAAATGCTAAGGTACTAAGAACAAAAATAGGCTTAATCTGAAATTAATTGCATTTCAGAATTTTTCAACATTTTTTATTTAATTGAGAGCAGATTAAACTAAGTATTATAAAGGAATAAAATGTTCTTTGTAGCCCGCAAGAAACCTTGATTTTTTTTTCTTCTTTTCTTTCTCTCTTTTTTGGACAACCAATGAATTTTAAAAAACCTGCCGTGTTATTATTCAAATCTGCTTGAGAAAGATGTTAAGATTAGAGATGATGGCCAAGATAGAAATGTCTATCTTTTTTAGCTACCCGAAGTTAATTAAAATATACCTGACCTGTTATCTGCCACCCAAAGTGTCCTATGGCTCTTAACTGCAGCATAGAGAAATTGGCTCGTCTTGTTTAAACTCCTCAGGGTTAATTAAAATACAACTTACTCTTTGAAGAGTGCAACAACAGAAATGCTTACTTTTTCCTTCTTTCCTGTCACATATTTTCTGAACATTTATGATAAGATTTTATATAACTAAACAAGAAAGCTTAGACTGTTACCAAAGGAGCAAAGCTTTTGCTTAGCATGGGGAAAGAACATGGCATCTCTCCAGGTGGTCAAAGCAGGGAAGAGCCAGAAAGCTCTGGCTGCTTGTGCAAGGAGCTTATGGAAACATAACCGCGCTGGTTCTTCAGACTAGCTGCCTTGGGGCTGGTGATAATAGGGCTGGAGCAACCTCAGTGCAGGATGAGTGCTCAGACACTTACTTTCTCAGGCAGTTTTGTCAGCCTCTGCTCTTGCTGTGCTGCCAGACGGCGCTCTGGTACCTGTGGTTGCTGTGTCCAGGATTTCTCAGCAGCATAGGCAAAGTTACGTTTCACCCACTGTCAAGATCAAGATTTAATGCCAACTCAAGTCAGACAATGTGAGCAGCAATGGCTTAGATGCATGTTATTCTGGAAGTCTTTTTAGTCCTAGTCCATTCTTAGGCTCCTAGGCTATATAATAATATATATGACATACAACAGAGAAAGGGAGGTGGTCACAGCTGTCTGTATGGAAAAATACAATTGTTGAAATGTAGAATTTGATGCTATTTTAGAAATGTTTCTAAACCAAAGCCTATCAGACCCCATTTCTTTGCAAATCACAGCTTGCAAAAGGAGAAAACTTAAGGCTTGCCTGCTGAATTCAGTTAGTTTTCATTCTCTGTCCTTTCGAAGCGGCTTGCAAGGATGCTTGAATGCATTATGGGAATCAGTTGCACTGTCCCTGTGTCATGTCTCCATCATCTGGGGGTTGCCCAGACCCCATGAAGGCATCAGTAGGGATCCTTTCTCAGCACAGGACAGAACAAGGCAGTTCAAATACATATTAGCAGATGGGAAGTGACCTCACTTTCCAATTAGACATCCTTAGCAGGAACCAGAAATTGCTCAGCAAAAAAGAAAAAAAAATGTTTACTCTGGAAGCATCTCCATATGTCCATCTAAATCATCCCCTGTTCTGGATAGGAGAAAGATATTTAAACTACTCCTGACAGGTGTCTCTTTAAACTGATTAAAAAGACCTCAGTGACAAAAACGCAGCAACTCCCTGAGGAGTCTGTTTTGTGCTTTTGTTTGAAAGGGTCCCCTAATATCCATCAAACCTCTCCTTGCACTTGTGTGCTGCAATGTAATCCTAATTGATCTTCCTGAAATTTTAACAAACAGTTTTCCCATTGTATTTTAGAAATATGATAGACTGAAGGAGACTTCATTACCATGGAGAAGAGTAAGTCAATGACATTCATAAACTTCACCCATAACAAAACCAATTGATGATGAAAAGGAAATGAACTAAAAATGATTAATCCTTTTTCAGTGGCTACTTTTAGTGGTCATGACAATTAATCATAGCAAAGAACTACCAGTTTTTAAGTCCTACCATATTTAATTAAACTTAAACCATCCAAGGGGAAGCTCCAAAGTCCAGTGAAATCAAACAGATGATGCTTTTCATAATGGCCCTACCTAGGCGAGAGATATTCATCTTTATAGCTACTTGACTGATGTGTCATGTCATACTTGGCTTTGTAATTTGTTTTCTTCTTGTTGTTTAATCAGTTTTCAGCTAAACAGACCCTTTGTTACCCAGAACAGAAAAACCTGCTGTGAGAAGGTAGGCACCCTGAAAACATATAATAAGATCGGATCATCTCATCTTCCTGAGGTGAACAGTTTTTTTTTAAAATAGAGACGTCGTTATGAAGTTTAGTCTCTGTCATATAAGACCTATGGGTTCCAATTAAGCTAGCACATTCAGCTGGTTTTTTTATATTCATGATGTTACTTCTAACCCTATGCCAACAGGTTGAATTGGCTAGCATGTCTAAATGACCCCAACCTAATAACCCCACACCAATAGCTCCATGAGTTGCAGTTTCAATTACAGGCACAAATAAAGCAGTCTATTCCCCTTTCCCAGCTGACCATTAATTCTACTATTCAGTTATTCCTTAACACACCTTTAGCCCCAATGTAGTTACTTCCCACTTGATTCTTGCTTTGTTGCCAGCAGGAGTTCACTGAAATGGAAGTCAGGCTTCTGATTGTGTACAGATCTGGATTTATCTTTGGTTTTGATACAAATTTTCTCCAGAAGTCAAATTGTTCCAAATCCCGTAGAGCATCCGTTTTAGTGAGGTGTTAGATTTAATCTATCCTCTTCTGTGCATCTTTATAGCCGATGTTAAAAAATAGTTTTAAATGATGTTGGATTACTAAGAGCACAAAAGCCTCTTGAAAGCATATTTTTGATCCTAATTTTTGGACTACATTCAAATATTAAATTTTTTTTTGGAAAGTCAAAAAGGTATCTTTGTATATATTAAATCATCACTGTTTTATGCTAAAAGTTGACACAGAGATTAGAGAGAAAAGGCAGAGCCCCAGTAAACCTCTCAAATTACTTTTTGGGTTTTTTTTTTCCATCTATGTTTAAATAAAAATGAGAAAGAATACTATGAAGAACTCTAAGTGGAAGAAAAGTAATAAATAATTCAACCGATGCCATTGAAAGAAAAGTATCTGTAGAAAGGCCTGTTGGCATTTATGAGGCAGCAGTTGGCTTCCTTAAAGCTGAGCAGCACACACACAAAAAATGGCAAATAACCCTTCCTCTTTCCAACTCCTACCTCTCAACTCACTGATGAACACTAGGGTTCAAGTAGAAACAAATAATTCCTTAAAAAAGGTTTGAAGTTGAGCAGCTTGGCCAGGAAATGGCTGCTCCTGCCATCAAAAGAAAAAATATGAAAGGAAATGATCCGAGCTGTCCTAAAGTGCAAAGCCTACTGCTGCCGCGGGAGATGTGAGAGAGAGGACTTCTTTCCCCGAGAATAGCTGTCACAGTCTCCCCATAAGCCAGCATCCAATACACCAAAGGCAATAGCAATAGCAAAATTTTTCTAGCTCTCCAAAGCCTGTGTAGGACAAAGTTATTCATCTGTAAGCCAAGAAAATCTGTTGTCTTAAGCGATCACTTACTTTCTGAGGTATCAAGCTAGATGCAGTGGTCACCCATAGCCTTTAGAGGTAAAGGCCACCTGTGGAACACTGACAGGAGTGGAAGCTAATACTTTAAGGGACTCAATTCTGTATACAGTGCATTTATACGGTCTCTGGTACTGGGCTAGCTCAGCATCTCACAAGAGGTATGTATTCATCTCCTAGATATTCCAAGGTGAAAGGAAAATTCCTGATTTCTTGATGGAGAACTATAAACTTAAAGTCTAAGGAGTGAAATCAAAGAATATTTAAATGCTTGTGCATCACTAAAACCAGTAGGAATTAAAAACCTCCGTGGAGCTGGGCCACAGTGTGTTTGCATACAGGATTTCGGCTTGAGATTAAGACATTTAGTTAGCTATACATGTAGATGTACATTTGCAACCTAGATATTAAAGTTCCTATTATAGTCAATAGAGACCTACTCATTCAGTCAGTGGAGTGCTGTTAAGTGACTCATCTCACTCTAAATTAGAAACCAGTATTTGGTTGCCTAAATTAGTCTCCAAACTTCATTTACTATATTGCTTAAACTCTTGATTCGCTTACCCAGAAATAGGCAACGAATGCTGTTTTAGCTATTGCAGCATACACCACTTGACAGCCAGCTGCCAGTCTGTGAGGGTACGGTCTCCCATACCTGATCTCCTGTGTCAAATTTGCTAACCCCTAAGGATATCCTGGAAATTCTCCAATGACTCTGGGCACCTATGGAAAGGCGAATGACTAAAACCTTAGATCTCCACTGACCACAGTGGGGAACATCAATTCCGTTGCCTAAACATGTACTTCTGGTGGCATTTGTGATGTGTTAAAGTGTCCTGGCTGGCCTTCAGCAGACATGCCAGAAAGGCCTGTCTTCCAAACCTTCCTGCCAGTGCCATGCTGTTGTCTCAGATACCTAAGGCAGCTCAAATATCCTTAGATGTCTTATGTTTAAGCAACTGAAAGGAATACCCACGGCAGAAGGAAGATATGCTAATGTGCAACCTAACCATATCCCTGAATTCCACATCAGAAGAAATTCAAAGCCAAATTCTATTGCCAAAGAAAGCCAAAGCCAAATTTTATTCTTGCACCTTAATAAACTAAACATAATTCAGCAAAGAAAATTAAAGCTAATGAGTTGCCTCCTGAAATACTCAGGGGCTTTACTCTCAGGCCATGACTTCATGCTTGCTAGCAGAAAGCTAGCTTTTGGCTTCTTAGTAATTCTTTAGTTATAAGAAGGAGAAATGTTTCATTTTTTTACCTCACCTCCAGGACCTCATTTGTTTCCTTTTGCTAAACACAGTAGAGGTTGACTGACAGTGATCCTGATCATGCTTCCACATGAGAGTAAGCATCTGCCATGGCTTGTGCAGCCCATTAAAATTTTTCAGATTTAGAAATATGAAATTTTCAGGTTAAAAATGGAAAAGTGGAGAATACGCGAATGAATTCCCCACTCTATCATCTGCTACGAAAGCCCATCCAGACGGCAATAACTATTCATACCACCTGGAGCTGAACAGTAAGAGTCAACCTTCTTCGTAATTTTTCCTTGTCAGGAGATGTCTTCCTCTTTCTTTCTTTCAGTATATCTAAGCCTTTTTCTGTCCCAGACAAATCTAATATGGATAAAACAATTTCTCTTCCACTGCAAATGCTGATACTTTTGGCAATGTCAAGCAGAAGGTCAATGAAGTTAATGTACTACCAGAGAACAATGTAAGAAAAGAATCAAGTCCTGGTAAACTTACAATGAAAAAAAAAAAAAAATGCTTCTCCTCCCTACATTTTCCCTTTTCTATCTTTTCCAGGCAAGTAGAAACTAAATAAAAATAATATTAAAAAATAAATAAATAAAAAGAGGGAATCAAAATGAAATCAGAGTTATGTTTGATATAGAAAAGGATGAAACAAACTTCTGAAAATCTGAAACACTGTTTTACATCATTTTTTTCCACAGGGAACATGCACTGTATATTAATCGCCCCAACTCTATGCTTAAAAGGTCTTTACGTGTTAAAGAAATATTATCAGAAAAAATTAAAAAGAAATGGAACTTATGAGAAAGACTCAGTTTAAAACCAAATAGGTTCTGCAAAAATAAATAGATTGAAACGTGATGAACGTGAACAGCTCCATAGTATACGCAAGAAGTTTAAGAAATCTTCAAAAAGAATACAACCATGACTCAAAATATTTCCAAAATTTTTATTATAACATATCATTGACTTAAATATAGCATAACTTATTTCACCTGCTACTTTTTTGTTAGCATATTTTCTGAAATTAGAACACACTGGAAATTAAACAAACGTTCTCTTTAGACAGAAATGTTGGGTTTTTTGTCAAGAACTGAGTAAGCTTGCATTTAAAACCCTTTTCAAACGAAAGCTGCATTTTGCTAAAGGGAGACTTCTGTAGAAAAGAATAATTATTTGCTAATATGGTTTCATATTTAAATAAAGAACAATAACATCTTTTCAGTATTTTATTTCCCTGGAGCATCTATAGGTTTATTTATTTATTTATTTATTTATTTATTTTTCTTCTTAGAAAGGAGAGAAGAATGGCATAGAATTAGAGGGGCAAAGTAGAAAATGGAAAATATGAAATGGCACTGCTTTAAATTTTTGGAGAATTAAAATTTTTCCAGGAGGAAAAATTTCACAGGGGAAAGTAGGAAAGTGTCAAAAAGGAAAAAGAAAGCAATTACTATGTTCTTTCAAAAGGTTTTAATTTTAATATTGTGGACCTGTAGTTATGAAAACAATTATTAGAGTCTGCAAAGTATAGAAAGAACTGTGCTAAATAGATCAGCTCTGTTTTTGCCCTGGGTTGGTGTATGGTTTCCCAATTCCGTAGGACTAGAAAGATGGTGCAGTAAGAGAACCCCAGGGGACCTCCTGGAGCACCTTGTAAATCCGTTGCTGAGTTTATGTACTCTGCTGGAAAGAGGCTTGTGATTTTAATCTATTTTTTTCCATGTACTTTATTTGTATAAAGAGAGACGCTTTTTCAATTTGCAAAGGTTCATTTCTGCTAACCGTGCTGTTAAGTGTTGCGGTGGTGTCAACACGGCGAGTATCTGTTGGAGTGGCCCTCTCTAAACTGCCCTTTGCATATCTACTGATAATTCTTGAAAGCAATTGTCAAAGATACTTCAGTGTAAGGCCTAAGCACAAGGGAAGTATGGTTTAAATAAAAAGAGAATTTCACCATCAAAGAGTATCAAAGAGAATTTCAAACCATCTACCCTTCCCCCTGCAGCTGAATCACATCTTTTATGAGACCAGGGAAAGTTTAATACCAGCTTTTGAGAGGATCAAGGACAAAAAGACGTTGATTTGGCCCTTTATCTGGGGTGAACTTTCTTCTTAGCTCAGCAGTGTACAGAAAAAATAAACAAAAACTGAAACATAAAACAGAAAAGCAGATGAGGACGGAAATCATTGCCCTGTAACAACAAATAAGTAAGCGCACACTATAACACCTAATAAATTAACACCAGTGTCACTGAAAAATAAAAATAACATTTTCAAAGGACAGCTTGTCATGTTCTCATGACTCAGGGATTGTTGTTTGTTTTTCCCCTCTCTACTCCCCCTTTAATTAATCCATTTACTTCCAAATAAGATCCGAGCATTAGGAAAATGTCACACCATATGTGTGTTTATTTTTGTTCAAGTAATTATAATGGTGTAGGATCTCTCTTTTCCTTTCTTTGCTTGCTGAGACAGAATGTTCCTTCAGAGGATAGAACAGCCTCAAAGCAGCTGCTGCGACATCTGAGGCAGAGGAAAAGTCAAAACTTTACTCTTTTCCGTATGTACGCAATGACCTTTTAGGAGAGAGGGAGGGAGTCCTTCCTCCAGGTGTTATCCCCGCAATCCTCAGATGAATCTGTGGATGGAAGCAGGCAGAAGAGAGAGGGTCTCGTGCCGTGAGGTGCAGAGCCCCTGCGTGACGTGCACCGTCTCTGCGAGCGCCTTGGTTAAATGGACACCTGGTGCATCGCTCCCTTTAGCACGGGAACCCTCCGCGCTCCTCAACGCACCCTTGGAGCGAGAGCTACTGATATGTTTATGACAATAAGTGGGTCCAAAGTTTATCTAAGCAATCTCGCTATCTTGGAACCAAACCACTGCAAGCTCTGAGGAAGGACAAATCCTGCCCTCTCGGACTGGGATGATATCAAGCAGCTTCTTTAGATATTCCTGGGTGGAATTTTCTTATGGTGAATAGTTCTTTATCGGCTTCCCAGTGACTTTTGATGTCTTCTGAATAGTCAGATGACTTAAAGTGTTTTCCTATTATTATTCCTGTTATTAATTTTACTTTGGTTACCACTATAAAATCATGCCCCAGTACCATTGTCCATGAATCAGAAACCCTTCTCCCTGAAGCCAGCACCAGTCAAATCTTTAGCTGTCTTGGTGGTATCAAAACATGGAACATGCACCTGCAACATATTTTGTGAACAATCTGGACATAAAGGGAAATATTCTAGTCATTGAAGTGATCATGTCAGATGCTGGGTGATTTAAAAATTATTCAGAATACCTCTGATGCTTTGCACAGTTTTAGCCTTTCATACCTATATTTCCCATTCTCTTCTCAGCAGACTAGCATTGCAGATCTGAAAGTGCAGCTAGAGATACTGAAATAAAAGCCAGAATTTTTGAAGCCTAAACACATCAGGAATGGATAGTACAGACAAAACATGGACCAAAGAGCTTTTCTTCTCTCTTTAAGACGTAACTAAAGAGTTCCTATAACTCATTTAAAACTGCACAAATGACGCAGTCTTTTGGTTGTTGATTAAAATAGTCTTGACCTTTCTGTAGTAAATATTCACTATTATTAGCGAATGTAGTAAAAATCTGCTAGTAAGTATACTGGATGATGATGTCCATTTCAGCTTTGGTTCTGCATTCCAGTAGCTTCATTTCCTTGCGATACAACAGGTCATGATGCTGGGAGGACGAATTTTGAATTAAGGTCATTTTTATCCTTATATCCATTTACCCACAATAGTCTCAATAACATAGTTAATATGAGGTTTCTATCTGAAATAGATTTTATTGCTTCATTTCTGTGGGTAAAGGAATGAAGGTTTAATATAGCCAATTCAAGATTTTCTACTTAGTAGCTTTAAAGTATTGTGTAGGAAATAAAAGTTCTCTGTATTTATTTATCTGACTCAGGGTTCATTTCCTTGAAGTCAAGATTCAAAAGTCCTAATATTACTTTAATCTATATTTCATTATTAGGGGTTGCTTTGTCCATTTTTTATCTATCCTCAAGGTCACTACAATAATATGGAGTATTGGGATTCGATTCTGACAACTTTACTCTAAACAGTACAAGGAATAAAGACTTAGAACTTTCCTATCCTGTTTCAGTGATTTACTTGTACGTGGCCAACCCTTCTGAGACAGATCCTTCCCAGGCACTGTGGTCTCCAAGGACCTAACAAGCTCACATGGAGATGTTATATGCACCATATTCAATATAAGCATTGCCAGAAATAGGTTTCCTCTGGCTGAGGAACAATTTTTGAGACCTGAAGAAGCTACAGATAAGCACTGGCTTTTTACTACTTCCCTAGTGCACAAGGATCCACCAAATTTTGACTTCAGGAAACAGCTTGTTCAGCTTACTGGGTCACTGAGGTGATGAGAAGAGGTTAAATTACTCCTCAGCTATTCTCCAAAGCAGAAATTCCCTGATGAGAAGATTATGGCCAGCTTGGGAGCCTCTCCTTATCTCTCACGAGGTGGATCATCAGGGAGATGCTAGATACCCCATCTCTGGCAGAGTGGCCAACAACCAAAGCCACAGCTTAAAACAACCAAGCAGGGCTGTTCACCACACCAGCACGAAGCCAGGCAATCCATGATGCATCACTGACACCCCAGCTCATATACCTAAAACAGCTCTGGATGTATGAGGCATGTAGATCATTTTTTCATCATCTTACTTTCCTGCAGAAGTCAGGATGTAAGGCACCAGATCAATAGACGAGTAGGAGTTGTTGCTAAGACATGGTTGTGAAGGCAATCTTATACATTACATGTGGACTGGTGCCTAGACAGGAAGCATGTGCTCAAACCAGATGCTGTACTGCTAGCTCTGAGAGCACCTTTGCTAAAATATGAGACACACATTGTTCAGTGGCAGAGCTGCCTTTTCATTTTTAAGATGGAAAATCTGTCATGTTGCTTCTCTTATGACTCTTTCCTCCATAAAAAAAATAGCAGATGACGAACCTACAAAGACAAGTTCAAATAATAATTTGTCCTTGCCTCTCATTAGGCAGACCACAAAGATGTTTTATGCTTTCAAAAGTTGGTCTTGCAATGTAATGTCAGCAAAAGTATCAGACCATGGTGCACCAAATGGAAAAGCAAATAATTGTTTACATGCATTTATCACAGCCTTCTTAAAAGACCACAGTCAAGTCATGATGGTCTAAGGTCCTGTATAACAGCTGACAATAGTTGACCTTGTAGATGATCACAGCTCAGCCTGACTACATGATTCACTACTTACATGCAAAGTGAAAACAGAGGGACATGTGAACAATCAGACTGGATAAGGTGCTGCAGCTACCAGACAGTGTAAAACTGGGGATTTTCTGTAGGCCCCAAGTCATGCTTGTGTTTTGCAACACAAGCTTAGAAGCTTTCACTTCTGTCACTCATTATTGGGGGGAGCGGTCATTTGTTTTGCTTTTTTTTTTCCTTTACTTGGAAAAAAAAAAATTAACACTAAAATTTACCATGAACTATATTTCAGCATTGATTCTTCACTGTCTAGCGCTTTTCCTAGCCATTTAAAACTCTGCAAGGGAGCATTAACACACCTTTGAGTTGATAGGCTTTCACATGACATCCCTCTTTTCCATTTGACCGCAGGCTCCAAAGTGATAGGGTATTTCCACTAACTTCTGTAATTTTCTCCTTGTTTCAGCCTATTGCGAGCCTAGAGGATTCAGCTAGAATCACTCACTTCAGTGCTCACGTATGCGGAGAGCATAATCTTTGTTGCTTTTCTTTTTCCTTCATTCCCTCCTTCCTCCTTATGCCATTTGTATCAAATATACAACCATACAAGCAATTGCAAATTGTTTACATAGTAGTATATAAGCAAATGCAATACTGCTTGATAGACTCTTTCAAATCTCATTAGCTGATCTGTACCTAATAAGACTAAACTTTGAGAGTATTTTGAAAAATCACGGATGCCTTTAATGTTTAATGAAAAAGCAAATTGTTACTACACTATTTCCTTGACCTTTCTCAATCTGGATCACTAAGCAACTTTAAGCATTCAGCATGCTCAGAATAAATCAGGATGTTCTGTAATAATCCAAGATCAATCAACATAAATAAAACAATTTATCCCAGATGTGGCCTGAAAAGACATTTGCTTGAGTTATGTAGAACACTTGGGATTCAAATTGCAATGTTTTCTAAGGTTTTTTAGTTTGAGAGCTTAAACAGAGAATTATTTCCATACTAGCATTATTTGGAGTTATTGAAAAGCCCACTACAGGCAATATAAATAATACCATATACTTTGGCCAATGCGCTTTTGCTACAGTGTGCTTATTTTTTTCTCACAAAAGTTAAGTAAAACAAAACGAACGGTAGGTGAAATTTCTTTTTTTTTTTTTTTACTTTAACATAAACTCACAGACTTCAATCTTGCTAGCATTTATGCTTGTGCTTATCTGTAATCACATGAATAATCCTCTCTATTTCGGTAGCAATACTCATCTACTTAAATTAAGCTTTAAAGACTTCTCACTGCAGCCATTTTTAAACACATTGTAAGGGCCCTGTTGTAAGCAATGTAACTTATGTTTAATTATATGGGAATTTTATTGCTTCTCTCAGAGATGAAGTTGGTGGTCTTTACTCCAGAGAAAACAGCTAATGTACATTTGAATTTATCTTAGAATACTCTATTGGCACCCATGAAATTGCTGGAAATTTCAAAGCTGGCAACTCTGACCAGAAGCCTGGAGAGAAAAGATGAGGAGACCTTCCCTAACAGACAAGTAATGCCAAAAAGAGCTAGGCTGAAGATGCTGTGGACAAGGAAGAAATGAGACAGTGTATTAGTTTGAATTAGATTCAAAATAGGTTGCTGATCTGTTTCTGCAGCCTACTCTACAATGAAATGAAATCCAGTCCCACACCAGATTCAATACACCCGGGTGAGAATGAAGCTTGTCCCTGTTAACAGCGAAGAGCTGAATCAGGCTCTGCATGAATGTGACTCTGTCCTTTCTCACTAATATAAAGAAGGCAGTTTCAAAGTGTTAAACTATCACACACTTTATAGCATCATGCCAATTTGTGTGAGATGGGGATCTGGCTCTTAAATCGTTCTGGCTTGCATGCAGATAAAATCGCACAGTACGTCCAAAGTTTAGCACACTCTGACAGTGCGTCTGAAGTGTATACTTGATCTATGAGGTGCACTCTGCTCAGTCAGAGCTGGACTGGGTCAGCAAGCCTGGAATGAATTAATTGCACTGACATCACTTATAGACTGGTTTGACTTCTGCATGCGCTTTTCTCTAAAGAGCTGGAACTTTGTTTAGCACAACGGGAACTGTCTTGCAGTGACACCACTCAAGTAATCCCCGTTCAAAGGAATTTGCACGTGCAACCAGCTACAAAATAGGCTTCATTTACTGCCATGATACAAACCAAAGTGGTGCATGTCCCTCCACAACACCATGGATTCTAGTTCATGCACAAGGTAGAAAAACAGCCAAACAATCAGAAAGTTTGCCCATTTCTCTTCTTTTTGTCAAGACACCTCCAAATGCTGAGTATGTCTCAAGAACTGCTTACAACACAGATAACTAGCATATTCGGCTACAGTTAATCTTTATGATCCCATGTGATGCCCATGAGGCTCCTACCAAGAATGTGTTGCCTAATTCCACTTTCCATTGGGAGGTAGCTGTAGAATGAGGGACAGACCTTAGAGTAATGTTTGATATCACTTTTCTTTTTTCTAATCCAGAATATTTGATTCAAAGGACGTGCAAATCAATACGGGGCGAATCTAAGCTGACTAGTAGCAGATGGGCTTTTCTTAATTCCTTGTAGGAGTCCTGGAGCCATCAGTTAAAAAGCTTGACCAAGGGGGATATACGTTAGTGATCTGATCTGTAGAGGCATATCAAATGACAGCAAGTTTTGTTTTACATGCCAGTCTTTAATACATATATTTAGAAAGACATCCCTATTTCCAAAACTTATTTTCCAGGACTATTAGGGCAACAGTCAAACTTCAATTGTTTTTCTTTATTAGAAAATGAATAATTCCTAAATGCATATTAATATGATGATAGAAGCCATATGGACGTTCATGTGAAATATTTATTCACTTCCTCTTTCCCTCATTTTTGTTCTTAATAAAATAGAGAGAGACAGAAAGCTGGAGAGAAAAAAAATTATATCCTTGAAAATTGCATGTGGTTAACATCAAAACATTTTAATTGAACTCCACATTACAAAAATCCAGATGGTCCATGTTCTGTTTAAGCCTCAGGGGACTACAACATGCTACCATGTGCAAGATGCATCATTCCCTCCTCCTTCTCTGGTGTACGGAGAACTTTCAGTCAAGATAGCAAAGGCTGGCAAAAATCTGTCTCCTGGGGATTCAGGAAGATTTTGGGGAAAGCTTGAGGGATCTGGGATGGTATAAAGAAGATAGTACTCAATGGATAGAGAGCAGACTTTCTGCTGGAGTGAATCAGTTCCAGTTTATGCGACATCAGGATCTGGTCCCTGATTTAGAGCAGCTCAGGATACAGCCACCAAGATGTGCAAGTATTTGTGTATAGACACTTATTCTGTTTTGGACTTTTCACCTTTAAAATATAATTTTATAGGCCTCTTATACAAAGGTATAATCCTGCCCATAGTGCGTACACTGAGTGTAAATCTGCCATACTTCTCTCCCACTGTGCTTCACCATGTCAGTGCAGCTGTTTCCATGACATTACAATTTTTTCTGGACACCACCAATGCCCTTTCAAGGAAAGGATGACTTGTGTAGACCTGTCCCATCCCTGTTATCCCAATACTGCACTAGGTAGCAATTCAACTTACATTGTCATCGTTAAGAGATTATTCTCAAATCAAATCAAATCTGAATGTACTGGATTTCAGGCAGCCTGCACCACTCAGGAAACCATCATATCTTATGAATTTCCCAGTCTTCTCCTTAAACACAAATTATTATGCCCTGAGGCATAAGGCAGTTCATAAAATGCAAGTTCGTGACCCATTCCTGGGAGCAGAAGGAAAGTGGATGTGAGGGTTGTGACAAAAAAACTAATCAGAATAATATTCAGTGCCTTTCTTCCATTTTTAAACTGCCTTTGACTACGACTAGGAAACTTCTGCAAGCATCATTTTAGGTCTACAAATCCAATAAATGGCAAACACGAGGCTTAGCTCACATGTGAACAAAATTCACATCAGAAACACCACACTTGTAGCTGCCAACTTACATAAGAAGTAACAGAATAAATTTTAACAAGTGATTGAAAGTGTTGTGAAGGGATTTGAATTGCCAGGTTGATGTAGAGAGAGTGATGTGAGGGGTGCAGGGAAGATTTCAGGTTTCATATACCTTGAGCTCACTAATGTAGGAGGAAATTCTATGGTCTTGGACCCATCTCTAAAAGAAATAAAATGAAAATTAAGAGTCACTTGAGACAAAGTCAGTTTGCTTTTGCCCTTCACCAAGATGAGATTACTGCAAAGAGCTGCTGAGAAACACATTGTTGTCATGTTTTTTTGTTTTTTACCTCAATGATATTTAAAGGAAAATTCTAAACAAAGCATGTAATGAAATTTAATGCTGCTGCCTTAGCTTGAGCAACACACAAGAAAAGCAGGTTGTGAGCCTGTATTTTTCCTTACTGGCTGCCACTTCCATTAGTTTCAAGGACCTTTCACCTTTGTCTCCTCAATATTCAAATTTTCCACTTCACTTGCTGGAGATGTTGCCAACTTATGAATGCTTCACTGAGCAAAACAGAAAGCCGGGGCAAGGCCGTTTCCTTCGTTTCTGCACTCTTCCTAATGTATTAGCAGAAAAGATAAAAGAAATGGACTTTGGAAAAGAGGGAAGGGAGAAGAATGGCCTCAAGAGAAGGGATGAACCTTCTCTACTATCTTTTAGAGAGAACAGAGAAGGAAGGAGAGGAGAGTAGCCGAAGAGGGAGTCTTTGCATTACCCATTTCCTCAGTGGGATGTACTTTTGTGGTCTCTGGAGACAATTTCTTGTCAAATGGGACTGGCCATGGTGACACTATCCAGTATGGGAGATTTATGGGACAGCTGGACCGAGAGACCAGGCTGGGAAAGAAGAATTTGAACATCACCTTTTCCCAGTGCCATGAAGTAAGTGAGGTGAATTAAATAAATTATGTTAAATTTGTTTTAAAATAAAGATCTGACCATAACGATGATCATAAGATGACAGAATTATCACGACTTAACAAGTTGGCATGCTTCAGCTGAACCACAGTCTCAGTCCCTGTGCGCACCCTCTGCCCAAGGCAAATGTGAGGCAAATTGAATGTAAGGCAAATTGATTTAGGTTAGCTCACAGGGAAAGAGGGTTAATTTAAGTCACATTACTTCACGTGGCACATGGAGAATTACTGCCGTTCGGTGATGCAAAGTAACTCATGACAGCAGTCTCTGAGCTTGAAGATGTGCTGGGCCATGAAACAGCGGTTTGAGTCTTCATCGCAGAGCCACTTGGAGCTGAACAGGACAAAGCACAAGAGGCTGGAATGGGTGATCCTGAAGTGGAAAGAAAAGGGATGGATTAAATGACACCACAACTTTTCCCAGAGCTCAGTCTTGAAAGCTTATATGTATAGCAGAGGCCAAATTAATTCCTAGTGAAAATCCAGAGAGGTTATTTCCGTTCATGATAGTTGATCACTGAAGTGATTTGATCATCAATATTGGCTGTGACTATCCTGTATCACTAGTTTGCTTACCCATTAAAGCCTCAGCTTTATAATCATGTACAAATGGGTGGAGCTTGCAAGATAAATTACACATGGCTACCTATGCCCTATGTGTTATTGATAGGCACATAAGAATTTTAGAGTTAAGACTCTCACATAATTAAAAAAATACCTCTCACTTCTCATTACAGAAAAGAACACCAAAGATAAAATTGCACATCTTTAAAAGATTAACATTTATTATTCTGTTTGTAGCCTTCTTTTCCCATCTGGTTTTATACATCTCTTTGTGTCACTGTAATGCCTCCTGCCATGCCCTCTGCATTACATAGATTTTCAAACTCAAAATAAAAGCAAGTCCACTGTAAAGCACACTGTGAATTGCCACAGCAGTCCCAGGACTCTCCAAGTCAAGGAGCATGCTGTCAAAAGGCAGGCACCATATGGAGCATGTTTATTGCTCTGATGCTTCAGTCATAGCAACCCTTGCTGCTATCTCCAAAAGAGGGGCTTGGAAAATGTAAGCTGCTTGCATAGTTATTGTCCCTCACACATGCATGCATACCTGTACAAATAAGTATGTTTTAATGCACAGAGTTAAAGTTTTAGGTTCTGAGCCGTGTAACAGCAGCAGCAGGAGTGCAAAGGAGCCGCAAACAGGACGAGACGTTCTGCTCTGATAAGCAGAACGAAAGGCTTGATTGGCAATGCTGAAAGGCAGGCTGCTTATTTGGTACAAGCTGCCTGATGAGCAAAAGCCAAAAATATCCTAGTTATTAATAATAATGAATTACAGAGAGAAAGCGAGGGGGCATGGGCTTCTCTGCTATTTGCACAAGTTGCACTTAGTAGTAGTGAGGAAGAAATCTGTAGGAAGTCAGAAGAAAGAGGGAAGGAGAACACACATTGCAAGCAGATTGTGAGGGCTTTAACTAGGAACTGATGCCATAAGGAGGTTTGTTTTCCTGGACCTGACTGGTCAGCTTGAATGGAACATATCTGTGCAGTAATTACTTGGATGACCATCTTTTGCCTCCCAGCTTGCTTCCAAAACACTGCTAGCTCCTGAGGCCAAGCCCTCTTAATGAAAATGTTGGACATGCTGTGTGGTCCAAGCCACATGCATGTGAGCCCAGGTGCTTCTCTCATTTCCAAATGCCACAAGAACTGCTGGGGGATTAGTTGAGGTCACAGGGACCCAAGCTCAGCCTGGAAAGAAGGAAGGATGCAACTGGGACTGTGTTTCAGAGGGAAAGGGATCTGAGGGTGCACAGGGATTGGGGTGACAATTAAAGGCCTGTGACAAAGGGACAAGCAAAGGGTTGGAGTACAATGTAGGTCTCTAGCATGTGATGCAGAAGATGATGGATGTCTGGCTCCTTCCCCCCTCCTCCCCACCTGCGTTTACCAGCTCTGTGAGCCTGTGAAGTACATTTAACCCACCTCGGTCCCCCCTCAGGGGGAACTGTCCTTCTTCAGAGGGCTGTCCTAAGGCCAAGATCCACCAGTGAGTGCAAGATACTTGGGATCTGGCCCATCCCTCACAGGCTCATGTGTATCTGCAAGAAATGGGGTGATACTCCATGCTTTGAGTATCTGGACCTTGGCTGCAAAGGAGAATTGAGCCGAACAGCTGCATACACAACTACTTCTGGAGATCATTGTCTCATGAAAAGGGATGAATCTACACAAGCAAGCAAGTGTGACGTTTTTCTGATACCAAACTTTCACTTACTGATGACATCAGACCCTTCTGGCAAGTGTCTGCCTGGCTGTTCTAGCTCAGAACTTTTCCACAAAGTCCTCCTAGACCTAATGCTCTTTCCCAAACTCAACCCCTTCCCAAGTGGTACTCACCTCTCTGAAATCTGCTTTCGTGGGCAGGGACCTGGCAGTTGCAACAAGAAACGCTCTCCTGAATGCACTGTGCACTGACTGACAGTTTACAAGGTATTTGGAAAATGCAGTCCATAAAAAATGGAACTGATCTGGCAGATCAAGCTATTCTACTTGTGCCACAAAGACACAATTTAGATGGAAATGATCATCTAGATTCTGTGTGGTGACTTTTACGCAGTAACAATAAAGCTTTTATCTGAGAGATTTTCATTCTTTGCAAATTTAGCTTCTGTCAAGAGAGAGAGGTTGTACAATTTAACAGCCAGTTCTTAATGCACCAGAGTGAGACACCAGCTGCAGTTGGACCAGAATGGATAATCTGAAGGAGGCAGTGCCTGGTAACAGTTGGGCAATTATACTTTAGAAAGAATAAAACAGAGAGTCTTTAAATAGGCAGGTTGCTTACCATTAGCCTTTCAACAACTGCCCAGCAGGCCCATAGGCGCACAGGCTTGAAAGGACAAAAACATCGCTGTGATTGAAGTGTGCCATTTACAAAACCAGGTAAGGTAAAATATCCTGAGAAAGATAAAATATTTTGATAGGTTTCCACTAGTCTCCTTTGCCATTAGAGACTTCTTTGTAATCTCGACCTTTTCCTACTTCAATCAATATTGAGGAGAAGAGAAGAGGGAAAAGGAAAAAAAAAAAGAAAAAAAGAAAAAAGAAAGAATAAAAAAGAAAAAAGGAAAAGATAAAGAGTAAAGGATGCCCACTCCAAGTCTTGTAAGATTTTGACAGGCTTTGAGTTGAAGATTGAAAAGTCCGTTTTGCTGCTCTGGCAAAGTTTTGGAGAGAGCTGTCCCCTCTATCCCGACCTTTGAGCACACTAATACATAGCTCTTTTCTGCTTTAGCCATTAGCTAAGTGAGGGCTCCATCTTTGCAGGGGTTTTATGCCTCTATCAAAGCCAACTTGTGCTGTTACCTCACTTTGGATGTGTCAGTATAATAAAAATAAATAATGGTCCAACTCCCCTAACAATGAAGTCAGAAGAAGAACAAGGAAGAAAATTAGATTGAAGACATGAGCTATTCCATCTACAGAGTGGCATTTTATTAGTCTTTGTTCTCTAGGTGCATCTAAATCCTCATACATAAGGCCTACGATTACACCCAGTGGAGAAATTCAGATTTACGTTAACATAGAGAAAGAAGACCAAGTTTTAATCCGTATCATGTAGCATAACTACATTAAATAAACACACATTGTAAAGGACAGCAGGACTTGTTTAAAACAGTTTATAACCTGATATTGTAAAACTGAGAAGAGATCCATTATTAATAGAAAATAAAGACAAAAATCTGAGCAGCTAGGACATGCACAGACTATTCTGAAATAGGTTCTTAAAACAGGTGAGAGGAATTATCCTCCCTCCGGAGGCTGATATTAGGGATTTAACTCCTACATATCACAGGACAGTGACGTGAGCACTTAGGCCACCCACATTCACTCTTGGAAGTTTGGAGCTTGGATTTTGTGAACATTAAAAATTGGACAGGAATCTGAGTGAATATGATTGAATGGGCATATAAAGTATGCAGCATTGCAAATTCACAGCTGCAGGCAGTCAAGATGTAATTTGCACTAGCATCCAATTAGTAGCCACCATCCAGCTAGAACATGAACAGCATAATTTCTCCGATAGTCAGCTGCCTGTCTACAACCTGTTGTGCCGAGCAAAGGCAGGCAGTAATGCTCTCTCATCAAAAATGAGGGAGATCTTAACAGAGTGTATAGAAGAAAATCTTGCTCTATCTGTGTTGGAAATTAGCACTAGCTGACTCAGAAAGAATACAGTTTATCTCACCTGGCAGTCCATAATTAGGCCTCAGTGGCTTACTGACAGTTTGCTCTGCCACTAAAAAAGTCATCTTGAACCTTTACAGTCCATGGAGAGATACATATTCAAAAGAAGACTCATCTCACCAGTCTGAGGCTCCTGTAATGGCTAATCTGCTATCAGCCTAGAAGAAGCACATTAGCCTCAAGACCTACTTTCTATCCAGGTAAAATGAGATGAGATACAACTCACTCCAAAGGAAGATGGAAAATCCCTGTTAAGCTAAGATTTATTTACATACAGGAGTCATGCTGCAAGAGTGCTCCATTTGAGTATTACCATAAAACAAAATGGCATCTACAATAATCTGCAAGAGATGCTTATCTCTGAAAGTCACATCTCAAGGACACTGCATTCCAAGGTACTGGATTTCGTGCCTATGTAGGGTATTGCAAGATCAGTATCAAGACATGTTGTAGCAGGACCATCATTCCTTAGACCTCACTCATCTAAAAATTCCCCTAATTCTGAATGTATACATTCTCCTTTTTTAATTTTAAGTAAAGATTTAAAATGTGAATAGATTAAAAAAAAATGTATGTGCATATGTATCTCCATAGTCAAAGACAAGATTTAATAAGGAAAGTTCACGTCCATGTGAAAATGCTATTACATGCCTCGAAACCCTGACACATTTCTAAATGTCTCCAGTGCAGAAAATAATGAAAACTGAATTCACAAGGCTCAACAAAAAAAGAATATTGTCCCTAATTAGCATAGATAAATACTTTTTCTACACCAGTATTCACTGAAGACATCTCATAGATTCAATAATAGGCTTTGCAATAACAATAAGAATTGTAGCATACTCCTTCATGCCTTTCTGATCTGGTATCTTCAGCGTCCTACCTAACACACCCATTCAAAACAAGCAAATCAATTATTCATGTACCCTAACTTTAGCAACTATTGCTTAATTCTTTTTTTTTTTTACTGTAATACTGACAGACCAGTAATTGCTTTGCATGATGAGATAATGCAGAGTAGTGTAGTTGCCACTGTTAGTGCTCTGCTATTGTTCATCTTTACAAACATATTTAATTTGCCATACAGCATGTCTTTTTAGATTGTTTTAATTGGTTACTCAAATTGTTCTTTGAGATTAACTAACAGATAGCTTCAAAAATGAAAAGTGGATTCCAATGAAAAGTGTTTCCAATGAAAAATGTGTTTTGAAGAGTCAGTCAGGAAGTGGACAAAGACTCCATTCATCTTGTGTGTGACCTGCTGTCAAAGGAAGATCAATTTCTCGAAGGATATGGGTATTTCTGGAAACCTTATGTCACTTAAGCTGCTTTAAATTCACCTGCAGGCACAGACAGAATCGCCTGATTCTTAACTGAGAGGAACTTTGTGTTGTTCCTATCTTGTGATTAAACCCATAAGGACCTGTATATAGCACCTTGGGTTTAGCAGAGCTGATGTCCTCCACTCCACTTTCAAATGGTCTAGCTGCATCAGTTAGATCTCTCGCACAGGTGAGATAGCCAGGAAGGCTGCTTCTGGAGTCAACGTGGATATCTCTGTATGGCTCCGTATTGCGCTGCATGGAGATATATGTTCCAACTGGCTCTCACTAAAGGATCTTCATATTTTGCTCTGTTGTGCAACACAGAAATTTGTTCTTCCAGTTATTTCTGGAGTTACTTCTACTGCCCCTGTCTAAATGCCACTGAGACCATTCTTATCTTTTTACCTGATAGCTCCATGGTTAGGACACTTAGCTGACGTGGAAGACCTGGATTCAGATTCTTCCACGTCAGGAAAAAGATCGTGTGTGAAAGCTTAGATTTTCCTGCTCATTGAGAGCTGAGGAAGGTCAAGTCTCTCCTGAGATCATTGATCTTCATATAAATAAATGGATTAGAAATAGAGGGCAAGTTTATCCTATAGCTCAACAAGTAACACTCATCGGGATGTGAATTCAGGCAACCTCATGGAGGATATGAATTACACACTACCAAAACTCAGGTTGGTACATGAACTACTTTGCAGTTGACAGCAGATCATACATACACAAGACTTCATTTGCATGTGAGAAAAGAGTTGTTTATGATCCCCTAAAGCCTCAAATTCAGAATGGAAAGAGATGTGTGACTCATTGGGAAAAGCTGGGCAAAAATCATTTCCTACCTGTCCACTTGTAAGGAGGGATCCCTGCTCAGTTAGTGCACCCCACTGAAGGAAATGTTATTTTTGTATACTAGCTGTTGGACACCAACCTGAAGTAGCAGGTTCTGCTACATGCAAAATGTTGCAACTGTTGTACTTAAACAGCACGTAATCTATTGGCCCTTATTCCGGGCTCTGCTAGAGCTAGCTTGAACCAGACTGGTAAAACTAGGTGCCAAAAATATTTGCTAACAGTATCTGACTCTCCTAGTATGCCTCATGTTTAGATGTCAAAGCATTTTATAGAAGGAACCATTAGACACGTCCTTTTTAAATTTTGAAGTAAAAGAAAATGATACGGACACTCAGATAACCAAAAGCAGTATCTGGGCAGGAAACCATGGACTCAGCACTGAGCTGGGACTCCATTTCCCAAGCAAGGATACTGGTGGCCTGCTGAAATCAGACCTGGGCTCAAGGAGCTGGCCCAAATCACTTGAATAAAAATGTCTTACCCAGGAGAATATAAGAACTTTGGGAGAAAAGGAAAGAATGACAATAGACAGTTTAGGTTCCTACATAGTAAGAAACCTCCCACTACCTTGATTCTCATGCAAGACTTGGGTAGCAGAATGAAGACTGTGCCATTCTGTTTTTAGTATACTGCACCCTTTTAAATCTAAACGAGTATCTACATTTTCTGAAAGGTCAGCTGTGACTCAACCACTATTTTTATGTTGTTCTGCAAATTGTTACAGTGAATCACGGTGTATTTTTTTTTCTCACATTCATAGACATTTTATGTTTCTTCATCTCTTGTTCTCCAAAGTAAAAGTGGTCTAGACTGAGAAATGAAGTGGTGATTTGTTCATTTTACGTGGGAGGAAAGCAAAAATATCTTGATTTTTTGTAGCGAACCCAGTTTCCTTACACCAAGGTTTCCTATGGAGTTTAAAGGTCAAACAAATTTTATTTAAGCAAATTACTACCAGCATTAATTTCATCTGAGTGGAGCCAGACTTGCCCAAAAGTGAGCTCACCAGAAGCTTACTGTAGACTTTTTCTGAGGTGAATATGAAACATCTCAAACCCAGCCGAGTTTCAAGATGGAAGTTGTTCAGAGATCTACTGTACCACAACACCATACAATATTTGAGTAACACATCATGATTCAATGCATAGTTTATATGCTCTGAGATTATTGTATTAAGGTGATGCTTTCTGACTAATCAGAGCTGGTTCACGGGCACGTTCAGTCATACCTGCTGATTTCAGTGAGAAAAAGATAACTATTTTTTGAAACCATTTGCTCTTTTGGGCCCTTGGAAGTCAACAGATATATAGTAGATCAGAAGATGAGAGGAAGAATAGCACAGTGAATAAAATAGAACCAGCTCTAGGTTCTGATAAACTTGTTTTTCTTTTTATCTTAGCTCTGCTTGGTCCACTTGCTTTTTAAATTGTATTTGTTTATCTCATAGTGATTGGACTCCCCTCCCTTTCAAGCTAGGGCAAGTATGAAACCACTAATATTTAAGAGATGTAGGTATGCCTCAGTGTTTGGGCTCTTCTGTTTACTGAAGCAAAATATTTAATCTTCTGAGTATTTACACCACTAACACTGAATTCCACAATGGTCATGGGCAATGCCTATATACACTAGGAGACAGAGGAACCGCTATAAAGAAAAGACTGCGAAACAGCAAGACTTCAACCTCAATCACCAACAAATGTCAACAGAGTAACCCCATCTCTGTGGGGCAGGCGGCATTATCCCCTGTTACCTGAGTAGCGCTAGGAAATAAGACTAGAAAAATTGGATCTGCCTAAGGTTTGATGAGAGAGTCCTATCTGCAGTCCCGAGAGAACAGATGCTTCTGGATAAAACCAGTTCTGACTCTGTATAAAGATTTATTGTCCCACTGTTTATATTTCATACTATCCTGCAGCCTTCTGGAGGATGGAACAGCCAAGGCCCTCCCAGATTTCTTCACAGGCTGTGGCAAATACAACACCTAAAGCAACATTTGTAGTCAGAAGGCGTATTTCTTACTACAGCAGCTTATCCGGACAGGTTTGAATGCATAAAAACCCTCCTTCAGGTCTGTAACTTACTTCAGTAGCAACCCTTAAAACTTCTGCTATTACTTTTTGTAAGTGATTACCATTAGCATATGGTTGCCAGTGCTAACTACAGGGAATACTAGGGTAATACTAATTAGGAAACAGATGAAACTGTGCAGATTTCCTTGCTGTCTTCTGTTAAACTATTAATATTATTTATGATATGCCTTACCATAGCTAAGGCACCCTTATGCTAAGCACTAAGCAAACAACTAGCACGAGAAAGTTCTTGCCATACAAGACCATATAAGCTAATTAAATAAGACTGACAATAGGAGAAGCAACTGCTGTGAAAACAATGCTTCAGGTCACATAACAATAGAGCTATGTATAGCCTAAATAGTCCTTCTACTGTTATAAGCTGATACTTCATCCCTTGCATAAAACTAATTCTCTTTGAATGAATTATTAGGAAACACAACAAATCATAAAATGATTTTGTAATTTTTAGCAATTTTTGCCAGGAACGAGAAGGGCATCTGCAGTGTTGAAATGATTTGTGTACAGCACAAAGCATAAATGTAATGATAGAAAGATGATTCCATCAATGAGCAAAAAATGAAATCTTGAAATGAGAAAAAGAAAAGAGTGGGTATTTGTATCTGGAGGAGGAGTAATTAAGTTCAGTTCTCCAGGTATTATCACTAAATTGTTAGCAACAAGAGAAAGAAAACACATATTTTAAATTTTGGCATAATTCGTAACATTTGGTGGAGGTTGTTCTCTCTTAACATAAGCCATTCAGTTAAAAGAGGCTCACAGTAAAATGAAACAGATTCATCCATCATTAATCAGGCCAATCCAAAAGAGAGTGCCATCCTTTAGTGTGCATGCTGTACAGCAATAGAGCAGAATGACACATCGGAAGTGACAAATATTATTAATCATTTGAAATGGAACATAAGGTAGTGGCAGCTGCATCTATGATAGCTACACTTAAATCCAACATTCTCATTCCAAATGTAAAACAAATTGTTTGACAAAGAAACAGCATCAGAAGCCAATAGAAGCCTTTCAGTCTTGTAGGCATTTTTATAATAACTGGAGATACACATTCAAAGACATGTTGCAGATTGTTGGTGGGCACAATTAGCATCTACAGAATGAACTGAGCAGAGAAAACAGAGGTGTGAAATAAGTCAGAACAAACGAGACCCCAGAAAAGTAAGGCTGTCATTCGGAAAGGTTGCCCTACACAGTGTAAAGAGAAAACTTTTCGGTGAGAAGTCCTGATTTTGCAGTGACTGATATTTCTGGGAGAAATGCAAGAATATAGCCCCTGCCTATTCACAGAGACTGAGGCTTTCAAGCCAACAGTGTTTCAGGAATTCCTCTTGAGATATGCTATAATCTGCGTTCCAAAGAGAGGGGGAAGGGATCTCTGGGTTCTATTTCAGTTTTCCTGCATTATTTCCCTTTTTTTGTCTTATTATTTAATCTTAAGTAATAAGCAGCTCCTATGAGGAAATACCGAAAATCATATCTGCCCCAACCATGCAGCTGTGTAACGTCTTGCATGCTGACCATCTGGGCCCACGCCTGTGAATTTAGCTGTGTAAAGCACCAGCTTGTGCAGGGTAGATGTAGGACATCCGCCCCAGTCTAATGTATAACCAGAAAGTTAGACTGGATTTGTATTGGTATGAAAAATACCTAACTAGATATTCCTCTTCTGTTCAGAAATGAAACTCCTGCTAGGCTGAGATGGAGGACTGTACAACTGGGTGAAGAAGGTGAAGAGAGAAAAGCTATCTGCAGTTTCTCAAAGAACAGGAATGAGGCCATATTTCTGAGTAATGAGTTTAAACCTCAAAAAAAGGATCTGTCATGCATACAATATTGCTGGACTCTTAGTGGAAGACAGGATTCAAAATGGACTTTGACAAATGTGTATAGGAGAAGGCCAGCCAGGGAGGTTAAATGCAGCAGTCCAACCTCCATCTCAGAAGATCTCGAAACCGCTGACTTGTGGAAGCTGAAAGGACACATGAGGGATGATCGCTTTTACTCTTTCCCTCTGCATCTAAAACTGGCTGCTCCTGGCAGGACATCGGGCTGGATACATCAGTATAACAGTTACTGTGCTCTGACCTTATTTTACTCTTTGAGGTATAGACCTATCTGTTTCTAGTAGAAAATTTTAAGGTAATGAGAAATGGCCAGTAACGATTTATGTTGGTGACTGTTGCTTGGGAACCATTCCTTGTCCTTACTTTTGCATGAGTCTTAGAAGCTCTTCAAACCATGCTGAAAAAGGTGGAAAAAAGAAAGTCTACACTTGCTCAGAATGATATGAGTAATGGCTGACTGATCTAGAAAGAAAAATGTTCAGGAATTAGTAGTTATGGCAGCACACAGTATTAATAACAGTAGCATTGGGCAGGAATTGGAGTGCTTCCAGTTTATACACATATAAAAAATTCAGAGCAGTAGGTCTCAGGTCACTGATTTGAACCAAAAGTAATGGCAACTGTGGTCAGGATAGGAAATGATCACTGGGAATTAATAAACAAGATATAGTATTACCTTTCTCTTCTGTTATCTGCTTGGTTTATCAAAAAGAAAACTGTGAAGTGATCTGAGTGCAGACACTTGCAAATGAGTCAGAAAATGCCACCTACACAAGTCTCTCTAGCAAGATAGGGGAAAGCTTCAGGGGAACTAGTGGTAAAAGGTAAAGTCACATCAATTCCTCTTGGTAACAAGGTACACACTTGGAAGAGTGAGGGGGCTTAACCACTAAAAGAAGATTACAAGGGAGGGGGAGAAGTCTCCCTCAGCTGAAGAGTGGAGACATTTCTAGAAGATATACTTTAGTACTCAATAGAGGAGTAGCTGGGTGAATTTTATGGCCTGAGTGAGCAGAATGCAAGCAGGTCAGACCAGATGATATAATGGTTCTTTTTGACTTTAAATTCTATGCATCTATTAAAAATAAATTAGAAGCTGGAGGTGACACTGGTATAATCCTGAGCCACTGCTGTGAGCAAGATCTAAATGCAGAATTGAAGTCACCAAGCTTGCATATAAATGTGAAGCAACATTTACTGTATGCACAGCAACGAAACTGATACCAAGGCAACGTCTTCCAATAGCATTGGCACCGCCTATTGCTATAAAAGTTTGCTGCCCTGATCTTGTCTGAGACCTTCAGGCCTTGCTGTAATATGAATGATCATAATAATAGAATTGAATTATAGTGTTCTGCAGAAATGGATCATCCCTTACAGAATTTTCCAAAAGAACATTTCATGGCTAATGGATATACAATCCACGGCACATGGTTACTGATTGCCAATACTCCACAGGGCACCAGAGCTCCAGATCGGCCCATCTCAGGTGCCATATGGAATGAATATTTCTGAAGTAACAGCAACACTCTCTCTGGCCCTACTCTGCACCGCTCAGCGCTTCTGCGGCTGTGCCCAGGGCAAGTCAGACAGCTCTGAGACAGGTATGGCAGAATTAGAAATTGGCTTGTAATTTCCAGAGTAATCCCAACCCATCTGTAAAACCTTCTGTCCAAGCACTCCACCCTGGGAGTCACCAGCAAAGAAAGAAGGATGTATTTTAGACAAACTTTCTTCCCTTCCTCTTCCTCTGCTTAGTGGTGATGCCCCTTTCAGGCAACAAGTTGCCTGAGCTTGTACAGCCTAGTACACCCTGGAGGAGCAATGAAATAGAAGGGGATTACTTTGAAAGAAGGAGGTCCTGTTTCTGACAGAGGACAGGGCAGATAGAAATCTTTCAGTACCACCAACAATGCTACATTTTCCTAAAGTCTTCACCGTGAAGTCCCCAGAAAAAGGTCTCCAACAAAATATCCTCAGCAGCCAGCATATGGGAGAGGGTTGGAGGAGGACAGCAAAGCTATGGGAGAAGGATATCCCCAGAGAACCCCATCATCCTAGTGGATTTAAAAATGTTTCTCATACCAAGGTAAATGGTTGTAACACTTTCATAACAACCTCATGAAACATTCACACAGTGTTGCCTCACTTGCACCAGCAGTGTGAGGATAAGAGGGGCTGGGTCCCATTTCCTTGGATCCCCAAACCTTCCTCTTATGGTAATGGGAAATGTGAGGGTCAAGAAGTGGAAAACCAATGTTCCTGGAGGTGCTGACCACTATCTGGGCACATGCTGAAGACAGCAAATAATGGTGGTGGTAGATTGTCTCCTAACAGTCCTTCTTGGATGTGTTGCTACACCAGAATGAAATCCACTTTGTCATTCACATGTTTTTCCCTAAATTCTTCTTTTGCCATTGCCTCTGAAAGGACTGCAAGCCTCTGTAAGACCTTCTCTTCTGGTACTTGAAATTACCACATGCACTAAGGGAAGGGAATGCAGCAAGAAGTAATCTAAACAAGTATCCCATAATGATAGTGGTGATTTAAATGAGACATTTACAAATAAGCTTGTATAATTTGAAGTCACTTAAAAAATAAAATTAAATTTAAAGCCTCTTTCAACATTAGCAGAAAGAGAAAGGATCAGACTATGTTCCCCAGATGCTTCTTCTTCAAAAAACATGGAGCACAAACTCTCCATAGAGAAAGAATTAAATTTGTATGTTTTGAAGGTCTATTGTCTGACCCTTTATTTTTACATGTAAATGTCAAGAAATACCAGAACATAAACTGAAAAAAATGATTTTCTCTCTCTCATTTTGCATTTTTTATCAATAAAGAACAACGCTCTTTTTTATCTCTTTAATTACACTCACAGACATCTGCTTAATATTGTGGATAAATATGAGATGAGCACTACTGGATGGCAAGCAATAATACTTTTTTACAAATGATGATGAATAAAGAGGAAGATGAATGTGTACAGATAGCGTATCAACGTAATGGACTGCTTTCTAACAGCCATTTTTTATTTGTGTTCTCTGTGCCACTGCATGTAAAATTAACTCTCCAGCTCTGTGCCACAGATCCCTTTGCACGACAATAAATTCCTTCTGTTCACCAAGGAAGATCCTGGTTCAATTTAAGGACATGCTGTCTCCTTGAACAGTTTTTTTTTTTCTAAACTAAGAGCTGTTCAGAGATTTTTCCAAGATGATTCTATGTATTTACAGTACTTCGGGTAATTTTGGACAGTAACTGAAACATTGCATTTCTGATTGCAAATCTCACCTTCTATCAACAAAACAGAATCACTAACATGATATTTCCTGGGTCACTGATTCCTTAGAAATAGCACATCTTACCATAAAATCTTCTTTATGAACATACAAAGCTCTAAGTTAGAAATAACTAGAGTTTTTGACTTCTTCTGCTCTGGCTAGAAACTTTCACTCTATTAGGAATCTTCTAATAACTACTCTAAGTATTTACTTTTACAGATGAGACTCCCTGGCATGCATATCAGTCCAAGTCCAGATAATGAGTTCTTAAAATACCCATTGTCTTAAGAAAGAAAAGAGAGAAATCTCAGCTCTGATCTAAATTTCTATATGCAGGTGTTAAAGAAGAAATAATGAAATCCAGCCCTCTCATAGCTCCTGAAGATCCACATGTATTTGACTTCATTTCAGGCAGTTACATGAGATGCATCAAACAGGAGCAGCTGCTCTAGGTTCTTCCAATAAGGGAAGAACCAGCTGTTGCAGAGGGTAATACAGATTTTAGGACAGAGATGAAGCCCTGTAGAAGTGCTCAGTTTCTATATGGACTAAAGGGAAAACTTGGAACTAACATTCTCCTAATTAAGACACTTAAGTTTCTAAATGTTTGGTGAGTTGGATGTTAACCCTAGGTCTTTCTGAGAATTTTGGCTTTTGTGTAAACCGTATGAGCTGATTATCTGAAGTGTTGCTCACAGAATTAACATGTACCTGAATATACCACGCTAGTCTCGCCCTTGAAGGACATTCTTCTTTTTAATGAATTTTAATCAGATGAATCAAACACAGCTCTGTGTTTTTTCTGCACGACTCCTATCAATTACTCTGCACCTAGTTCTTATTTTATAAATTTGTAGACAATAGGCCCCTTCCTCATATAAATCACTGTTGTTGCATGGTTTAGAAATACACTGATTTATACTTGGTGACTGCCTAATGCAGACAGATTAATTGCCTTCTGACAGTTAGATATCTTTACTATTGCTGAGCTGAACTTAATTTTGCAAGAAATAAGGGACTGCTTAAAGACCACTGCTTGAGTAAAAGTAATAGCCCCACATTGCAGCATGTACTATCAACTGAGACACGCAGGACTCATTGAGGTTAATCGAAAAGGTAGAGGGAAGCTGTACAGTGTTTCTCTGGAGCAGTGGGAACAATTATTTCAGACAGCAGGCTGGTGTTTTATCGCCTCGGTGAAGTGCGTCCCTCGCTGCGGCACACGCGGGACCACCCAGCAGCAATCTCAGACCCACGCACACCGTCGTGAGGTGTTCCCACGTGTGCTGGCTCAACCCGAGGAGCTCTGCAGCAAAGCTGAAGTCCTCTCCCTTTTGCACCAGATCCTGGTACTTTTCCCTCATTTACTATGAACGGTCTCAGGCTCCCCAGCTGCATTCTCTGGGGTCAATAAAACAGTCGGCAGCAAGATTTTAGGAGTAATGTAACTGTTTTTCGCCTTCATTTTAGCTGATGGAAGAGGCCTCTCTTGAACTCTCCTGCCCGAGATCAACTCATAGAAGCTGTAATTTGGTCATATCTATAATGCTTTTGACATAACACTTCATTTTGATAAATGTACTTTCCTCTTATTTAAAGGCACTTAAACTTTAATTAAAAAGCCCTTCTACCATGTCTTAAGCCCCCAAGTACATTTATATTAATAAAACACAATTATTAGTTTACCGGAGCAGTATTACTGTCATTTCCCTTTTCCTAGAAACTCTCTTATCAGCAGTCCTGAAGTATCACTGTTGTGGTATTGATTTCCCTCTGCCTTGTGCAGTCAGGCTAAGGTCATATCTGTATGTTAAGTAAACTCCTTTGTTTGCAAAGATGTTTTGCCTAAAATAAGTACTCTCAAGAATAATTTAAGAAGTAGTTTTGACTTGTTGCACACTTATTTTATTTTCTTGGGTTGAGTTTGTTTTGCTTGTGTTCGTACTGGGAGAAAAATGAATAAGATGATCTTGAGAGGTTTCAAGTCTGGAAGCTTTTGCCCGTGTTGAAACAGTCTTTGCGACTGTGTACATCTAAATGGGAAGCGGAAGAATCTTCAGAATCAATTTTTCAAATCTGCTTTTTGTGTTTGCTCAGAAGTAATAAAAAAGATCAAAAGTGCAGATAGACCTCCAAGTAAGAAGAGAGATTTTTAATTATCATTATTATTTCTTTCTCACGCACACGTCTCCCATATCGACATCTGAGTAGCCAAGGTGTACGTTACAACAGCAACGCTGCTTTTTTCTCCTCCAAGTCATTTTGTAGATATTAATCTGCGGAGTACAGAAAGTAACGCAAACAAACTTTATGCTTGGTAGGTGCTCAGATACTGAAAAACAGGTAGGAGGAGAGTGAAAAAGGGGAAGGGAAATAGACAAATGATTGTAAAACATTAGTACAGGAGAGTTAAGATGTTTTACAGGGGCATCTGAACAAAAGTCTGAAAGAACGTGAATACAGTCTGACTGAATATAGTCTTGTGCCTTGTTAAATTTTTTCTATGTAAAATTATCAGGTTGCATCTTTAAAATAAAGTAGGTTATGAGCCTTCAGATCTCTGAAAGGAAGATTGCTCCAGTATCCCCTTCCACGCACAACTGGGCACCTTTAGTGCTCTAGCTGACCTGTCGCGTGATCCTGAGCAGTGCTCCTTGCCCCTCTTCCAGCCCTTGCTTGTCCTTTTAATTAGACTGCGCACACTCACTGGTCAGCGTATATATACATATGCTAATGTAATAAAACATCCTTAATTACAGGCACAGTTGCAAGCTCTGGATTCATAAATAATGTATCATTACCAACCAAAAACTCAAAGAAGAGTCTGTAGAAGATTCGGTCACTCTAAAGCTACATTTAGTCTTCCCTAAACTTTTTGTTCACACACTTTCATGGCAATAGCAAACTCATCAAATGAGGAAGGAGAAAGACAGGTTTGCCTACAGAATGACTGAGAGTTGCTCAGAAATGCAAAACCATCTCAGTATGTAGAATATATCATTTTACCAATGCTGCAGTATTTGTATCATCTGGTTAGTTGCTTCTGTATTATAAAAGGGGGAAAAATAATGTATAAAATGAAGAAAAACAGTACCCTCTAATTCAGTGATAGGATTTCCAGAAAAGACTATTAGTTTGATGAATTCAGGAAGCATCAGCTACTGAGAGTCATCCAGCACATATTCAAACCTTCAATAATTGGTGGGGTTTTTTGTATTATGAAAGTGCCTAGAAGCTCTGACAGATACCAGCTTATCGTGCTAATTACAGTACGTGATCACTTCCATTCCCCAAAACATCTTTGAATCCAGGGCAAATAACGGAAGGGAAGAGCAGGCAGAAGTGAAGAAGCAAATCCGTGTTACTCCCCTAGTCCAACACTCATACCTTGAGGGAATATTTCTGTAATGTTTTTCGTTGAGGAGTATGTATACCCCTAATACGCACATCCATCAGGGCTATGTGTCAGGGCCAGAGGAATCACTGCATGATCTAGGAGGAAGAAAGGATATTACGGCTTAACCATATTTGTAACCAAGAATGACGTTTCCTTTTCATAATCACTGCCAGGGAGGGAAAGTTCATTTTCCATGTCTGGCTGGAAATATCAAGTAAATGGGGTCTCCTGTGTTGCTGGTACGAAGTAGTTAATTTGGCCAAGGTGCTCGTGGGTGCCTGTCTCCTGTTCAGTCACCTAACTCTCACTAAATTCAAGAAGAGGTAGGCATCTGGTATTCCTTAGTTAACTAGGTCAGAAGGATCAGGCCCTAAGCATTTTCTTCAGAGTAGTCTGAAAAAGATGTTGAAACAAAAGGTAGCCCAAATAGTGTCTAAATACCTCTGATGATAGCATTTGACCAAAAAACAAGATTTCTTCAAGGGTAAGGCTTGGCTGTGGTCCTTCAGGTGACAAAACCATCATGTGTCATATATTTGAACGACTTCGAACATACACCTGAATGAGATTAACATAAATGACCAAATCCAGACTTAGTTAGACAGTCTACTCTCTGATCTTTATGTTGTTGGTCCTTTACTCCATTAGGTCAGTTTAATCAGTGTTTTAGATGAGTTTAATAAAGCCCTTGAATGAAAAAGTGTACTGGGAGGTCCTTCTCCAAATGTTATTTGCTTCTGATGACACTTGAATGAGAATTCTTCTATATAGAATGTATTTAATCTGATAATACTGAAACGGGTCAAAGGAGAGTGAATTGAAGAGGCATTAACTTCTATAAATGTAATAAAGCTTTGTCCTCTAAAGTCATTTCTTACTAGTAATGAGTTTTCAGTTTTCCATTCCTGGGAGATTATTCTCCTAAAGTCATCGAGAATTTGTGGGTATAATCAGAAAAGAAAGCAACATTTTTTGTTAATTTATTTCACTCTGTTGTTTCCAGGCATTTATCTTCTATATTTTATTAAGGCCTAAATTCTGCTCGTGACGAGCAAAATCCGCATAAATTGATTCAGAGCTCAGCTCATATGATTTGGTAGCACTGCTGTGAAACCAAAGGAGCCAGACTCCAACACAGCTTACACCCGCTGAGCAGTTCACCCTAAATTCATTACCTAATTCATTACCTTGTACTGATGAACATGATCGGACTTCAACCAGAGAAATATGCCAAAAAGAATAAACATGTCAAAACTATGCAGAATTTCAGAAAGCTTCCTAGACATTAGGAATACTTATTTTATTAATTAGCTAATCAGAAGGTTTTGGAAGAGTCTAGCACATAGCTTTGATTTTCGGTAAAGTTTCATGGTTCTGACAGAATCAGTTCCACTGACCACTGTTTGGGAGCCGTTAATGTTGGAAAATAGTCTTACTCATTCCTCCTCTGAGCTGGAGCCTGGGAACTGCAACTGTGTTGCCAGCTCCATGCCTTCTCACATTTTTTTATCATAAAAACAAATGTAGCATCCAAAAAAAAAAAAAAGTGTTTTCTTCACAGCCCTTTGGGAAGCAATTTACTGCGCTGTAGACTTGAAAATGAGGAGGTAAAGTGGCACTGGAGAGCCCCAGATGCGTGAGCGGGCTTCTGCAGCCTACTACCATAAGGGCATTGGGCATGCTGGGACTGGCGTTCGGAGGATGCTCTCACTTGCATGGAAAAAGGGGCTGCCACAGGGTGTAAAAGGCTGCTTAACCTGCTGTGAGGGGTTCCACAAAGCTGTGAGTAAGCAGGGAAAGGTTATTTTCATGCAGATTAATTAATGGGACTGGGATGCTGAAAAATAATGTGCAGAAAAGGAGTACTGAAATTGTAATGTACATTGGGTGGTGGGATGGAAAAGTGCAGAAAATCCCAAACATCCTAAACTGATCCTTTGCTAGGAACCTGGAAAGTCTGTCCCGTTTTATCGCTGGCTCCGTCAGCTCAAGAGTTCTGGGAAAAGCTTCTCTTCATCTGCTTTGCTCGAGTCTGACACCAAAGCGAAAACTCCCGTTCTTAGGAATTCCTGTGAGCTGAAACACGACAGAATTCTAAGAAAGAGGTGAAGTTTATATACATCTGAGATAGTTTTTCAGTGGCAGATAATTTCCTTTATTATCTTACTGGAATGGAGAGCACTGAATAAACCTGGAAAGGAAAAAAAGGAAAAAGAGAGAGTGAGCAGCTGCTATGCCAGCATAACCCCTGAAGAGTGACAGTCTATGTTATCCCTTATGGTAGCACAGCAGAGAAAGGTTAAACTTAATTTTGGTTATTGACACTGTCACAGACACATGCGCTTATGTATCCTTTCCCAGATGGATATTATATAAATATGTAGGTAATATACATGTATCTCGTTTACACTGTAAAGACAAATGGAAAGATGTCTGTAATACACAGGATGGTACATGTTTAATACTGTGTTAAGCACATGATAACTCTCTTGTGAGCAAAGTATCAGTGTGATTTAATTACCGTAACAATACACTGATGACTTCTTTCTCAGAGTGATGAGTATATTTCCTTACAGCAAATTCTCATTCCTGACATTCCCTTGGGTGCACTGCAAAAAGAAGGTACTTTCAACAAACCATTCACAATGAGAGTTAACAGCAAGGAAGATAGAAGAGAAAAAAATCTGTCTGCAAAGCATAGCAGTCAAAAATCCAGAAAATAGACCTCTACATGGGTAAAGAGAGTATTTCAGTATCAGTCAACAGGGCAGATTAGATTAGTGTATGATAAATTATTAATAGAATTAGCAGGAATTACCAAAAAGCTCAAGAAATGTGCAGTGTATTAATAGAGGAGTTAGAAAGTCATAATTAAAAAGTGTGAGGGCGTGAGCAGTCACAAAGCCATGAAGTCAACCAGACGATTTGTTCCAGCAGAGCGAGCAGGACCTGGCAGGTGGTACCAAAGAAGCAACAAGGTCTCACCGGCAGGGCACAGGGGACGGAAACCTGGGGTTGTGCTGCTTTCCTAGCTTTGCTTCTGACTTCAGACAAATCATTTTTCTCTCCCTCTGCCTTATTTCCCACCTTTATCAGTCTTTTAAAGGAATGAACTCTTAAGGATTCTTTCCCATTTTGGCCTGTACCCTTGCAGTTTAACTGGAGGTGCGTAACTGAAGTACCAAAATTTGGAGCCAATTTTCCAATGAGTTTATTGATAGTCACTACAGAGGTCAAGAGGGGCACCACCACCATCTCTCAGCGGATTTGGTACCTCTCTCTTTCCCCTCCTTTCCCAGGAATGACAGGACACACCAGAGTGATTGGGCTCCTGAAGTGAGTCATTTCTGCAAACGTGAGCTGGAGGGATCCCAGCGCTCAGTGCCGGTACAGGATCCAGCCTGGTGCTTTCTAGGGCACAAAAAATGAAAATGGCATTAAGGAAAACAAGATGTTAAAAACTGAGGTTTGTAACGCTAAGCGTTTTGCACTTAGGAAAGGACATCTGCAAGGTCGAAAAACAGATGCCTCCTTAGTCTAGTCTCCGTCCTTTGCTTGTATCCAGCCAGGCAGCGCTGCATTTACTTCCTTATAACTAAGTTATAACCTTGCTTTACCTAAGAGTAGTGTTGTAGGCCAATATCAGAGAAACAGCAGTGAATTTGCCATTTAAGTAGTATGCACAGCTGCCTCGTACCTGGCAGATTCTGATCGGTCCCCCTGTAACAGCCCTTGACTCCTTCCCGTTCTGTTCTTGCTGTGTTTTTACTGTATTGGAAGTTTCATAGTAATTGCATTTGTGGAAATGGCATAACCATTTTTTGCTGTGTTAGAAAAAGCAACTTGAATCGGTGTTTTTGGCACATGGACATTTCAACTGGAATGTCTAAAGTTAGGCAAAGTTACAGGTAAATTTTAAAAAGAACCTGAGAAGTGAAGGTGTGAATCCTGCACTGCTGACCTGCAGCACGGTCAACTAATATGAAAAAATCTACTCACTTTGCCTTCAAATTCCTCCGCTTTCTCTTTAATTTCTAGTATTTATTTATTTTTCATTTCATTTTAGTATTCCTAAATAATACAATCTGTAAGAGCTTATATTTGTGGGAAATTGCTCTGCTATCTTTTCTTTCCCATTTGTATAGCCAGCTGAATCAGATACTATCAATTGATTAGTCAACTTGTTCACTTTCGCTCCTCCATGACTGTGAACATGAGAATGAATATTTATGAGAGTGTGTAATTAGACACTTGACTTTGTAAATCATCTGGTAATGCTGTCAGCGAGGTTTTAATTTGCAGATAGGCTTCAAATTTTACCTATCTTCATGAAAGAAATGATGAATTTCCACAGTTAGGAATTGGGAGAAAATATAATTCTGTTATCGCAAATCATTTACAAAATTATGCTTGTGGCGATGTTTGCTACATACTTCACCAAAGATCTTATAAAAATGGGCTGATGAGCTCAGGGAGGAGCAAAATCAGGACAAGTATTTCAGCATCAAGATGTAGTCTGAGCTCTTTAAACCAAAATGTTTCAAATTTATAGTTGTCCCACTGAAATTAACTTTTTCTTTTTTTGCCATAGATCTTTTTTATTTGATGATAGGAATATATTTTGTTCTGACTGTTCTTTCACAGATTCACTGCTGATATTCAATTGGTTTTGCAGAGCCCACAGAGATAGCAATTGTGAAATATGCCCTGGCAGATTGTGTTGCTAGAACCTAGTTCTCTATAAAATTTCGTAGATGTCTTAGCATAGATAGAGCTAAACATGCAACCATGTTAACCAACCTCTAAGATACATTTGTGTTCATGCAAAAACTGCCCTGATCTTCAGAATAAGTGTGGTGGTGCCAAAATCAGGTAGCGGGATTAAATGCAGCAAGACTGAAGACAAGAGGTGGATGCAGAAAGGCTGATGAGGGTCCAGGAGGGAATGGTGAGACCGAATCCATCAGGATAAGCAGCTGCCGCATAGAGCCACCTCCTGCTGTGACACGAAGGACCACCAAATGGTCACCCTAGCTGCTCTTCTTGAGGAAAATTTATCACCAGCCTCAGCGAGTGCATAAACAGGCCTTTGGTCAGCGGCAGATGGATTCATAAGCAGATGTCCAAAGCGCTGCATTGCAGCGTTTCACTGCTAGTGGGGACCCTTGGATGAGCAACGGGCTGCACGGTGAAGCATTAAGGAGGAAATGTGTCGTATTGGTGTCCTGATCAAGCAGAGTCCTGCTCTCTGATTCAAAACACCCATCTGTCCAAGCTCATCTCGTTCCACTTAGCTCTCCACCTATATCTGCAATCTCCTCCCATCCGACTGTAATTTCTACAGGAGCTCCACAGGACCCTGTGTTCAGACCTCCAGTCATACACATATTATCCCCCTATATGGCTCTTTTCTGGGTACTTCCTTTTAGACAGTTAATCCCAGCTTTCTCTGCAAGAAATGCTTCCTTTGGGTCGATAGGTGCTACATTAGATTCACTCTAACCAGCAGCTCACATCTCAGACAAGATTGCTCCAAGCCATCCTGGCCATCATTCACACCATCTGTATATACCAGAAAATTTCATCTTACACAGCAAACTTCATCCTTGTGCTTCATTCCAATCCACTCCTCTTGCTTGTTTTCTCTCTCTCTCTCACAAACACTCTCTTTCTCTCTCTCTCTCTCTCTTTTTTTTTTTCTTTCATTCTTATATGTGGCTTTGGCCTGAATCCTGCAATGCTTGATGAGAGCATTGAACTGTAGAAAACGCATCGATATTACACAGATTTTTAATTAAAACTTCATATGCATTTTAACTTTGTTTTTTATTAACAGTGATGAGAAAAATTACACAGCTGTGATCAGTCGTGTAGCTCTTATAGAGGTTCTTGATGACATAACATTTGTTTAATTGAGTTGTTTCCTTTTATGTTCAAGAGTTGTTTCAGGGCCATTTGTAATTGTTATTAATTTCGAATTGTTTGATCTACAACTCATTATTTGATTTAATTAAGAAAAAGCTTTCCTAGCTCTGAAATTGTAAGTAATGTGAAAGAGCTACTACGATAAATAAATAATAAAAATAAAAATAATTGCTAAAATGCAACAAACTTCCAAGCATATTCAAAGTTCTTCCAGTGTCTACAAATTTAGTTCTATATTTATAAATTGTGACAACTATCAGAAGAGCAAAGCTAATACATTTTCTCTTGAGAAACTTAAAATTCTTGAACTGGCACTGTCTTTTTGGAGAAAACATTTTACATGCACATTTAAAAGATTATTTAATTATTTTATTGAAAACAGAGAATTCATTCTAGGCATTTTCTTTTGGATACCACTGAGTTCTTCACACCCACAGCTCTCATTAACTTTTTGTAAGGATAAATTGACCTAATGGGTTCATATGTCTGGTAGGTAATGAAGTAGCAATGAATTGGATAGGGCCCAAGTTAATCTAATGCAGAAACAGAAGCTATAACATAAGAATTTCATGCAAAGTCAGTAGATTTCTCCTGTGGTACAGGCTTTGCTTGGAACCAGACCTGAAAAAAAGCAGAAATTAGAGGAAATGTAATATCAAAACTGCCTGTCCAGCTAAAGCTGAATCCTGTCAATTCTACTTTACTCAGAACAGAATAAAGAGCTCCAGATGCACACTGATGGATTTATAAGCCTTAAGCCTAAAATTTTGGTTTCTCTAAAAGCCCCTGTTATGGGCAAGGACCTCAGCGAGCAAGTAAAGCTCTTTGCAGGTTCAAAGGCCCAGGTTAATGCAGACAATTGTGAGATTTGGCCCATAACCTTAAATTTTCTCTCTAGAGAGGTCCAGTGCTACCAAACATGTTTCACAGTCAAAGTTGATCAAAATGTTCTTTTCTCAATATTTTTGCCTAGTGAAAATGATTTTTCATTAAAACTGGTTTTTTTTGGAAATGCCTTTGGCTATTTGATCTTCAGAGCAGTATTCTTCCAAGAACAAATGAGTGGATTTTGATTATAGATATGTTCAGAGAGCAACAAGAAGAAAATCCTCATAGAGCAATTAAATTGTGCAGTAACATTTCTAAGGGTGAGGAGAGGGGAGAAATAACTTATCTGGGGATGAATCAAAGAGATGCTACTTCTTGCATTAATAGAGCATTAGATTTGATAATTGATTTTCTCTCCTCACTCTGCATTTCTACTTTTATGAAACATCAACATAAACAGAAAACTTTTGAAAATGAAAAAGTGAAAACCAGGGGGTAAATCACACAGATGCAAAAAAAAAAATATATATATATCCTTTCTCAGCCCGATCTGGGAAAGACAAAGCTGTGTTCTTGTCCCATGCACAACAGGGAGGGCAACACCTGGCATAGTACTAAATGATGAAGATGAGTCTGTACTTTGTTGTCCGAAGTCAATGCTGTTCCATTTTTTTCCTTCCAAAAATTGTTTAATGAACATGACTGAAATCATCCTAAACCAACAGACTGTTGTTTAGAAACTGGGACAGGAAGGGGGAGAGGGAAATTTGGGGGTAATTAGCTCTCGGCTTTTCAAGAGGGGTCTGCAGACTTTTGAGAATACAGAAAAAAAAATCACCTTATTTCAACCCCAAATCAATGTTATGTTAAAAGGGGGTTTTATATAAAAAATATATGAGCAGCTAGTGCAATAGAGAAGTTTTACTGAACTTCTTATTCATGTTAAAATGCTGCTTGAACCTTCTTCTGGACTGTTTGCCAGTCAGCAGCAGTGAACATCCCTGATGATGTCTTATTTCCAAAGGAGTCTGTTACACTTGTCAGCTTTTTCTGAAAGGAAATGAGTTGCATATCCATCATATTCTTGCTCTTTGTTCTCATCTATAAGACTCTAATTAATCTTTTCACTGCATATCTTTTTGCTTTCACTTATCTGCTCCTTCTCCATTTCTTTTTCCTCTTCTTAATTCTCCTGCATTTTTCCTCCCTTCTCCTTCTTTTCCCCATCTCTGATGTATACCATCCATCATGCTGCTTCCAAACTCCAGCAGAGTGACCACGTAAATAAACTACCTCTCTTTTCTTAAAGCTATCTCTTCAAATATCCCCTCCTCTTCTGTTCAATTCATCACTGATCCAGCAACGTATTTTCCTCTGAATTGATTTCTTTAATGTAAAGAGCATTTATAAGGCCCACATGGTTTTTATGAGGGCAGAATTCAGCCACAGGGAGCATCAAGAAAGAGGTAAATTCAAAATTATTAAAATAAATTGAAAGAATCAATATTCTAATTTACATGTATATATATATAGTATGTCAATATTTAATACACACACACACACACACACATATATCTATATATTTAGTGTAACATACATATATCTATATATTTAGTGTAACATAAGTACCTAGGGGAAAAATTTCTGTATGCTGTTTTTCTGTATTATCAAAACTGAATAACTGAACATACTGTCTATTGAATATATTCTTCTTTTCTAATTTTATTTGATGAAATTTTATAAATAGATAAATAACAAGAGTCAATCTAAGTCAAGGAAATTGCATCCTAGAGATGCAATGAATTCAGAAAACTCCTGAAAACTTTTCCACTTGAATGTAAATCAGGTACAGATATGAACTTTTCAGTGTAAGTCTATACTGATAAAGGGCAAAAATAGAACCTAAGTCTCCTTAAATTTGTGAGCTTCCTAATGAGGAGTAAGACCAAAATTTTATTTATAAAAGGAGCCCTTTAATCCACACACATTCAGAATGGAGTCTCAAAGCCATAAAATTGATTACTCCTTGACAACTGCTTCAAACCACAGGAGAGAGCTACATTTTCAAATGACCTTGCAGAAGAAGGCTGATGAGGTCTGACATGTGCCATATTTATGGAAATGCAAAAGCTTTACGGCTCTGACATCGCTGTCACCCAAGACAGATCAAACAAAGAAGACGACTGGCCTCCAGCTCCTAAACTGAACATTTAATAACCATTAGAAGAGCTAAGCAAGCACGATTTGCACTGCTGACAGTCACAAGTCCCACCCATTTATTATGAACTTAACTAGTCTGGACAGGAAGCCAAAAGGCACCTAAATTCTTTTCCTTCCAGACCTGAAATGGGTGATGCACCATTTCATTCTGATAAATTCACTTATGAATGTAGCCTGCTATAATTAGGGGAAAATTTGCTAAAAATAACTGATGAATTCAGTCCTACCATAATACTATTATTATCACAATACTTTATTATTTATTAGTGTTGTATTTAGTAAAATGTGGAGAGTTTTCAATGGATGCTCATGTTTCACTCTCTCTGTGAGAGTGGAATAGGGGGTTAGTCATTAATATTGATGAGACCCACGGCTCACATTTCAGTCTGAAGAAGTTGAGCTCTTCAGATGTTAACTACCAGTGTCTCATTCTTTTAATAGCTTATCGCCCACTAAACCAATTCCTTGGTGTGCTGAACTGCACATGCACAGGGCAATAAAGCACAGCTGGTTCTATATTTCTATATGCATTCTTGTAAATGCAAAAGCATTTAGCAGTTCACGGTGCAAAATGAATTATATGGTTGACGTCCTGCTACAGGGTACTACAAATTGTGGGGTTACTTAGTGATCTCCGATAGCGAAGTTAACTCAGAGGTTCGCAATAGCTGGATACTCTGGTATCCTGCGCCCTGGTGTTGAATGAATCTGTAACTATGCATCCTTCCCAAGGAGGAAAGAGGACTGTTGGAGGAGAGGTTCTGAACCACTTAAGTCATGCAGTAGTAAGTAACTTGGGGAATTAATTTTCTTGTCTTCTTGTCTCGTCTGGTCTATTGCATAGTGTCTCGAAGGAGATACTGCTCAGGGATGAACTGGACACAGACTAGTACTCAGAGAGGAACCACACTCTTAGAACAAGAGCAGCTGGATGAGCTCCAAGACAGAAGCAAAATACCTGCTTGATTCAGGACTTACTAGCTCAGGTGCTGGGCTAACAGAGTTATCCTGCCACGCTAATCCATCTGTACCGTTTTCAGGATCCGAGTTACACTGCTGCCTCACACCTGCTCGGTCTGAGCAAGATGAGAAACCGCATGATGAAAAGGTCACTGAGTACCTCTGCAGCACTTGACTGAATAATCTCCCAGCTGAGGCCTTGTGGGCATCACCACAGTCTCAGTCGGCTCGAACCTCTTCCCACCTCACTCTTGTATTTCCTTTGACCATTTCTGAGACAAATTAAAATGCGAGGGATGCTTTATCTGTCGTACATCAAAGGTGATGGCAGTCGTGGAAAGGAAAGGGGGAGCTGGGATTTACCAGAGAAAGGTGAGGTTTTATTTTTCCTTTCTTTCGCTTGCCTTAAAATTGTGACATTTTTAAAACGTTGTTCATTAAAGGGAGAAGAGGTGAAAGAGCGCCAGAGAATGGCATGAAGAAGATGAAAGGGAATATTGAACTGCAGAAGGCGGTAAACACGGGTGTATTTGTTCTGTGGAAATAAAGGGAGAGTGTGTCTCATCGAGCTAGTCTGAACTTAAGAAAGAAAGGAAGAGCGAAGTGCATATCTCTAAATGGGTGAAAGCAGGGCTTTTTTTATTTGGATTCGCATGATGACTCCTCTTACCTTGGTATTCATCACACACAGAGATGTTTTCAAGGGTGGAGAGGGGTGGCCAAGGGTCAGATCTAGCCTTTGTGTCTCCTTTTCAAGCTGATGGGAAGAAACGTTCCTCAAAGCAGATTCAGGCTCTGAGCCTCAGTCCTTTGCTTAAGCACCTAGAGAGCTGAGCTGTTCAAGGGCCTTCTAGGCCATTTGGGAGGGATTGGTCTCCACTCCATTTCTGCCATCCAGAAGTTATTTGTGTAGTCAAAGCAAATTTTTCAAGTTTCTCTAGAGTCAACGAGAGACAAAATTTTGCACCTCTAAAAATAATCCTTTACATCTTAAAACTGGTGTCTAGCAAAGCTGCTTTCAGTGATACATATTTATATCAACGATAGACTTTACAGAGCTAAGCCAAAGCATAAAGACGCCATTCAGGTAGCTATTTGCAAGCAAATCATTTTGAATGCTGAAATTTGCTTGAAGCCTGAAGCTCGTATGAAGCTGAAATTAATTTACTTGTTTCAGTAAGCCTGGAAAGCTTTGGAAATTCTTCCTTTAGTTTTGCTCTTTGGAAAATTTGGCCAATGACTCTCATTATTCTTAAGAAACGCTTTCATATTTAATCTATATATTCGATTCATGACCACTTTTGTCATTAGCTGAACATACTGCAAATTGTTGTAAAGTTTTACACTTATTCTGTGCTATGGCAAATAAGCCTTACAAAATGTTTCTCTAAATCTTTGATACTACCAGCTAAATATTCACAAGGAGTGAGGGGATACAATGTGCAGCGAAGAATTACCATCTTAATGAGGTTTGTCTCATTAAACAGTTTCACTCAATTAGTTTCACAGATTTTACTTTAAGAATAGGAACATAGAGCTCTAGATATCTGCAGCTAATTTTGGCTTATTTAAAAGTAAAAGGCTAACCTGCCAAAAAATATTAAAGTGGAAGGAAAATAATGAATGTGCTCTTGGATCTTTCAAAAAATGTAAGCTTAATCAGGAAATTAGAAGAAAATACATTGTCGATTTTTACTTAAATAAGAAATGCCTTGGCAATTTCCCCAATGAAAATGTGATTGATTCAGCACAAAGCATTATAAAAGACTTTTTTAGTGTTCAGACAATTTAGGTTTTCACTGTTTCCCCAAAAGTCTGCACACACAGAAAGCTTCTGCAGTCCAAACCGAGTAGTATAACACTGTTCTCTGCTTTCTGCTCAAATCCTCCAGCCTTTGCTGACCTATGTGTTACAGGCTTGTGAGCAGGGTCTGGGAAATAACCTTAAACCAGATGTCTAATCTTGGGACTTTCCTTCAACACTCACAAGCTTTAAATAAAACCCAGGCGTGGGTTCATGATGAGTGACACAAGGTGGATGTTCCTGCAGGCTCTGCAGCTGTGAGTGGCATTAGAAGGTCTTAGGGAACAGCACTGTAAACTGCTGATAACATGGAAGTATCACAGGCGCACAGAGAGCATGTGGCAGAATGGAGAGCTGCTTCTCCTAATCTGTCACTTCTCTATGGATTTTGTCAGATTCCCCCCAAAAATGCATTCTACTCTCTGTATCCTCTTTCTGAGCTTTGGATTTCAGACCCTGTATGAAATAATGTCCCTAGAGTCCAGCAAAGCTACATTTGAGATCAGCTAAAAAGAAAGTTTTCAAGTTTTTCAGTTAATAGAATCTTGTGTCCAGCAAAGTCCTGCAGAGGAAGATTAGGGAAAGGGTGGCAAAACAGGGTGCGTGCAGAGCGATGTTTTTGTCATCATGCTCTCTTACCTCACTGCTGGCAATCGAAGTCCAGGGACTTTTAGAGTTGCAGGATGCATGTGCCTCATTGCGTTAGAAGACTGAATAGACCTTCTACTACTGTAGTTAATAATTTTTTAACCAATTTACAATGGTTGTAACTAAACAAATTCCATCAGGCGACATCCTCAAATGCAAAAGAGATGAAGCTGATATGCACGTATAACACAGTAAGTCAATATGATCCACCATAGTATCAAGAGAAAAGATACGTAAAAGCAGTTCACTTATCTAAGCGGAACTAAGGTACTTACAGTGACCTAGGTAGTCAAGCTAGCTTTTCTGCATCGTGATGTATGAACTAACCTGCCTGTATCAAAGGTATCACTAGCTTGCAATGCAGACGTGCTCTAAACCTCAACGGATGTGATTCATCTCACCACACTCTCAATGTCTGCAGTGAAATCGCCTCTATCTGGGCTGGGCACCTGCCTGGAAGATAATAGGGACTTTTAGGGAATGATACACTTGACCTACTTTGGCGTGAAACGAATCACGCCTCCAAACTACTTGTTCCTCTCCCCGAGTCTGCAGGCAGGCTGGAGTCCAGGTGTTGATCTCTATGGCCAGACGAAATGCCGCTTAGTTCCCATCAAAGACAACAAAAGATAGAAAAAGGAGTCCAAAGGTATGACAAATATAAATCTGCCACATGAAGCAGAAGTAGATAGAGTGTAAGAAGCTGCCCAATTCAGAAACTAGCAGCAACAATTAAAACATTTCCACGGATTTTATACCTAGTTCTTTTTTTTTTTCTGTATAGTGTTCTATAGCACTTTTCCAAAAAAAACATTTAGAGTACTTTATACTGCTCTGGAAAATTTCCCTCCCTCCACTCCCCCATCCCACAAACATCATGAATTAATGGTATACTCCAGATTTTAGATCAATCTTAATTTTGAGAAGTATGGATCTGTGAGGGCTTAACTGAGATTTTAGGTGTTTTTCAGTATCAATAACATCCAGTGAAATGCTGTGCTTTTAAATCACTTGATTTTTTTTTCTTGGAAGTAATTTTTGAAGGAAATAAATAAACTATGTCAGAAAGTATTTTTACTTCCGTTTATTGACCAATTGTTCTTTTTAAAATAGTTTTGTGGATAAAGAAATGAGAGGTCTTTTCTCAAAAAACTGAGAACAGCTTTGTTTCAAATACCAATTTTTCTTTGTTTTTCAATGTCCTAAAACCAGTCAGGAACTAAGAAAATAATACCTTTCCCAAATGGATAGTGTGTGCTATATATTCTCTAATGGAAAAAAATAATAATTTTGTTCAAAATAAGACTGTTTGCTTGGAACATTTTAATTTTAATGAAGCTATGATTTTCAATAAAAAAACAACATTGATACAGAAAGTTCAACTAGTTTTAGTAGTAACAGCTTACAGGGTCTCCTGTGCCTCACAAAATACTGTGTAGATTAGCCCTAGTCGTATATTAAAGATAAAAAATGGTATAAATTCTTTGGGATGCTGGGTTTAGTATTCAAGGAAATAAAGATGATATTAAAGCTCAAACTAAGAAAAACACACACAGCTTCTCCATCAAATAAGGGTAGTCCCCAAAGACATTTTCTTGTATTTTTCTCAAATGAAAAGAAGGAAAACACAGAAAAGCAGAAAGAAGGGATAGTTGTTGTAATGAAAGCAAAGTCAAAAGACATCAGTAAATGAAGTGGGGAAAAAAATAGCCTATAATCCCCATCATGAGGCACAGATTGTAAAGACTTGAGGATAAATCAAATCATCAAGTCTACACATGTGGGTCCGTAGGGTTGCGTGTGAGCCAGGAGTCAGTTCATTAATCCGAACGACCTACGATGCTGCAAAATCAGATTATTGTCGAGTCTGCCATTCATCAGCTCCTCTCTCCCTTGAACTCCCACTCCTGCCTGGGAAGTTATTACCCAAGATTTACAGAGAGTAAAGCTGTCTGGACAGTATCTGCACGTCTCAGCTCAACACGTGGAGGAGTTCACCAAGCTGGTCTCTCTGATTCTCTCCTAGCCTGTTTGATTTCCTAGACAGAGCCCCCCCCCCCGAGCTGAGTCCTTCACCAGTGCTTTTCGGGAAGATCATAGAATCACAGAATCAGTAAGGTTGGAAGGGACCTCTGGAGATCATCTAGTCCAACCTCCCTGCTCAGCAGGGTCACCTAGAGCATGTTAGACAGGTTGCATCCAGGCAGGCCTTGAAGATCTCCAGGGAAGGAGACTCCACAGCCTCTCTGGGCCACCTGGTCCAACGCTAATCCGCCCCTCTGGAGAAATAAGCCATAACTCCACCGCCCAGTGTGGAGTTCTGCAGCGGATCTGGATCTTTTCATAGCCAAGTGTTCGCAGAGAGGCTCTGAATGGTTGAAGGAACCATTAGAACGGCACATACAAGCAGTGGGTGCCTTTAGGTTGGAAATAAAAGGTACATTTCTACCTCTGGCAAGAGTTCTGGAAGAGTGTCCCCGTAGAAGGGCAAACGGGAATGGAAGAGTCCAGAAATGTGCTAGTTTTAAGATGAAACTTGATACATTTTGGATGTGGATGCTTGTGATGCCTCAGGATCTGACTCCGTGATCGTGCAAGTCCCTCTGAACCTGATGCTGATACATCCTAGTTTTGTGGGAAGCCATGAAATTAATTACTTTAAAATGTTTTTCCTCTACCACACCAAGAAGGCAGAATGAAGTAGTATGACCTTCACTCTCTTCGTAAAAATTTTCTTAATTTCCCAGGGTGATTTTAAAACTTTAAAATAATCAGGTTAAACAAAGCTCATTTTTAATGGTTCTTTTTTTCCTGTTTACCCATTTATTTTCATCAGCTACAGACAATATATGACTGGTAAACTATAAAACACTGCTCTGATGCCTGACTAGCAAGACTTATATTGCTATCTTACTGAGCAGAACTTTGATGCAATTTTTCTGTTTTATTAACAATAAAATAAAATTATTGCCCTTGAGAGCCTGAAACATCGCAGAAGTCTGGAGCAAGCCCAGCAAAACCAGGAATACTGTCACTCCACTGTAACACACATTCTTAATCCTGATTCAGTGTCATTAAAGCCAAAGGACAGAGCAGACTGATGTCAAAGAGTTGGACTGAGCTCTGTAAGAGTTCACTAATGCTCACCATTCTTTTTCCAAAATTTATTGCCAATCCTTGGTTGGAGCACAGGCCAAATGTTGAGTTTTGGTGTTCTACACCCTCCTGGACTGAAATCAGCAAGGCACCTTGCTTAGAACAGCTTGATAGAACAGATTCAAAGTAAAACTTGCTCTCCTGAATGGAAAGAAATTTCAACAGACTTTCTCCTTCCCAGGCTCGTGCTTCGAATTAACAATTTCTCCAAATTATAAAGGGAAAAGGGATGGATAATCAGGTATACGGCACACATATCACTTTTCAAGGGCGGTATTTTAGGTCAAACCTGAAAGTTGCTTAACCTGTGCTGACTTTGCACTGGAACTCATGACGAGCACAGACAAGGTTCGTTCCAGAGCAATCGTAACCTCCAGCTGAGGGCAGGTGATGAGCAGCGCTGGGAGGCAACATCTTAAAACATGACAGACATTTCTGCAGTAGTTGTTAGACTACAACCTTAATTATGTTTTCCCGACGTAACCTGGAAATACTGTGTTGCAGACTGAATGGCAGGTCATAAAAAAGCATATACTGGTTTAACACTTAACATACCTCATGCTTTGTTCTGTAACTTGTTGTGGAGGATACTCTGAAGCAGAGATTCTCCCCTAAAGATTCTCCATTCTCATGCTTACAGAAACAGGGCCTGTTTGCAATGTGCAATGGATTGCAGAGCTGGCACCCAGCCACATCAATACATGAATCTTGATAAGACATTCTTTGTAGTGCCTCTATAACTCTCTTTTTTCTCAGCCAATCACTGCTCAAACAGTCATGCAGACTACCTTACAGTCTACTAAAGTACAAAGGGTTTTTTTCCAAAGGTTTGAATTACAGCTGCTCTGTGTTCCCAGCAATATATTTTCTGCTGGAAAATATCTGAATTCTAGGGAGAAAGCAAAAGATGAATAATGTTGCATGAAAAAAAATACTTTTTTTTTGAAAACTCTTCTTTTAAAACAAAAAAAAATGTGATCTTAGAAACCTTATTTTTTCTTGCAATTGCAAGCTAAGTAATTTAAAAAGATCATCCAGAAAAAACACCTTTGCATCCATTCAGAGCAAAGAACCCAATTTACAACCCAGATTTAGAGCCATACTCCACCAAAAAGAAGTGATACCGACAGGTAGGGTATTGGGCACTTTCCTCACACTCGCTGCATAAATGGCTGCGCGGTGGCACAGGTATCCTGATGTCCTTACGCGAGGGGGAAGCTCTCGTGCAGGGAGAAGGATGTATCAGCTCAGAACAGGGCATTCAGATTGCGTGTACTACTGGGAGAAGCTGGAAAAAAGTGTAAACTGCCTTCTATGCTGCAGCAGGATGTTCATAGCAGATGCAACATGCTGGTACTGCAGGGACTTTTTTACTGCAGAGTTTCTAACACCTATCATAAGCAGTTACAATAGAAGAAGCAGGTAAATGCTGAAAGACCATGTACCAAATGTAATCTTCTGAGAGAGAAAACAAGGAGAGAAAAGTTTGCCAGAGATAATCTCTCTATACAATAATTTTCATTTCTTCTCTTAACTTTAGAGAGGAATCTAGATTGTTTCCTATTTGTTTATTTTAGCCAAATTAATATACAAAGGCCCATTTTCAATGTATTTCCATTAGATACGGATGCCATTACTATGTGCCAGTGCATATTACCAAGCAATTAATCTCTGAAGTTATTATTTCCATTTTTGTTGAAAGCAACTATTTTTGAGTTCAGCAAATCACGTAAATGCTTGTAATGGCTTAGCTAAATTCAGTTCTAAAGGCATCGTGTTTTTTTGGAAAGAAACTCTTTCTAAAACTGCAAGCCTACCATCCCATCTAGTATAATTTCAGCATAATATAAAGCATGACCTCCCACAGTTCGTGTGTCTTTGCAAGCTTCCCTGACATTATCACTCAAAACTCTTACTCTTTTGTCACCCACTGTTAAAATGAAAAGTTCTTTTTGTGGCACACATAAGCCAGAGGTGACACAATTAAATGAAACTATTTGTCATTATATCAGCAGGAATTAAATGACAAATAAATTAGGATTGGCAGCCTCTTCCCCTGGGAGCAATATATAAGCTTCCTAAGTTCAGTAAAAACTGTTCTCCCCTCAGCCTTTGATCTGCTATCTTCAGTCAATATTCCCATCTTTAAAGATAGATGTCTAATGTTATACCATACCTACATATTTATTAATATAGTCCTAATTTGATGGGGAAGCTGAAGGTCATTTGAGGATATGAAGTCAGGCAGAGCTGTAATCGTGTTTTTAAAGTGTTATCAGAGGGTTGGATTTTCCAGGACCAAAGTCACCTTCATTAACATTTTTTCCCGTGAGATTTCACAAAGGGGACCCTCAGCTCCATTCACACATAAGTGCTGTAACAGTTTCCTTCCAAATAGTCGAGGTATGACCCAGAGCAGGTCTGCACAGCTCAAACACCATCCAAGGTTCTGTTTCACCAGAGAACGGTTACAGATAGTCAAACGGGTTTCTAACGCTTCTTTCTTCTAAGACAGGAATTAACTTCCCTTGGGCTTTTGCAGTAACTCTTCCCTCTCTTCCTACCACCTCCTACGGCATATGTCTTCCTTCCGAAAGCTTCAGATGCTTCTCACCTTCCTCCCCACCAAAAACACTTCCTCACTTAACCCATAGCACATATGTGAGGAAGTGTCTTTCTTAAAATACCAAAAACTGTGCCTTGATGTCAGTCAGGATTCCCCTCAAGGACAACAGAATTAAAAAATTCATCCCTAATTTCAAAAGAGCTCTGTTTTGAACTATGAGCGAGCTGGCCCCCTTTATTATTTTTAGTACTAATCACGTACTAACTTGTCATTGCTATTAATTACGTACACTGCAGGCATACCAAGTGCGCTGCAAGCACATAGGGTGAGACAGGACGTGTCCCCTTGTGCTTGCAGCTCAGCTTCTGAAGAGGGATGTCTTTCATTTTATAGATCAAATACTTAATAATCAGACACTGCTGTGCACATTATTTGTCTCAATAGTTGTTATCCATTCCAGAACCGGCAGCAGCAAAGACGACATACAAAGGACGTATTAAAAATACAAGAATCCTTGTCACCTTTTTATCACACAGCACTCTATGTCACCATTTTATTGCACCAGAAATGTTTGATCAAGGCAGCACGTATTTTTTTCATCTCTGATAAAAAGAATATGGCAAAGTAAACACTGTAACTGCAGCTAGCATTAAACAGAAGACAGTATTCAGAAAGAGGTTCTGAGGAACATACAATATTGCCATGAAGCTAATTTTCATGGAATAGGTCAAATAAGGCCAGTGGTCAAATAGGCCAGCATAGGTCAAAGAAACTGCTAGGACTGTGGTGACTGATCATTGCTCCTTGTGAAGACCCCGTCTAGAGCAGACCCCTTCGTTCTGTGCAGTCCCTACCTCTGGGAGTTTAAAGCATGTCCAGGCATGATTTCCCCTGAGTGGTGGTACACTTCAGAATAAACTAGAATGTAAATTTCCTGAGTTGTGAGCGGCTTTGTCATTATTTGACACAAAGGGAATTTAAATGCGATATTAATATGGTGCTGCAGTTTCTGAGGAGGAAGGCAAGGAAGAAATCTCTGTTTACTCTGCTGAAGTTTCTGGGGCAGACTAGTGACCTACGTTGTGATGCTGCTGAACTGGAATTGTGCAAACAGCCAGGCAATGCAACAGCGGTGGAATTTGTTTTCTTCCCTGTGTCTCTAGGGCCATTTTAGGAGTCTTAGAGTAACTCACGTGGCTCCAGCTGCCTTTCCAGAAATTCACAGGTCTCCTATAGGTCCTGTGTCTTCCTTGCCAGCCCCATGCGGATGTCTCAGATATGCCTGGGGTACCTATGAAGAGACGAACTTCACGTGCTTAAGCAGCTCAGTCCAAGTCAGAGTCTTCTGCTTCTCATAGTCCTTTTCTTAATACAGTCTAAAGCATTTAAGCTTGCTTTCATCATGTCCTACAGAAAGTAATGCCAAGGGGGAAGAGGGTAGTTACATGTCCTGTAGAATTGCTCACCTTAGTAAATACGGCCTTGAAAAGAAAACAAAAATCATCTAAACAAATAAGCTAGTGATCATTTCCTTGATCATTTCCTGTCCTTTCTCGCTCAGAATGTGTATTCTGCTCTAAATCATGCAGCACAAAGACTCTGTTATTCTGTGTGTCTGTGTGGTGACTACTGAGTCCACGCTGCCCAAAGTCCCTAGATGTTTCACTGATGTAAATATCAGCATCCAGGCTGAATCTGGTTCACTTACTACTCGTATGTAAAAAAAAAAGAGGGACTACAGCTTCCTTTAGCATAAATAAAACCTCACAGCATCCATGAGGAAATGGCCAACTCACCAGCTGTAGTGCAGAGCCCACATCCTGTCCAATGTCCAGTGAGAGAAAAACTATCACGAGGGTCTGGTCAGCAGAAACCCATGCCAATAGCAGGCAATGGAAATTTGCCTCCTCAGATTTTCAGGGCTTGACACAAATAAGAAAGCAGTGGAGAAACAAAGACACGAGGGAAATGTTGCAAGTGTCTTATTCATGAAGGATATCTATACTGTGGATAGCTAGAGACTTTATAAGATAGCAGTGCTAGACTGGAACATTAATGTTACAAGAGCCTACCTAAAGAAATCTTTCTAAACAAGAAGCCAGGGGATTAGATTTGAAATGGGAATTCATTAAGAGAAACTTCCCTTATAAAGTAAAATAAAAATAGTTAGAGGCTTTCTTTAGATCTTGGCATTCCTCTATATTATAGACACTAAGGAGGTGATTTTTCAGACCAAATGTAGACTTTTTCAGTGTAGATTTGCACACTTGAATGAGTCCCCATAGGCTCCCACAAAGCCACTAGAGACAAATAGGCACTTCATCTCACTCTAAAGCATGTTGCAAAATTCATCAAATTAATTGTGCCCTAAAAATGCCTTTTTCCCCCCATTGACTGCAAAGAGATTCTTGGCTTTTTAGATGAGATGTGAGATGATTAGCTCACATCTACACTATGAATATCTAAAGGTAATATAAACGTTACATGAAATTGTTTGCTTATATCAACTGTATATACACTGTTTCGTACTATAAAGCTAAAACTTTATGTATCAGTATTGCGTATAGCTTTTAAGATCCCCTGTGGATGTGGGCTGGAATGAGTTTCTTCACCTCATGTCATTGTTTGTGATGTCAAAACTTTTTTAACTTTGTGTATTGGAACAAAACCACAATATTTCCAAGTTTTCCTTAAGACTAAAGGCTCAATCAGTAGGCTGCCCTTTGAGGATCGTATAAAAGATGGTGGAGACCTATATTTAAATTTTGTTATTCCCCCCATTTGTCCTAAAAGACATCCTGCCTTCTGATTTGGGGATGGAGTTCTTTGCCTTCAGGGATTATGTAGTTCACCGGGACAGATTTTTTTACGTGGCTTCCTCCAACCTCCCATGAGTCCTCTGATCGTCTTGTCAATGCATAATAAGCAAATGCTTTGTTTCCTTACCTCTCTAATGCTGACTAGAAATTTGCACGTTGAATCTCAGTAACCATTCTCAATTAAAGTTTTGCTGAAACTGATACGTACCAGAAAGGCATCTCAGTGCTGGTAAGTCCACGTTTACGTAGGACCTGTGGAAGGGCTGAGGTCCCTGTCTACTGACTACAGAGGGAGCTCAAACAGCTACCTGAGCCTACACATCTGACTTCTAAAATGTTAAAGTGAGGTGAGTTTCATCCTTGTGAATGAAATAACAAGAACAAACTTCTACCTAGTTCACTAGTAAAAAACACAAACAGAGACAAAACTGTACAAACCGCAAAACCAAAGAGAACATGGGTGGCTGCTCTGTTCCTTTAGCGATACCATCTCTTTCCTTGGGAGGCTATATGCAGATGAGTCTTCTCACCAAGAACCTGTCACTGAAGCAGATCCCCAAATTACTATATTTTAGTCATTTACTATAAAGAGAGAAAAAGAAAGCAGTTTTCAGACCTCAGCAACACTTCCAAAAACAAGTTTACAGGCAGATGACTGAACAGCAATGGAAACAATGAAGAGATTCAAACAAATGAGGATTTTAGAGGGCAGTCTTTCAAAAAGGTGTGTAACAAAGCAGTTGAGTAAGTGTTCACTTTCAGTGTACAGGTGCAACTTCTTGGTAACCTAAAGGATCAGCTCCCTCTGAGACGGATTCTCTGTTGAGTCCCAAGGGATACTGCCTTGAAGCCCTTACATGACAAATCTCCTGAGCATGTGTTGATGTGTTAGACAGAACTGACTTTAATGGGCTGCTTTGCCTAAGCAACTGCTTACGCTCTTAAGCAGCCTGGAAGCCCAGGTGAGCTGACAATTAGCTATATCCCAGCATCCCGAAACACAGTCATCCTTTTCCAGGCCAACTGCTGTTGTATATCAAAAGTGATTTTTATTAGAGTTTGAATGTAGTATAGACTTCTTCCTTGCTTTTTTCCTATGTGTTTTTTAACACAGTAGGTATAAGAAAAAATCCTAATTAGTCTTTGTATTCCAGCTAGACATAGAAGCACAGCCAGATTCAAGGCAACCATAGACACTGTACATACAGATATAAGGAAACCTCAGATAGGTGCATTTACAAATCAATAGTGAAAAGACTGTGCAAGGATCAGCATGTTGTCCTTGGATAGCAGATCATGGCTTCTAAGATTGCCTGCACTCAATTCCCAGCTTAGCCATGGGCTCTCAACATGATGTAGGATAAGGCTTTGAGGCTCCGGTGAAAAAAGCATCCTGACACCTACCTCCCACTGAGATCAGAGACTGTTAGAAGCTTGTCTTACTGCTCTTTTCCTTTTCTGTGGCTCCTTTTTTTTTCAAAATAAGAAAAAATGGAATCATTTCTCCAAAATGAAAATTCAAGTTTTGACCAGTTATTCACTTGGTCTCATCATCCATTAACATTGCACCTTAGCAGCATCCTTTCTTGTGGGATCTAATTATAAAGGTCTATATATAAAGACTTATCCTGTGCCTTAAAGGAGCAAAATAGTCAATATTATTTAATATAAATAGCATTATAAAACCATGTTTTCCCTTAGATTGCTTCACCTCCAGGCTTATTCTTGACGATGAGCTTGAAGCTAGGAACATTTAAGATACGCAGCACAAACAGCTGGATTTTTTTTGTTACACTTCATTTTTAATAGAGAACAAATCAATCTCATGTCTTAAAGCTACCGACAGCAAGAGCCTACTTTTTCAGCTTTACGCAAAGAGATTAATCAAACAAGGCAAGGAACCTAGTAGAAAAGTACTTTTGTGGAGTCATGGCAGGTCTGAGGACATGAGGAAAAAGGATTGCTAATGAGGCCATGAGGCTTGAGCAATAAGGTTGCTTAAAGAATAAATGGTATTTAATTCATTCCTCTTGGATAACCCCCAAAAGATCCTTGAAAATTTGCATACTGCCCTGCCTCAGTCTGTGAACATGGAGCCAGCCACAATGGCAGGACCATGAGCCATTTCCTAAATACTTTGAACTCCAGTCTCCTCAGTACGGTTTAAGAAGATGCCACACTGGTGTCACTCAGTTTTGAGCTAAGGGAAATTCTGCGACCAGCATGCGTGGAGGAAGAACAAGCTTCCAGGGATGCCTGAGTGCTACCTGGAGCAAGACCTGGCAGTGTACTGGTTGTGCCATTTTTTTTGAATGAGTTGGACATGGTATGGAAAGACTTGATCACAAATCCTGTCTATTCTCTCCAGTATTTATTCTCTTGCACCTCCCTTCTAACCTCAGCCAATGAAAAAGAAACCAGCCTTTAACTTATCCACCTTATATTAGATCCTGGGAAGTGTCTATTTCTCTCCACTGACTACTGTAGCTCTGTAAGCAGTATGTAGAAGCCAAATTTCATGAAGCACTGGCACATCATATGCAAAACCAGAGTGGAAACTACTCCTAATCTAGACCATAGGTAGGCCATGTATGTCAAGAACACTAGATGGTATGCAATAAATCTAACAGACTGTGGTAGGCCATTGAGTAGCCCTTAAAATGCTTTCTATGTTCTTCTTTCTAAGTTAAGGCTAAAAAAATCCACATCAAGGAAAGAATAATAAAAAGAAATGATTGCAGGCAAGAGGCTTTAGAAGCAATGAACTTTGCAGCTCCACAGTTAAAAATTGATCACAGGACAATATCAGATTGGTTCCAAAACCCCAGAACATAAAAATCAGGCTAAAACTTAACCTGGTCTGTTCAGTAACAAAGTGAAAAATTCTACATAGCCACTTGTCATATTTATAGTCATATATCAACTAGATAAGGAAAGAAGGTGTCTTCATTCAGCTGTTCCTCCATCTAGGATTCTTGTTTTTGTTCAGGTTCCCACTTGCAGATACATGGAGACCTTGGCATCATCATAGTCTAACCTCTGAACCACGGAGAAGATTGATCCCATGTAGGCTGGCCTACTAGCTTTTATAATATCTTAAAACTTCTTAAAATCTCAGTATTCTTTCTTCCTTTATAAAACATATACTGCCTATGTATTTCTTTGGATTTGTAATATTTTGCTGTACTTCTTAAATAATATTTCAATTAGTTTCCTCAAAAATTCAGTGTTTCATTTTTCTTTCTTCTGGAGCTGGTTCATGAAACTGTCTTGGTTCCCAGCTCCTGGCCAATGCCCAATTTGATGAAGGGAGAATTCAGAGGTTGGTTCATGTACATCAACAATACAGATGGCTGAGTTTACTCAGACAAATCCCATTTTATGCTGCAAAGATAAGTCGAGATCAAAGGGGTTCAAGATATTAATAGAAGTCAGATATAATTAGAAATCACTGGAGTGTATGTTTTCTCTGGCTTCTGAGTTAATTTGTTTTGGAATAGTAACCTGAGAGCAGCAGGGCAATACCTAGATTGCATGGGTTTTCAAATTATTTTCTTTTCTTTAATTACCGCTTGGAATATATTTTTTAATTTGTATTTGTGGGGAAGATTATTTCCTTTATACCATTTATTAGTTATTTCTACTGTATAAGACCCAATTATTCTGAACTGGCTTACAGAAGCCAGAAAACCAATTTATAAAAATTAAATATGATTGGTTGTCTTTCTTTTAGGACTTCAAAGCCTTTTTGCTTTGTGTGCTGACAAAAGCAGGAAAAGAAAGAGTTCATGTTGTTAGCCAGTTGCAGGAAAATGACAATCTAGAATCCTGGGAGAGAGTCTTACAAAACAAACTGGAAGAGAGAAAGAAGGAGAAAAAATGGAGAGAATAAAAGCAAGAAGGAAAATAATATTGGTAATCAAAATCAAAGTACTTTAAAAGGATGGAAGAGTCTTAACATATTGCATGGTTGATGCACATGTCAGAAGTTCATAATATTTTTTCAGAATTTATGTCACTAGACTCAAGAGTCTTCCAAAAATGTATTTAGCACAAAGTCCTTTAACTAATCATTGAAAAGTTGGTGCTCTGAGTATCTAGACAAGACTAAAATGTAAATCAATATTGATTTCAGTGTGAATGCTGATTCAGTGGCGTAACAAGGAACAGGCCTACAGAAATCAGAATATCGTCCCAAGAATTCAAGCACTGGGATGGAAAAGGCTTGAATTGATTCTGGACAGAAAAAAGCTATTCATCATGATACAGAACATTCCACTAAACTATGGAAATATAGAGGACATTTATCAATAAGAAGAAGCAGCATAGACTAAAAGACTGAAGCATTTTTCCCCCATCAAGACAAAAGAAAAAGTAACTGATGTGCTAAACTTCCATACATTTTTCAGTGAAATATATTCACTTAGTGATGGAATACACAAACTTGAACAAAGCATCTAGAAATCTACATTATGATAGTGCTCACCGCAGGGATTTTTTTTTTCAATTTTTTTCTGCTTAGGGAAATTTCCAGCCTAGTTTTGAAGCTATTGGACATGCATGAATAACAATTACACTGAGAGAGTGCTTGTAGGGAAGTAACAAAGCGATTATCAGTTCTGACTGATCTCCAGTTGCAGTGCCTAGGGATGTCAATCAAGATCAGAGTCTTTCTGTTCTGGACACTATACAAACCCATGAGGACAAACAGTTCCTAACGAGCAATGGACATCTAATGGAAGGAGAGGATTCAATTCACAGACTAAAATGCATGAAATTAGGTTTCTTTAGGAACCTACATACAAGACACATCTCAATTCCCACTATATTTCATGAAGCTTTTGGGATCAATCAGTTCTCCCCATATAAATGTCCACTGCTATTCAGTCCCAGATGTCTAAGCTGTCCATATGGGGCTGGCTGATATAACTTGGAATCAGCAGGTCGTCTATGTCTTTCTGAAGAAGCAGGTGGAGGCCAGGCAAACCTGTGTAGGGCATCTCAAATGCCACTAGTTTCCTATATTTAGGCAGCCAAACACCACCCCATTGACTTTATTGACTAGGAGACTTCATTCTGCTGTTCAAGTACAGGTACGTGGCACCATCGGTGATACATTAGTATAAGACATTGATAGATTTGATATAGATGCTATGGGAGACCTGTGCTTTCCCAGAGCAGCAGCCAGAGGCCAGACAGGATACACCACAGTACCTTATATAGCAGTAATGCTTAGGTTTAGGTCAACTGAATCCTGCTCAGTAGGGTCTAAAGAGCTATTCAGCTGACCAAATACAGGTGTATTCAGTCATTATTCTCTTTCTGCATATGAGAAACAGGGCCCAGAGGTGAGAAGAACCCAAACTATTCAATTAAACCAAAAGTCTTCAACTAGGGCCAGTGGATTCAAGATTGGATCACAGTGACTACAAATTCAATTGCCTGAATTTAAGCATATAGTATTGCACTACCAAAACATCTAAACAGGGCTGGAAGATACGGCACAGAATTGAAGGAAAATCTATGTCCTTTTGGACCAGCAAGTATTTTTCAAGACAGAACAGCCTTTCCTTCGTTCATCATAGTTTTCCTTTTTACACAGGAACTACAAGGGCTGTCTCAGAGAAAAGGATCTGGACTCTCAGATTGTCTCATAGTTGGCATCCAGGTTTTTTAAACTAGACTTGGCAGCAGAAGCAAGGATACCTCCATTTTGTTCTTGGCTTGGCCTAGCTTCAGATGGAGAACTTAATCTATTGCCACATCCTCTCACAGGTATGGTAATTCAAACACGCCCTCTCACGATGATTTTTGTATTTTGGGTTACTGCACGACTCTTTCACTTAAACTATTTGAAAGATCCATAATAAATGCTCAGTAATTTAAATACTGAGATTTGCTTGAGGCTTGAGAGCAAAAGTCTAACTGCATATTGTTCAGCTTTTGCTTGGAAATCGTGCTTCTGGATGCAGACAAAGCCAGAAACTTTAAACGCTCTCTGTATCTGTTATTATAATGTTATGCACAATAAAATACGGTTTGAGATTTTGAGAAGTTTACAGACACTGCTTCAGTAAAGTGCTTTATAGAGAAACTGCTCAGACAATTCAGTAAAGGATGCAAATTATTTGTGAAAATCTACCAAGCATGATTTGCATCATTTCTTGAACTTATTATTTCTTCCATTTCTGAAGAAGGGGAGAGAGAGAGGATTCAATGAACATCCGCTGAGCAACAAAAAGTGTTGCTCATTAGAAAGGGAGTGTGGGTGGAAGAAGCACTGTCCTTTCAAAAATGCACAGTTTTAATTTCAGTTCTGAGAGAAGCACAAAAAGTCCACCTTTCCCTCTCTTTCATCCCTCCCCTCATGATTGTTTTTCAGCTTTTAAAGAGGAAAACTTCTCTGAGTCAAGAGATGGCAATGACTCACGTGGCAGCTGAGTGCACAACAGCAATGTCAAAGCCATTGTGCACTTGGCACAGCTTCACTGGGGGACAACGCTTACATATTTATTTCCCCAAGGAAAATTAGAGCAAATCCTAATTCCCTAAATGAGAGTAAAGACAGTTCAGATGCCATTAATACTTCCCACATGCTTTGCCTCTGTGCAGGTGGTGTGGGTTATTTTTATGTCATTAGTTACAGATTTGGAGAGGCCAAAGCTGTGCATGCAATGTGCAAGGCCTCCTCCGTGATGAGAAAGGGCTGCAGGGTATAAGTGGCAGGGCTGGAGATCTGGAGGGAGATGATGTTCAAGTGTAGGAGTTATGAGTGGTAATTTTTGCAAATGTGTTTGTCCTTTAATCCTGCTTCCTTTGATGCTAACAGCTAAAAAAACAAAAAGAGTAAAATAAAAAACCTTCCCAGACACATACAATATTTTTGTATGTGCATTCAATTTAATTGCATACACCCACAAGGTCAATGTTTTCCTAAGGCAGAACTCAGTTCCCACGTACATCCAAGGTGTGACACTGTAGATAGTTTAATCTACAGAAAGCACTGATTATTGCATATCCACAGCACTGCAGTCTTGAGGTTCCTGTTTTTATGCTTCATCACAACAATAATTCAGGAACTAGACAAACAAAGTTTATTCCCATTGAGGAGAAGTCTGTAAAATTCTGGAAGGAAGGAAATTGGTTCTCTAGAAACACAGAATCACAGAATGGTTGATGTTGGAAGGGACCTCTGGAGATCATCTAGTCCCACCTCCCTGCTCAAGCAGGGTCACCTAGAGCACATTACACAGGATTGCATCCACACGGGTTCTGAATATCTCCAGAGAAGGAGACTCCACATCTCTCTGGGCAACCTGTGCCAGTGCTCCGTCACTCTCACAGGGAAGAAATTCCTCCTCACATTCAGACAGAAATTCCTATGTTTCAGTTTGTGCCTGTTGCCTCTTGTCCTGTTGCTGAGCATCCCTGAAGAGAGTCTGGCTCCATCTCCTTGACAATCTCTCTTAAGATATTTGTATATACTGATAAGATCCTCTCTTAGTCTTCTCTTCTCCAGGCTGAAGAGGCCCAGCTCTCGCAGCTGTTCCTCATAGGGCAGGTGCTCCAGCCCTCTGATCATCTTCGTAGCCCTACGCTAGACTCTCTCCAGTAGCTCCATGTCTCTCTTGTAGTGAGGAGCCCAGAACTGGACACAGTACTCGAGATGAGGCCTCACCAGGGCTGAGCAGAGGGGCAGGATCACCTCCCTCGACCTGCTGGCAACACTCTTCCCAATGAACCCCAGGAGACCATTGGCCTTCTTGGCCACAAGGGCACATTGCTGGCTCATGGTTGACTTGTCATCCACCAGCACTCCCAGGTCCTTCTCTGCAGAGCTGGTCTCCAGCAGGTCAGCCCCCAGCTTGTACTGGTGCCTAGGGTTATTTTTCCCTAGGTGCAGGACTCTGCACTTGCCCTTGTTGAACCTCAGGAGGTTCCTCTCCGCCCAGCTCTCCAGCCTGTCCAGGTCTCTCCAAATGGCAGCACAGCCCTCTGGTGTGTCAGCCACTCCTCCCAGCTTGGTATCATCAGCAAACCTGCTGAGGAGGCACTCTGTCCCCTCATCCAGGTCATCATTGATGAAGAAGTTGAATGAGGCTGGACCCAGTACTGACCCCTCAGGGACACTGCTAGCCACAGGCCTCCAACTAGACTCCACACTGCTGATGACAACTCTCTGAGCTCTGCCATTCAGCCAGCTCTCAATCCACCTCACTGTCCACCTGTCTAACCCACACTTCCTTAGTGCTTACCTGTGAGCATGTTATGGGAGACAGTGTCAAAAGCCTTGCTGAAGCCAAGGTACACAACATCCTCTGCTCTGCCCTCATCTACTCTGCCAGTCATTCCACCCTAGAAGGCTATCAGATTGTTTAAGCAGGAGTTCTCCTTGGTGAATCCATTCTGACTACTGATCATCATCTTTTCCTTCAAATGCTTAGAGATGACATTCAGGATGAGCTGTTCCACCACCTTTCCAGGGATGGAGGTGAGGCTGACTGGCCTGTAATTTCTTGGATCCTTCTCCTTGCGTTTTTGAAAACTGGAGTGACACTGGCTTTCTTCCAGTCTTCAGGCACCTCTCCAGTTCTCTTTTCAAAGATGGTGGAGAGCGGTCTGGCAACAACATCTGCCAGCTCCCTCAGCACTTGTGGGCACATCCCATCAAGGTCCATGGATTTGAGGGTGTCCAGTTTGCCTAAATGATCTCTAACTCAATCTTCCTTGGCCAAGGGAAAGTCTTCCTTTCTCCAGACTTTCTCTCTTGTCTCCAGGTTCTGCGATTCCTGAGGGCTGGCCTTAGCAGTAAAGACTGCTAAGACTGCAAAGTGAGCATTCAGTAACTCCGCCTTCTCTGTATCTCTCGGCACCCATCCCATTCATCAGTGGGCCCACATTTTCCCTAGTCTTCCTTTGTTACTGTCTTTGAAGAAGCCCTTCTTGTCCTTGACATGCCTTGCCAGATTTAATTCCAAACAGGCCTTAGCCTTCCTCATCACATCCCTGCATTCCGATATTGCCATCACAGCACAAAAGTTCACGGCTTGTTTGCAAGTCTTTTACGCATCTTGTTAATGACCTCATTAACCACATCAAGGAGGGATGGGAGGGTTTGGTGGGTGTTTTCTTTCAAGTCATCTTCAATACCTTATGATCAGAAGAAAATGTATGTGCAGCTGGAATTAGGAGGAAGTACTGTGCATATGCAAACTAGAGCAATCAGTCAGATATTCTACTTATGTCCCCTTCAGCCCTCTTTCTGCTAAGGCTATTGACACTTAAAAATGTCAAACTATTATTTTTCTGTGGCTCAGAATTAATGTCCCTGGTTCAACATGTTCAGGGTCCTCTCTTTGTTCTTGCAGGCCTAAAGTTAGATTGTCAACCCTCAAATTAAAAATTGTTACTGCTTTCCTCAGTATTTCCTCAGAGCCTGCTGGAAGCCCACAGCACTGCTGGTGGGACATTTAAGATTGTCTAAGGGAGTAAGTCACTTATGCCAACTGAATTTCTACCTTTGGCACTTCTCAAGATCCTAAGGTGAAAGCAGCAGCACATAATCCCTGAGGTCCAAGCAGCCATGGGAACTGATCTGCAGGGCCCTAAAGCCGTGGGTATCCTCCGTCTCTAACGTGAACTCAGCCAGGATAAAAAACTCTTAAACCTGTATCTCCTGAGCCAGCTGCTGCCAGGCACAAAGATCTGCAACATGTCAGCAGGGGCTGTGCTTAGCTGTGCAGCTACTGAAGCTCTTCCAGCTGGGGATGGCTTTTACAGTATGCATGACCTGTCATGGCAGTGTCTCAGTACATCTGAAACAGTATATCTTTTTCCTCCCCCAAAGCACTTGAAAATCAGTTGCCAAATAGCTGTCCAAAATGGCAAGATGTATTGGATGTGTTTTGATATACTTCATTCGTTAGTTATAAAATATTTGGAAAATGCCTTAGTTTCTGCAGGTGGGTTATGCAAGCAGAAAAAATTGCTCCCAGTGCAGGTTAGGTTTTTCTACTCTTGTAGTAATACACAGACAGCAAACTTCAAGTGAGTTGCTAGTCTGCTGCCTGAAGCAAGTTTAAGTTGCAAAAGTAACTGGTGATTTCTGAACCCTGCATACAATAGCACTGGTGACAGGGATTGTATTTGGTACAGCTCATCCTCTGAAATTTTGGATCAAATTTTATGCTTATGTAAACTGATATGGCTTAACTGATTGTATCAGAGCTGAGCTGGCTCAGACTGATAGAGAATCTGACCAAAATGTATACCCAGGGCTGGAACACAGTAGAAATTTGCATTGTGTGAAATACATGCCAATGTAGGCAAACACCTTAAAGAAATGTAGTTAAAACACATTAAAGAAAGTGTTTCTTCTTCACTGGAAAATAAAATTTCATCTTAACCACATACAGAGAAAAAAAATCAAATTTTGACAGAATTCTTCATCAAAAAAGTGCTCATCTCTTCACCTGCCTTCATCAGCTCAATTATTCTTGGAAGTTATGTTTCCTGGTTTCTTATGATCTCCTGAGAATCCAGCCACACTATGTCTTTCATTACCCTGTATTGCAGTGTCCTGGGAACAGGCAGGTCACAGATTTGAATGTTTCTAGCTTTTATATGTATTATGGTAACATATATAAGTGCCAGTGTTGACAATATTGTAAAGGATGTGATATCACCCTGAGATGGCTGAAATGTCACAAAATATGCAAAAAAGTGAATATATGATAAACAGCAGGATGAAAGGAAGAGGCAGAGCACCAGCTACTGTAATGAGCTTGCAAACTTATTGTTTCACACAGAGGCATGAAGTCATTGTTCTGAATCACTGAAATATATTGTAATAGAAATATCAAATCATGGTCTACCATCCCTTCTCTCTCACCTCTATCCTTTGCCTCTTCTGGATATTCCTGTAGGCATTTTGACAGTGCTTTCTCCCTGAAGATTTAAAGGAAGATGAAGAGCAATTAATAAGTAAGGAGTTTTGTGAAAGAAGCTTTTTCGCTGGTGAATAAGTAACGGTTAGTGATTAAATCATGTAAGGTAGTGATTAAATCAGGCAAGAAAGGATGTAAAAGCCCTCAAAAATCAGTCAACAACATTGAAAGTGCTATGGAGGAGGCAGGGAATTTGTATTGCAATACATGTGAAAGAAACATTGAGTAGAGCAAAAGCCCTTGCATTTTGAATTGATTAGAGCAGAGGCAAGCAGATGTAGGAGCCCAGAAAGAGCAAGAAAGGGCAACAGTCAACGTGACAAGTAATGAGCTCTGTTGAGAGTGGTCTTGGTAAAGTAAGAGGTTCAGATGCTGATAAAGGAGAAAGAAGGCCTGAACGTGTCTTGGATGCACAATGTAATATAGAAGAACATCAAGAAACCACAGGCTAGATCAAGCAGCATGGGCTCAGGCTCTCAGAAATGTAACACCCATGTTCCACCAACTCCTCTGTCCTTGTTGTTACTTCACCTCACAGCAAAACACTACTCAGCACTTAGACTCAGTAAGAGCTACCACAGTTTAACCACTTACCACACTTTAGCGGAACTGTGGCAACTGTCTCTGTGGGATGACTTAACTCACTACACGTGCAAGATAATAAAGCTTAGCTTACTTCTCCTTCACTATGTACTATGCTCAAACAAAAATATACAAACATGTATTTTATTTAGGTGACTGACCATTTTTTCATGGATTTTTGTCTGAAGTTGGGAGAGCTACATAAGAGCTGATCTCCTACATGCTTCTGGGGATGTATACTCAAGTCAAATGGCTTCACACCTGCTAATCACGGAAACATGGCATGAATGTGGTGTGAACAGAGCATGAACCCAAAAAAGTGCTGTAGTGATTTTTTAAGCAGCAGTAACCTGCTCATGTCTCGGAGCATTGCATTCCCAGGAGTGCTGAAGGGGCTAATTACCTCTGCAATCAGTTCCTGTCTCACAAAGACTGAGCAGTTTCATGATCCCTAGTGAGTATGGGAAAGAGGGAGTAAGAGGAGAGGACAAGTGTGTAGTTAGGATGGGATTAATCAGATTTCAGATGAAAGTCACCTAAATTTAGTCTTGTACATGAGCTGAGTGTCCAAGTTCTGCCCATAGTCATTGAAGATCTGGGACTCAATGTAGCTGCTGAAACAAGTGTCTGATAAAATTTAAGATATTCCAGGCCATGTTGTCTGGCCTCCAGCTGCTCTTTAGAAGGGCACAGGTCTCTCATTAATCCTACATCATATTTATTGGTTTGCACAGATGTCACAGATATTTCAGGGCTTCTCAAATTGCACTAGACACACTTATGAACCTGAATAGAGCTTACTGTCTTTCTCTGAGCCAGATCTTACCCTTATTAAGTAACCAGAAGTGAACTTGCTTCTGGTGATTTGTGATTGTCAGAAGCTCATCTACATGGTTTTTCACCTGCGTCAACCAACCATGCAAGTCATACCAATGACTGAGGCATACAGAAGTGTATTACTTCTCTGTGACACTGGATACCCTCTGCAATATGCTGGGCCCTGTGGCTAGAGGTGTTGAGCAGCAAGCTCCCTCTTTGCAGAGATACGTACATTGATGAAGAATTGGAGTGGAAAAGGGTAATTTGTTGCTAACATACAGGACTAGCTGAAAGATAATTTCTTGCCTTGGGCATCCAGATAGCCATTTAGGACGTTTCTTGCTAGAATGAGGAGAAATAATTTAAGCATAATGGTCCCTTGTGGTTAAATGCAGCAATGACTCTGGAGAAGTCAGTGTCGCTTGTCTCATGAAGAGGACATGTCAAGATATCTAATCACGATAAGTGCAGTGCATGTGCCACAGTAATTGATGTATCTTTTGGGTTTTGTTTCTCTAACACCTTATAGCATAGGCGTTTTCGGTGATATATTTACAAAGGGTTTGTAAAAAGAGACGATTTATTTCAGTAAGTTCAAAAACACAGATAGTACAGGCACTAATTCCAAAGTCTGTTTCAGCCACAAGGCTCTGTACATTACCGTTAGGATATTTGGATGAGATACAAAAGGCAAGATTTGTAAGTGCAATATTAGAAGAATTAGATGCCCAAATCCTCGTGATTTCCGTAAGAGTTTCCAGATTCCTTATTTTCTAAAATTCCTCCAAACACCTGTTCAGATATCATTAAAAAACCCTGATCCTAAGGACTTCTTTGATGTCATAGGGAGATCTGTACTAAAAAATGAAGTGCTGATAATTCTACAACCGCTTTTCCTTTAACTCATCCTCCCACCTCCTCCTACCCACTCCATGTGTCTGTTTCATCCATCTGTTTCATCTCATGAAATGCATGGATCATGAGCTCCCTGGAGCAGGTCCAACTTTCTTTGCCCATGTAGCTGAACATTTGCATTTTTCTATCCTGTAGACCAGCATAAATATTGTGTAGTGAACAGTTTGCCTTGTTTCCAATTTCATTATGTCATATTTTTAAAACGCTGCATTATTCAGGACAGTTCATGGGTTTATTTATCAATTAATACATGATATTAAGATTTTTTGACTTCCCCACTCTGTGCATTTTCATGTTCACTGCTATTGCTAAACCTACATTATTTCTGCATAACTCTTACAGATTAATCCACCAGTCAAACTGCATCTACATGACACTAAAGAAATATATGGCAGCTAGAGATCTGAAACTCTTTATACTGCTGTAGCCTCTGATCTTGAGGTCCTCAAGTGTATATTGGTGCTCAGCAACTCCTGCAGTCTGACCCATTGAGTCCTCCCCAGTGAGGACACTAATGTCAGGTTGCAGTGTGGTTAATGTGCAATGGAAACTTGCCTTTCAAATTCAGATTGAGCATTTTGTGTAACATTTTCATTTTCTCTCAGGGTTTTTTTTTTTTTTTGAGAGGAGGGGTGTTGTTTTCAGTTTGAAAAAAAAAAGTGGTCCTGTGAGCCCCAGTTTTGCTAATGTAATTGATTCTGTAAGGCTTTTGTAATCTATGCTTTGCAGTTTATGGAAATACTCAGGAAAATCTCATGCTTGCTCAGGAAAATTCTTAAGTTAGCACAATCCAGATGTGTTCCAATATGCAATGTCGTCTGGATCATTTTCAGGAATTGCAGTGAATATTTTTGCATGTTAGTACCTTCTATTATTTACTTTAGACTGTCTCAGTTCTTTGGTAACACATGTTATTATGATGCTATACATGTTATTACGTGTTATTGTTATACATATTATTTCATGTTAACATATATTTCTTTTAGTAATATGCATTATTCGAAAAAGAGCTGCAAAAATTAATCTCTTGCTCTCCTCATCACCCTCCCAGTAAAATGAAGAAAAAGACAGGATTGATTTTGCAAGTGTGTGACCATGGGTTGCTCTAACCGTGATGACCTGATGCAGATAGAAAATGATCAAAAGTCATGTAAGCAGAGCTCAGAAGGGTCAACACAGGTCTTGCTGTTCAACTTCTTGTCAGAAGAATAGGACCCTCTGGGCAGAGCACAGGCTATCAGCTTCCAGATTGCTGTTTGTCTTTCTGTGTTAATTTGTTACTATCTTTTTCTGGATCTTCATGTACTATCATCTAAATCTCAAGCACTGTAATTGATAAAGAAAACATCCTAGGGCATCTAGTCTTTTCAACTCTTCATTGATGAATATATACTCGTGACTCAAGAATATTGACTTCAAACTGAACAAGCGAGCACAGTGATGTGATGAAGAACTTACATAAATGAAAAATTCGCTGTGAACTACACAAATATTTAGAATGTGGTGTTGCCTGTGTTTCAGGCAATAATCAATAGAAATCTAAGCACAAGAAAAAGCCAGTGAAATGGAAAGTATATAAATGAAAGGAAACATGCTTCTTTTTGGATTTTGAACCTTAAGGCCATATACTCATAGCAAATTTCTGTTAACATCAGAAATGAGCCCATGAGGGAACAGTGTGATCTACTTTATTCTATACTAATAAGCACACAAGCGTAAACAGAATTCCTCTTCACCTTTTACTTTGTTGCTCTGCATGTCTCTCTCTTGAGGAAATGTTGCATTCTAAACTAGTAGCAGGCTATAATATGAACTGAAGAAAGGAAAAATCCCATCTAACCTACATGGGCTCCACCACAGTGCTATCTCAGGGCTTGTGAAAGCAGAAAATTTGGGAAAGCTTCCTGTTCATTCACTTTACAGCGACATGGTTCAAACATTGAAAGAGACATACTAGACTAGGCATCATCCACACTTCTCCTACCCCATGGCTCTGGAAACAGGGTCAGAGCAAGTACTCTGGAGTACAGTTGTAGTAGAAAAGGATGTTGACGTTATTGAGAAGGTGATGGCGGGAAGTGAAAATCACTAGATGGAGTCACAGATGAATCTACTGCTACAGCAGACTTCTTGGTGCCCCGTAGTCCTGAGACAAGACTATGACTAAATAGGTCAATTTGAATAGTGAAGTGAAGCTGATAGTGATATATAAACAAATACTGTAAGAACAGAAAACCGGAAGGGTCCTCACAAGTCACTGAAGACCTCTTTCACATAAGAACAATCATCTAATTGTGCTCCAGATTTTAGACATTTAGTCCCTTCAGCTGCAAAGGTAGCACAAGAGATGAGCAGAAGGGATGAAGAGTAAGTGTCTCGTGATAACAGTAAGATATGTACTACGTGGAAATGCCAGGACAAGATGTAGGAGGGGAGGCTATACCCTATACTGTAGCAGAAAACCAAAAAAAAACACAATAATCCCTGCTCATTTGACTTCAGGGAGTACTTCTTCCTGACTCCAGCTTTGATGAGTGAATTAAACCTGAGTATATAAGAAGGACACACTGCCCAGGAGTGCAGGTAGGAGCACAAGTAAATCTTGTCCCATGTCGCATCTCAAGATGTTCAGGTGCCTTGAAGCACAGAAACCTTGTCCAGCTTTGGCAACTGACCATTAAACTTCAGTGTAATGCGGCTCTTACTCACTGGGTATCTCTCAGCTTATGGAGCTGCTAAGGGCATTATGGTATTCTTGTGCCTAAAAAGTAAACACTTATAGATCCAGGAAAAGAGAGATCATTAGTGAAACTTTATCTTCATAAAACATTTAGTCTAAAAGCAAGATGAATCTAGGGTATCCTGATGGAATTATGCTCCCATCTCAATGAAGTTTAACACTTCAGTGAAAAATACTAATCTTTTTTCCAAGTCTCAGCCCTTTCCTTTCTCTTACTCTTTCATACCAATTAAAGTGTGCACACAAGATATGGATCACAATTCATCTCACTTGATTTAAATATGAGTTTCTCAGCTTAAGCTCCCATTTTAGTTAATGGAAAGAGGCCAGAAGTATAATGCCATTTTATCTCAGACTTTTATACCAAGGCCTATTTCCCAAATCACCTGCATGAGGAAAGTTCTCTGGCTACTTTCATTGTTATTTAGGAGTACATCTCAGATGAACTGAAGTCTTAATAACATCAGCCGTAGAAATATATTCATATGCCCAATTATTTCACCAAGGAAGATGCCATCTCAATCAAGACATGTAAAATAATGGCAATCAAAACATTTACAGTGTCAATATTAGGTTTTAGAGTTAGCAATGTCTGGAAATTACATGCAGCTATTCACCGTACTTCAAAGATAACTGTTTCGTTTGACTGAGGGATGTCGTAGAGAAGAGACCACATAAGAAGGAAATTAATTCAAGATTTTTGCTCTGCTCAACAATACATCTCTTTATCAATTTATCTAAATATTTAGGTCTCCTACTATCTGAGTACCTACTGTCAGAGACTATATATTATAGTATCCACTGTAAGAAACTCCAGATTTTCAAACATGCTTCTCCAGCAGCATAAACGAGCACTTTAATGGCCTTTTATTTGGACAAGCCTTCTCAGGTGACTGTTTTTTGACGTTAAAATATCCAAGTACGTTCTCAGTAAAACAGTAAACTACCTTCTCCTATGGACCTTTTTCAGTCAATGTGAGAGGAAGGATTATGTACAACATTGACCAAATGATGGAAACCCACTCTGAGCAGAAAAACAAAAAAACTGCAGTATATTTAAATAACACCAGCCAGAACATTAACCATTACTGTAGTGGGGCTATTCCAATTGAGTATTCTTTTGCATCACAGAAGTTCCAGCCACCAAAGCTATTATGCTAATACCATGGAAAAGTTGATACTTCTTTGGTACCATACAAAAGAAATAGGTGATAAGGCCACTGTGGTGACAGGATGCCTTTGGTCCTATTCTGCTCTTTCTGGTGCAGCTTAATACCCCAAAACCCTCTGTGATCTATCCAAAAGATTTAAGAGTATGACAAAAACTGGTGAACTCATCTTTTACGCAATAGTATCATAAAAGTATGAAGGATGTTACTCAGCAGTAAAGTCCACTACTCTTAATCAGGTGCTCTTCTGCTTTGATGTTACTGAGAGTCTAGGACAACTCCATGGTCACAAACTCTGGTCCCTTGTCATTAGAGACAGAGAACAAGTTCTGGGCTTTTGCAGTGAATCAGCAGGAAAAGAGGCAGCAAAGACGAAGATGCTTGGACAGAGTTGTATACTGGTGGGCTGTTTTCTGTAATTCCTTCCTGCAGATTTTTGAAAATTGGAGGGCTGCTGTGGAAAATATCATTTCTGAATGGTTCAGATGAAGTTTCAAATCTTGAATTTTGCATTTATATAGCTGATTGTAAAACTTCATAATTCATGCTATGTTGGTTATTTAAAGAAGACATCCAATCAGGAAATCAAAAAAAAAAAAAAAAAAGTGCAACACATTTATCTAGCTAAGATAGGGTGAATTACAATCAAATATACAATTAATACATGAGTAAACCTCATGCAAGCTGAAAATAAGATATACATATTTAAGGCATGATAATTAACCATTGGAACAAATTACTGAAGGCTCATGGTAAATTCTTTTTCATTTGGGAGTTGCTAAATCTAGAGTAAAAGTCTTTCTAAAAGCGATGAGCAGCAGTTGTTAGGTAAGAAGTAGAACTGTTGATGAACATCTATAGTCACTATTTTTCAGAAAGCCCAGTTAAAAGATCATTATAATCTTTCCTGGCTTAATAAGAATTAGTTTCTTTGAATATCCCTTTCAAACAACAAGCAACATAAAAATAACCACAATATCCTAAAATGCTACTATTCTAATATAATATACATGTATATGATCAAATATCCATTTTACTGTTTATATGCACCTTTCACACTACTGAAATGGTATAACCTGAAATTACTGGAAGAAAATATGCCATTAAAGTCCTTTTTATCTATTCAAAAAGAAATTTCAGAATTTATTCCTGTAAGGTATTTTGAGATTGTTTTCATACCAATTTCAGCATAAACTTGTTAAATTTCTTTTGAGGTGGGTATCCCATGTTCATTTTCTATGTCTAACTTTTAAATCTGTTATCACACATAATGATAATAAAGTAGATAGTATGAGCACAAAAGCTGAACATTTGGAAACCTGACCCAAGCAGTACTTACACCATTTATAGTTATGTGTAACATATGTATATGGGTCACCAACAGATATTACATTGATTTTTTTTACACACGAGTAAAAAGCAGCAACTAGCTTTTGGTCTTATTTTGATTTATCCCTTTCTCAGTTATAGAGATATCGAAAGAATAAACACCAAGCTAAGGAAAGAAACTAAAGATCTAAGTAAGAGAAATAAAAGACTATACATGCAATTAAATAGTGGAGAAAAAAAAAGATGGAAAAGAGGAAAACTTTGATGAGAGTGTTTTGGAATGCTGTGGGAAGCATAAATATTTCCCAATTCCAGCAGCAGGGTTGTTGTGGCCAGGCTCTGGGAGGGTAGGGAAGGGATAAGGTTTCATTGGAGAGGTAATACCTCTCCTTTGGGCAAAGTGATAAAATCAGGGATGGGGCGGGGGAGAGAGACAATTTTTGAGGGACAAATTCCTGAAGAGACCAAAAGATTTTGTTTTACTTAATAAATAGTTGTCATCAACCTCAATGATCGTTCCTTCATGCTGCAGTTGTTTCCAGCCCAAGCAAATTCACCCGGTCCGATTCCCAACCCTGAACTGCGCTGCAAATTTCCAGTTTCCACTTCTCAAACACCAATTAGTTAGCTACTACTAGTGCTCTCCAGAGCCCAAAATTTTCCTGTTTATTTACCCACCAGTGGGCTTAAAATTACACGGCGAGCTTGTGATACAATTTTACTTGATAGGGAGAGAGAAAAAATTTAATTCTACTATTTACTTCTGCACAGAATAAACAGATGTAGGAGCGCTCCCAGAGCATATGGGTTAAATTAGTGCCTGCTGTGTCCCAGCGCCAACATTTGTCTGATTTGGTGACACTTGGCTTAAACAATCAGAAGGGGGTCCAGGCATCCCCGGAGGTGCTGTTCAGCTGCATTCATCCTTAAACAGAGGTCTTATAAAATTCCACTTTTAGAGTCGGTCGCTGCTGAACCACCAATAACTTTGGGTCACAAAAAGAGGCATCCCCTGAGATAATTTACGCAGGTCGCAATCTAGCTGCGCCATGCCTTCCTGGTGATAAAATACCAAACAGAGCTGACATTTAAATTAGCATCTCTGTGTGTTTTCTGGATAGACAACGATATGGATAAGGCGGTTGACACCTGTGGCACCAGGAGGAACCCAGTTCCCTGAGAGCCGTGGCCAACGGGTCGTCATCGTCCCATGTTGCAGATGTTGCAGCTGACTGAAACCAGGCATGGACCGTCAGATCCTGACTGACTTCCCTTGGGGGTTGAGTTTCCCAGTCTTAATTTTATTCTTTGAGCTACTACGGGGTGAAGAGTGGAGATTTCTGAGCGTTTGCTCCTTTCTTAACAGAATGACTCCTTTTCCCCGCTCCACCAAAATCAGCCCCAAGACCAAGAGCTGAAAGCCAGGGCTCCGTCCTGCTATAAATGGCAAAAGCAACGCTGCTACAAAAGGATTATTTTCACCCAGGCGTTTTTTGGTGGATAACAGCTGGGCGGTGGAGAACAAGCTCCAGGTAATTAGAGAGAGCGGCCGCCCGTAGCCCTGGCTCCCGGCAGCCCCTTCCCGAGCACTGCCGTGGGCCGTCCGGATGCCCTGCTGCAAGGTGAAACATCGAGGCAGGCTCCTGAAGCTTCCTTCACACTGCGTCAATTTGAATGTGCTGTGAGGTGTAGGAACTGCCTCGCCTGCTCCCCGCTCAGCTTCACTCATAAATATTATTAGGTATCGAGTGGGACTAAATGAATCGGCGCAAATCAGCGAACTTTACCACACTACGGCATCTATCCCGCCAGAGGTGCCCGACCCTTCGCTGCCACCTAATTTAATTTTGGAGCATATTGATGTTATTTATGGGCCAGCTGCTTTAACCCTCCTTAGAAAATAAAACAAGAATACCCATACAGAGAGTATCCCACTTCAGCTTCCGCTGAGTGCAAATCAGCCTGTTTAGCGACTCGAGAAATCTCCCCGAGATCATTTCTGGCTGCAGGAATCACCTTGTGCAACCAGGGGGTGAATGAGGGGTGCCATTTGGAGAGGAGCCTTTTGGAGCAATCCACAGGCAAACCGCAAGGAATTTTTTTTTTTTTACTATTATTTTTTCAACCTGCATTTCACATCTTTCTGGCTGCCATTTCACTGAGCCTTCCCCCAGCAAACTCTTGAAGCTGAAAAATCTGTTTAGGCTTCTTCCCTGCAGACAGGGAGATGGCTGCAGCTGTCCAGTTTGAAGGAAAAGGCAGATTTCAGTCAACTCAAAGCAAGGAGGAAAAGTGGAAAACACTGTTACCAGCAAGTGCTACTCAGTACTGGGGAAAGTGCATGAAAGTCAAAGTCAGCTGAGTGTGTATTATATTTTCTTATATATAAATCACACTTCAGACAGCCTAATTTCCTTTAAAAGTAATGATACTTGAAAATAAGCCCCCGATAACGCACACCCGCACTAAGGCGGGCGGAGGATTTAGTAGTTAAGGAGCAAGCTGCCGGGGACAGCAGGGCTTCGGCGCGGGAGAGGAGCTGTGCTACGCGCCTCTCTACGTGCACGTACAACCCGCACTGCTGCTGAATCACAGATTTCCTTTTGGTGGGTCAGATGTGCAAAAATACGTTCACTTCTCCCCCGCACCACCGCGGCTGGTATGTGAATAGCGTTATGCTGATTTAGCAGCCTGACCCCCAAGCTGCTATACAGTAGATTTAGTAAATATAGCAAAAGTAAAAGAGGACCATAATAAAACATTCTGTTCTAATCTAATGGCATGGTTAATCACTGTGCAACTCCAGTTTCACAGAGCCACATGATTCACTGGATTGCACTGGGATAAATCCGCAGTAGCAGATTTGACCCTTCATTTTTGCGCTTCAATGCCCTGCCCATAAAAAAAGTATGGTACATTTCCTCAAGGCATTGGGGTGTTGTGAAGGTATCTACATTAAAATTGGTGATCCTCACGTATCAGCCTGATAATTTTCTAGTCAGGATCCAAAGCAATGCAGAGAACTAAGGGAAAAAAACTGCCAACTAAAACATAAAAAAAGAAAAGAAAAAGGAAAAAAGAAAGAAAATACCCCACAACTCAGGCTTTAAGAAATGCTGCTGTTGACCTTGGGCTAAGTGTGTGGCAGGGAGGGCCAAAGTACAAGACATCTTACTCTAATTAAATCAAAGCAACCGGTTCTCTCAGTTCAGAACAGACAGTGGGGAATTTTACAGCTTGCTCCAGTGAGTCAGCAGGCTGGGAACCACAAGACTTATAAAGAGATCTTGGACCCATTAAAGCTAATGGAAACCTCTTCCCTCCTTCCCTGCTTGCACCAGTCTGGGATCTCACTCCTCATGTCTATTCCCAGCTCTGCCACCAACGTTACATGTGACCTGGAAAAGGCACCTCATTGCCAGGATGCACTTTCCCAGCACCTGCTCTAGCTGCCTGGTCTCCTGGAGATTTGTGCCCATGAGGACTGTATCAGACTTGGTATGTGTTTATACCTTACCTCCAGTGGGGCTGACTGCCTTGATTACGGCCTCCAAGCTACAGCATTGCTCAAGTCGTCAGCAGTACTCCTTGGGAGAGACGCAGAGCGCACAGACTTGCTGAGCACACCCTTCAAAATGATTATTCCTAAGGAAGTCAGCCCTTCAAAGCTGTCATGGGACACAGCTCTACACCTTGCCAAGGCTTCGGCTGGAACTGCATAAACCTTGGCTCAAGACCTGCTGCGTCTTACAGGTGGTGCCCAACGGCTTTGCTTTATTTAACAACTGATGCTGCAGATAAAAGAAATGCAGCAGATCTCCTCTTTCTGCATTTCAGGCTTGATATCACACTGAAAGCTTCTAGGTAGGGCAGACACAGCGGGGATGATACCAGCTCTGTAAGGTGGGTGAGGAGATGCTTAAAGTGAGAGGAAACTGGTCATGTGGAAAGGGAACAGGGATGATTCCTCCAAGACTTCTTTGGGGGGGGGGGGGGTGAGCTCAGTAACATATTTCTGTGAGCAACTCTTGTACAAAAAGGAGGAGTGAAGTCAAGGAACTGCCAGTGACGCGAGGCTGGAAAGCAGCACGAATTCAAAGACAGTAGGAAAATCACACAGGAACAGCCACATACCTTTAAAGTAAGCCAAAATAATAAAAAAAAAAGGATTATGTTCTGTAGCCCAAAATGATCTCATGCATCTCGAGATGAATAACAAGGATTTCTTTTCTAAGACGTTACAAACTGAGGGGGGCAGTTGCTCCTAGACCAAGACACCAGCAAGACGCAGCCATGAAAGAGGAAAATGCGACCCACAGCTATGTCACCGCAGGGGACCGTCGAGCCCTCTCCGACGTGCCCTGGACAGTGCTGGCTGTGTGTCTGGAAGAAAGAGAAACTCCAACAGGCAAAATCACAGAAAATATATCCTGGGGATTGGCAAGATATTCTCTTTTATGGGAGAAAAAAAAAATTATGTGGGCACTTTTGTTTAGTCTATCAAAATGAAGTCTGAAAGGGTAAGATTGCAAATATCACTTTGGGAATACACATTAGGGAGAGGAAAAAATGATTTAAGTTAAAGGACAGAACTAGCACAAGAGAAAGTAGGCGTAAACTGGCAAGAAATAAATGTATTCTGAAAATTAGAGGGAAAGGCTCCTACCAGTCAGAGCACTGAGATGCAGAAGCAGCAGTCAAACAAGTAGGGAGGAAAATCTAACTATTTTTAATAGAGAACTTAATGGATAAAGAAAAGAGTGGAACAGAGTGGGTACACATATATTGTAAAAGGTGGGGAAAGGAAATGGAATAAATCTGGGGTAACTTTAGTTCTCAGAAGACTGTGAAAATATCAACTCTCCTCCTTAAATAAATAATCAAGCAATCTGTATATAATAACAAAAATAATAATCAAATAGTTTTCATGGCAAAAAACAAAGAAATAGAGATCAGTCAATACAGGTTTGTTAATAAGAAATCATGTAAAGTAAATATAATCTCTTTTTAGGACAGGATAACAGGCCTGTGAGTAAGGGAGGAGCAATAGGTGTCTTTTTAACTTAAGACTTTTGGCAATATCTGATATGATAACTTCAGAAACAAGGATTGGAACAAGAGAGAGCATGAAAAGATCATAGAATAAGTGCAAAACTAATTGATTAATCACATATGGAAAGAAGTTGTCAAAGGTTTGCTATTAAAATTAAAGGATGTGTTGAGTAGTTTTGCATAGACTTTGTACCAGGTCCTGGAGTATTCAGTTTTTCATCTGTAAATATCTGCTCCTTTTTGCAGATATTACAAGACTGGGAAAACTCCTAGTCTTGTGAGATGGACAAGTAGGAGAAATTCAGTGTGGACAAGGGCAAAATAGTAGCCCTCAGCAAAAAAACAAGCTAGACAAATAGGGGATAGGAGCTAACTGCTTAAACTGTGGCTTCTCAAAACAGGATCTGGGAGACTTTGGAAGATCCAGCCAGAACACAAGGTACATGTCCTGCTGCTGCTAAAAAAGCCAAACACCGTACTGGACCATAAGAAACAAGGCAAAAAGCAGTCCTTTGGCTCCACTTACTCTTGGTAACGTCTTGATTCTCTAGATTTCAGTCATAACTGAACACATAGACTAACTGGAAACAAGTTGGAGGAGAACTAGGAAACCTATAGAGGTCTACAGATCCTGTTCCTGGGGAGAGTTTGAAAGATCCAGAGTTGTTCAGAGTAAACAAGAGAAGCCAGAAGGAGAGAGATTCTGCAAATAAATTCTGCTGCAAGGAGGATAATCAATTCTCTGTACCCCTGACAGATGAGTGAGAATGAATTTCAAATTACATCAAGAAATATCAGGCTAGATATTGGATAAATCTAATCATAGAAATGTCGAAGGATAAGAATATATTATCTGGTTAAGGTGTGAAATGTCTCTTACATTGGAGATGTTTAAAGATAGGCTGGATAAAGCTATGCCAGAAACAACATGAAAGTGACTGATCCTGCCTAAAGGTAGAGTGATGATTTAGCTTCTCAAAGTTCCTCCTCTTCTGTTTTTCCTAAGTTTCCATGAAAGGGCAACTACTTGAGAGAATAGGGCACCGAACCTGATGACCAAAGAAGTTCCAAAGTTTCTAAAAGTATGTTCCAAAGTTTACTTTAATATAGACACATCATACAAAACCCTGACATATGTCATCCTGAACTAACACAGCCTCTTACCCTTGTGGGAGTACATAACAGCTGTTCTGAAATCACAACCTTATTATTTCCTTTTCTTTTTTTTTTTTTTTTTTTTTTTGAAGAGTTAATCAAAACTAGTTATTCTTCAGTGCTTTATTGTGGGGGTTATGCATCAGAAGGAAGCACTTGTAAAAAAGATTATGATATTACAGGAAAATAATTGGCATGTTTCATCTCTTTTTAGATCATAGCTTGTTAAATTAGCCCTGAGGAACATTTAGATTAATTAGGAGCATGAAGATATGTTTTTTTTTTTTTTTTTGGAATGATTTGTTTCCAAGTTCAAGGGTATTTTCTGGTGGCTAGGCTAAACCAGAAGCTTTACTTTTTCTCTTCTGCAAAATCGACCTTTACCATCTCATGAATGGAAATACACAGATGAATGAATCACCATATATAATTTACAACGTTTGCTTTAACATCCATTAATTCCAACCTCATTTTTTTTCCATGCTTCTGACTGAATGTTGATTTTCTGACCTTTCTAAGTTGAACTGGGTGTGATGACTTTCGACCTGCAGCAGTAGGAGTTGATTTATTGGAGCGCTGCTGCCTGTAGTTCCTTGTCCATGCCTCTCCATCACACTTGTTGGTGTCAGAGGTTCACTTCTTGCAGCAGTTGTGGGCAACGGGATTCTTTGGACTGTCGGGCTGGTTTCGCAATAATCTAGCACATCTCTGATTATCAGACTTTCAGAAAAGTGACAAATGCAGTCTGCCTCCCTGCTGTCTCCGGAGTTCTGTGCCGACAGAATAGTAATATCTTTTCAAAACCTGCTGTGTGAAGAGGGAAGGATTTTGAGCATCTTTTCCCTATCTACCTAATTCCCTCCATTACCCTCCTTGCCCTCAAATGCAATTCTCCAGCATAATCTAAACTAGGAACCTGAAACAAACAGCTTCACAGTGTGACTATAACCTATTTAAGTCATTTTAAAGCCAGCAGATGTTTTATAGGTTAAGATTTTCAGCGCTGTCACTTCACTGACCTCTGCTACTCGGCAGGAGGCTCAAAGTAGGCCAGGGGCTGTGGACAATTAAAACTTAAATCCTTTCATTACCAGACACCAAATCTCCAGGTCACTCTAATGCTTAAACGCACCTTCTGTCACTATTCACTCAGGGCAGGTCAAATTGCAACAGACTCTGCTAAAAGCCTTAAGAGACAGCCAGCTGTGGCCTGCTGCCAACGGTCACTTCTTTTGAGAAGGAAAATATTTGATCCTTTCAGCGACCTCTGGATGAAAAGTTCATCTTCCGTATCAGTTCCGAGAGTTGCCCAAGAAACTCTCTTCTCTTGATAACCACATAATTTCTTTCCAAATCTTTTGGTAACGCTGTGAGCATCACCAGTTCTTTGGGCCATATCATCCCAATCATTTCACAGGTTTCATATGAAACCACATTGCATTTCTAGCTCTCAACCTGTTCTAATTAACTTTCAGGATCACTCCTGGCATTTTATGACATGTTGGCATCTCTTATAGAAAAAGAGTTGTCTGTCTATCAGCTCTCTTTACCTGTAAAACATGGGGTAGTGCTTTTATTCCCAGTTTACCAATAGGACAGCTATAAGTTAAGAGGAGGATCTTCAAAGATACCTTAGCACTCACAGTCTTTGCCAGAGCTGATCCTGAAACCCCAGACCAGCTCAATCCCAGATTCATCCCTCAGCCTTTCATGATTCGCAGGCAGGCAGAATCTGCGATTTCCGAACCATTACACACAGTTTTCAGGCTGGATGAAGGATCGGTTGCTAAAGCCATTTGTAAGACTAAGGTCAGTGGCACTACATAAGCGTTACTGAGGGAAGAGCTGACTCTTCCTCATCCTTTCTCCTGGCAATGGTGCGCTACAAACAAGATGGGACAGAGTTTGTCTTGCCAACATAGGCTGCTTTCCTGTCTGTGAAGATTTTCCTTATCAGCTCTCCTCACCTGCTCCTGGACCACAGGAGACAGGGAGGAGACAGGATCTCCCTGTGCTCTGTCCAAGCGTTCCTGTTGCAATCCACAGTTAGGTAGTTTTACTTTTCCCTCCTCCTTTCCCAGAGATTAACAGCTCCGAGGTGGCAAAGCTGGTGGTGTGTCAGTGTCTGAATTACTACTGAGATACCACAGCCCAGCCTGTTAATTTACACTCGTACCAGCAGCATTTTAAGTCTGTGCAATAGGTTGTGAAATGTAGCAGTTGGCAAGGAGACTCTACCACCACTCATTTCACTGCTTCTACTACAGCTGGGACAGGATCCTCTTAAATCTCTTCAAAACTGAAATGAGGAATAATTTCCACACCCAAGTGCAAAATTCTGCTGAGGAGAACCAGCATTTTGGCTAACAAGCTTGCTATTTCCATCCTGATAGCCCCTTCATTTATCTTTGTTGTTGCCTCACTGCAACATTACAGATAGCTGCATCCAGAATCTGTCTCATGAAATCCTGTATGTTTCTTTATGATTTTCTACAAGAGAAAAAGACAGCATAAGACAACTAATCTTGCACATTATTAAAAATAAGCATGAACTACTGCATGTCGCTATGAATCCTAAAGCAAATTTCCACAAATATTGCTGTCTGGACATGAGAGGGTTAATTGTTACCTCTGCTGTTTGTTTTTAGGCTTCCTCAGCTCATCAGAGATTAACCAGAGCTGAAGGCAGAGGATGAGATCAGTTTACTGGTGGTTTTGTGGAATTCAGATCTGGCACTTACGGGTTTCGTGTGCCTCCGCACAAATCTGGGTTAAACAATTGCCAGATTTGGGATCTGGACTTCTTGACCCCATCTTATATTGGCCTGAATCATCCCTGTGGGGTTTTTTTGTTTGTTTCTCTATGCAACTGGGCACATTTATGATGTTTTCTCAACAATTTGCCTCCAGGGTCTCTACCATCATATTGCAGAATCCCAGGACACAGCTATGCCATGATCTCTCCATGTGCTGGGTCTCCCATGTTAAAGCCTCTAGTCTTTGATTTTAATTTACTGTAGATCACAAGAAATAGTTACTGACCTGTGATGGAAGGTCTGGTGATAATGTTGACATTTTTGGCCAGTAAAACATTTGCTTTGATTGCATGGGATAGCCTCAGCAGCCAAAACTCTTTTCTACATCCATTGCTGTCCTTTGACCTGTTCATGCTAGCAAGATTTGTGTCAGCTAGTCAAAGTAGGACCTGACTCACAGGCTGAACTTCTTTAGAAAATTTACTTTCTCACTATTATATTGGAGAATGATAAACTTGCAGGAATTCTAGAATATCCTCTCTCATGTGGAGTTACTGTCAAGGTTTGCACTGCCGATCTGCAGAACTGCAGAATTTACAGGAAAGAGTAAAATGAACTTTATACTCTGATCTTTTCTGGGTAATTTAAACTCTATCAACACCTTATTTTTCCATTCTCATCATCTCTGGGCTTTTTTTTCCCTAACATAGTGGCCTCTGCCTTTAGGAGTTTTTCATAGGGGTATGCAATGAGTCAGTTGAAAATAACAGCCAGCCAGCTCAGTGGTGCTGCATAATGATCTATGAACCAGCTCCTGGAGTTAAAGCATAACCAAAACACCAGTTGACTTCAGTTATGACTTCAGCATGGAGATAAAGTAGACATAATCCTGCTTTGATTGCTAGTGGCCTTATTATGTCACACACATGCAGATGACACCAAAGCAAACCCTTTTGCTTGCCGTGTCTTATTTAACGTAAATACTGAATACTGCCCTTGTTTCAGTATTACCTGGTACTCCACAGCTGCCTAAATCTGTAATTTTGTAACTGTCACTTGTAAACTGATCTATTGTGAGCAGGGTTTTAGTAATGATCTGCCAGGTATAGTATGACTGCATTGGTTGTTAGACGGAAAAGGAGGTACTATTCTGACCCTATTCTTCACACTTTAACACAGCTTCCTGTACTGCCATTTCAGCAGAGGAATGGAGCACATAACCAGAGGGTAGGGAGCAGTGATGCTATCTGTAATTCCTCCCTCAGGCTCCCCCTTGATATCTGGATTTAAGTTTCTTGGTTTTAAAGGGTCACTTAGCAGAAAGAGAATGACACATTATTCATTCCTTACACTCTTCATCCCGCCTCTCCTCTTTTGGGGAGAAACACGGAAATTTTAGCATCCAATGTCTGTTTAAAGGCAGTGCCTGTCTCTAAAGCAGAACTGTTCATCTGGGTTTTTCGGTCGTCCTGGTCTTTTCTTTTGTTAGAGATTCTTTCTAGAAAGCAGCTCTCATCAGCCCATCCCTCTCAGCCCTTTCCCAGGCATATTCTGTATCCTGCTGCACTCAGCCCTGCATGTACAGCACGGGGGCAAGAGTCACTAAGGGGTTCATAATCTTGGCCAGTTAAACTTGCCATCTTCCACTGGAAAAAAAAATCCCTTGCTATGGCCCTTGGTTTCCACCCCTTTCTAAGAAAAATGTCTGTGGTAATGATATCCCTGCCCTACATGAGTGGGATGCAGCCGAGGTCTGGCCAGACATTAGATATGCTGCGCAAAGATACTCCATTTACTAGGGGAGTCCTTCATCTTGCTGAAGTGCTTGAACCAAAGCTACTTTTCTACATAGGCTATACCCTTACTGCCTTTCGAAGCAGATCAGAGTATGATCTGTGGCTCCTGACCCAACTGGTGTTCACTTTTCATGTCCAAATTGCTCACACTAACACCATCTGGAGCAGACTGGTTATGCTCACACTTCATAATACGCATCTAGGCTCTCTTCTGGGCACTATGTGGGTTCCTTGCAGCAATGAACCATAATTACTATTTGCATTTCAGATCAAAGTGCGCAGATACAGGAAAGCTAAAACCATATGGTCTTGTATTATTTATACACAATACTCTCTAGCAATAGAATTAGCACGTGCAATTGCTAAGCTCCGGCATATCTGTTGCAGTGCATCAAAACAATTTTACTCATCTAATCATCTTGTGCTTCAAGCCCATTAGGTTGTTATTTAAATACCTTTTAATAACCAGTATCATTCAGTGAGCAAGAATGCCTACACTTTAACTTAGTTTCCTTACTTCTTCACTATATAGTCTAAGCTTTGACTAATATGCTCACTCAGAGAGACTCTGGTTGGAGATAAATCAGGAACTGCTTCAAGAGAAAACTGTCATTTCTGCTTTCTTGTCATTGGTTCTTTATTGTAATCCTTATTTGTTGCAGTTCCCTGCAGCAATTTCTTTACCAGGACTGCTTTCTGGTGAACTTTTCCCAACAAACTTGAGCTGCCACAGAAATTCTTCATCATTTCTGCATTCCTGTGTCATCTGCATTTCTTCCTCCCAGAGCTGCCAGGAACGTGAGGGCTCTAAATCTTGCCTGGTTTTGGTGTCTTGTCTGATCAGGGCAGAGGAAGTAGCACAAATCATACACTTCTTTGCAAATAATGCAGTGCCTAATCCAAAGCCTGTTAACCTAATGGAAAGTCTTATCAGTTTTAATGGAACAGCTCCTTATTCTGCAAAGAAATAGGTCAGATCTGCACCAGTGCTGACTTCAGTGGAAATAAATCAATGTGCAACAGCTGAGGATCTAACTATTTAAAGAAAATGTTTTGTGAACAGTGCATGCCTCTGTCTGTCCCTCACGCATAACCTTACCATGACTGCGTGACAGCAGTGCCTTTGTGCCTGCTGTCGCTAGAAGAATAAAAAAGGATAGTTGCACAGTAAAGACGACAGGCACACAGTGAAAGGAAGGCAGCATATATACAAAGACATATCAAACCAATACAGCTCCAGCATTTATATCCAAAAGCAGTTATAGCTATTCCTCTGCAGTGCTGGATGCCTATAACCTGTCTTTAAGGGTTGGGGGTTAGCCTAAGGAGAAGTCAGTCTCTTCATAAATGGGAAGCTTGTAAGCTCACATGGTGTATCAGAGACATGCCACCAAAGACTGATTTTTTTCTTATTTAAGGATCCAACTCCACAGTCACTTTAATCCTCCCAGTGTGATGGGTGATGTGGAAAGGGCTGTTTCAACAGCTCCCTGCCTTAACTAGGTATTCCTATCTCTTCCATTCTGTCATTGCTAGATTTTATCTGACTGCTCAGAGCCCAAGAAACTGAGCTGGCTGAATCCTAACTGAAAAAACAATCAAAAAATCCCATAAAAAAAGACAGGAGTAGTTCTCTGCCAGCCCATTTCCCCATCCACATTCATCACGTGGTTACGTGAAAAGGAGCTTCAATACGCAGGAGTGGGCAGGATCATACAGCCAAGGGGAGGTAGAGAAGAGGATTGCTTGTTTTCCACAACAGCTGAGACTGATTAAGGAGACTAAAATTGCACCTTAGAGCAGAGTTCCCCCGTGGAAATCTTTCTTCTTTACAAACTGATAGAGAAAGCCTACACAGACCCTTTCAGTTTGAACAGGTAAATTTTCAGCCTCTAAATTTGGGTGAGATGGATCCTGCAAGTGATGAAGGAGGTTTCCAGGGTGCAGAAGCATCAGAGCCATGCAAAGGCATTACTTCAGATTGCATGTAAAACCTAAACCAGCTGGTCTCATTCATTTTTTGTGCAATTCTGGGGGTTTGCACAAGCCCCTGCTAGGACCAGCATGTTTCCTCCTGAACTTAAAATAACTATCAAAATTGCAACAGCTCCAGTTTGGAGTGATGGAGGATTAGGAATACAATGTGGCCCTTTTCAGGTCTATGGAAAAGTCATTGCAAAAGGATAGGCATTATCAGTGTAGCAGGAAACCAGACTGAAAGAAGCCAATTATTTTTTTTATGACGTTTTTCTCCTGAGTCTTCAACTTCTCCCTGGACTTTATGTAAGGATCTGACTCACTCTGAACCAGAGGCAAAGCTCAGCCTGCTCAAAGATCTTCTGCTTGCCAAACCCGTGGAGAAGCAGAAGCGACATCACCAGAATAGCAATGATATAGCAATGAAGGCTTTCAGCTTCTCCTTCTAAAGCAAACATAGGCCTGCTTTCTGAAACCACCAGAAAAGTACCAAAGCATTTTAAAGGTGTTGTGTGAATAAGGAGAGCCTGAAACTTCGATATCACCAAAGAAGGCTCCTAAGAGATTAAGTAGATATTCAGAGTCCAGACACGCAACCTCCTCTCCCATCCTCCAACTAAAGGTAGCAGTCATGGTAACGTTGGAATAAAGCTATCAACTGGCACTGCAGCTTGTGTTAGGTAACTCAGAGGATTCAATCTGCCAAAAAGTAGAGTAATTCTGACTCAGAGCAGTCTGAGTCATGAGTAAGGATAGCAGAGGCAACAGGGATAGAGATGAATCAAAAGATATGCCCCCAGCTCAGACTGACTGAGCTGTTCAACACGCATTTTTTTGCAGAAAACACTCTCTCCAGACGCTCCGAGTGTTAGTTGCTCAGTCGTTGCTTCAGAAGTTACTCTTTTATCCATGAAACCTTGATGACCACCCAGGCCCCAGACGTGAATCTGAGTCTTCAGACAGACACCTCGCCTGTGAGCCCTGACCTGGGGGAGGTCCACAGGACATGCCAAACCATACACAAAACACACAGAGCAAGGGAACACCCCACAGCCCGTCGTCTTTTGCAGACCCTGAATCCTTTTGCTGTCAGAAAATAATTTAAGCTGCGTCCTTTACCCTGCGACTGATGCTTTGGCCTGTTGACTTCAGGCTTTCCGAGATGTGCGTGAGGTCTTCTCACTGCCTGCAATCAACACTGTTTTATTTTGTAGACCATCTAGTTAGTTACAAGCATTTCAAAAAGAAAACAAAAAAGGGGGAGGCAAATAAACACACTTTAGTGTTTTTCTTGGAAAATGGACATTTGTACAGTAATTATCAGGGGAAAAGGCACTGGAAAAGAGTAGGAAATTGCGATAGAAGTGTGTGCCCCAAAATAGGCACTATGAATCTCAGGATTAGCAATCTAATATTGATTAAGCAATGCCTGACTTAAAGATATTTATAAGTACGTGTGCGCAAGGCTGAGGCAGCATAACATATTTCTTAGTAACTGGGGGTTATCTGAGGATAAAGACCCACAGCACAGCTTGAGGAAATGCAGACTAGATCCAGTCAGGTCTAGCCAGCTACCTCGAGTCTAATGAGTTAGCTCCAGCCTAGCAGATGGCAACACACCAAATGTGCCAAAGGCGACACTGATACAACGAAGAAAGGGGACAAGTGGTGGTGAAAATGGATTTTTAATGGGGAATTTGTGAAGTTTAACCCAAAACCTCAATGCTGAAAATGAGGGAAGAGTGGATTAGATAGAAAATGGTATAACTGACACCAAAATGAACTATTTACCCTCTCTTTTTAGAAGGAAACAGGACAGAGGAAATAGGTTTTTCCGCCCCCCCAACCAGGGAAGACCTCGTGAAAAATTAGTTAACGACATTACCCTCACTAGAGACAGCTGGTGAATTCCTTACTTCGTGCAGACACCGAAAGTATTTGCAGTGCCACAGGGAAGAAATCAGACCCGAGACCTCCTCCTGCAGCAGCATTTGTACTCTAGAAATAGCGCCGGGGGAAGACGAAAACTCTCGTAGAAGAGCTGTGGGCTTGCCAGAGCATAATTTACTTTTAGGAGGCATCTAAACAGAGGAGGCTAATGTCTTTCTATAAAGACAAGCAAGGCCGCTAGCTTAAAATGGGACAAACTCACTAATCTTTTTTTAAAGCCTTTACAGCGTGAAGAGGCAATTGGGGTATATTCGGATAGCGTCTGAGCACAGAGCTGGAACGCCAGCCCGTCCGGAGGGACTGGAGCCAGCAGAGTCTCCTATAAATCCCAGAAACTGCCTGGATTCGAGGGAAATCATGAGAGCTCATTTCCCAAGGACAAACATAATTATTACCCAGATCTCTAGCCTTGATCTAACCCCATTTCGAAGAAAACTATGTCCAATGCAATCACATAGGCTCAGGAAAGGGGTTTCAGACTAGCTTTGCTCTTACTGCTAAACTATAAGGAGCCAAAACTGTTCCCAGTTTTCCATCTTTTTTGCAAGTTCCTAATTCAAAATGACCAGAAGTCAAATGGAGAGTGTTTTCATGGATTTCAGCAAATGTTGGGTCATAATCTCCCTAGAAACTAGAATACTTCAATCATTTTGAACCATTTTCTTATGACAGATAAAGGAACTGCAAATTCCTGAATTTATGTTAGAAGTCCCCAGCAGCCACACAGTGCAGACAACTGAAAAGCTGCAGCAGCTCCTTTAGCTACAGTAGCTGAAGTTGAGATTGTTTTGGGGGGATAAATAATCTCTGTGTTGTCTTTAGCTATTACAGCTTGAAAAATTATGGCTACTTTTCCCTCTCTTTCTTTTATAAACAAGAAAACTGTTGTTCTGTAATAGGCTTTCTAACAAGTAATGAGATCAAGGTAAAATGAAAGTTAAATATTGTTCCATTCCCCCAGCAACACTGTTTGAATGTTCCCAATGCTATTAATGTCAAAATACCTTGGAGTGAAATAATAGCAGTTTGTCTGAGATCAACAGATTTTTTTTTCTCTTGTTTAATGCACTTAGAAGTGCTTTGAGCAAAAGTAATGGCAAATACAAAGGCCAGGTCCTAGTAAGTGGTGATTGCTGTTTCACCCCGGCTGAGAAAGAAGCCCACTCTTCTTCAGGAGCATTTTGCCCTGGAGGGGAGACAGAGGTTGCCCTACAGCCTGGCTTCTACAAGCAGGAGCTTGGCACAACCTGATGCTCCCCTTCACAAAGGAGAATAAAATTGCATCGTATTTACCTTCTACCCAGCAGCCAGTGAAACATGATGCAACTATTGTCCCCTTTTTACTAAAAGCAAGATTAAAGAGATCTGGTTATGGATTAGACACTCTGGTACCTGAATCCAGAAACTCACAATCTAGAAAATTGCTGCCTAGATACTTCATCGTCCTAGAGTCACTGAATCCCATCAGGTCTTCAGCTTCCCCAGCCTCTGAGAAAAGCATGCCAGGAAAGTCTCCCAGCCTTCCCAGGGCCAAGCAGCTGCTCATCCTCAACACCTGGAGCATCTGCAAGTAGGAGCTGGTGTGGATTTAACTGGGGCCATTTAAAGGCAGGTTCGGTCCAGGAGCAGAACAAGCAGCTTGGAGCAAAAAGGACATGGCCCTGGAGAAGAACTGTGTGAATGCAGTGCTGCTTTGGTCCTATTCTACGTGTGCTCTCACTTTCCTAAAGCGCAATTCCTTGATTAGATATGTGAAGGGTCCCACTAGGGCATTTCTCAGCTCAGAATAAGGCTTAGAAGAGAGCAAAGGATGGCTATGGACCAGGCTAAGGGGTAAGTACAGCTGGTGCACAGTCCTGCAAAAATGATGCCTAGCTAGGACAGCAGAAAACATCTCCTTTAAGATCTCTGTGAGTGAGTGGGAACTGCGAGTGGAGGGGAAAAAAAACAACAACAAGAGGAAAGAAACAAATTCTAAATCCATTTATATTTAAGACTGACACGGGAGGTATTTTCAAGGCCATCTCTGCCTGATTTAGAACAGAGAATTGAGTCTGCACCTCCATCCCTCGAGGCAGCTGTTCAGCAGGCTGGCAGCATCGTCTGGAACAAGATTTCCTTAGTCTCCCCAGTTTAAGTTGTCCCAGTGTGCAAAATAATTAAATATTAATTGAACCAGAGAGTGCCCGGGTGTGTAGGGGAGGTAGGGAAAGCATGAGGAATACGGTCTAGAAAGGCTTCAAGCGGAAACGAAGAGGGATCGCTGGCGAGCGAGCGTGGGTGGAGGCCGGCAAGTGGGGCGCTCGGGTCAGCAGAGCCGCGCCGGTGCAGAGGTAGCATCCAAGAGGCCGAGGAGAGCAGAAACGTTGCCACCTGGCAGCGGGAGGAAACCACGGGCTGCTGTTTCAGGCCGCTCCCAGGCTTGCGGGCAGAGGTTACTAGCCGGCTCATGCACAGTCAAATGCCTGCTTGCTCCCTGCAGGGCTACTCCCTGCTTCTGAAATGTCCTGGAGTGTCGGAAATGGAGTCTCCACCACGGTGAAATGCTGCAGCTGTATAACTGCAAGGGGCTTTTATAATTAAAAAAATTTTAGTTAAAAAAAAAAAAAGAAAGAGAAAGGAAAGAAAACAGCTCTAGCTGACTGCAACTTCAAAGTACTGTAAATATATACGAGTGTCCAAGAGTGGTCAGTTCTGGGAAAGGGAGGTTTTTTTCTTCCACGAGGCAGTGCCGTTTCTGAGTGAGGAGATTTGGACATCCCATAAAATTCCACACTTCTATCTCCAGGCAAGGAAATATTTTGGAGCTCACAGAGGGCCAGGCTGTGAGCATCTACACAGCAAAGCAAAATAAGGCAAGGTAGATGCCAGATCCACCATCAGGGATTCGCTACGTCAGTAGCGGATTCACTAACACACATCGGTCACTTGGGTAAAAAGACAAACAAGGCAATTAGCTCATATTTTAGTTCTTAACTACTTTGCAATTAATTAATGCTGCTGCATGTTTGGTGCAAATAGTAACCACGGGAGCTGGATTGCAGGGTTGCCTCTCTGGGGTACAGCCAGATTTTAGTTTGATACCCTGGAAGAAGATACCCTGAAAGCTGGGAAAGGCTCGAGGGAGCTGCTCGGCTGCCTGTCTCCTTGCAGAGTGAGGCAGGAAAGGTGTTTGGGGGTGTTGTTGGTTTTATCTCAGATTATTTACATTTCCATCGCTGGAGCCCTAAAAGGAGATTTCAGCATGCAAGACACCGTGCAAATGCAGCCAATGGCCCTTTCACCAAAGGATTCGCCGTCAGCGTGAGAGCTGCGACCACAGAGTAATATAAATGCATGGGGGAGTATTTGTCCATGATGCCTCCGAGCATCAGTCAGGGCTCTGGTCACATCTGGAGCCCTAGAGTTAAAGAAAAATAAATAAAATAAAATAACAAGAGGTCACGGTGACTCGGAGAACAGTGGTTTGGAAACACAACCACCTCTGGAGTGACACCTGAACCAGTACAGCCTGTCCCATACAACTGGGCCAAGAGCCAGAATCTGACCCTTGAAGAACGATAATAATAATAAAGAGATGGGCATCTGTATTAAACACCCATTAGTTGGTTATGTTGCTAAGTATCACTGTTTTTCAAGGGTTTATCTGATCTTCACTAAATCAGAGCTGAGAATAACAGGATGTCAACTGTATTGCTTTTAATGTATTTTAATCGTAAAAGGGCATGCAGTGGTGTTTCCAGCAGCGTGAAGCTCGCAGGAGCTTGCTGCCCTTACCGCAGCACTCACAACAGAAAGGAAATTATGTTCACAGAAGTTAAAAATGCAATAAGAAAGTTGATTTTTACTTCTGCAGAGTTTGGGGATGCAGCTGAAGAAATTTAGTGGATGTTTAGTTGTACCAACTGTTACTTATGATGCTCTGAATGAATGAAATATCCTCTGCATTAATCCTTTGTGAAAATACAAGGCTTTCCTTATGTCTTTTAAAACTTGTAATACAAAACAGAGACCATAGAAAAATATATGGAAAAGCATAAATATGATTTTTTTCCCTAGATGCATCCATGCGGCATCAGTATCTTCAAATTTATATTATAGCTCTACTGCCATCAAGTGATAGAAAGATTTTTAGTGAAGATATCCAAAAAACAAAACAGGGCTACAGGGCTTGCACAGAACAGAGACATATTTAATATTCCTCCCTGCCTCTTCCCCATGAATGGTAACTATGGTTACTCGTGGCAAACTGAAAAACTCTTACTGAACTGCAAAACCAGAAAAGGCGAGGAGCCTAATTAAAGTACACGTCAAGACTTAATTATTGTTTGTTGGCAACACAGATGAAAAAAGTCCACCTGCATGACCCTTCTTAACTCTTGTTTTGCATAGCAGGCAACAAGGAACACGACTGAACTCCTTGTTGCTAGCAGCAAAGCTGTTAGCACTCGGGAGTCAGCTGTCAGCCGTTTTCCCTTCCTTGGCTGCGTGTTAGTGACTGCCTACTCCAAAATATGGGTTATTTCAGCAGAAGAGAGAAGAAAAGCTGAGGACCAGGCTGACGACTTGATCCAAAGTATATTCAGTCCAGGGCAGTTGCCTTGAAAACAGCACGATGTCGTGACAGCAGTATGTAACATCCACCAGGAATCGCGTCAGGGGTGTGCTGGTGGGCATCCAGCTGAGCCCAGGGTTGTTCTTAAGAGAGATGCCTCCTAGGACTACCAACTTTTTAGGACAGGTCTCAGAAGGATGGAGTCCCTGCTGCAGGCTCTTCCATACATTGCACTTTTCTGTCCCTCTCTACCCTCTGTAACCACCCAACTAAACAGCTGCCCCCAGAGCTACTTGACATGGGATCTCCAACCCCAGAGTTGACTTCGGTGAAGCTGCAGGAGGATGAGCTCGGTCCAAACAGTTGCTTGTTATCAGACTGATAGAATTGCTTTTTGTGTGATAAAAGCCATGGCTCAGGTCTGCCACATCTGACTCGGATTTACTGCAGCAAGGTCAGTTCCACCTCTTGCACCGTGCTGAGAGGGAGCTTTGTGAGACTCCTCCTCTCCATCGCACTCACAGTCAGAAACCCAGGTCCAGCTAACAGCTCCACTTTGCCCACTTTTTGGAAATCATACGAAACTGAAAATATCTCCACTCAGTACAAATACAATACAAATCAGACTGACATTACTTGAACCTGAGTAGCCCACAAACGGGATGTGAAGCTTAACCAGCTTTTTCACAGGCCTGACCTCAAGTCATAAACTGAGATGCATTTCACAAGCTTCCCTGTTTAGGTGTGATCACTTTGCTACTAAAAAGGAATTTAGGACATCGTATGGAAGGAAGAGCAGAGAAATTCAGAGAGACACAAAGAAAGTTTGGGTTCAAAATTCAGTTCCTACATTTTAGACACCATGTGGCCTTATGGACTTTAAGGCCAGGTGTTTCAGTTCTTTTCTTATGCAGATGCAGAGCTTTAGCCTGGAGACAGGATTCACGACTGAAGAGGAAGCTCCCTCAGCAAAGCAGGGGGAAATTATGGGGAGAAATGAGCAGCTCTCTTTCAAACACAATTAGGCACTTAATGCAGAAAGAGGCACTCACAGCAGGGAACAGAAAGCTAGGATGATCCCTTCAGGCGAAAAAGATATGAGATGGTTGGATCCCTCTTTTCTACCTGACAGGCTGGAGAGCCACAATTGCGCTCCTCCCTCGGGGGATGCATATGCCTACCATGTCCCATGCGGATATCCTACCGATGAGGCAATGAGACACTGACCCAGAGTTTCTCTCCTTTTTTTTTTTTTTTTTTATCAAAACAATTGTAGTTTGCATGAAATCCCTAATTATAAAACTGGTATTGCCCTTTCTCACTTGAGCGTTACGAGGAGAAACAGATTAAATATTGTGATGTATTCTGATATCCTGTAGGAAGACTTCCCAGATCCTTTTCCAGATGCTTTTCCCTAAATGTTGTGTATTTCCAACATTAGTGGAGCAGAGAAGAAACTAGTACATCCTCATCCAGAGCTGGCACTCAGAGATGTTAGCATCCTCCAGATACCTGTGTGCTGTAACAGACCTGGCTTTAGCATTGCAAAATGGTCAGGATTCTGTTCTTTCTTTGTAAGGCACCATGAAAGCGCATATTTGCCATGAAAAACAGTTTGAGCAGTCAATCAGACTGTACGCCAGAAATAAATCAGAAAAAGCTCTAATGGCTTGGAGTCGCTTGGGTGGTTATTGACAAAAACAATATTTTCCATCTAGCAGTATTTCCCTCCACCAAAATGAAGCTTCCTGAAACCAAAACAGGTCTGATAAGCCCTGACCTAGTCATTTTTGGAGACATAACAGGGAGAGGGAAATGTCCTAATAACACAGAAAGGCTAATGATGAACTCAGGATATTTGTTCCAATTGCCCTGAATCTTGCTTGGAGCACAGCATCATCTGAGGAGACATTTATGGACTAAGGCAACCGAATTTCAGGTCTGCCTGTCATGTCTCGATCAAAATAGATGGAGAATGGAAGCAATGTGAACAAAGGATAAAAAAGAAGGATGGAGACAGCACAAAGTGGCAAACAAGTGTTATTTCACACTTCTCTTTTTTTTCTATTTTTTATTTATTTTCTGCGAGCTCCTGTCACAAGGCAACTGTATACTTCATGGGCTGTGAGACACTAGATGCCTGAGTGATTTACAAGAAGCAAGATATATTCAAATACTTTGTTGCTTCTTTTGTTTTACATACACATGTAAATACAAAAATTCTACAAATATACAAAAATCTACCAGTTTATATGTATGCATAAATAAAAAACTAAGAAAGGTCTGAATGAGGAAAAATATTAATAAATATCTTATTTTTAGATACTTTTAAAATATTAAAATTTACTTTTAATAGTTGATGACTCCTAAAAGGGCATTTCCATGCCAGCCTTGTAGCCTTTCCTTTGGAGTGCAGCAAGTTATACAGGAGAATAAAAGTTCAATTAAGAGGCTGCTTGCCTGTGACTGATAATGGTTTTGACATTTGCAGAATCCTGAAAACAATGACCGAGCAAGAGGGGAAAAAGGAAATCAGAGAACAAGTTCCTTGCAGATGACTGAAAACGCCCTGCAATGAGGGGGTTCAAATGCCCGAGTTTTTGAACTCCTGGTCGCAGAAACAATCCTTCCTTCTACGCAAGATTGTGCCAAACGCTGTAGCTTTCCAAGGAGCGGCGTTGTCCTAACTGAACAAAATCAGCAGCTTTGAGAGCCCCTGCGTGGAAGGTGACGAATGAGAAGTGTTTTTTTCCCCTTCAGTAAGTGCCACAATCTCCACCACCGTGAACAGAGAAAGAAATAGCTGTTGGATTGCCAGCTGAAGCTTTGCCTTCGCTCCTGACAGTTAAAGTAGCGTCCGCGTAAGCTGAGGAAGATCCAGGAGGCAAATTCTCATCAGACGGGGCTGACACTCCCAGCTAAGGCACACGGTGAATAAAATCTTTCTCATCCAAAGCTCTTGACTGAGGCATCCAGGGCAAAAACCAACATTTGATCTCTTCCGCAAGAAGGTTGTATTTTCAGACATGGGTTAAGACTAAGTTCAGTGACACTGCTGCTTGGGATAAAAGCAGTGCTGTCTCTTTGGATCTGGCTGCCCTCTCTCGTCTGCAAATGTCTTGAGGGAAAATGTGTATATTTGCCAGAGAAACTCCAAGACCCAGTCACCGACCTGTTAGAAAATTGAACTTCTAGCGACTCCTTTGCACATCCATACAAATGGTTCACATGAAATGCACTGCTATTTGCTCTAACAGCTTTAGTGAGAGGAAAGAAAAGAAAGCTTAATTTCAAAATTCAACTTAGTAAATCAGAAGCAATCAAAATGAGAGCTCCTTTCCTATTCAACCTCCTAAGCAAACATGAATTAATTACTCCAGCTGATAGCCTCTGAGGTAGCCACAGAGAAGTAATATTTGGGAAACTGTGTGGGAAGAGTGATTAAATGACCTACTAAAGCACAGAAAGATGTCCTAAGGCATCATGTCAGTGGTCCAGCTAGTGCAATATGTCTGTTGTAATAAGATTAAGCACAGGTCACTCCAGAGGTAGGTACAAATACAGACACTAGGACATGTGCTGTTCCTTGGGGATGTCTCACTTTACTTAATACTTAGAGGTTCTACTATAACGTATTTATATATTCCTCCTCAGCCCTCAGACCATGAGCTCCTCATAGACTATGACAGAATGACAGAAGGGTTGAGGTTGAAAGGGACTTCTGGAGAACCTCTAGTCCAAGCCTCTGCTCAAGCAGGGTCACCTAGAACACATTGCCCAGGACCATGTCCAGGTGGCTTTTGAATATACTCAAGGATGGAGACTCCACAGCCTCCCTGAGCAGCCTGGAGCTTAGTCACCTTCACAGTAAAGAAGCTTTTCTTCATATTCAGAAAGAAATTCCTGTGTTTCGGTTTGTAACTGTTGCTTCTCATCCTATTGCTGGGCACTATTGAGAAGAGTCTGACCTCATCATCTCTACACCCTCCTTTCAGACACTTTTATGCATTGATAAGATCCCCTCTCAGTCTTCTCTTCTCCAGGCTAAACAGGCCCAGCTCTCACAGCCATTCCTCTTAAGAGAGATACTCCAGTCCCCTAATCATCTTCATAGTCCTATGCTAGAGTCTCTGCAGTTGTTCCATGTCTCTCTTGTACTGGGGAGCCCAGAACCGGACACAGTACTCCAGATGAGGCCTCACCAGGGCTGAGCAGAGCACCAGGATCACTCCCCTCGACCTGCTGGCAACACTCTTCCTAATGCACCCCAGGATACCACCAGCCCTCTTGGCCACAAGGGCACATCACTGTCTAATGATTAACTTGTTGTCCACCAGGACTCCCAGGTCCTTGTCCACAAAGCTGCTTTCCATCAGGTCAACCCCCACCCTGTACTGGTGCATGGGGTCAAAGTCCATCTGAATGGCAGCACAGCCCTCTGGGGCACCAGCCTCTCCTCCTAGTTTGGTATCATCTACAAATTTGCTGAGGAGGCACTCTGTCCCTTCATCCAGGTCACTGATGTACATGTTGAACACGACTGGACCCAGTATCGACTCCTGGTGGACACTGCTATCTAAAGGACTCCAACTAGACTCCACACTACTGATCACAACTCTTTGAGCTCTGCCTTTCAACCAGTTCTCAATCCACTTCACTGTCCACTTGTCTAACCCACACTTCCTGAGCTTGCCTGTGAGGATGTTATGGGAGACAGTATCAAAATCCTTAAATATACTTCTGCTCACGAGAGCCCTGGGGGATGGAGAAGCTCACCCCTTTTCACAACTGGAAGTCAAAGCAGAGAGGACACCTAGAAGCCTTGCGATAGTAAAGAAGAGACTCTATCAGTAGTCTCTCAGGCCATATGTTAGCAGGGGACTACGCTCACATTGCGGATTATAAATGCAGGCAGCAGTGTTTATATTGCCTTTGAAACTTCATGAGTTCCTGGCTCCTAATGTGATGTTTTCCTTGAGTATGATGTGGCTGGAAGCGAGGAGAGGCGATCTGCTGCTCAAATATGTTGCAGAATTTTGCCTTTAGCTCAAGTGCTTGAGGCTCGTGTTTTTGGAGCTGAAGAACCAGGCTTTTGGTCTCAGATCCCCCAGAACAGCATTCATGATTATTTTACTGTTTATAGCTCATTAATTTGTTACTCTAGGCCTGTATGGAGAGTATTTTTCCATGACTGTCTTTCATATGACATCTTGCAACTTGACATAATAGAGTAATTTTTGAAAGAGAAGGTATAACCATCCACTTGTCAGGGTTTTTTTAAGTCAGAGGATGGATTTTACATCACCATAACTTGAGTATATCTGTATGCCCATGCAACACCTGCATGAACTCACACACCTGTATCATCCCCATAAAATACTGTGCTTTGCTCCCTGCTCTTAAGCTGTCAGCCGCAATTATTCAAATTATTAACACAGAAAAGAAAGAAAGATTTTGAACAAAATTCTGGCTCATCCATCTGACAGAGTTGTGCTGCTTTTGACCTCTCCTGTTTGTCCCCAGTATCTGTGTCATACAAGACTGCCTAGAAGATACTTGAGGATTTAGACAGAGTGAAAATGCGAGTCCTTGCACATATAAGGATGGTATTCCTCTGCTGTCATTAAAAACGATTTATTTAGGGGTACTGAGGAGAGCGTCTACTGAGATGAAGTGTTCTCCTGTGCCTTTGTGAAGAGGATCTATGATTCCAAAGGGCTGCTAAAAGCACAGAGAAGACTTTGAAAATTCAGTACAAATAGGATCTTACTTTCTCGCTAGGATTCTTCAAAGCCATCATTTTGACCGGCAAACAATCACCTACAAAGATCTGCATAATATCCACAACACTGAGTATCACAGAGAGATACACCAGGCAGGGGCTGTTTTGGGAAGGAAGCATGCTCACGCCACAGGGAAAGCCATGACAGGTGACCCCACTGCTGTGCAAGCAGAAAGATGGCATTAACCTGTCCATTCATCTGTCCACAGACTCCCATGCTTCTTTCCAGGACTGAATATGTCAATTTTAGTAGAACCAACGTGTTATAGTTGTAGATGTGCCTGTATATGTTTGTAGGGTTTTTTTTTTTATTTTGTTTTCCTTACCACATAATGTTACCAAAGTAAAAACCCACATCGTGGCTAATAGCAGGTGGAATTTCTAATTATTAAATATTCACAAATACATCAACCCTGTGTGTGCTATTGCTCTGATTAGCTTTAGGTGGCTCCTTCAAAACAACACAGAACATTGCGAAGCCTCATGGACTATTTAAGAGTTACTGTCCTGTTTCCATACCTATCAAGTCATTAAATGTCACTGCCACCCCAAAAAACTGAAAGAGACGTGTTTCAGAAGGTGTCATACTCCTCTGGAGACTGGATGAACAAATGTGGATGATTTGCTACAGTAAATCCCGTGTACCTATCCAGATGTTCATCTTATATAAGATAATTGCACAAAAACAAAGCAGGATGATAGGATCATTTGCAGCTGTATCTGTCCTGTAAAATTAAAAAGAAGGGGGAAAGATGTAGGTTTAATCTTCCTGAAGTTTAGCTTAGTAATAAAGTAAAACTCCAGGGAGAGCATGAAGGATGACTTCTAGACATCTGCAGCAAAATCGCAGCCAGCTTCAAACTTCTTGTGACAAACATGTAGATTTCAAAAAAAAAAATAAAAAAAATAAAAAAAAAAAAGATAAATGATATATTTATATCAGTGAAACAGTATCAGGCAGAAATAATCGGAGCCAAGGTGATGTCAAATCAGATTGGATCACTAGCCCATCAAGTCAAGACTTTGCCTCCAGAAGTAGTCAGCACAGTATGTTGCTAAAGAATAGAGGAAAAAAGAAACCCCTGCACAATGCATTTGGCCGTGTTGAAAGGCCATAATTGGAAGGAAAGAAATGCAGGGCCATATGGATTCTGCCTTGATAGACAGCAATAGAAAACAAGTCTGGAAATATGTCCCAGGTCCCCTTTGCTAAGGTGGAAGGGGAGAGTGAACACTGAATGCGGGAGCCTTCAGCTCCTTGTTGTACTGCCCAGCTCCCTCTTTTGTGACTACAGCACCACAGCAAGCTCAGAGGTTCACAAAGGCCTCTCCAGCTTCCAGATGAAGCAGCTCACTAAAGTATTACTAATTCCTATTGCAGAATAATTGGCTGGAGAAAAACACCCACTGGGCTCCATTACGAGCTAAAGCAACTATGAACCAAAAACTTGCTATGCTACTGTGTTTCGGTTCCCAAAATGTAGACCCAACTTTCTACATTTTCTCTAGATTCAGTTAGCTTCAGGACCTCTAAGATGCAACTTTTTGAGGCACAGCTCTGGGAAGCTGGATTCTCCCTTCAAACTCCAGGTCCATTCCCTGGAAAGCCAGCATGATCCTACAGTAACAGAGCATGTTTTGGGGTGACTCCAGTATACCATCAGTCACACTTTATTTTTGTGTATGGGCATCTCACAGACAAATCCCAGGTAATCCAGCAAAGCACAGTATTTGACACACAAATTAAAGCACTGCTTATAATTATGTAAGTGAGGCTGGAAATATGTTGACTTTCCTTATTACTCCTAGCAAAATATTTCCTAGGCCAGACGCAATCCTGATCCAGAAATGAGGGGTGGAGGACAGGAAGACAGAAAGCAGGCAGATGGCCATGCAGCCCGTAATCCATAATGTGACCCAGAACACAACCGTTTCACCAGAAAGAGATAACAGGGGCTATGATCACCTTACTTACATCCCTTCATATAAGTCTCCTCTTTTTGCGACTTACCAAGTCTTCTCAAACATTTATTAAAATAAAAAACAATCTCACTGGGTAGGTTTTACAAAGCCAATTAGTAATTTTTCTGCAGGCCTTCTGTTGGGCTCATTCACACAACAGGATTCTCGTGGAAAAAGAAAGACAAAACATAAATGGGAAATTCAGAAGTGGGATTCTTGAAAGCTACTATCGCAGTAAACCTGTGCAATGTGTGCACCACAAAACATCTTCTCACAGAAAACATTACTGAATAATTTTGAATGACAAACAAAACCATTGAAAAATAAGGAAAATCTTCTTATGAATAAAGAAAGAAAATTCAAGATAAACTCCTGCAAAAAAAATTCACAGTCTCTTAAAGTTATTAATGGCTGCATTTGTCCAGCCTTCTACAGTTTTGCTATAGCCTCATCCATATTACATGACCTCTTGTAGTCAGCGTGCTGAAATCTCTTCAAATCCCTGCCAAATCACTTTCAGCAATTTCTAATATTAACCATTTGAGGCACTTCCCTGTTATGCTTCCTGCCAGTTTTAAGAAATAATTTTCATTCTTCTCCCCTCATTTCTTCAGCAATTATTTCACACCAAATAAGAAAATAAAAAAGAACAAAACCCTTATAATTTAGTATCCTTTAAAACATGCTTTTAAAACTGCAGTAACGTCACTCTTGAGCATTTCTTGGAAACTGATGACCACTTGTCCTAATGCCTGGCAGTCTTGCTTCAGGGCATCAACTCTCCCAGCCAGTTAGCAATCCCCAGGAAAAGCCATGGGCCTTGGCATTATTATATAAAATACAAAATTTGTTAATATAACATTTCATAGTGTCACTCAGGATAAAATTTAAGGATCACAAAACTTACAGGTTTTCTGGTTTCTTCATAGCATCACAGAAATATTTGCTGGAAGAGGTCTCTGGAGGCCTTAGTCCAGCTTCACACTTAAAGCTGGACCATCGTCAACATAGATGAGTTGGGCCGTGGTTTTACTCTGTCTGGAAACCTCCTCAAACACAGATATCACTGCCTCTCTGCATAGCCATCCCAGAGCTCCACCACCTGCCTACTGAAAAAAAAGGTTTGCATAAAATCCAACCTGAGCACCACAAACTGCACTTTGTGCCCCGTGTTATCTCATCTGCCACTGCCCCAGCATCTTCGTAGCTCTCCTCCAGTAGTGTAGGCTACTACTGGTTTGACCAGATTTAGCAAGCCCAGCTCCATCAGCCCTTCCCACAGGCCATGTGCTCTGGCCTTGGTTGGATCTTCTCCACATCTCTCTTGAATTGGTGAGCCCCTAACCAGATGCAGTTTTCCAGGAGCAGCCTCACTGGCACCAGCTACAGGGGAGAAGAGCTTCCCACACAACACTGGCCATGCCCCTCCCAACACAGCCTGGTACATGGTTTATCACAGCAAGAGCATACTTCTGGCTCTTATTTAACCTGGCATCTACCGTTGCCCTCAGGTCCTTCCCAGCAGGGCTGCATTTCAGGCTTTTGGCTCCCAGCCTGAGCGATGCCTGGGGTTTCTCCACTCCTAGCACAGAGCTTTGCCAAACTTGCTAAACTTCACAAGGTTTACACTAGCCCCATCTTCAAATTTATCAGGCTCCCTCTGGATTGCTCCTCTGCCATTTGTCATATCAGATATTCCCCGTAGTTTAGTATTATCCACAACTTTCTTTTTTTTCTTTTTTTTTCTTTTTTTCCTTTTTTTTAATGTGGTTAGTTTCACTAACACAGCTGGAGTGAAGACACCACTTAAATCTCAGTCCTGGTGTGTTTGTTCATGGTAGCTAATTTGCATAAATTAGTCTCCTGCTCTCCTCACTGAGCTGCCTGCTGACCTTGTCCTACAGCTGAATTAGATCTGCCTTAATGGATTTTCTCAGAGTACTTCAACGCTGCAACGTGAAGCCCGCTTTCCTAGTGATTCTCGAAATGGAAGTATCTCAGCATTTGGCAGTCTGAAACATCTGTGGATACTGAGCTACCCTACAAGCTTTCAGTGCCACAAAAGCCGGTGCTGCACTGGCTGAGAGCAGCCATGGGTTTATGCCATGGAGATGTCTCTACGGGGAAGACAGAGAGGTTTCTATAACTCTTGGCACAAGTGCTGCTGTGCGTTGCCCTGTTTCGCACCCTGCTTTAAGACCAAGCACAGGGCCCATTTCCTGCTGGTGCGTTTTCTTGAATGTCTGTCAATGTCCTGGCCAAGCAATCCCTTTTTAACTCCTTTGCCTGCTAACAGCAAGTGTTTTCCTGCTTCCTTTTCTTTTCTCCTTGTGGAACGAGCTTTGTATTTCACAAAAATGTGAGGACGATGCTTCCATGTTTTGCTTGCCACCTGGACTGTGTCTCTTTAGGAAAGAGACAGTCTCCCTCCTGGGTATAGATCACTGGCCTGAATAAGCTGTTCCAACCTTATAAACAGGAAAAATGGTAATACTGCCCTTTACGTTGTCACGTGAAGTCAAGTGTAACTCCCTCCTCTCCTTCCCTTTCTGGCCTTTCAAATTCAGCTCTAAGAAGCTTAAATGAAGAGCTATTCCTAATCCTGTTCCAGCAGGGAGCATACCCTTTAAAAATAAAAACTAGAAACAAGTTCAAAAAGCATCATTGCTACGCTGGGAAAACCGCCAAAATGATGTGAATGATACATAAAAGATAAAACATCCAGCAAAATCCTCCAGCAAACAGTTCAAAGAAAAGGCATCAGAGTCCAATTACCTATACATGGGGCGTAGGTTTTAATAACAGAGAGAGAAGAGCAGGGAATATCAGCTTTACAGCCACCCATGGCTGGGTGCAGGTGCTAATTATGAGGGGTCACTGTGGATGGTGGCTACATCATTTGCTTTATCCTGTTCTGCCATGGTCACCATCAAACCACTCACTGCACCTGGGAGCCCTACCATAGCAGCAGCTCTCCTTGGAGCAGCATCTCAGATGTCTCCTGACCAGTTCCTCCTATCTTTATCCTAAAGCCTGCCCAACCTCTCACTATCTTCTGCTTGAAGCATCCTTTCATTTCTGAATACTTTTTCTGATATGTTTTCCACCTGCATCAAAGTGCTGCTACCCTGATTTTCCTTGCCTAAACGATGGGTGAAACCTCTCCCAATTTCAGACCAAGATGTACATGGCTTTTACCATCATTCTCCTAATCAATTATGTTTACCTGGGTTATCTTCCTTCTCTCCATCCTCTCTTCATACCCCACTGGTCTAAGGACTTTTACGCAATCTTTTCTTTCAGTGGCATCTTCCAACTCTCATCTACACTGCAACATAGAATCAAGTGTGAAAAACACTCCTGGAAGCAGAATCAGCATAAAAGTTAGCTGCACAAGTCCTAAGCAAGCCCTGAATGGACTGTTTAATTGGAGAGTCACAATTTATTTGCAGTTTCACTGTTATGTACTTGTCTACTGAGGCAGATTTCATCTCGAGTGGAGAACTTAATGCATGGTGGGTTTTAAAAAAGTACTTTGCTTAAAACTGTCCACTCCTCTGCCTCTTTTGATTCAGCCTGACAACTTCCCAAACACAGGCTGTGTCAGTAGGGAACAGGGGTCTGAGCTTTATGGCAGATCAGAAACCCTTGTTGACTGTTTTTAAGTAACAAGGAATAGCAGCAATTATTGTATATTAACAATAATTGTCTAGAGAAAAAGTAATTTATCTTTTTTAGTCTTATTCTGAACTTTAAAAATGGGGCCAACTTAAGTAACTTGTGAGTAATTTTATGTATGTGAAAGCCATTTACATGCTTAAAGTTAAACTTGTGCATAAAACTTGGTGAACTGGGGCCATAGACCTCTACATAGTTTCTCTAATTTCCACATTTTCCTTGCCATGGATCTGACATGTATGCAGGTTAATTTATCTTGATTTTATCTCTGAACATCAAACTTAAAGAAAGGTCAGTGACATTTTGTAGTGTTTCCAAATGCTGACATCTCAGACTTCATCAAGCTTGCATTAAAATAGTCTTTTTAATGATGAACTGCCCATCTGCCCCTATTTTTAAGCAAATCTAAGAGTAAATATAAACTATTTCTACTGATAGCTATAAAAACAAGCAAAGGCCAAAATCTCTCACATTTCTGCCTTTGTCCACCCTAGGAATTACAGATTGAATGTCCCTATTTTGAGCGAAAGCTGAAATATGGATTTTCCTTTCATCACTACCACTCGCACAGCTGCATCAGTCATTAAGCTATCCTAAAGATCTGTTACCTAGGAACGAGATGCCAGGTATATATCGTATCCTGAGGTGAGCTGTAGCAAGACATAAATTGATCATGTGGTTCACGCCTTTGAAACCCAAATGAAAGAACATCAATTGTCATCAACTCCAGGAATATAAATAGAAAAGACCAAATCAATTCTAAGGGTGTTGTGGAACGAAAAGTTTTAAAAAATAACACACACACGCGCGTGCACACACACACAAACAAATCACAAGTTAGTTTGATTAAGGCTAAAAATTACAATTTTGAATATAGGACATAAAAAGGAGAGGAATTTCTTCAGTCAACCATTCCATTCCCCCAAAATTTCAGGCAACTTCACGCTGGAGTTATAGACCCAGATCTATCAGGCTCCATATAAAGGTTGTTTTTACTCCTATTATTTCTATTGAAAAGTCTTTCCAGAACTACTGCCCTCTGCAGGTTATTAACTTTTTTCAAACATCCAAATAAAATGTAACCACAGTCCTTTTAAAGATATTTGCACTTCTGCCAGAATAGGTGTTTATCTTAAACATCTTCCTCTTGTATTAATGTTCCTGATGTAGTTACAAACTCTTTCTTTTCATAACTGAAGCTATATAGTCTCATCCCCCCACTAAAGTATAGCTTTCTGGGTTAAACAAGCAGAGCTATTTCAGCCTTTTTCAGTAATATGTATTGTACAGTCTCCACCATCTGTTTCCAGTCTGAGTTCATCCTTCTTGAATACATGTGAATAGGACTGTATTTCATTATTCTAAGTGACATCCTACAGCACCATATAATTCCCAGTTTCTACTGGAAATACCTTCTCTGAGATAACCTCGTATCCCGTGTCTTTTTTTGCACTGTTATTTTGAAGGCTCAGAGCCATCCTGCGATCAACAAGTTCAGCCAGGTCTTCCTTCTTCTCTATTATTTCTAAGCAACAATTTCCAAGCCTACAGCAGCAATTCTTGCTGTTAGTTCCTGAGTGAGCGATATTGCACTTTGTAGCACTGCATTTCATTCAATTGCTACTGCTCTCCTTGCTGTCATCTAGTTCCTCCGTTATGATGCCTCGTCCCCCTCCTTTCTGACACTCTTTGCTTTATGCGATCAGCCAGTTCCACCAGCACATTCTCTTTAGCCTCTTTAGTTCTAGGAAAATGGATTAAAAGTTAAATATGCTTGATCTAAAAATATGTCTTTGTAGAGCTCCAATAGTAACATCCCTCCTGCTCAGTTTTCAGCCAAAGACATTATTACTTCCCTGTTATGCAGATCTTTATCTACTGTATAATTCCTGTACTAATCCCCAACTTCTCCGTATGCTACTGTTAAAAGTGTTCATTGAAGTTCGGAGAGATTAAAAAAGTTATCATTTCTAAACCTAAAAAAAATCTATTACTTTATCAAATAAGGTAAGTTATATAGTAATGTAATTTGTAATGAATTCTTGTTTTCATTTTGTTCCATTTATTTCCATACTTTTAATTATTCTATCTCTGAAAATTTGAAGACTTCTCTACTATTACAACCAGGCTAGAAAGTCTGGATTTACTCAATTCCTTTTTTTTTTTTTTTTTTTTTTTTCCTTTTTTAGTGTGTAAGGTTTGTCATCTGACAAGTGTACAGCATTACCTTCGTTAGGCCTGCCCTAGCCAGCCAAGTTCATGTGCCAGTTTTGTCTGAATTCTGGGATGGAAACTTACTAATCTCCTGATTTAATTCTGTTAATCTTTTAGACTTGCACTTGCATATCTGATTAATGTGTTGTTATATAGAAGATCATATTGATTACAACCTGTATGTTTAAGAGCTGGAGAACTGCCATCATTACCTGTGATACACCTGTAGTATGAAGTCTAGAGTAAGATTCGTTTGCTTAAAACACAGACATCTCATGCCCTCTGAGATGCTCTCAGGTATCTCAGAGAGCACAGGGCTGGCAGATATGACACAAGGCCCACAGGAGACTTTCATTCTTCCAGAGCAGTTGCTGCAGGGGAAGTGGGGTACCTTGAAAGAGTTTAAATACTGCTGTGCATCTTCACTGAAACTCACCCTTAATCTATTGAGACTTGGAGAAGTGAAAATGAAAATCAGAGCTAGTAACAGGGGAAAAGGTGGTGGAGGGACTTCAGTGCCATTGGCATAAACTTACCAAGATCTAAAGGCAGGAAGGCTGAATTAAATTAGTTCAGCTTTGAAACAGGGTTGGCGTTTCCTAGGAGCAAGTGTGACTGGGGAAATGGTGCAGCTGTAACTACTTACATGTTCACAAAGGGTATCTCTGGAGAAAGCAGGCTTCAAGCTAGCTTTGGGCAATATGACCCTCTCCTAATCTCTTCCAAGCTTAAAAATTGTGATCTACCTGGTTACCTCTTCTTACCTCAGCTCATGCAAGAAAATGATCGTCTGAACATCCACGATATTGGCAAATAATAAGACATGAGCTCTGAAGAAACTCTTTCTTCAGAAGCCCAGCTGCTCCATCAGTCCTTCACATGCTCACCTGGTCAAGTATCCCCAACATCCTTGCTCTCTGATATAGGCCAACATTAAGAGCAGGATGCAGAAGGAGGTGCTTGGAGCTTACTGATACATGAGAAAACTCTCCCCCACCTGTACTCTCCCAGACTTTAAGACCTGTTGGGTTGGTTAGCTCATTTGGATTTTGGCTTTCACTGGAGTCCTGGGACAAAGGGTCAGATGCTCACATGAACATTTGCATCATTATGAGCTCTCTGTCATTGCAGGCACCTCAGACATTCGGGGTATTTCCATTTCTCCTGTTCCCTGCTTTAGTTTCCCAACAGTTTATTGCCTGTATAGTCAGATGCCTCAGTTCAAAGTCACTTAGGAGAAGCTGGGTAGAATGCAATGACTTGCAATACACAGCAAGTCAGGTTAGATCACTTGATCTGCTCTTGTAGCCTCAAACTCCATGAAACTGTATAAAAATGACAGAAAAAGGACTTGTCAGTAGGACTATGAACAAAAAGAAATGGTTCTCATTCAGTGCAGGTAATTATTTTGACATGGTCTCTGAACTCTGGACTTTGCAGAGGCCAGAAGCTTAACAACCTGAAGAAGTTTTAATCTCTGATTCCAGCTTTTATCTGTGGAGGTGGGAGGGAAGGAAGCATTAAGAGCAAAATTGCCAGAAAAAAAAAGCCTGCTTGAATCAGCAACTCTTAGCTCCTCCACAGTGATTGTAATTGATTTCAAGTCACAATTTAGCAGAGGAAAAACACCATGTCATGACCAAACTGCCATCTAACCTTGGACTTTGCATAAAGTTTGGAGAAGTTTTGGCTCCAAGTTTTATAGTACTGGGCTCTTCAGTGAAGGAAAAATAGTAGAAGATAACCACTTGGTTTAATAAAAACTATGCAGCAAGAGATCATTATTAATTGCAGCAGATATCACAAACTTGCTATCTCAACAGTACTTGTAAAAATAAATGAAATGGGAACATAATTTCTTTAGCCTTTCTATTATTTTAATTAACTTCACTTTCATGTTCACTGATGCTATTGTCATGCTGCTATGTATCGCTTTGAACACGGTCCTGCCCTGCTTCAGGAGGTCCACTGAGGCAATGTCTCAGGCACCAAAGCCAAAACGTTCTAAATTGATTTCTCTTCTCATCCTTTAATTAGAATGATGCTAATTTCCTTCAACATCATTATTATATAAAAAGCCACACCTTCAGCTCCACAATGCTCTAGTGCATTGATGTGGGAGACAGAAATCACAAGAATCACAAGAAGTGTATGGGATGCATCATCGTATACCGACGAAACGGCCTCGCTAGACTTCCTGCGAACAGAGGGTTATTCTCTAGGGCTTTAACCAACACAGTTTCTGCTAATTCCAGATTCCTGCATAATTCTATCCCCTCCTCCAGGAGCCTATGCCACCCACTGATAAGCCACATTAGCAGAAAGCTCTTCCTGGGCTGATCCAGTATCAATGGATGTTATAAGAAATTTATTCCAAAAGAGAGTGAAAAAAAAATCAGAGCTGCAAGGAGGAGCTGACATCAAGTCTTCTTTTAAGTAGTTACTTTCCGACACTTCACATTACAGTAAGAAAAGACTAAACAGCAAATTTCCAGAGCTCAGATTTGTTTCTATCCAAGTCTGTCATTGTTGGGTTGCTTGGCAGCTTTTTGCAATACTTGGGGGTTTGTTTTTTTCTTTTTTTCATTTGTCCAGAAGATGAAATGGTTATTTTAAGGTCAGGTGCACCTCTGATGTTGGAACATGAAAGGTCAAACATAAGAGGAAGGTATTCAGTTTAGGAAGTAAGGCTACCCATTAAGAAACTGAAGACCAAATACGCTTCAGGCAAATAACTTCTTGCAACAGGATGCAATTTAGTCTTTACTTATTTTCATATTTCTTTATAGTTGCCATGAGAATATTTTAATAACCTCTGCAGACTTTAAAACGATGCACGTAATTGCTCAAAGTAATTTTAGTGCTATTAAAGATAACAAACCTCTCTTGTGGAATAGTCTGCTAAGCAGTGATCAGCAAAAAAAAGGGGTAAAGATCTTTTTAGTGCAAATTTGAGTTCTTTTTATAGGTGAGCTGAAGTAAGAATATAATTACATTATCTATAATATAAGAGGTGTGCAGATATTCAAACACCTACCATCTCAATCTTGAGTTGACTCATGCAGAAAACACATTGGAATTTTAACTAGCTCCATTTCCACCATTCAGCAGCCCGTATGTGATCTCTGAACTCACCTCCAGTTGCACAGATAATGTTTAAATTGCAATGTAATTCATCACAGCACATTTATACCTGAAACTAATTCCTCCCAAATTACTTTGAAGACACTCAGAGGAACAAGCCAGTATAAATCTTGCACATCTTGCTTTCTTCTTTTTTTTTCCCTCGACCTTTGTGACTATGGCTACAAAATCATTTCTTCCTTTTTGGCTTTACTTCATGAAAAATGTGGCAGAAAAGTTTGAATCTTAGTAAAGTTTAGGACACTGAAAGAAAAAGTCACACAAAAGCTTGAAGGTCCCAACTGAGCCATAATACAACTTGTTTCTCTGAGACTATGTCCTGCTAATGAGTTGATGAGAATTCTTACTCCCTTGGGCTTCAAATACTGAATAAATATGAAGAACTTAAATTATTTTCTCTTTCAGACTCCTTAAGAGATACAAGTCACCTAAGCCCAAAACAATCTCACCTATTTTTAACCAGCTAAAAGTCAGGCATGTTAACTAGGCATGTGATTTAGAAGGCAATCCGTACCACGATAAAATAGCTGCAATGAATTATTCTGCAGAAGTGCTGATCTCTCCTTGTTCTCTAGAAGGATCTTGGCCAGCTTCTTGCACTGAGGTGTGATTAGATTAGGCATTAGAAGACGTTGTTGCAGTTCATATAGACCGACATGACTAACTGTACGGTGTCACTTCACCGGGGGTGCAGAGCCCTGTTCAAAAGCCATTGCCACGTAATGCTGGAAGTTGGCATCTTTGCGTTATCCTTGCAATCAGCGCAACACAGGTTGATTTCTGGCTCTGCCGTGTTTGTTGGGCCCTAAATCCAGAGGAAATTTGCTCAACTCCAAAGAATAACTGAAACAAAATGGGTAATTGTTGCCAAAGGAGTCTAACAATAAAAAAAGACATGAGAAAAAAAGGCATCAGCTTAGCTGGAAAATACATCACCTCGTTGTGACTGCTAAAACTCTGCCACCCTCTAGGACAGGCTTTAAGCGAGTAGTTCTGGCCCATCCAGGCTACAATGCTCATTCCTTGCCAAATCAGGAGGTTAGAGAAAGCTTCTTCTATTTTTTCTTATTATGAACTATTTCTGCATAATAACGCAGACCACAGCAGCATTTCAAAGCCCGCTGCTCATAGCTTATAATAGCAATTTATTTCTTTTGCTTTACATGTCTTTTGTTTTTCTATTTATTTTATTTTTAACCCCTCTGGACAATGTTTCAAGGTAGAAACAGCTCTCTTCCAAACGCCCTGAGGGAAAGACTCCTTCCTTCCCATTCTCCTCATCTAGCAACGTCAATTTTTTTGTGATTAGTTTCTATGAACTGAATGTTAATGAGGCTGTGTGATATAAGTAATAATGATGGATGCTTTCCAGCTACATTTATGGATAGCCAACCTTTTATTTGTTTTCATAGACTAGCTGTAACAGCCACTACCTACAGGGAACCACCATTTGGCTTGTATCCATCTATTGCTGAACTATCCTTTCACTGAAGCTGAATTTATGGAGTAATCTCAGTTCACTGAGTTAATTTCTAGTAATCACTGTGACTTAGGGAATTCGGCTTCCTTTTTGTATTTATTTTTAACACAGATATAGCTCTTTTTTTTCAATTTTCCCTCCAGCTTAGGTCTGATCTGCTCTCCTTGAACTCAACAGATAGAATCCCTTTTTTCCCCCCTTTTTTTTCTAAAAAGTTTCAGCCTGGAACATTAGTCACACGTGAGTATTCCTGATTTATACAGCCACCACTAGGAAGGTCATGGAGCTATTTTGGCAGAAGAAGGGCAGGGGGGAAGGATGACTGAAATATGATTTGCAAGATTGTTCCTTCATTCCTTCCTCCAGCACTTGAGACCAAGCACTTCTTTGTTTTCAACATTTGTGCTTCTGCCAAGGTAAGCAGTCAATGACGAATTACTAGGTGCTCTTCCTCCTCTTATTCATGTCTACAGCAGCAGAGGTTATGTTGCTACAGAGCAAACCCCTGGTAGACCAAGCTTAACATCCTCCCTAGCGCGTTGCTCACTCTCATTTGAGAATTAACAAGGCTGAGCTGCAAAGCCTTACCCTGAGCATGTGTAGACATGCTCTCCAAAAGAATAGCTGCTCTCGGAGGAGTTTAGGATAAGCTGCTCCCAACCCGAGTGTTTTTCCACAGAGAAACCAAAACAGAGTGAGTACTGAGATTTAAATCATAAATAGTCTCCCAAAACAAGACAAAGGCCATGTTCCCCATGGTGATGGGAAGCAGAGAGGGCAGGTTTGCATCACATAACTTCATCGTGTGACCTGCATCACTGCTCTATCACCAAGAAGTTACCACTTATCAGCTGAGCTGCAATCACCAGCCGAGTCCCTCATCTACCTCAGCTGAAAATTCAAACACATTAGATAAGACCACGGTGATTTACAGATATAGTGACACACCCTAACATAATGTACAGATAGGATTCATAGGCTCATGGGAGGTTTGGTTCTATTTCCGTCCCTCTCCTCTGGACTTCTTGGGGCAGGTGCTTACCACCGTTTCTCTATAGAAATAGGCAAATCATTGATCAGCTGGGGAAAGTTAATTCTGATTGCATGAGGATCTCAGTGCAAAGTTATTTCCGAACATCTGCATGTGTAAATGAGCTGTGCTTCAACAGATTTCATACGAATCCAGTATTTTTTCCTCTCTTTCTTCTTTGGCCCTGATACACTCCTTGCTCTCTAATAAGCAGTGCATCCTTAAGTAATGCAAAACAGGCATCATTTCCAGCTTTATGCCAGCCATAATTTACCTTACAAAGGAGCAATTCTCTAGCCATCTTGGGATTCCTCCTGACTCTATGAGTTGACTTTGCAAAGGCCGTAATTTCCTTAGTAGGACAGAGAATACATCCTACCCAAATGGCTCGTGTTTCCAAGTTACATTTCATTTTTCCTTTTACTATTTTTTTAATTATATTCTCTTAATTTTCTATTGAAAGAAAGAATATCCAAGTTGAGTGGGGCAGTACTAGTCAATGGATGTTAACTCCTACTTTATAGCCACATGAAAGCACTGGTTAATTGTCTTCTACTCACTCTGGAAATAAGACTTGGAAACAATAAGGTCTGGAGGTAAGATTGTAAGTATCAATATTCTTTTTTCTGTGCACTGAGATTTTAGTTTGGACCTGACAGTCATCATTGACTTATGTGCCACTTCAGCAGGCATTCTGGTGTCATTTGCAGGGTCATGCAGCTTGATGGCCTTTTATGAACAATTACACAACGGTGTAATTTACAGCATTAGCCTGGCATACTCGGCGTGGAGCAAGATACACACAGCAGTAAGGCATAGCACAGAGAAAAGAAAATAAAAAAATATGACACTGCCTGTGTAGACTCCCTACCAAGTTTGTAGCTGAGAAGCTGGGCATGCAAGCCACATGAGATCTGCTCCAACAGCAGAGGAAGGCTATCTTTGCCTTAGAAGCTCATTACTACTTCTGATAGTCTGATTAACACTGGGCATATTTCCCTTGGAAGGCAGAACTTTAGCACTTATGAAACTACATTAAGTTTATTGACATGTAAGTCTTCAACTCTATCCATTAAGTCACCAGAAGCCATAATGATGATAGCTGTTATTATTATTATTTGTCGTCACAGTAGCAGCATTTTACTAGTACCCAGGAGCCCAGTCAATTGTACTGAAATGTTTAGCCCTAACTTACATCGATCCTTCAGCTCCAAGTCTCAAATCAAAAGCTGCTTCTAAGATTTTAGTTTGTGTGCTTCAAAGGCAGAAAAGAGCTGTGAACTTTGTTAGAGTCACTATTCCACAGGGAAACGTCACCTCAATATCTGTGAAGGGTTGTTCAAACTTACAGCGCATACACAGGCTGGAGATATCTCCCAGAACTTCCTCCATCATCATGGTGGTGAGTCAGAAACTTGATTTCTCTTAAAATACTTAAACCTTCTGGTACTTCTTGGTTAGAAAAGACCAAACTCCCTCTGCTGGAAAGGGTACCTTGGGCTCTACTTCCTGAACTGTCAGTGCATTCTGTAGGAGACTGTTGCTAGACAAAAAAGTAAACTAATGTAAGGAGCAAAGCGCAAGCCAGGGCTCTCTTTACCATTTGCTTAGTCAAGAGCTTAGGCACGAGGCTAGAAAGTCATTTGTCCTTTCCTTGTTGATCCATGACCTGATCTCTTGGCCGCATGGTCACCCAGGAGCGCTCTGCAATGGCATGCAGCTGGGAGAGCTCAGGCAGCAAGAAAATGTGGAATTAAACCTCCGAGGCTGCAGAGTAAATGACCACAAACTAGTTTACTATTTCTGGACGAAATACGCTTACTATTAGACTCCTATACAGTGCGAAGACATTACTGTCACCTGTCTTTTTAAAGCAAAAAAACAGTGAATGTTATATGCTCAGGAAGAAGAATTAAAAGCCTAGATAGAAAGTAGGCTTTTATCTAGTGAATCTCCCTTTCAACCGGCAGCTAACCAACACCCGGAGGCAGACATCAAAGTCAGGTAGACACACATGGTTTAGATGGTTCTTTGGCATTTCCTGTTACCTATCAGCCTGCTGGGTTTTTGTGAATATCACTTCAAAGTGCATCATTTTCCCTGTTCACTATGCAGAGAAAGTAGGTGTCTAGCTCAGTTTTCTGAACTCCGTTCTTTATCTGCTCTCCCAAACTGCTGTATAGCCTTGTCATGTCATTTGATATTAAACTCTACTGAATTCCTGTTGCACCCTTTTCCACTGAGAATTCTGTTTCATAATTGGCTGAAGCACTATCTGTACTTTCCTCAGTTTTATTAGTATTAGTTTTAAAGCCAAACTTTCTGGCACAATACTTCATTTCTATTATGCTCTCCATTCATAAATGAGGAAAGAGCCTCACACTGGTGAAACCATTTCCCCGAGACTATGAAGAAGGATTACAAGATGCCATTTTTCTCATTTCCAGTCCCGTATTTAGACCAGGTCATTGACAACAGTTGTAGAGCATTAAGTACCTCCCCCCCCACCACAGAAAAGAGAAATTGAGGTTAATATTAATATATTATTATTATGTGACCCTTTTTGCTACAAATGAGCCCATGGAAATGGAATAGCCTCTTTTTTACTTGTTTTGAAATATATGACATAAACTATAAATAGTTGATCACAAAAATGAATAGAATTCCCTTGCCATATTCAGGAAAAATAATTCGTTTTCTTTTTGTAGCAGATTTGGCACGTCTGTAATAAGAGATATTTCATTAAAGCAGTAAAGCTCATTGTCTGCGAATATTTTAAATTAAAATACACAGGAATTAAAATTCTTTATTGAGCTTTGATGAAGATTTCATCCTTGAGCTGTAAATCCAGGGCATTCCTCTTCCAGATTGCCAAACCCAGGAGGCCCTGGACACACAAAGATGAAATAAATGTGCCCAGTACCACCAAGTATGAGTGATGGTGGTAGACAGAGAACTGAGGACGAGCTGTGACCATATAGTCAGTAGCCAGCATCTAATATTAACCACAAAGTATGTGACACATCTCACTACCCTTAGCCATCTAAAGGCCAGACATCTAGGCAAAGATGGTCATCTCAGCTCTTCATTATTAAAAAAAGAGAAAAGTATTTCCACAATGAATTCAATTTGTTCGTACTCCACCCAATCTAAGTATCTTAGGAAGATATCTTCCGCTATTCTTGGGAGGTACTTGCCTCTCTTTACTAACTAGAAGGAGACCTGAGACAGGAGGCTTAACTCCTAAATAGTTAAAGTTGGATGAGATGTATCCCAGCCCAACAGCCACCTCTAGGCTTTTCAGGAAGATAGAATCTCTATCTCCTAACTTCAAAAAGGCATCCACATATTTCTAGGTAGAGAAATATGTAGTAAAGCTATTGTACACATGAATGAAACTATGATCATTCTTGTTAAAGAGGATTACATTGAAATGAGAAAAGCGGCAGAAAGCTGTTTTGAGGATAAGATGGGAAGGTAGAACATGTTTTCTGAAATGAGGCTTGCCCAGCCTGGCAAAGAGAGCTGGGGAGGATCCAATTCCTCTTGGTTTGTACAGCAGAGGGGGGGGGGGAGAGAGAGAAGGTGCTTTAAAGCTGAAGGAAAACACTGACAAAAAGAAAAATTGGTGTGAAATTGGCCATTAATATATTTAAACTGGCAATTAGAAGCCAGTTCCCTTAAATCAGCACCCAGCTGGAGCTGGAAGAAAAGAGGAAAATCTGACTGTTTAAGACGGAGCATCACACTGAAAAGGAGGATGTGAGGTGCTGCCTTTGATCGCAGGCAGCTCGACACGCTGACCCAGGAGACCCCTTTCAATCTTATGCTACTGTGTTCTCAAACACTGACATTGCCTTCAACATTACAAGTGGAAATTGAGGGCACTCAACACCGACCAGTCCCAGATCCCAATGCAACAAGGAGCTCCAAGACTTGAATTTGCTTTTCTCGATTGCTGGAGATGAAAGTGTTGGCTCAACAGAATCAGAGAAGAGCCAGCTGGGCACAGTATTCCCTGGCCTTGCTCGTTTCTTTGGAAATAATTTCTCAGAAAATATGTTTCCGCTTTACAGTGGGCTCCCAGGAAAGTCCTGGATTAGTCATTTTATTTTTTTCACCTGCTAGTGCAAACACGTTTTAGCTGATAATGACTCAGGCTCCCTTTGAAGGGATTACAATGACAGCAAAGGAGGCTGATGGAAACCGTGACAACTCCCTCTTCCCCCAGCTGATTTGGAACAGCAAATGCTAACGTTAAAATGTACAAATGGCTCTGCATGCAATTTTAATATGATTATCATAGGAGAAAAAGAAAGACCATCTGTGGAAGCTAAAAAATCTTAATGGGAGATTTAATTGACTTCATATATCTGAGGAGATACATGTGTCTGAGGACCTCCAAACCAGCAAGGTAGACACCTTTGCTGTGTTAGAATTAATGGTTTGCTTGATGGAGGATGTAGTGTACCTGAGAGATTGTAGCTGTCATATTCCATTCTGAACAGGAAAAAGCAAAGTTATAAATCACCTTTATCACCAAGATGACGATTAAGGACAGAATGTAGCATTTGAACACAAGAAATGAATGACTGCCACAGGACCCAAAGGCCTCAGACCATAAAACAAATAACTGTGATTAAGCTGATCAAAAGTCTTTAACTTATCCAGGGCCATAAGGACCAAATTAAGTCCCAAACCATTTAGGAAATGGCTTTCGTAACATTTCTTGTTATGAGCATCTTGGCAGGTGTTCAGGAAGTTCATTAGGAAACAGGAGCCACAAATCCACTTTATTAAGTGCAAAAGATCAGGTTGCCTTGAATTTAGTATGTCAGGGGGAAAGTCGCCAGCAGAGAGGGCCATGGTTTTAGCTGCAAATAATCCACCCAGACACAGTATTTTTGCCCTGCTCCCTCCTACAGGGCTGCTGTAGCAGCACTTAGCTGTTTTTGACTTCATTTTTCTTTTGGCTACTTGTAAGGATTTCATCGCTCACCAGTAGAAGTAGGCAAGGATTTTCTGATTAAACACAGTATCACAAAATATCAGCATATCCAAATTCAAGGTGGGTCTGCATAGGGGAGTTAATTTCCATGAAACATTTTTTCCTAAATTTTTAAATAAGCTTTCAAATTTTCTGATTTGAAATTACTTTTTCTTTATAAGCTTATGTTCACATCACCCAGAACGGAACAAAAAAGGTGGTGGTGGAGGGGGAATGACTGAAGCAAAAAGATGTATCCTTTGTGACCGAAACAAAACATTCCAACTGAAACAAACCTCTTGGCCTCTCTGCCTCTAAAACTAACTTTTACATTTATTCTGCAGCTCCCCACGGTGAGATGAGGTTATCACTGCTGTTGGCAGTGATAACCCAGATCAGGGCTCCCAACCCACGTCTACATGAATAGGTGCAGAGCACAGCTCCCATCATCCTTATTCACCAGTCCCAAATATTTTATGAGCCTTTTCTGCTTACTGACATGAATCCACAGGGAATACAGCCCCTTACATAGTCCAGTGATGGAAACAGTAAAGATACTCCTCCAGGCTGAGAGGACTCCAAACTCTCCTTCGCTGTCCAGAAAAAGGCTGTAAAAACCTGTCGTTACCTGAAAGGCACAGACCCCTTCCTGACTCCTGGGAACAGAAGTCACTGTAATCCAAAGGGCGCCAAATGCAGAGAAGCCTGGTTGTCTCTTTGCCCATCTCTGGGCTGCATTTTAGGTACTTGCCAGATGTGGTCTGCTCACTTTGTGCAGCAGGTTAAGGCAAATGGAGGTGAGATTAACGGCAGGCACCTTCAGCGCGGGACAGACACACAGTAAATGAGTGAAGGCGTGTTAGCCAAGAGATGACTAGCGCAAGCTGCAAGCAAAATGAGAAGCAGCTAGAAAGCTCAAGAATGGCCATCAGTGACTGTCACTGGCATACGCCAGTGCCAAGGACTTTCTCATTTAGACTGGGTGGATTGTCTTTGTGTCCTTCTCCTTATTTACCTATCTATCTTTTAAGATAGAAGAGGAAAAAGCTGGACGAAAAATTGCAGTCATGCCTCATTTTCCTCGGGAAGTCTGGACCATGAAAGATTGTGCTGAGCTCTACAAAGATCCATCTGCAGGTTGCACACTGACAGAAAGGGACGCTTGAGACAGCCTCTCTGAAAGTTATTGCACAGGGGAAGAGTTCATTGACCTCATTCATCTAAAAGCAGACACAAGGAAGACCATCCTGTCTAGGAATGTCTCCTGGTATGAGATTTAGGGTGATGCACCAGTCAACGGGAGAAAGCAGGTGATGAGTCTGCTCTTCTTCCCAGCATCCTTAAGAAGCTCTATGTGCTTACCTATATTATTATATAACAGATGCTAAATGAACCATAAGAACTTCATTGTATTAAAGCAGTAGTAGGAATATTCATTTAATAACGTCAGTAAATATTAATTAAAAAATAAAATATGTGCAAATATATATATATATAATCTCAACTAACACAGCTGTTCTCTAACAACGTCTCTCTGTACCAGTTAACGAATATCCCATACATATTTCATCTGCAGCACTGGGACAAGTCATCTCATCATAGATGTAATGAGAGAAAAGGATCCAGGACGTGAACCTCAGAGTCCAGATCCCACATGTGGTTTGCTCCTGGAGAGTGCAGGTGCTGCCATGCTGTATGGTCCCGAAGCTAAGGGACTGCTCCTTCTCCAGCTCCCAGCTCCTGTGGCTGACTAGCTGCAGGTTTCCTGAGTAACAGCAGCTATTAAGTAAGTGGGGTCAGTGCAGAATGGGTACACGTCAGAGCAGATCAAAGATAGCATAAAAAAAAAAAGACATGTGAGATGATGCAGAGTGGTTAAAGCACCAACTCAAGCTTCAGGAAAGCAAGGCGAACTCAGGCAAGTCATTTCAGCTACTCATGCCTCAGCTTTGAGGCTTGCAATAAGAGGAAGAAGAAACAGATTTCCTTGGAAAGACATCTTAGTGGTCAAAAAATACTATTCAAGACCTAGGTACCATTAATAGCGCTCACAATATCAGAGCCAGACTGTATCCAGCTATCAAAGTTTTTGCGTACTCCACATTGCCCCACTGTCTAAAGCTACCTTCACTTTAGCAGAAGACTCACTTTGCAATGAGCCCTGCGCCCTGCTGACCCAGACTGGGGTCCCTGCCGAGGGTCGTGCCTCCCTTCCAGTTGGATTTCCTTCACTAGGACGTCGGTGAGGTGTGTAGGAGAGGAGGGGGATGGAGCATGCTCAGATGTCCCCCTGCCCAAAGTCAGGGACGTGGTTGAGATGCACAAGAGGTCAGACCCTGGAAAACTTTGGTCTGATAGCTTATGCGCTGCTTGGACACCTGGAAATTAAACTTATGACACAGCATTATGCCTTGGCACGGCAGAGAAGTGATCCGAGCATTTGATCTCAGACAAACGTTCTCCTGCACCCAGACAAACAATATAGCCGTTAAATCATCTTTAAACAACGCAGCGTCTAACACATGCACACGGCAGACAGTGCCACACACGGACTGCGGCGGGGAGGGGCCAACGATGCTTTCGGTTTAAATGCTTCCTATCAATCTGTTTTTCAAACAACGCTCACAAAAAAAGCTTGTGCTCCTCTGATGGGAGCTTTTTCTGTGTGATACACTACCCTCTGGTGCTCACATGCATTCACTGCAATGCAGCATCAATATTTTTGTACTTCAGAGCGCTACAGGAGAGACTTGGTATTTGGCATTAAACTCAGTGTGTTTTATTAATTACCACAATATAAAGGAAGGGGTAGCTTGCCTCTCTGCTTGCGATGTGGCTGTTCATACCTGCATTTATTTAAAAGGCATCACCTCATTTGGATCCAAACTGAACTTTGAGATTTTTTTTTCCCTACCTCTGCACTGAACTAGAATTTGTTCTGCACAGAAGTTAAGGCAAAAGATTTTCTGCAGAAGAGTTTTATTAAGAGGTTAACGAAGCCTCAAACAGCAACACTTCCAAAACACATTTCCAATTTGTTTATTCAGTTGCTTCACCATTTATGCTGCAGCACGTGAATTGAAATTTCATCACATCCACCATAAAAGCAGCAGCTTTATTCCAGTAGGTAGTGAGCTGATGCAGCATCTAATGCTTGCACACAGTCATTTCCAGTGGAGAGCATCGGAAATTGGCAATTCTGGATCCTGCCCTCACAGATTGCTTGTTTTAATCTGCCAGAGAGGTGGCATTGATGGACTCGCTCATGCCAGGTCTCTGCTCGTGACTGGAACGGGTTGCCCAGAGAGGTTGTGGAGTCTCCTTCTCTGGAAAAGCCCACCTGGATGCAACCCTGTCTAACATGCTCTAGGTGACCCTGCTTGAGCAGGGGGTTTGGACTAGATGATCTCCAGAGACCCCTTCCAACCTTACTGACTCTGATTCTACGGGTCTCTTCACACTCCCTGTTTTTATCTGCGGGGAAGTTTAGGCAGGGTGGAAGCACTACTGACTGCACCCACCCACCAGAGTGAGGGCAAGGAAAAGAGAAAGAGATCTTCTTCCTTGGGCATCAGGAGGGCCCTCCCCACACATATCCCTCTGCGTTGTGGCCTGTGGAGCACCCCGCATCTGCCTCCTCGCACTCAGAAAAGGATCTAGGCAGAAAAAATCGCAGAAGTTCCTGTGGAAATGAAATGCTGGAATTGTCTTCCCCTCTCCCCTTTCCCTCCCTCCCTTTCCAACACTGCTACTAAACCAAATAGCACCAGCTCCTCCCATCCCCCAGGAACCATCCGCAAGTTTTGGCAGGGATGGGAAGGAATAAAAGTAAAACCCAGAGCTGAGTCTAGCCCACTAGCCTAGCCTGCAAGGCTCATGCTGATAATACATGCAGAAGAAGACAATATGTTAATGTCTTTAGACTGCTGAATCCCTCTACAGTCATTATTCCTAACTACCCTGGCACTGACCATACAGAGACTGAGGGAACTTGCGCAGGTCACTACATTGTTCAGCTGTTTAATAGGTTTCGATTTTTCCTATTTATATATATATATATATATCTCAATGACCTGCTTCCTTATTGCTTCCCTCCTCCCCACATTTCCCCAGACACAAATCGAGTCTCAGCCAGAGCAAGGTACTTCACTCACTGGCTTCTCTTTCCTAGCAAGAGAAAGATAACTATTGCTGAACAAGAGCAGAAAGCAAACCTCAAAATTTGCCCGGATGCACATACGGGACATCTCAGAAGAACGAGTGGTGCTGAAGGGGGTTGATTTCAACTTGGTATGTTTGGAGATATTATTTCTCCAATTTCCATTCTTCCTTGGCTATTGCAACCACCCCTAGTTAGACCTATTCATGCAAAGCTTCACTGGCATGCAATTAACTTCATGCTCTGGGCAAAGTCCCCCTGAAGGCAAATATGCTTTAAATTCATGGGCAATGGAAATTTACTCAGTTTGCAAAGACAGCTACAAGCATAAGTCTTCATTGGTTCAGGGTTGTGTTCACAGGAGTAAAAGCAACTGAACAACTACTCTTTGTGAGACTCTGCTTGGACTTGTTAGATATTTCTTTCTAAATTTCTTGAATATCTGAAGTAAACTTTTCTTCTGTTCAACGCTCTTTTATCCTAACCTCTGTATAATAACAGCATAACCCTTATATATGAAGTAAACAAACCGTAAAGTCCCTAGTAAACTCAGTATCTGGTATATATTCTTTGTGGGAATCAATTTCTTTCATGTAATATTGCTGATTTTCTGCGGGTGTTTTGGTTATACAAGGCAGGAGAGATCACTAACAAGCTTGTGTCAAACTGGGTTATAGTTTCATTCATTTATATGATTAGCTCTCCCTCTTACAAGATAAAAATTTGTTCAATGCATGAAAAAAAAAGCAGGCAAAAATATTGTAATTACTCAGTAGATGTAAAACAATATGCTGATCAGAAATGATGAGCTGCAGGAGGAGAGTTTTAAGTAGATCTTAGCTCCCAGCCTCCACTGGAAACACCTGAGCTCCTCTGAGAAATCGGAGCTTCATGTAGCTGCTCCAGAGCAGCAGGATATAGCACTCGATCAAGACGAAGGTTTCCTGGCGGGTTGGGGCATGTGGGCAGTATGTCTTCAGTGTGGATCCTCCCAGAGATACTCAAAAAAGCCCTCCCTGTTGTTTTCTTTCACTTTGGAAGACTACAAATAAGGTCTTTCCTCTCTTAACTGGGCACTATTTCTTATGCCACTACTTGCGATACCTCTTTGAGACTTCAACTCCCCTGTCAGTTTTGGGTTTAAAATTTAATCATGAGATGCATGCCCAGAGCTAGCTGGCTAGATAGATATCAAGCCTTGTTTCCTGAGAGAGTTGAGCTAAAAATTCAATTAACAAACCCAGTAGTGTCAAATTTTACCTTGAAGCTTCAGTCACTTATTAGCTTTGCTTTTGCAGGTGTTGAAGACAAAAAAAAATCCCAGCATTGAAACCCTAGTCAGAGACTGAAAAGCAGCCAAGTTTCTAAGGCTGGGGCACTGGAAATAATCCCTTTCCCTGCCAAAACCAGAAGAAAGTTAACAAGCAATTTAAGTTTCAAGGCAAGCCATTTTCACGTGTGTTATTCATTTATTTGTCTTTGTGAGATAGGTATTTGCTTCTTCTTGGTCCTTAACTTTTAACTTGGCAGGGCTGCCAGGGAGGAGAACGATGCGGCGTGGGGAAGAAGCACGAGGAGATGCAAACGTTGCTCGTTGCAGCGGCGGAGAGCGAGCAGGAAGGTGAACGGATGAATCAGGTGGACTCTGCTAAATCGCAGCACCTGAATATGTGCAGCGGACGAAGACGCTACCACGAAGAAAATTATCAGCCCACCTAACCCAAGGACAACCACAGTATAAATCAGGCCGCTCAGATTCGCTGCAGTTGTTGTTGTATTGGTTTTTGTCTTGTGGTTACACTGCCTGAAAAGAAATTCGGGTTTAGCTCCGCCAGCTCCGCCAGCCGCAGGCACCCAAGCCATGGGCTCTCGCGCTGGCAAACACATCTGTAAGGCGAAAACAAGACGCGAGCCCTCAGCAGACCGTCCTGCAAAGGGCTGGGGAACAAGCCCACTGTAGTGGTGGTTGCCTCTCTAACAACGTCCCATTTAAGAAAAACTCCAACTGTTACAGCCTTCCCCCACCCCACAAGAGTCCCGAAAGGGTGACAACCCTTCCCACCCTACTCCTGCTCCCCATGAAACCCTTTAACTCAGCCCTAAGCTGTGAATACTCAAATCCCTCTAACTTCCCAGCTCAGGTGCCACCGCAGCCCTGGTGAGTCACTGCTGACTGGCTGCTATCCAGCCGCCTCAACAGTTTCCAAAGGAGGGGCTGTGGCTGCCTTTTTGCTGCTGAATCCACCCCAGCAAATCTCTCTGGAGCAAAGTACACTTTAGAACGATTAGAAGTTCCATCAGTCATTTCCACTTCAGCTCCCAGGGTTTTTTTTTTTTTCTTTTTCTCTCGCTACTGATTGAATTTCATTTGGAGGGATTAATTCTAGAGGCTTATATCTATTTATTCCCACTCTTCCACTCACCACCATTTTTGAACCCTTTGGGGTCTTAAAACTTAGGTGTCTTAGTCTTAAAAACTTAAAACAGTCTTAAAACTTCCTTCTCATAATGGAAGAGCATGTCTCAGGTTTCTTGGGCATGAGAGCTACCCAAAGAGCAGAACTGGAACGAATAAGCATGGAAAAAGCCTAAGGGGAGTCCCAAGTCTCTCAGAGCCATCAGTTCCCAGTACACAGGAGATTCACAAAATAACACCATATCCAACTGTGTGGTAGAAACCAGGAGGAAAAGCCCTTTCAATTCTGCACCAAGATAGTTCTGGCTGTGGCTGAGTCGCACTTACAGATTAGCCACAGCTTAGTGGAGAGTGGTTCTGCCATGCATCACAGTACTGTCATTTCCTGCAAGCTCCTCCTCATACTCAAGCCCACATAGTTTTCTTGTCTTTAGCTGTTTCCTCCAGTTTTTTTCTTTTTTTGTTTCCTCTGATTCTTTCTTCTTCACATGCACAACCAAACAAATCACACTCCTCCAGATTGCAGCTTGACTGGGCTATGAAGTGCTGATTCTAGAGTCGTGGCATCTGCCAGCACAACCTGGGAGGGAAAAAAAAAAGACTCACATTATTATAGGAAAAAAATAGGAAAGGAGTGTCCAACAGACCAGAACTGCCAAGGTGACACAGAGTCTGAGGGAGGGAGATCCTATATGTCTTGTATGTCCAGGGGAGGAACAAGCTGCCATTGAGGCTTTTTGAAAGGCAGAGGATGACTGTGAGCTCTATGAGCCAAGGCATTGACTCCTATTTACTGGGCAGCCATCTGTGGTGACTTCAGAGGATATCACTCCGCAGCTGTCTATCCCTCTGCCAAAGAGTAGGCAGCTACTCCAGACATTAATTTGGAAGAGAGGAGATGGAGCCGTACATTGTATTCAACCACTTTGTCGCCAGGGTCAGTAACTCAGAGCAAGGGATGGAGCAGACAGGCAGAAGGATTAGTATGTTGAAGCATTCACTCCAAGACATCAAGCTCACTTGTTGGGTCCCTCGGGGTTTGGTTTTGTACCTAACCCACCCATTCTGCCATGAGGCCAAGTAATGATTGGAAGGTCTAACCGATGTTTGCAGATCAGTTGCCATCCATGGCAATTTGTCAGACTGGGAAGGGGTTTCTTACCCCTCCCTCCCCCAAAAGAAGCACTTCTAACTCAGATGGGAATTCTGAACAATTCACAATCATTCTTTCTAGCTGCGCAGTCTGTAAAAGTGTTTCAATATTAGCATATGTCTTTGTAAGACTTCTAACTAATGTTAAGTATTTGGGGGGGGGGGTGTTTTTTCCAGTTCAGGATCATGTCAACAGACCCACTGAACTGCAGAACTGACAGTCAGCAAGTGTATTTTTCATAACTAAGGGCATTTCCCCAATCCAAGCACCTGTTTACAATCTTTTAATTGGTATCTTCATGTAGCAAATCAAACAGCATCATACCATAAATCAGCAGCACAGCACTAGACAAGCACATCCTCGTTATTATTAGGTTCTGTAAAAGCAGGTCCCTGTCATAAAGGCCACTTTGGAGAAATAACGCCAATTATAGGTCACAGCTCACACATGAAGAAGCAGCTAGTCTGCAAAAAAAAAAAAAAAAAAAAAAAAAAGAGAGAGAGGGAGAGAGAGAGAGAGAAGAAGAAGAAGAAGAAAGGCCAGGCATGGGAACTGAGACATTGAGAAAGGCCTTCCTGAATCCCCCAAACTTTAGAAAATTAACTGCAATGACTAGGAGGCAGAGTTGTCCAATGGTGAAAATCAAGCATCTTCAGTAGATGATTTGGCCCACCTAAGAGACATGACTTACACCTGCAGTCCCCAGCGGTTCAGATAGAAGAGGCTTACAATTATTTATTTCAGGTAGGCTTCATCCTACTAAGTACAGATGTCTATACCAAAGGCACCACCATCTCAGCCCATCTTCCTAGGACCTTTGTAGTGGAGAGAAAGGAGGACTTGGAGGTGCAAGTATTTTCTTCTTGATGTTGATCTCCTGAATAGATCTGGTAAACTACCCACCATTTAGACATTCCTATTTCTCTCTATCGGCTATAAGTCTTGGGTGGGTAGCTCAGCAAGAGGCATCCACACAGTAGACATTACATTGCCATGAGATGAAGCTTGTCCTCCTAGCCCTAAGCACGTTTGCTGTCTGGATTCCTTGTCTGCATTCACAAAGCAGACAGCTCTGCAAAGGTTGAGGTTTTGTTAACCTAACCTTAAGGCAGGGAAGACAAATACAGAAATCTCTCAAGTAGTCTTGCTTTTTATGGCTGCATGCTTACATTGTCCATAAAGTTATTAACTAGCTTTAAATGCCCAGGTATTTGTACCTTAAAGGATCTATCTTGCATTACTGATATGCTCAGAGATTTGCGTAGATCAATAGAATCGTTGTAAACACACTGGGATTCCTCAAGATGTAGAGGCTGCATTTAAGCCCTGTCTACAAGGTTACAGAAGATGAGACTCAGGGAGCGGAAAGAGTTATTTAAGCCTAAGGTACAAAGGCAAAGCAATACACATTGCTTTCTGTATAACTTTAGGCTGGAAACTAGGTACAGCCAGATAATACAGCACATACCTAGTAGGGCCAGTGGGGGCAGAAAGCAGAGCTAGAATTTAGACACCAGCAAGTTTTTTAAGAGATTAACTGATTCAGGTGCCTGTGAAAGCAGAGAGCTGGATCTGCAGCTCAGGCAATCCCTTCCTGCACCACGTACCCACAAGCAGCTATGACATTCAAACACTTTCCATGAGCAGGTTACTACAGCACTAAAAAAAAAATAAATAAAAAGCGTCCCTGTTCCAGGCCAGCACTCCTTCAGAGATTGATTTTCTTGCTGCAAGATAAATGCTCTCTTTGTAGCTATCACCACTGCATTAAAAGACTGATTAGGTCATTAAGTCTATCTCAGGGCCAATGCAAGAGTCTCCCTAACGTATATTTTCCACCGCTTTGTCCAGACCAGTTTTAATGACTTCTCCACTATTGAGCTTGGCTGCCTGGCATAAAAGAACCCTAAAATGATGGGGCAAACAATGATTCTGACAAGGGAAGCTGCTGTTTGCAATTTTTTTCCCCTGACTCCTTTAGATTCTACGACATTTTTCAGGGCCTGGAAATGGCAAAAGCGCTGTACTTAGCAAGCAGCCAAAGCAGTGGGGTGGGCGGGTGGGGAGGGGATGAGCCTTTCTAACCATATGTCTAGTCCCCGTGTCTGTCTGAAGAGTGCAATTAGCAATGGATAATCATTCAGTTTAGCAGTGCTAGACCCTGTAGGCAGCTTTTGTGGCTGAACACAAGGGATCTGCAGTATTAAGTAGTTACTCTGCCTTAAGACATAATTCTCAGTAACACTTTAGTGGGTCAGAAATCATGACTGCAATAGAATTTAGCTTCTACAGCTTGGTGCAATAAAAATAGATCAGGTGCAGTTTAGGAACAGAAGAAACGCACAGACAAATGTAAAACAGGAAGTTTCCTTTCACATTTCCCTGCCCATCTATTTTAATTTTGGCTCTGCTTTAGGCAAACAAGAGCCAAAACCTTTTGCCTCTTTGTTATATTGAAGTCATTGCACGGTATCTCTTCCTCCCAGCTTAAACAGCTGGTGAGCTCCAAGCCATGAACAGGGGGAAGAAGTTTAAGCTTCCTCCCTCTCTCCTCGTGCTTTGTCTACAGAAATATGTCCTGCACCATCCCAGATCTCTCCCTCCTCTTCTCCCCTTACTGCAGCCAGCATGGAGCTCTCCTCCGTCCACGAAGCAATAAAGAGATGAATTGCTGGGAAGCCGTGCTGGTGGATGCAGAGGTGAGGGAGGAACGGCACTGGTGTGGGGCTCCCAAGGCTGGCCTGCAGCCAAGCCTGACAAATTCATTACACTGATGACCTTCCTGTTGAGACATGCAAGTGTGGGAGGCCAGAGAGCTGGTTCCCGATTCCAGTTCTGCCAAGACCGACAGTGACCCAGGGCTGGTCTTCTGGTTTTTATCCCATTGCTCCCATGCCTTTGGATCACAAGTCCTTTGGAACAGGGCCAGCAGCACCACTTGAGGTCTAAGCCTTGGCCATTACGAAGTGATCTAGCCATCAATTAATATCTTTAAGTTCGGCTCTAACGAGCTCACAGGCACTGTCCTGGCCATAAAAGCAAGTGGGATGGGTTTTTCCAAAGTGCTAAAAGAAGCTTCTGCCAGTCAGCTCAGTTTCTTGAGATGGGGTGATACATAACCATAAGGAAGAGCAATTTCTTTTTTTTTTTTTTCCCCTCCAGGCAGCTTGATTTATTTCTTTTTCTTAGTTGCTCTCCAACTAATGACGCACGTGACTAATGCACAGAGCACTCGCTGGCGGGATAGCAAGGCACAAGGTTACAAAACCTAAACATCAGTCTCACTAGGAGATGTTCTCTTCCCCATCCAACTATTAGCACTACTGCTCCTTCTCCAAAGGAGAAGCAAAGAGAGAGAAAGAACCTGTTACCCTTGAAACCATTGAAAAAAAAAAATCCTCCCCTCAATCAACCACCAGGACAACTGAGAAGTTCAACCATAAAAACTCAGGCCCATGAAGCAAAACTTGAGTTGTGTGGAGCCTGGGAACCACGAGGACAGCTCTCAGGGCACTCCGACATCAGTCTGCCTCACAACCTCTGTGCTTCATCCCGGATGAATCCCGCAGAAGTGTGCACACTGGCACCACGTTGCTGACAGCCTTATAATCCGAGTAGTGTTGCACAAGACCCCACAACCACTATCAATACCCCAAAAGGCTGCTGTGGGGCCTGGAACACCCTACTCAGCTCGAGGGGACTACCCTACAGGCACATCTCCTGTGCTTTTCCTCTCACTTTGTTCCAAAAAATGAGACCAATGGATCTATTTCAACTCTGACGTATTTTAGATTAGTGCATTGCCTGCCCAGAAACATCTTCATTTGAGCTGTTTTATTAAACCTCATACGAAAAGAGGGCAAATCAATAGCTTTGGTGTGAATAGCTGCATATGAATGCTTGCCTTCCACTGATATTTGGGCTTTCATTAATTAGGCAACAGGGTAAAAAGCCTTGAGATATATTTATTGGTTAGGTCTTGAATAAGCTCTTATCAAAGAGAAAACTATTTTGACGCTGACAACTCTTGGCTGGTTTGTGAGACAGGCTCTTTCGTCTTGAAAATGCTAGAAATCAATACGCAAGGTTAAATAATGCCATTATAATCCAACGCCTTTGCACCATGAACGTGAGTGTGGTTATCCTAAATCAATAGGCTGTGGTAACTCAGATTTACTGCGGAGTCACGTGCAGCATAAATAGTTAATTCATGGATATTACCTCACCTGGTTTAGAGGTAAAAGGGCTGTTAAGAGCGGCTGTCTGGAGCTGTTCCCCAAGGCTGCACTGTAATTCCTGGCATTCATCTTACGTCCACCCTGCCAGGCTTTTGAGGGTGTCGAAACGAACTTTGATTGTAGCCGTAAAAACGGGTAGCCGGAATCTTGCTCGCTTTGTGGCTGCGCGAGCCCGGCTCCCCCGAATAGCCTCGTGCGGGTCAGTCCAAAGGGAAGAACCGAAGCTTTTAACAGACACGTTTTTAACTTCACAAAGCAGTTTGAAGCTGTTTTCTTTTCAGAAAGAGAAGGAGAACAGCTCACACATTAAAACAATCAGTATTAATAGGTATATGAAAGAGTTTATTTTCTAGCTTTTTATTAACTTGTGTAAAACCAGCTTTGCAAGCAGTAAGCCTTATGTATACAGCTGACTTCCCTCTTCTTTCCGGGTAAAAATACCTTGTACAGGCACATCTCACCTGTCTTTGAAAACTGTCGTCCATATACGTTTGGAAATGTGAGAAGAGCCGCACATCAGATACTATATTCAGCTCACTGACGCCATGTGCCTTGAAAAGCATTAGAAAGTACAATATAAAGCAGTATTTAAAAAAAATCCTAAAGGAGAATTGTTTGATCGGTTACTTTTTCCCTTGATAAGAAATTTTTTAAATAAAAAAAAATGTAATTTGAAACTGAATATAACTCAGGTGAATGACATAGAAAACCCTACCTCCTCACATCCACCACCTCTGTGCCTTTAGGCAGGCAGATTTACCTGCTCGTTTTTATATAGATAACATGTACTAGGATTTTTTAAAAAAGCTGAGTTTGTGCCTACTTGGTTGTTTCCCTTAAGATCCCACTAGGGGTTTTGTGAGAGTCTTACTCTTTGTTATTTCTTTCGGAATTATTGGGAAAATTCATCTCTGAAATCAACTTTAAATGAAAGATTAACAACTGGACTGTGATGTTTGGAGGGTGACTAGACTGCATGTATTTTTGTTGGAAAACTTTTTTTTTTAAAAAGAAAAAAGGACAAACAAGGAAATCTTGGTTACAGTAGTAACCTTTAAATCTTTTTTCAGCAGGAAAATTCCAAATAAAGCAAATATTTGAGATCCTTTTGGCTTCCAAAGAACAAATTGGAGAAATTGAATGAAAATAAGATTTTTTTACTTTAAATCAAAACTACACATGTATTTTGTTTTACTTCAATATTTTCCTTACAGGTTTAGAAAATAACTACATAATGAATGAATTAAAGCAAGATCAATAAGATTCCTGACATTTTTCTTGAGAAGAAAAATGCAATATAGTCACATGTGTAGAGTTGTGTTTATAGATTTGGTTAAGATCATTTATCTGGGGAGAGAAACAAGTTGATTGTATATGGCCAAGGCTTCTTACCAGGATCATGGTTTCCTCATAAGATGGTATTGCTCCATTATACAAGGGCTTTGGGTTACTTTAATAGATTTTGATATAACTTTGGATTTCACAGATGTGGGGAAGGGAAATTCAGATAGCAAGTTTCAGCTGACTTTTCTCTTCTGTCCTCAATTCCTTTTCACATATATTTATATCCACTTCCAAGGATAACTTCCTTGAAAGGGCTGCAATTTGAGCATTTTATACATCCCAGGTGCATTGCTCCTATATAACTCCTATGACCGTATAACTCTTTCTAACCATAAAACTCCTCTCGGAAACATACTGTTGGTTGCATTAACTCGGGAATGAGGAACTATCATCGAAGATCAGGGTCCCCTTGTACAGGGCAACGCGCACAGATGCCTCCTTTATTCCAGCATGGAGCAGTCTCATGAGCACTGTTATTCCTCTTAATAGCCAAATAGATTATGAAACATTTCTTCACAAGAGTGACTTTGGAGATAAGAAATATTTATCAGGATTCACCAGGAGGGAATTTAATTTCAGTAAGCCTTATCTCTAATTTTGCTATTGTGCACCTGATGCCTTCTCATGCTTGACTTTGAGAGAAATAATGTAATTCCATTACTGACGATGAAAAACCAATAGCAGAAGATGAAAGACGAAAAGCTTGTTGTACAGATGAATATTTATACTGTGTTGTGAGCATCTATTTTCTTGGATTGCACTAGAAGATATCAGGATAACATTGAAGGAAATTGTGAATTGAATACCTATATTTTCTGCACTATTTTCATTCATGTCAGTTTGGTAGCATTATATGGATGGTAAACTCTGTTCTATTATTATTCTTATTACAGTTAATAATAATCATTATTGTTATTGTAATTAATTGCCAATTTTCTCCCACAATCTTCTATAAAACAAGCAGAAGGAAGACACAATAACAATAGAAATAGAAATACAGGGATTTTAGAAATTATTTAAGCAGTCATACTGCCTAAGATCTCATGCTAAGGACTTCCTACTGCTAAAATATACACCTCTGACATACTTAATGGCATTCTACTAAGCACTGAACTGATAAGATTACATTTAAATGAGGATCCTGTGTCCCTTTTTATAAAAGCACATATATAGAGAGCCTATCTTGATTGCCTTGAAAAACCATTAAAACTACTGCAGTAGAGAAGAGAGAGGACTCTGTTATAATGAAACAGAAGCTGCTTTAATTAGCACTGGACACTGAATTTGATGGGTCTATCTAGTTCACAAATTGATTAATGCAAAGCTGAGAGCAGACTCCCCATCCCAAGCACAGAAGATGAAGAGGAGGAATACAGGCACGATTTGATGCACACTGTTGGGTGTTAGTATCGTCTGGGAAGCACCGGGATATCTGGGAAGCACCTAAAGTAGGTACAAACCACACACAGGACCTACAGGACCCCTGGGCAGGACATTTAGGGCATCTCAAACAGCAGCCAGTGCTTCTTTTAAAATCATTGAACCACGGCCAGGATGTTTTCCTGGGTCTCGTTATCAGTATCTGGGGATTAGGGACAGAGAAAGTGGAGAGAGATCACATCCGTCTTTCAGCAACCACGGTAAAAATAAGCCATCACTTCAAACTGGCCTCTGCACCCACCTCTCCAGATGGGCTGGCCCTGGCAGGAAGGGACACGGGTGTGCAGTGGTCAGGTCACTCCACACAGTTCTGACAATGAATTTTTTCCCGAAAGGACAGAGAGAGGAGCCAGAAGAACTGGCCTCCTTAGCCAGGTTTGGTGAAGGATTCCCCTTGTGCTGAAGGAACAGCCTCTCAAGAAGTCAACAATAAAATAAAATATAAAATGCAAATGAAGAATTAGTGCAAAGACCTGTAGCACTGGTTTCTCCTTGACCAATGTCTCCTAAATCCCTGCCATAGTCAGGTCCACATTTCTTCCACAAAGGTGGGTTTGGACAACAGAAATACCTTCAACCATATTTAAAGTTTGGTTCACCCCATGCTGAAAATGTCAATTTAGCTTTAGGGTCTACCCAAGCTCCTGTTGGTAAAATGATGTCTCCTGGACCGTGGCACGCGGTTTCAACAGTGCCCATCTCTGCCTTGAGGAACTGCTGATCCTGCTCTCGTCAGGGCAGGGCTGCCCACGCTTTCCTCCATACACCTTCTCTGCTACTCACCAGGACCTACACTGGAGACATTTAAAGGATACTGGCAGTTAGCAAATTCATTGGCGTTCAGTAATGCCTTCTTTACAGCCTGCCTCCCTTTCTGCTCTAAAGGGTGATTCAACCTTCAGTGATACGTCATGTGAAAATTAAAGCCTGTTAACTATTAGTACAGTTTCTGCAGATTTTGCTCAAACTTTCTGGTTAGATAAGATCAGTAATTTTAATTCTCAAGCCCAACATAAGTAAATAACACTAAGAATATGGTATAAAGCATTAACAGGTTCAGGTTGTCTTCTCTATTTATCCTTGCCATTTTTACCTCTCTACACAAAATGAAGAAGTGATATCAGCCAGAAATAATCTCCTTTATAGCAGTATGCTGAGGAGGGTCCTGGAGGAGATTTGGGGTCCAGAGACAGTCCCAGATTTCAATAAAACCAATGGGTTTTCCAAGCATTTTCCTCTTGCCAAAAAGAAGAATTAACATCCTCACTGCCCTAAAGACAAGGAAATAAAGCTTTTTTAAACTGATCCATCTCACTGATGGAACAGTGAGCTGCAGCAGAGGGGAACAAATGTTTGGAATAGGTAATCTGGTAGGTAAATTGGCTCCGTGGAAAAGAAAACCATATCTTGAAACAAGTAGAGACACAGGTCCTAAGGAAGTGGTTTTGTGCTTGACATAAGAAGAAAGAGAGGGAACTAACCCCATGTACTGCTAGCTGTCAGGAAGACAAGAAAAATAAGTCCATGCAAGAGAAGAAGTTGGGGGCAGGGCCTGGGTCCCCCCTGAGAGGCTGCATCGAGCTCACGGTGGAACGGGCACTTCTCTCCATGGTTCAAGCCACAAGAAAGCAATTCGTAACCATTTCAAACATGTTTGTGGGGAGACTGAATTAACATTACCTCTACTACAAGGCTTGCTACAGTATTTACAGTCCCATTTCAGGAGGCACTGTATGGATGGGCTTGAAGAGAGGAGATGGGCTCCCTTTCCTGAACGAGTTATAGCAAAAGTAGGCAAAGAAAGACTCAGAAAATTTATTGTAGCTATTCAACAACAGAACAAGAGAAAATGCCAATCCCTAGATTAGGGTTATGCACAAATAATTTCACCATCTCTGCATTTTAATGTATTTATCTTTCCCTTTAGCTGCCATTCTGTTAAAACAAACTTTATGATCCAGAGCGTCAACAGTACCAAAATATCACAATTAATCATGGTCAACCACTGAAGTTTCCACTGAGTTCAAGGATTTAAGTCGCAATTAGCAGACGCAATATTTCAGGATATCAGTTTAAACAAAATACTGAAACACTGAACCAAATTTGACTTATGACATTGGAAGAGATGCAGTCAGCCCATTACAGTACAGCTGTACTCTCCATAATTTATCTGCAGTCACCATCAAACATTGCTGTGTTCACCAGTTCATGAAGGAAAGGACTCTAAGTGGTCTTTGAATTTGCAGTAACGATGGTTCAAACCTAGTTTATCTGGCAAATTTCATTGTTCTGTTTTACACATAGACATACAGTAAAGCAAAGTTAACATCGCACTTCAGAGAGAAGCCCATGTAAGTCAGAGAGGATATTTGGAGCACATTACTAGATAACCAAATAACTGCTGAGGCCTCCAACTCTTAAATCAGCCCACCAGCAAAGCTGAGCTCCTTCAGGATCAGTTTTGGGTGCAACTGAACATTTAATACAGGCTAAGCAGCTGGGGCTAAAACTGCTGTTGAGGTACATATTCTGCCTAGGCTTCAACTGCACCTGTCTCCACTAACCCTAACTGGGGCCTCAGCCTCTGATCTGCACACTCCTAGTGAGCTGGCCCAGATATGAAACACTCCTCCCAGGCCACTTCTCTGGGCTTTATCCATCACTGCCACCAACTTCATATGGGTTTCAGACCAAGTCCTCAGAGAGGATAAAAAGCAATTTGGCATTTCTTCCTATAGCAATGATGCCACCATGTCCATCACTAGCCCATGCTAACACTGGTCTTTCCCAGTCTGGGAGCAGCTGCTGGATTTGCAGTTATAACTGTACCCATAGAAACAGAGCTATGGTCAGACTAGTCTCACAAAAGTGTGTCTCTGGAAAAGAGGGATTTTGCCCTCTTCCTGAAAATGAAATTCAAATCATCTAGATGTTGATCAAATTTTTATTTATATGTTTATTTTGTCAAAAGAGTTATTGACTTGTTACTGGGCTTGGCATTTGCCAGAAACTCATTTCCTTCTTGGTAAATACTTTCAAAGAAATGGACCCAATCAGGAACTGCCTAAAACTAGAGAAGTTTCAAAAAGAACAGAATGGTTTAAAGAAAAGTGAAAGAAATAAAGGGAAATAAGAGAACCAAAAGCAAAAACGTATCAAGATTAATTCACTGTTTAGTAGTCACTGATGAATAATAGGGTGGAAGGAGGAGGAGGAAAATAAAACCCTCAAAAACTCCCATAAAAAGACTTTACATTAATAAGCCTTTCATTTTTATGTGCAAAAGAAATGGCTATTTTTCGGCAACTTTTTTTCATGTTTTCTAACTGTGTTTGAGGGTACCACTTCCACATGCTGTCCTTATATTGCACCAAAAGATATCTTATCTGAGGAATATGATCCCTTGGAAGATTCAGCCGAAGACTTTTATGCAGTTTGACCCATGATACCTTGACAAAGGAGATGCTGATGTTGTCAGTTCCACTCCTGGTAAATTCGTGCCTGGCTTCCCAAAAACATTCAGACACCTTTGAGGATGTGCCCAGTGAGACTACAGCGTTGCTTACAAATAAGTTGCATACAATGGCACATAGCTGCATTGCCCAGAACAAATTCTGGTGAATCAAACTTATTCACTTCATCTTCCCATCATCATGTGCTTTCGCAAGCTCTGAGGTAGAAGTAATTCCTTCCTGCTCCTACAGGCATGACGTCTCAACATGACCGGGGACAAGAGACAAGACCAAGACAGTTGGATCTCTCTTCCCCTCAGTCCTCTACAGTTTGGCCTATGTTACATGGAGGCAACACATCGCTGCCTCCTGCTCTGTGGCCCCACGCACCAACCCCTGCAGGCCAGCCACCACCATGATTTTCCATCTATCATCCACGACCACCTGAAATGGGACAGAGATCTTGACATGTTGCTGCAGCCGGAGCCAACCTGTTCATCCTGCCATATGGCGCAACGCTCCAGGAGCACTTTTGTCGTGTGATCCCGCACTGATGGTCTTGCACACTGGGAGCGAAGACATCTGCAGCCTGCGCCTAGGACTGCCTGGTAACCACCAACACACTCTGCCTCTGAGCTGCACAGTTCTCTGCTGAGCATGAGCCATCTGGACTGTGACATCTTCACAGCATTGATATGATGGCTCTGAGCTCTCAAAGCAATGGATGCCCTGTCCAAGTCTCTACATGAGACCAAAATGTCCTACTTTCCCCACTCATCTGGCTCTAAAAGTCTTGTAAACAGGTTGCATAGAGCCTATTTCTGACTTGCCAAGTGCATGCTGTTCCCCACAGTGGACTTTTTAACTGATGGTGCTTAGGATGATTTATGGGTTTCAAAGAGCCGAAGTCAAATCACATCACTGGGTTATTTTTGTATTATTATTCATGAAGCCCATTCAAATCTCAATTCAAAGGGCATTTGTAAGCAGTTGGTGAAGAGCTGGAACCCCTACTGTAATAAATGAGTCATTTCTCGGTGGAAAATGAAAAACTTAACATGTCAGCAAAATAACTGCACATGGTAGAACACTTAAAAGAGATGAAACTGGATTAAGGAAATGGAAATGCAAGGAAATCTTGAGAGACAAAGAGGACAAAACATATGGGTGAAAGAGCCTCGAAATTGGATTATATAAGGAACTGTTCTCATGAATGAGAGAAGATCATCTGGTTTATAAAGCTACTTTGTACTCAGGTATCACTTCCCTTCTCACGGAGCTAGTTTCAGAAACTGGATGACGAGGTGTGGAAGGCAAGGTGGTGCAGGGACTCTCAAAGGGAAACAGCTTTTGTAGAGGTATTGATCTAAGCATAGGAGAACCTGACACATCATGACATATTTTCGAGAAAGCACTTGGCCTAAAGCAGACTGGGCCAGATGGCAGCTGGGCAGCTTTCATTTGGAAACATTCTCCTTCATTCTGTTTACAGGCCAGAAAAACCACTGAGATCTTGTTGTCCTTAAAAAGATCAGTCCCTGGCTTTAATTCACGGAGCTCTCCTCCTCACAAATCCCTCGTGGCTGGGGTTCCTACAGGTACTTATGCTTTTGTTCAAAGGTGCTTCCCTCCATCATTTTAAAATGTGTTTCATTAGGAGGTTCCTTGCTCTACTATTACACGGAAAGCCTGAGTGATAAATCAACCCTTTACAGCATCATCTTGTATTCATTTCTTTCAACGGAAGCTTTTCAATGGTGCTGATTATTTTCATTTTGCTTCTCTGAGCTCTTTCTATTGCTGCCCTGTGCTTTCTCCAGGAAGGTGATCAGACTTAGACTGGTTTCAAGGTGCAGGTGGGAAATCTGCACAGTGCTAACTGTGAGATTTGCAAATCCATTCCTAATAAAATCTACCATCTTGTTTGCTTCATGGCCCTCTCTTGTGTACTAACCAGAGGGTTTTCACAGAGTTGTCAAAAAAAGATGACAAAGATTTTTCCTCAAGTGGTTGCTGCTGCTTTAAAGCCCTTCACTCTCTGTGAATAGCTCAAATGGCTCTTTCCAGTGTGGATAGCCCAGCAGATCAACATCTGGTTCCACGAATGCAACATTTTTAAATTTAACACCTCAACTCTTTTGCAGTGATCATGGATGTAATCACTAACAATTACCTTAAAGTGGCACTTCTTCCACTCATAAATTAGTCCTGTGGAAGGACAAGGAGGAACACATCAAAGGGGGAAAAATGGAGGGATAAAAGAAGAAAGAGATAACTAAATGGAAAGAGAATACTAATGAACTTTTCATTGTCTCTCTCTTTTGTCTCACTGCCTCTCTCTTTTTTCCTCTGGGAATCATAAATATGGCCCAAAATAGCCAGGCTATTTACAGAAAATGCTGAAGTGTTTTGCAGCAATAAAGATGATGCCATGTGTCCCAGGAAGGTGGAACACAGGACTGAAGGACCCACCAGTGCGGTCGAACTGTATTTCATACTAACTTCAACAAGTACTTCATGCTACTAGGCTTGTTGACCCTCCTCTCCCATTTTCCTTTGTAGAGTGACCCAGATTATCACTTATTTCTTTTTATTTCTGGTTGCAGTAACCATGTCTGGTCTGCACCCAGCTACCCTGGTATCACTATTGTCACTCAAGAAGCTCTTTTCTTTCCTTTCGCATCAGTGTTAGTGATCCTCAAACAGCTTGGAACAATGGTCCATATTCAAGGCGAGGGGTTTTTTCACAGACAACCACTCACTTCCATCCTCAGACCTGTAATGGACAACACTTGAGAATGTTTCTGTGCAAACGATTCTGCCTGATCATGAACGAAGCATGATTGTCTGACAGATTGCTGAGCCGGCTGCACTTATAAAAGAGAGGCAAACAAAAGAATATATTCACCCACGTGTGGTCCAGTCTAGCTGTGGACCTGATCCCCCAAACCACTGAAATAGCATCAATTTAACATCAATAACATCAATGTCCCATTTGAACAGCTTGCTTTATGGAGCACTGCAGTGTATAAAAACTACAGGGAAAATGACAAACTTTCTAATACCTCATTTATATCTTCCTGAGTTGTGCAGCCAACAGAGCAAAAGGAAAGCCAAGAGATCCATGGGGCATATTTTTTCGTGTGTCACCTTCGGAAAGGATGGGTAAAACTGATCCTGAAACAGAAGCACAACTTTCATATTAATGGTAATGGGCAAGAGCAGTATTGTAGCTGACACACCAGAGGGCTGTGCTGCCATTCAGAAAGACCTGGACAGGCTGGAGAGCTGGGCAGAGAGGAACCTCCTGAGGTTCAACAAGGGCAAGTGCAGAGTCCTGCACCTAGGGAGAAATAACCCCAGGCACCAGGACAAGCTGGGGGCTGACCTGCTGGAGAGCAGCTCTGCAGAGAAGGACCTGGGAGTGCTGGTGGATGACAAGTTGACCATGAGCCAGCAATGTGCCCTTGTGGCCAAGAAGGCCAACGGTCTCCTGGGGTGCATTAGGATGAGTGTTGCCAGTAGGTGGAGGGAGGTGATGCTGCCCCTCTACTCAGCCCGGGGGAGGCCTCATCTCGAGTCCTGTGTCCAGTTCTGGGCTATCCAGTGCAGGTAGCTACATGGAGCTACTGGAGAGAGTCCAGCACAGGGCTAGATGATCAGAGGGCTGGAGCACCTGCCCTACGAGGAACGGCTGCGAGAGCTGGGCCTCTGCAGCCTGGGGAAGAGAAGCCTGAGGGGGGATCTTATCAGCGTGTGCAAGTACCTGAAGGGAGGGTGTCAAGGGGACGGGGCCAAGCTCTTTTCAGTTGTCCCGTGTGACAGGACAAGAGGCAACGGGCAAAAATTGAAGCACAGGAAGTTCCGCCTGACCGTGAGGGGGAATTTCTTCCCTGTGAGAGTGACGGAGCACTGGAACAGGTTGCCCAGAGAGGTTGTGGAGTCCCCTTCTCTGGAGATATTCAAGGCCCGCCTGGACGCAACCCTGTCTAACAAGGTCTAGGTGACCCTGCTGAGCAGGGGTGTTGGACTAGATGATCTCCAGAGGTCCCTTCCAACCTTACTGATTCTATGATTCTATAATTTTTCTTTTCTTCTCTTTTGACAGCTTGAAGATGAGTTGCTCCACTTCTAAATCAAGCGAAGCATCCTGAAGAACAATCAGACCTACAGAACAGACAATTCAAATGTCCACACAGACAAATAGCTTAAATTATCCTAAATCTACTGGGGTTCTGCAGAATCAGGCTGCAAAATAGGAAACTGAAGGGCAGGATTATAGTGGAGTTATAGAACAGAGAAGAACAGCTATGCTTTAGAATAACAACTTTCTGAAACAAATGCTGCTGCCAGCTGGGGTTTGCTGCAGTGACCTTGTAGCTAACTCTGCTCTGAGCAGGAGATTGGGCTGGAGACCTTCTGAGGTCCCTTCTCAGACTTAATTATCCTGTGATCCTGTGATACACAAGTCACTCACCTCCTGTAATCTGAGTTTTGTACTGGAGTTTCCCTGTGATGAGGCATCAGTAGGCTTCTGTTCAAGCCCTCTAAGAACATTTATCCACCTAACAAATCCAGGGCACTGTTTAGCATGGTTTGCAGGCTCAGAAAAAACAAGAAGTGTATTAGGAGTGAGCCCTCAGTGACATACTGAAGCCAACAGAATGGAAATGATTTCATAGATGTGTGGACATTTAAAGCCAGAAAGAACCATCATGGCCACTGAGCCATATATATGAGTATTTTAGCTAAAGATCTGTAACAAACACCTCTTTGAAATGATCATTTTGCTCATAAATGCAGAAGCATACAAACATCTTCAGAAGTTCAGATACCTGAAAGATTTAACTCCTTAAGAGGATGTCAGCATAGGAATGAAGCACTGAAATCCTTTAACAGAGTTCAGTGGTTATTTATTAGTGATAAAAGGAGGAAGGCCTCAACTGAGATTTAGGATCTCAGTGAAAAGTATTTTTTCTCCTCTAACCATCACTGTTGTCTCCACTGGGCTCACAACCCAGTGAGTTAAGTCTAGGTCTGGAGCTAATGTAAAACTGAAAATGCCTGAAAGATTGGCTCAGACTCAAATACCTTCTTAAATATTTGGGTGCCAAAAATCTCAAAATATGCCCTTTGTGTCTCAGGTTCTGGGGAAATTTGAAAACACTTCTAATATTTTGTCAGTGGAAGAAATACGTTAACAGTTGAATGTTTGGACTCATGTTACAGCAAAGACAAACTGACCTCGCCAGTTTGGCAGCACAGACATCAACAGAAACTCAGATGCTGGTCACTTTGGTCAGAAAGGCAGCTAGACAGACAGACAGACATACTCACAAAGGAGGAAGTTGGCTGATGAACATATCCTTCTCCACGACATAAATTCTCTCCCACAGACACCTTTTATTTATTTTTTATTCAGCAGTGTTAAGAAAGGGATTCAGCTCCAGAGATACATCCAAATGTACGTGTGAGCTACTTGTCTAAGTTGCCTCAGTGGAGATCTGAGTCAATTTAGCAACCAGCTAATGCCAGTTTGGGTGTCACAGGCATCTGGCCTCCACATGTCTCTCTAGCAGGCAATGGGTCTTCCCCAGATGCTGTATCACACTCAAAAGTTCCCTGTGGAAGTTTTGGCAGTTTGGCATCTCTGTGTGGGAAGTTGAATCCCGTTTCCACATTTGGCAAAACCTAATATAAATGCCTGAATCTGGAACTGCATCCCAACCTAGAAATCACTTCTAGCCTGACCTCTCTCTTCCCCTTCTGTGCCAGTTGTTCATACCATTATACAGCTGGTGATTGCACTCAGGAGTAGCTCCATTTTACTAGCTCCTGAAACCCTCTCTAAGGAACTACTTGCTAGTTTGTTACATTTCTAAAGGATTTCTGTCTCTTTAAGGCAAGAAATTCAATGATTAGATAAGTCATCACCAGCATACCCATATCCTCATTACTGATGAGCAGGACATAAGCTGTCCCATCAGTGAAAGAAGTGGTTCAAATTTAGAACTGTTTTTTTTAATACTTTGCATCAGAGGGCTTAGCCAGGCCGGAAGAAACAGAGAAGGGATAGTTTAATGCTCAGCTGCAAACCGTAGGTGAACTAGAGGTCATCCACAGCTCAAATGAGTCATCACACTTTGTAGCCTTCTGCCCTTGAGGGACCATCCACTTCCTGGGATAATTGGCATTTATTAGCCATTCTTTAGAGCCACATCTGTGGAGAACATCATTTTTGAATCCCAAGGCTGGAATTCACTTCCCTAACTAGAAAAAGAGATGCATAAAACAAATAAGTGAATAGGATAAAAATATTCACAAATCAAATGCCAACAAGCTGCTAATCTCACCCTCTCTTTAATTACCTGGTTCATTTAGCTAAGTCAAATAAAGTTCTGATTGAAGAGAGTCCAGGCTGCACAATCTTTGTATAATTTCTGAAACCCTGAGCTCATAGGGTACGTACCGTCAGGTATGTCTGCAGCTGCATGGGAACAGGGTCTTTCTGTAGGCCTGCAAGGAGCCAGAAGCATGACTGTACTTTTCACATTCACCCATGGCCAAGAAGTGTCTTTCAATTCTTCTTTCTCTCCCCAGGAAATATCCCACTAAGCACCTTTCAGAAGACTACTCTTGATTTGTGGGAGATCAGTGTGGGGTTAGGAGAAATCTAGCATCAGAAGATGGGAGAACATAAGACCACTGCAAGGCCACCGGTACCATTAACCCAGAAGCAACCTGAGAAGAAGGAGTCAGAAGTTCACCTAAGGATCAGTCCCCCGTGACTCATGGTGATTCAAACAGCAGTTCCCTGTTGTTGTGCAGGTGGACCCAAAATTGAACGGTTTTCCAGATGCAGCCTCAAGAGCACCAGGCACAGGGCGATAACACACTCACTATGTTGGCCTGCATTTTTCCTGAACTTCCCTTTGCAGTTACCACACCTGCTAGTTACCTTCTTGTATCTCTCATTCTCTTGTATCTCTCACTTGCCCTGTTCACCAGTCAGACTTGAGCTTTCCTGGCTTTGTCCCTTCTTAACTCAGCAATGCTCAAAAAAGGCAAGTGCAGGGTCCTGCACATAGGGAGGAATAACCCCACATGCCAGTACAGGTTGGGGGCTGACCTGCTGGAAAGCAGCTCTGTGAAGAAGGACCTGGGAGTGCTGGTAGACAAGCATTATCCATGAGCCAGCAATGTGCCCTCGTAGCCAAGAAGGCCAATGGTCTCCTGGGGTGAATTGGGAAGAGTGTTGCCAGCAGGTCGAAGGAGGTGATCCTGCCCCTCCACTCAGCCCTGGGGAGGCCTCATCTCGAGTACTGTGTCCAGTTCTGAGCTCCCCAGTATGAGAGAGACATGGAGCTACTGGAGAGAGTCCAGCGTAGGGCTATGAAGATGATTAGAGGAGTGGACTTGCCATCAGATAAGCTCTCAGACCTAGTGTAGCTGATTCACATTGATTGAAGAGGTTTGGTGAAGAAATAACTTTTCTATTTCTTCTATGTTCAGATCCTTTCTGGGGACTGTTGCTGAGTTGCTCAATGCTATAGCCTTCAAAGACTGGAAACTGCTGTTAGGAGATCCAAAAAAAATTGTCTCTTTGTTTATGTTTTTGCCAAAGGAACTGTTCTGAAAGGAATTTGTGACTACAGCCACCTCCAGAGTAGGTGTCATTCCTCTAGTTTCAGTTTCTGCACTCTTAGGTTGTAGGCAAGTCATATTTTCAAGCTTTTCTCCACAGCCCTGAGGCAAAAAACACCAAACTTCCACTTCTGATAACGATACAGGTATTAAAATAAGCTGGCATTCTCACAGGAATACTTGACTCCTGGGGCATTTAAAGAACAGAGTTAAGATGACAAGATATACAACAAGATCTTCAGAGATAGCGATCTGCTTTTGGTCTAAACTTACGGATGACTTCCTTTAAGCTCAACCATCTCCAAGCTTCTGCATGACTGGCATTCAGGTAATCCTCATATTCAAGAGAGAAATGAAACAAAACCCAGTTTTTTACAACCATCCACTGGGGGGGGGGGGAGTTTCAAGCTGTAAATCCCAGCACAGACTAATAACATAAAAACAATCTATCCAGAAGAACACACATTTTCCCCATACTGCTAGTATTATTCACACATTAAATCAGAGCTGACAGTGCAATCTTTTCAGCTGAGTTGTTCTCATTCCTCTTTTATTCTCATGATGAAATAATTCATTTTTAACAACTTCCAAACATTCATAATGATGCATTATTGAACTGACAGTGCAGATTTCGAAGATGATGTTGTGTATGATTTTTTGAAGCAGTAAATAGACAAGATGTTAATGAATTGGAGAAGCATTAAAAATTTGTTTTGAAAAAGGAAATGTTTTTAACTGTATAGACCATTGCAACAACTATTGATTGCGTTTCCACCGCAACAAGGCAGGCAAAGGCTGATTTATGACAGTAACCCATCTTAAATATCTAACCAGATTTAATATAGTTGCCATTCCATGACACAATGATGTATATTTTTGTGGCAATCTAGAAAATAATTTGCAAGGAGTAACACTTCATTCTTCAGCCATCAAGTTGTTAGTGGAGGGTCTCCAGTGCTGTCTATAGGACAGTGGTGTAGCTAGCAGGATTGGAAAATTTCATTGGCTAGGAGGAAAACAGGGGATCTCAAATTTATGGGTACAAGGACTTCACAGTGACTGTGTTGTTATCAGTTTTATTTTAACCATAAACTAAAGGTAAAAAAGCCTGCATAGGAATACACAGCAGTGCTTACCAAACCCCCCTTTTCACTACCTGACAAAATTTCAGACAAGGTCTTGTGTATAGGTTGACGATGTAGTATTTAGTAGTCTGGAGACTGGAGATACTTAGCTTCCTGAGAGCTGTGGAAACAGCCTTCCCCTTCTTCATAGGGCTGCTTTCCAGCAGGTCAGCCCCCAATCCTGAGGTCAAGAGAAAGGTGGAAGAAAAGTTTATCCACACTCATTTTCCCTTCAAGTGAAACATTAGTTTTTAGTTAAAGCTGAACAAAATTCTAATCGTGAAACTGAGCAAAATTCTAATTGTGAATATCAATGTCATTGGGAAAATGTAGTCCCAGCCAATCTGAACTGCTTTACAAGTCAAATTTCTCTGAGTAGTTTTACCTGGAAAGCACTTGAAGCCAAAGACCCCCCAAAAAAACTAACAAAAAATGAAGCAGCACTTTCATTATATCTAGCTGCCACCCTGTGTCATCCAAAGTACATTTCTAAAAGCAGAACTACTCCAAGAAGCAGCACTGAGATATTTGGGTGGGAGACAGCTGATATACAAAGCCTGCAGCCCCCTTGGTTCATGAGTTACAGCAGAGATGAGGCATTGCTATTGCCAGTATGCTTTTGCAGGGCTGGTTCTGGAAGGCCTGCTCAGAATATTTCCCAGGGCAGAGCTGCTGGAGAGGACCTTGCCAAGGACAACGGGGCAGAAGGGATGATCAGACAATGTCATGATTTAAGTACCCAGTTAGGAAGAACACCCATGTTCAGGGGCTGCTTAGACACCAAAGTTAATGTGCAAGAGGAACTTTGAAGGCCTCTGTTTTTTGCCAGTAGAGCTATGCACAGCTGAGGATTTATGAATGTCCTGATACACCTACCTTGTTTTGTAGAGTTGGCCAACTCCTTTCACTCTTGGGCTGGCAGGGCTATAATGAAACTCACTGACTTGTTTTCCACCGAGCCCTCATTGAATGCTTCAGCCAACAGGGCTTTTGCCTGCCTACCATGAGCAGAGCCTCTTAGGCTAATGAAGAGCTTGACAAGCACTTCCTCCCGTACTTCAGAAACCGAGTTAAATGAGTGGGCAGTAAATACTGACTTCCACCCCTCTGACTTCTCCTCTCTGCCTCTAGGGCTCTCAAGCGCCGCCACTTCATGACGGTTTTCCTTCTTTCCCATTCTAATGCTTTGCACTATCCCTCAACTTTGGGGTACGCTGCTTTGCCCATCAAATCACAAAGCAAACCTGATTCAGCAAGTGCACTAATACATCCAGAGATGTTCTGAATGAAATTTAAGATGGAAAGCAAAGAGGACAGAGTGTTTGCAGGTGCCTGCTTCCAACTGAGGTATCACAATGACAGGCAGTGGAGATGCTCACCCGAGGGTAAAATCAGTGTTAGAAGCCCAGCAATCTCTAAGAATGCTTTATTTACCAAGATGAGAGAAGGAGGGAAAGGAAAGCAAAGTTCACCGTAAAACAGAGCCTTGGAAACGAGCTGAGCACATTTTCTTTAGTTGACTAGTTCTTGTTTATTTTTTGAAGGCTGCTGCCATAAAATTCACAATCCAATTACAATTTCCAGGCTGAAAGAATGCTTTTTAATTATATTGTTTCCCATCATTGCTACAATCATTGCAAGAAAGAATGGATTAATGCTGTATGCTTTTTGTTCCCTGTACAAGAATCAGATCTCGGTGTTCTCACATGATTTATAAAAGACACATTAAATACACTATTAACAGTGTTTTTGCAACAGAAATGGGCTGTACCATAAACAGGACAAATTGAAAAATACAGATTTGCTGTTGTGTTAGTGCATCAGAAATAAGGATAACATAATAGTGCTTACTGGGTATAATCTGCATAAGCTTGAAATGGGAAAGGAAACTCAGGTGACTTTTGAAACCCGTGACCATGTTTCAGGAGATCTGGCTTGGCTTCTGGACTAGCAGAAACTTTCAGCATGACGTTGGGTCACAGGGAAGAGCAGTGCAGGTCCAGATAGAGCAAAATTATTTGTCCTCCTAGTGTAAATGTCTCTACGTAAACACGCAAACATGTGCCTTCAGTGTCCAGTCTAGTCAATGCAGTCAGTGGAGCCTGAAGAATTCACTTGATCAAACTCATCTACTTTACTGAGACAGACCCCGCTGACTATACTGCCTACACTCTGCTCTGCTGCCCACACACAAGCACGTCTGAGAGGCCGCCAGGTATTTATGATACCTGCACAGAACCAGCAGATACGACATAGCAGACCAGCCTCTTGCCAGAGGTGAGGTAGAACACCCTAAGCATCTCAGATGGTACTAAGTAATGTTTAGGTAACTAAAACCAAGCCCTAGGTTTCCAGTGAATCTAATGGGAACTTAGACATCCATCTTGCCTAACCTGAGCTGGGACAGCACAGCAGTGCCTGTCTAGAACTAACCCAATATTTGCCTGCAGAAAGATGAATAAAGTACATCCAGTTAAATGACTGAGAAGAGATTTCTCCTGCCTATCACTTCTCTTGTTTGTACTGAGCTAGTAGTATGACTGTTGCAGTCTGAACACAGAAAAAGGAGGGGATGACCTTGAGCAAGATGGTCCTTCATGCTGCAAATCCTTTAGAGACACTTCTACATGTAGATGCACACACGCATCTGCCCCTACCCTGCTGAGCAGGGAGGTTGGACTAGATGATCTCCAGAGGTCCCTTCCAACCTTACTGATTCTATGATAGCAGCTGCTTTCAAACACAGCTCCTAGGCCACAAGACCTCTAGCATACCTCGCGAGCAACTGACCTCCCCCACGCGAGGGCTGACACCAAAGGCCCTGAGTGCTGGAGGTGAAGGGGATCGAAGTGTACAGAACAGAATTGGTTTCACCTTACAGCTCGCACCCGGAGAGGCAGGGTGCCTACGGCACTGCTTATCCATTGCTCTAGGTACCTTCACTGTATACAGCCCAGTGTAGGTTAACAGGGTGGAAGATGCTTTCCTTCCATAGAGTTCAATTTCCTCCTGCTTCTCTCCAGGGAGTCTCTAGCGTTCATCAGTCACCAGATCCCATCTGACTGCTCAAGCTACGCAGTTCAGACAAGTTTACTCCTATCAGCTTGGAAAACAACAGGGTGGAAATGCAGTTTTACCTCCTCTCTCTAGCTCACCTTAAAGGGTATGACCACAAATCAATATAACATCCAGAAAGAATGAAGTTGTGTTGTTCTTATTTTGATCTTTAATTTCTCCAGCATGCTTTCAGCCCCTGAGCTCAGAGTGGGAACCAAAACCACGTTTTAGGGTCAAAACCTGCCACCTACAGAACAAAAACACAAATGAAAAGGAGGAGGTTTGGGAGGTGTTTTTAGAAGCAATTATCCCATAACATTCCAGATGTGCCAGAAACTATAAATCTACTGTGCTATCTTTTACAGCAACAAAACAGATTTTAAGAGACTTAATTATGTATCTGCACAGTGCAGACATCATTACAGGCCATTGCATCAATCCCCAGCACAAATGCTACCGCGTGTGGTTCAGTGATTATAGGACTAGGGGAACATTTTCCCCTCTAGTGCTGTAAATTTATGTGGTCTGTGTAAACAGAGACTGATGTCCTTCCTTTTTTGAGATCACACAACTGTTGCAGAAAGCAAGTCAGTTTTTACCATAAGATTTGAGTGCTCTGAGTGCTGGTAAAGTACCTGGGGCTGAGAAGTCTGCTGGAGACTGTACATGCCCAGCAGGCCTGACAAGCACCAGGCCCAAGACATTGCCTGCCAGAAAACCCAAGTTTTTTTTTTTTTTAATTGAACCAAAACTTTCAATTTTCTACCTTTAGCAAAATGTTTTCACTTCAAATTCAAATGGAAGAAGTTGCCATTTCATATATAATTTTCCTTCTGAAAACAGAAAGTGTTTCAGCATTTCTGAATTAAGAAACATTTCTAAAACTGTAAGCTTTGATTTCAAGTCCATTCAACACTAAGCCACATTTTCACAGAAAGGGAGAAGGAGACACATCGAATTAGCCTTCCCTCTAAAAATAGTACCTATTAAGGTCTAATCCCTGCCTGAATTACTTCCATAACATAGCTAGTCACACAACTCTCATGCTTCGTTATACAGATTAGGCAGATTACACATTTGGACGGGGGAGAGACAGGTGAGACATTGCTGTAAATCCAGAATAGGACGGACTTACTCAGAAGAGTGAATTACCTTACTGAGCTTCTCCTACCAGGCACTCTCAGGCAACCTCCTGCAAACGGGTCCTCGGTGCGTTGGGCTGCACAGAGCAGAGGTGACCAGATGTAAGTCAATCACAGCAATCCCCATACGTGCTGCTGCCTATAGCAACTCACCCGCTCTAACCGCAAGGGACCAATGTGCCACCCCCCTCCCTCGGGGGGTATCTTTGATATAGAAATATTGTTTAGCGCTTCATTAAATAATTATGAAGAACTACACTGGGTACCAAAGGCACCCAGCATAACCCTGTTTAATTGCTAACGAGGTACTGAAAGCTGATTTCCAGGGGATTTCTTTCTGTTTTGACAAGGACACCCCTTGTCACACACACACACAGCAATTTCTAGTCACCGTCTAGCCCGAGTCTGCCTCAGCACCCACAACCCCGTAAACACAGGCTCCAGGAGGAACACCCGGCTGCACAACCCCACCAGAAGTTTGCTGCCTGCCACACATCTACAGCGACATAAGTCTTCCTACTACTGCCATGAGAAATTGCCAACGTGCTCATACTATCTGACTTGCACATAGCCCCTTATATGAAAAACTTTAATCCCAAGAAGCGTCACATAGTAACACATGTGCTTAGACCCCCGCTGCTTAGACCTCTGCGTTTTCTGAGCCAATTTGATCTGTCCCAGCCCTGCAACTGGCTGCTACCAGCGGATTTGATCACTAGACCTGCAGGCAAGAGCTGCCCAGCCTGAGCTGAGGGCAGTCACTGCCCCAGGCTGAAGGCAACACAACTTTTCAGGTTCTTTCAGAGTACTTAATTAGCACCCTTCTGCAAAGGTGTAATTTCTGATCCATTTGTTACCCATGAGGCCCATTAGCAAGTGCTCCTCTCTTCCTCTTAAAGCTTTAAATCTATTGTTAAATGTGCAAGCAATTAAGTTGCATCTTCAATTCAACTAAAACCATTTTAGATCATCTCAGTATAGCTGCTGTCCAGTTTTAATTAGAATGCTGTTAGGGCCCACTGGAATTTCAGTCCACTACGAAGAGACACAGGCAGCCAAGAGGATGGAGTAGCATGTCCAGAAGAGACGTCGGAGCTTGAAGAACTGTGGGGAACCTCAGGAAACTGCCACAATTGCTCTCAAGAAATCCACCACTGTTTTCTGAATAATCACATACAGTTTTAAGAACATCTTGACACCTGAATGTAGAGTGTAGCTTCTCCTTCCCTCTCCACCACCACTCCACGAAGGAGCACACACTTTAACAAATCGGCATCGATATTTCCTTTCGCTTCCATTAGTGAGTTTCAGTAAAGGGAATCTCAGAAATCCCTTTGCCAGAATCTAGTGTCAGAGTGTCTTTTCAAGTGCAGAGATATGGAGAATAACTTACCATTGTCCTCCCCAAAAATATTATATAACACAGTATTAATCCTGGAAAGCAGCAAAACCACAGAAAAATGATGCACTAGCATGTTCTAAAACCACAGAAAAAATAGTATTCATTAGGTATGACAGACAATCAAGAAAAAAAAAACAGCATTAACATCGAGGACAAAGGATACATCTGAGTGAGGAACATCCAGTATCATTAAAGACAAGTTAGAGAAAAAGCCTAGTAAAAGATAAAAATAAAATAGAGCTGCATCCACTACTCTCCATCCCACAAAAATCAGTGCTGCAATGAATTTCTGACCAAAAAGAACATCTAGGATTTTTCTTGCCAAGAAAATTTTTGAACCAACAGCATTGCCAAGTCTACATTAGGATTTTAAGAAAAGGACTACTTCATAAAACTTTGTAAGAAAACAAGTAGCTACATTAGTAATGTCAGGGAAAACAGGGGAAAAAAAAGAGCAATTTTCCAGATCAGATTATTCAAAATATTTATTCACAAGCCTGTATGATATTGAATGGATGCAAATATCTTTTCCAAAGAGATATTTTCATCAGCAACATAAGGGGCTCTGATGTATTTTTCAAGGGTACATTTTCGGGCAGCAACAAAAAGCTATAAAAATTAAGCTTTTCTATCAGGTAAGAAGGAGTTCCAGCCTGGTACAGATTGCTATACTGGGCTTCAACAGAACCAGTCACTTGCCGCACCAGACAACTGACACAGACATTACAATCAAGGTCATGTTTTTAAACCCATCCTCAGATTTCAAGACAGGAGGAAGCATTTTCCCAGGGGACAACAGTCACTGTGCTTTACAGCTATCTTCTACTACAGCTGGTGCCTCTACAAGAGCTTCCATAGGGCAATCTCTAGCAGCAGCATATTACACTTTAGCTGTCCTGGCAGATCATCTATTACAACGGTGACGACACTGATGAAATTCAGGCAGTTCAGCAACAAGCTCTCTCCTCCCCAAAAGACACGTTGTGGAGAAGTCCACCACCATGGTGAGTTACTTTTGATTAGTAGGCTCATTAGAAGAGCTGGAATATTCTGACATACACTGATGAAGAATCACACTGCTACACAGACTGAGACTTTTTAGCATTGGTATTTCTCTAGTTAAAGGCCACTGTTTGGTCTTTTTCTTTTTTTCAAATCAGGCACCACTTGAAAGCTGTACAGATCTAGTAAGAAATTCTTAATAGCTGTCATAGACCTTATCAAATAATTTATCACTCAGTGTATCTTTTAACCATTTAGTGGCATGGTATCAGGTTTTGCTAATTCATACCAAGGTGAATAATACAGTATCTGGTCTCTGTGTCCTCAGGTCTATATCCTCTGACTGATGCCTTGCTGTGTATGAGGCATATTAATATATATTCAGTGCAGCAGAGATATGACCTGTTCTTTTATGCATTTCTTCAGGGCTTAGATCTGCAAACTGCAAAGGTCAGCATCAAGATACCTGCTCATTGCTTGCAATGGGAAGAAAAATTCCAGAAGTGTTTGAATGAGAAAATTAAGAACACTTTTAAACAAATAACAACACAAGTATTTGTAACAGCACCTTTATGGAACACAAAGTTTGCTTTAGACAAGTGCCAGGTTACATAAACTAAATTTCAGTCCTCTGTATTAAGAAAGCAATCTAGGGTTTAGTCTATCCTGATAAAACTTGTAACACTCACTTATAGGCACTGTGTTTGGGCTATTTCAGAGTAAAACGGGGCTTCGAACTACAGAGGAGGGAGTGATTAACAAGAAAGACATCTTATTACATTCTTTCCTGAGAATAATTATTCTCCTCCATTATGTACCAAATGCTTTTAGGACTTCAGAACACACAAGCAATGCAGTGCTAGTTAAGGTTAAATAGGAAATTAATATAATGTAAGCAAAAGCCCAAGTCCTTTCCATAGTTACAGATCATTTTGAAAATATTTTTGCATGGGAAATTTGACTCAGATTTATGAACAAGAATTCCATCTCTTCACACAACAACAAGCAGAACTCCTTGCCAGGAGAGGACTACACTGTGCATGGTTCATCAGCCTTCAAAAGGAAGTCTAGACTTCAGGCATATCCAGCTACATGAATCAACAAGCAATCCCTTCAGATCCAGCAGCTTTGGTTTAATGGAGGGAAACTTTGGCCTATCATTCAAACAAATGTACTGCCAATAACAAACAATAAGACTTTATTTTTTAAAATAAAGCAAAGAATGATATGTTCATAAAGTCAGTGCCTTGACCCTTAAAAGCATCTCTAGAAGTGATTTTAAAATGGGCAGTGCTTAAGTTACAAAAGATTCAAACCTTCAAGGTCGACTGATTTTTCTTATGATGATTGAAGAAATGGCTCTGCTTCAGGAATTCAGAAGATGAATCAGGTTTAGTAGTGGATTTATTAATTTGGTGTGATTTACAAATAGGTGATCATGTCTGAACCAAAGAGACATCAAAATAGGGTTAGCCAAAAGGTTTATGGCTTCAAAGTCAAATCCAAAGACCAGTGTCAGTCATCTGGGCAACTGAAGATTAGCAGACAAAAGAAGGCGGAGGCCAGGTGCTTCACGGATATTTTGGAGACAGTATTCCAAAGCGTCTTCTCTTACAGCAATTTCCTCTTCTCAAACTCCTGCAATAGTACACAGACATTCCAGGTGAAAGAATATAATACACTTCTATTACTGTCATGTTTTAGATTGCACTGTATTTCTTAGGAACTCTTGACTTGAGGAATTAAAAACTGGAGTTCAAATTTAAAAGAAAAAATCCACATTGTATGAAAGTTAGAGAGAAAGCAGGGGAAGTATTTTCCCACCTCTAAGAAGGAAATTGGCTATGAAGAACCAGCAGCACTATATTGCAATCATTGCACGGCATCCAGACTGCAGCGCTGTCAAATAACTGTTTATCCTAACAGGCTTGAAAAATTCTAATTCTGGAGAAGAACTGTAATAGCATGTTTACAGAAGAGAATTCAAGACAGAGAAGCAATGAGGTCATTAGGATCTCCACTTTAGTTCAGGAAAAAACATAAAAAACGACTCCCACAATAGCCTGAGAAGATGCTATATTATACAGGCACCACAAGAAAAAGAAGAAGTAACTTGCACAGTTGCATTTCCTCTAGCTGTAAAGAAATACTTTTGGGAGAGAAAAATTTAAAAAGATCAAAAAAAAATCTACTCCATATAGAAGTTTGGCATGTATTTAGCCATGATTGTGAATTAGTACCTAGAAGAGATATATCTTTGTGTCTAGGCTCTCCTTCCTCAAACATCCTACTTGCATGTTTTCTCATTTAAAATTAATTCAGGTTCTTTGCTTCCTCTGATAGCGCCCCGAAAACACAATTCAACAGCTGATACCTTTGAGAGCAAGATGTAATCACTTCCACTTTTTGCTACATTTATATTCTTATAAAGGCAGTATTTCATAAAAATTACACATGCATATCATCTAAATAATATCTCCAGTAACAACTGCAGCTTGTTCAGTTAACAGAGCTCTCACATTTAGCTGAGTGAGAAGCCACAGGATATTTGGGTAAAACACATACTCCCAACTCCTCTTCCCTCAAAAAAAGTAACTTCTGTGTCTTGCGCTGGATATGAGTACAGATACCACAGTTTCCAAGTAACTAACCTTGTATATGGTGCTACCTAGCTGAGCAGGAGACATGCTGACCACAACACCAGCGCTTTGAAGAGCTGCTATCTTCTCTTTGGCTCCACCCTTCCCCCCAGCAATGATTGCTCCAGCATGACCCATCCGCCTGCCTGGAGGAGCAGTCAGCCCAGCTATGAAGGACACTACTGGCTTGGCGTTTGGACCCTGCAGAGAAAAAAAAGATAGGGTGATACATGGGGTAGGGTGAGAAGAAAAGCAATTCTAGCTAGCTGATTTTAAAAAACGCCAACTAGCCAGGAAAACAGACAACAGTATCAGACAACTACAAACCTCAGACTACATGGAACCACTAGTCTGGGCGGAATACTGTGTGGAATATTTCTTCTCATGATAAACCACACAAAGCAGAAGTAACCATGGGTTTCAAGACATCTCTCTACAGAACACCCCCATATATTACAAAAACCAAAACCAAACAGAAATACCCATAACACCACTATGTTCAGTACAAATGTCATGACAGGACTAAGAAACTAAAGCTGACAAAACACTTCAGTTAAGTTTAACCTGGTTAAAGCCCCTCCTAATTTCAATTCTTTCTCTTGAATAAAAGTATGATTGTTTGCTTTTGTGTAAATATAGATTGGAGATTGAACCACATTTTCCTTGACATGGCAAGAGAAGATGGCTAACTACCAAGGTGTTCAGAAGCAGAAAGTGGGCTCTAGACTTACAGAATTATTTTCTTTCAAGAATGCCGCTGCATCTTCTTCAGCATTTCCTCCAATTTCTCCAATCAATATGATCCCCTCAGTATGAGGATCCTTCAGGAAGACATCAAGGCAGTCAATAAAATTAGTTCCATTGAAAGGATCTCCTCCAATTCCTGAAAAAAATTTAAAAAACACACAAAAATGAATAACTCAAGTTAGTGATATTACATTTACGTTAAGGCTATTGAAGTATACTTCAGCACAAAGGATATTCCCAAAGACTGACAAGAGGGAAAGCTCTGAAGGCTCCGCTAAGTCTTGACAGAGTGGAAGTTCCTGCTCCCCAAAACTTATAGAAGGCTTTGGTATCAAAGTTTCCTGTTTGCAAGTATCCACCTTACAGACCATAAGCAAATTGTTTTACCTATACAGAGCCTCTCAGAAGTTCTGTACAAGATACAGCAGGGACAAGGCCCCAGCCCTACAGTTCTGCTGTGAGAAATTTAACATGAATGAGCATCCTGCTTAACATATCCTGCTAAGTGTATAAGAATGGCATATCCCTTTACATAATATTAAAACCCTTAGAACAACTTTTTTGCGTAGTGACTTCATGTGTGTTGACAGTGCTCCATCAAAACCTTCTCTTCTAAGCTTTTTATTAATTTGACATGGAAATAATAATAGAAGGGTTATACGATTATATTCTTCACAGCACATAGGCATCTCATTTCTTAAGAAGCCATGCAGCAATTTCTAGCCTTGTAAAAAGAAATTACTTTGGATTTCTTCTTGTAAACAAAAAGAAGATTAGTCCAGGTGTAGCAGTTTGTTTCTGAGGAAACCTACCGATACAGAAAGACTGCCCTAATCCAACTTGCGTTGTCTGATGAACAGCTTCATATGTCAGGGTGCCAGATCTTGACACAATACCTTTACGGAAGAAAGGGAGAAAAGTTTAACACCAACATAGCTAAGCGCATGACTAGAGGCAGCTGTTCTTATATCCAGGAAAAACACCTTAAAAAACTAAACACAAGCTGCCAGGCTTTCCAGCTATCCTTGCAAAAACACAAGAACATCATATAAGGTAAGATCTGTACTATTTCTTGTCTAGCATTTTTGATACTCAATTGTCAGTTGTTTACAGCTGCCCAGCAAGCCAGTAATGCTGGCTGAGAAGGCATTCCTCACACCATAGCTGTACCAACAGAGAATTCTGAAAACAAAAGTTGCTAGAAGAATATACTTCTCATCTTGTATACAAGTAGCTGATGCACTGTACTTGAAACATGGCAGCAGTTTAGCAGTTGCAAGAATTCTGTACTAGTCATATCTACAGTACAGCTAGGCATCCTCCAGAATGGAAAGACACTGCACAGACACAAGTAATCTTATTTGTTGTTGCAGCTCATTGCTCTATGATAGATGTTTAATGTTTACATTACAGTATTATCAAAGGCCACAACCTTAACTAGGCCTCACTGTACTAGATTTCATAGAAAGTAAGTTACACGTTGGATAGTTTTAAATTGAGGTAAAGAAGTTATACAGAGCCAGTGGTTGGGAGGGGTAGACAAGAATATTGATACGCGTTTTCCAAGATAGGCTTGCTGTTAATAATACCAGAGGGAAGTTTCCTAAAAAAAGATGTTTTCACATTTACCTATTTCAACCCGTCTAACACGCAATGTAATTAATACACTGCATGAACACAGGAAAAAATGCACAACTATACTAGTAAGCTTAGTTCTATCAAGGCTACACATTGTTGAATAGTGCAGATGTCTACTAGTAAATACTTTTTTTTCCCCCCTTCTCTTCTTTCCGTGTTCACAAGGGACTTCCTGATTCCCACTAAGATCAGATTGCCTGACAGAAGCTACAGATAGGGGTCCAAAAACTGTAGCAAATTTAAAGCTTTCATCCCAAGATTATCAGATGATGCTTGGATGCCTCAGAGTAACAGAAAGCTGGGAAACATATCACCAAAGGTCATAGCCTTAGAGGAAGCTGGGAGGACTGCAAAGTTCATGTTTCTATTTTGTGATACTTGGACCATTGAAAATGTTTCCAGCAGTAGTGGAGCAAGTGGATTGAGAATTTAAAATACTTGATGTGCCTGGCATTTGGATTCTAATATGTTGCAACTACAAGACATTTTTTCTAGACACTTAGAAAGTCTTCTTAACAGAATTTTGTTTCAGAAGGAAGCTCAAGGCAATGCCAGTTGATGCTATCTTTTACAGTCATAGAGCACTGGCTTGATGGTATCTACAAAGGGCATAACTGCAATCGTCTTTGACTTTTCAGTTTCAGGTTTACAGGCACTTTTGAAAGCTGCAGATGTGACCTGCGTGCTAATGTTTTGCCTGCCATTCAGTAGGTACAGCGTATTCTCAAGTCAGAAGTGGTCAAGTAGCAAAAACAGTTTCTGTTGTTAGAAAAACTGCCCAGAATCTCCTCAGTTCTAGTGCACTGAAATTCCTGTGTCTAGTCCAGATCTGCTTTGCAAAATTATCATTTTTTCTGTGAAAAAGAGTACTGTGTTTAACTTAAACTGATATGCTACTGAGACATACTGGCAGAGTACTCTGTCTACAATAATATTTCTGAAGTGTTATTTATTAAATTACCAATACATGTTTTGGAATAATTTTCTTTACAGTTCCAACACTGCACAATTTTAAAGTAATGAAGTTGTTTTTTCTGTAGTTTAGAACAAATAACCAGTGGACTCAAGGCTTACATGCAACAGGGTGTGTAATTAACATCTGATCATAGGCACATCACTGCCTTTCTGATCTAAATCTCTCTCTAGAAGAAGCAAGTGTAATATTTGTCACTGCCATTTACCATGGCAAATTGCATAAGTTCTCATGTTATTAACTTGTCTGTAATCTCTTCACTATAATACTAAGCTCACTATAGATGTAGAATCCCAATCATTAGCTGCCAAGCTGTCAGGAAGATTAGCATTTGAGAACTTAGTGCTCTCAAATCCCAAGATAAAAAATAGTATGCTTAAACAAGACTGTCAAGGAAACTAAGTCCATCATATTGCCTAAGGAATCCTTTCCAATACCTGTGCTTCTGCCCTTAACATTCAGTGCCTGCTCCAGTAGACTAACAGACTTTGGCCTTTAGGATTGATAATGGCTAAGTTCATTTATAAACTGAAGGACAGATAAGCTGTTACACAGCATATTAACTGTATTCAGGGTAGGATGTGACTAGACTGCTGAGTAAGAACAATAGGGTAGGAAACTTGAGTTTTAGGTGATGCGTAAGTATTCAAAAACTCACCAATTCTTCCCTTCTTGTGAATGTGACCAGGCATGATACCAATTTTACATTCTCCAGGCTAAAGAAAGAGTGGGAGAAGTCAGATGGAACATTGAAACCATCACTAGGAATGGTTCAGCCTTGGAGCAAATCCAGAAGTCACTTACATTGATGACTCCAGGGCAATTTGGGCCCACTAGTCGAGTCTTATCTTGTCGAAGCAGTCTATGTTTAACCCGAACCATGTCCTGCTGGGGAATACCTTCAGTAATGCACACAACTAATGGCATTTCTGCATCAATTGCTTCATTAATCGCAGAAGCAGCAAACGGAGGAGGTACATATATAACAGTGGCAGAAGCACCAGTTTGTTCTTTGGCCTAAAACAGGAAGTAACAAAAAAGATATCAAGCTCAAAGAGAACATGTGACAAGTAGCCAGCCAAAACATATCCCTTCATAGCCATAAATGAAGTAAATTGATATATATTAATTAACTCTAGATAAAGCAAGTATTATTTCTCTGAAGCTGTATATACACAGTACAACCAGGGAACCGAGGACTTAACTACCCTCGAGAAGGAATTCCCCCCTGAGCCATCCTTAGATAATACCTTGCTAAAAATTCATCATACACACCAGAATCAATCAGAAACTAGTTACATGCCTAATATAAAGATATTCAGGGAGGGGGAAGGTCATTTGTGTTACTCAGCATCCAGACTCTGCCTAGACATTACAGTGGAAGTTAAACTCATGCTTGACCGTAGTGAATGTTCACTGCATTACAGAGTCTCTATTCTATTTCTTATATAGTGATATTCATATTTCAAATATTTGTTTCTTAAGTGTGAGTAGTGAAAAATAAGCTCCTATGCAGCATTAGTTCTTGGAATAAACTGTGTCTGTCCCTCCAGTCATTGCTGCAAATTACCTCCTTCACAGAATTAAAAACAGGCAAACCCAGATGAGTTTTCCCTCCTTTTCCTGGAGAAGTTCCTCCAACTAGATTGGTACCATAGTCCAATGCCTGCTGGCTGTGAAAGGTGCCCTGTGAGAGAAGATAAGTAGAAAAGTTAAAAGATGTGCAATAGCAAATAAAGCATATCAAAAGTTTTGATGACATCTGTAACTCTAAGGTAATTTATGGCACTTAAATTTACAATGAAAAGATACGATTTTATTGTAGATATGCAGTCATCTATTCTGAGGAGCACATCAACAAGTTTCAAATGAATTCAGAATGTGCTATTCCTTCCTCTTAAATCAGAGCACTGTGGCTGCACACTAAAGCATGACAGTTTGTTCTAACTTGCTAATATACCTCCAGACATAGCACTCATTTTATTTTCCATATCAGTTCTAGTGAATGGCAAACATGATAATGAAGCAGAAGAAATTAGCATTCTCATCCACAACTAGTTGATATTTACAGGAAAAGCAGTCTTATCTCTATGCAAATGGATAAATGAGTGAGGATAGCTAGTCTTGCTAGTCCCAGAGTCCAGTTTCCTATCACCACAGGTGGGAACAGCCTATAATCCCTTTCATAGGTTATTATGGTTTTGGGCCAATTAACACTCTACACAGAGAGGGTGATATAAGAAATAATTCTTATACATACCTGTTTGCCTGTAAAACCTTGGCAGATAACCTTTGTGTTTTTGCTAATACACAGATTTTTCCTTGATGCTGAGTAGGAGCAGTGTCGCACTCCATTCTGGTGCACTACAGAAAGAGACCGACCAAACTGTTAATCTACCACTTTGCTACACTTTCCGTTCATCCTCCTACAAGCCATTACAGGTACTAATAAACAAAGTTACAAAATGCCTTATGAAATAAGCACATGCATATTTAGGCTTAGACCAAAAGATTAACTGATCGAAGATTTCATATTTTCAAAAACAGCTCTGAAATTTTTTCAGTATTTATGACTTGCTTTCGGAAATATTAAAGAACTCTTTGTCTACTGCTGTGATTATTCAGATTGCTAGGAATCAGCCTATAAATTTCTCATATATGGTAATATCAGAACCATTTTTAAAGTGGGTTTATGGACCAGTTGCAACTTCATTTACAGAAGAGCTGTAGCTGAAGATGTTGTCATTCCTAACGTAGAACAGAGTAACAAAAATCCATGAACATGCCTGGTCTATCTTAGCACAGAGCAGATTAGCTCAGAATACACTCTGAAGCCTTACATAAAGGGGTTACGATATTTTGGGTTTTTTCTGCCCTGAAACAATCAAGCTTTCTCAGACCATAGTTTATGCTTTACTTCTATTAAGGAAATTGAAGAGGAAAACAAAGCTATGCCAGAAGCCACCTGTGGACATGGAGATCATAAACTTAAGGTCCTGACAAGGAAAGTGCCGACAGAATCACAGGGCTTCAACTCCCACCATCTGCTGTGGTTCCCTAAAGAACTGTGATGGCAACTGATGTTCAAACCAACACACAATAATGCATCTGCATTTTAAAAGAAATTTACAGAACGGCACACAGTAAACTATAACAAAATTGTTAAAAGAGGCTGCAGGGTTTTAACCTAAATCACATCTTTATTTGACTGGTATCCACCAGAGTCATATACAACATGCATTATTATAAATACTGTTACTGAACTTTTTAAGCAAAGGAGAAAAAAAGGAGCAGTAATGGACAAAAATCTAAGATTTAATTAAAGCAATTATGAGGCTGTCTGTGGAACATTAAGAAGTCTTGCTGTTCAGTGTCACAGGTACAAAAGAGCCGAGCATAGTCTTTAATGGGCTACCTTGCCACCGGATTAGCTTTCCCAGAGAAGGCTGGAGGCGAGCGCTACGCTGCGACACCAAGGCACTCCAAAGCAAGGCTGCCATAGCCTGTCTCAAGCAACGAGGAGACCAATTAATGAAAGAAACAGCTACCCTGCTAGTTAGAGGAATATATCAGCCTGCAACATCTCAGCCACTCTGGGCATGCCTCACGGGCACGAGATGCTACTAAGATAAAACAGCACTAAGAAAAGCAAAGAAAAATACTCAGTTGAAGAAGCTGTTACATTCATGACCAACCACGAGTGACACCTCACGGACAAGAGCTTAGGGTCTGAACATTCAGAAGTATTATATGTTTCGAAAGGCCTCTAATGAGCCTCCAAGAGCAAAAAATAAACAGACTAAACCAAACTAATTCAGATCTAAGTTTCACATATATAGTCTTTGTTCCAGCACTGACAAACTCATCTGCAAAATAAGAGATTGTCATTTGCCAGGCACACTGGTCACCTACCTTACAGCTACTCAGGAATTTTAGTATTCTGAAAAAAGAAAAAACTTCGACAAATAGTCACTTATATCTTCATATCATAAAAGCAATGCTACAGTCCAATTTCAGCTGTCCATTCCATATCTGTTTTCAGATATTTATAAGCGTTCACCAAAATATTTTTTAAAATTTAAGTTTCTCAATTCTCAGTTTTAGTGAGAATATATAGAGATATTCTTAAAGCAAAGAGGCTTTTGAGCCTTTTTAAAGCTATCAAAGTACAAAAAAAAAATTTATGCACCGATAACTAAAAAAAGACCTTAAATTCCAAGCTTTTTATGGATTTATTCCTGAAATTTTGTATGTTCTTTTTACGCAGCTGAAGAACCCGAGTTCAGAGAAAATGTCATCAGTTCAAAAAAGCCCATCTATAGGCTTGAGCAGTTTGCTATCTTCATGCAAGCAGCTTGACTACGTGTACATAGCGTACAGAGCTATGCATTTTGGAAGAAACGAACAAAGTCACCTCGCATTTTCTAGGCTACACTAGTACAAGAGAGATTTAAAAAACAAACAAAAAAAAATACTTTGACATGATATAGCTTTGTATTTTTTCTCCAGAGCCCTGTCCAAAGCAGAAAAGTTTGCCCCGGTTATCAGCATAGTCAGAGCAGAAGAGGCATTGGTCAAGATGAGGTTTTGCTCTATGTGCCACAAACAGCAAGTCTCCGGTGGAAACAAACGGCAATTTAAGCGGTAAGACAGACACAAGATGAGAAGAAAACAGGAATGGCAAGCTCAGGTTCACTGCAGGTAAGAGCCAGAAATAGAACCCAAGTCTCAATTTCCAACTAGGATCTTCATTCACAAGCTCATATTGCTTCAAAATTAGGGCGTCCAAGTGTAAACGCATCTCCCTTCTAGAGGGCAGGACAAAATCATTATTTGTCCTTCTTGTTACTAGGCTTCGCCCACAAGCCAGTAGAAGCCAAACTCGTGGTTGATGCCGTTTGATGCACACCTTTAACTCGCAGGCAAAGTTACAAAGGTGCAGGCTCCCTACAACAAAAGAACAAGTATTACGAATTCCAAGTCCTATCGAAAACACAGCGGAAATGCTGTGTTTTGTCAAATCAGAGTCTAACATAACATTATGATGTCCAACAAAGGCCTGTAATAAACCTTTAGAAAAGAATATTAAAAAAAGATAAGGCTAAGGACTGGCTAATCTTTCCCAGGCAATCCTTTTTGCTTCTGGCACACCCCTATTCTGTTTTGCATAGTTTGTGGTTTAAAAAAAAAGAAAAGAAAGAGAAACGTTACGCAAATAGCAAGATGCATTTACTTTGGCTTCCTAATACTTCAGCTTTGATGTAGTTAAAAAAGATGTATACTATGGCAAGAAGCTATTTTAGTCCTCTGTACAGGACAAACAAGTACGAAAAGTACTCAACTACTAAAACCTTGTTGCTACAGGATACATTTGAAGTCGTACATAAATTTAGCAGAGGGATGTATATAAAACATTAGTCATTTTAAAGTAAAGAAATCTGACTAAGAATAGAAGCTAAGAGACAGAACTACCACCAGTACGTTCCTTTGTGGTAGTTACTCTCGGATTTGCAGGAAAACAAGGCCTCAACTGAGCCCCAGAAGTCTGTGCAGTTCAAGTAACAGAAAAGCCCAGCTACATTTCCCCCTAAAAAAAAGCTGCAAGAGTAACATATAGCCTTGAATAGGGCTTTAAGCTCACTTGTTAATTAGGAGAGGAAAAAAAAAAAAAAAAAAAAAAACTTTCTAGGAAAAATTCACTATTGCTTTTCATTAAATTAAAACTTTATCTGTTAAAAGTAAACTTAACTCATTTACAAGATATTTTAAAGCACACATAAGATACAGACCAATTAAAAAAAAAGTTTGGGAGCTGAAGTAGCAAATGAAGGTACTCACTACATAATGAGCACAATACAAAAGGTAAAAGAGCAGTGATTCTTTTCTGGTTGGTTTGAGCAGAAATCCACATTGCCAGGAGACTGACAAGTAATAAATAGAATTCTCCCTCTATTACTTCTTGAACTATCCAAACAGCTTGGAGATGAAGGAAGATATTCCTTCTTCTTTCCACTACCTACTTAAGGAAAGAAGAATCTTCAGAAGATACTGAGGCTCCAATACAAAGGATAAAAATGGAGCTCAGCGACAGGGCTAGACAAGGAGGGATTTAGATACAAAGGCAGTCAAAAATGCTTTAAAAAAATAATCTTCAGTGTCTATTCTCCATCAGTTATGGACCTTCAGTCATTCCTGAGAAGCCCCTTCAATACTTTGTACATGCCATTTAATATGCATGCATTTTAATGACCCAACTTCTTTCTGCTTTCTTCAAATGCATGGCCTGCAGAGGACATAATAGAAACTGTTCTGGACATTTTCTATGATATGACAGAAGAGAATGAACATTAAAAAAAAAAAAAAAAAAAAAAAAAAAAAAAAAAGTAGTTTAGCAAAGACCAAAGTGCTGCAGCAAATTTCAAAGTTTACTGACTTAGAGGCTTAATATTACAAGAATATTCAGCACCCAGTTTCTGATCCCATTCCTTTATTATTTGCGGGTCTTCATTATCAGGTCATACATATACACACAATAACATTTTGGACAACTCCCTCTTTCCCCCTAAATCTGCCTACAGAATTCACCTTTAAATATATGAATAACACTATTAGAAAGCTGTTCTCACTGACTAAAAAGTTTTCATGCTATTGAGGAATTACTCAAGGCATCTTACTCCTAGTCTTAAAGAGGATTATGTGCTCAGAGAAGGACTTCTAGCTATCAGTCCCTAACCTCTCACCCTTCCTTTGCCAAAGAAATTCCAGTTAATCACAAAAAGTTCAAGCTATGAACATGGCAGAGGAATTTAGAAATTAAGCAAACTAACCAATACGTAAGCACAGATGCAATTACTATGCCATGTCTATCACATTAAACAGAACCTACTGGCAAAACAACAACTAGAAAAATTTCAATTCTTTCAAAATCCATCGCTCTCCTAATCAATAAACCCCATTCATAGCAATATGCATTACCGTTACATGGGGTCAGAGGAGAGCCGATGGCATTTGAAAGGAAAGCTTTCTTCCAAGTCCATTAAGTTTAAACAGTGTTAAGCATCTCAGAGAAATAGCCAACCCTTCAGGAAATGGGTACATTCTTCTTAGCACACACCAGCTATTTCTTGTAGGATAACCAACTGTTCTCCCCACGTAGCCTGCACTAAGAATGCATGCAGCTAAACCCTGGAAGCTTTCCTCCCCCACACGCTGTGTGCATAAAAATAAATAACAGATTCTTCTAGTTTGGATTATTATTTGTGTGGCAACTTTTTGGCATGGTTATTCACATAATTTACTTGCATTTAACACAGGAGCTCTCCAAAGCCTTCTACCAAGCCTGGGACATAAGAGTCCTAACTCTGACTCATTGATCCCTGGTAAGGTGCCTAAAGAGACTCTCACTTCAGTGCACAGTATACACTTGTATAGGTCTTCCTTGACTCAGTCCCCATGCACACACTGCTTTGATCTGACCTTTGAGCAAGCACTTGCCATTCACTAACATACTTGGAATTGCTTCACCACTTCCGGAATTGACTGACTTAGAGTAATGCCCACCCTGCATGCTTGTTTTTGCAATGCACCAAGAAAAACAGATCTTACATCTCTTTTGCAACAGAAATCACTAGAAACTTGTGATTTTGAATCATCACTGAAAGATGTTAATTATCTGTGACTCAGTGCTGTATGTACAAACTCCAAATTAAAGTTTTCAGCAATTGCTTAGCATTCTGCAAAAAGCATTAAACAAGACAAAAAAAAAATCAGATGAAGGAATATTTTGTCTTGCAAAAGTTTCTCGCAAAGACTTTATATACTGTTGCAAAACAGAGCACCTCTGGAACCGCTTAGTTTCTCTCTTCCCCCTCTGTCCTAAAAGCATCTTCAGCACTCTTGCATCTCCCCCGAATCCTTTACTCGCATTTCTGAAGAGAACACAGTGGGTTTTTAACGCGCGAAGCTGCACCCAGGACCAGCTCGCCTGGCAGTACAAATTAACCGAACCTGGAGGTGCCACGTTCCCACCCGCCCCCCTCCAGCGGGCCCGATTCTCATCCGACCACCGCCTCGAGGAGCGGAACCGGCCAAAAGAAACGCACCAGCCCCAAAGCAGAGCTCTACTCGTGGTGACCGGGGGGGGGGGGGGGCGCAGAGGAGGAAGGCCCGCGGAGCCGGGGGACGGCTGGCCCGCGGGGGGTCCCCCGGCCCGCGGGTTACGCTCCGGGGCACGGGCACGGCGTGAAACGGGGCAGGTCCCGGGCGCCGCGGCCCGCCGCGGGTGACCTTGCGCGGCGCGGCGGGGAGCAGGCCGCGGCGCAGCGCCGTTGCCAGGCAGCGCGGAGGGGCGGGAGGGCCCCGCGGCGCGGCGCGGCTCGGCGCGGCTCCCCGGTACTCACGGCGCAAGAAGCGGCCCAAGAGGCGGGCGGCGGCGGCGCCGCCGCAGTGCGACATCGTCCCCGGCGGCGGTGACGCGGCCTCGGCGGATCGCGGCGCCCGAGCGCTGCCCACTACCGGCGCGGCGGCGGGCAGCCGCGCGCCACCATTGGCCCGCCTCGGAGGCCCCCCGGCGGCGGCGGCCAATCAAAGGCTTCCCGGCCGCGTTGGGGGGGGCGGAGGCGTGGCCGCGGGGCATTGTGGGAGTTGTAGTGCGCGGCCCGCTCCGAGGCGGCGTAGGCCGCGCTGTGGCAGCCGCCGGCTGCCGCCACCCGCGGTGGGGGAGAGGGTGAAAACCCGCCTGGATAACCCCTAACTTCCACTAAAATCAGGCCACGAGTAATATTTTCGATGAGTGCCTGCGGGGGGCAGCTCCACCCCCCGCATTGACCATCATACCTATAACAAATTGTCACAAAAAGCGACGAAAAAAATATTGCCTGACAAGCCAACAGGAGTTTTAAACAGGGATGGAGCTTTTTTGTTGTGGTTGTAGCCGTGGTGGGGTAAAGATGCAGGAAAAGTAACGTTTCTAGGTGGTATATTTGAGCAGCTGGTGCAAAAAGCCACATGCGCTCTAATGGATTGTTCAAAATGTTGTATTTCCCCATAGTTGTTGATTATTAACTTGTAACAATGTTAATTGGTAATAGCCATTTTTTCATTAATTTATACTGTCATGCGACGTGCCACAGTGCAAAGGGTTGTTGAGAGAAAAAAAAAGAGTTCCTATTAAAAAAAAAAAAGGGGGGAATTGCGGCAAACATTCACAAGGTGACCTTGTGTCAGGGACAGGATTACCAGATAGACGTGTCCAGAGCAAATAGAGGGTATGTCTACACCTGGGGGCAGGTTAGAAAAATAAGGGAATGGTACGAGGTCAGTTAAGTCAGAACCCAAAGAAATCTCAAACCACTTAACTCTGCAGTGAGATTTCCCACAGTGAGTTTTAAAGTGCCTTAACTTACATTAGGTTTAGGTAAGGGTCAGTTTATCTGGTATGTCATGAGCTGCCTTCAGAAACCATCTGTGTGTATATTTGTGTATCTGCGGGCATTTGCATGTGTGAGGGGAGGCAAGAAGGGACAAAACATTCTTTCAGGCTAAGAATAAACATGAGCAGTTTTACTCTGATTTCACCTTGATTATTTCATGCACTTTATGTCTATGTAACTGAGGCCAGAATGAGGCCATAAACGATAAATGAAGCATCCAAATGCTCAAGTTCTCAGGAAGTTAAATGATGTCCTTAGATCAAACATGCACACTAAATTTATAAGTAATCCATTCACTACTAAAAATACTATACTAGGATCCGTTTCCAGATCAGTCTGTCCTTGACTTGGGGTTTTCACTTAGATTCATGCGGAGATTATTGCATTTGAATTAGATGTCATTGTATTATCATTCTATATACAAAAAACTTTCAATGTTAAAAATTTCTGTACAAACTATTTTCATGAGAGAAACTGATCTAGCAAATAACAGAGTAAGAAAATGTCATATAGACAAGAGAAATGAATGAGGCTGGATAGCAGAAAAATCAACAGAAAAATGAGAACCATGACTGTTTCTAAGTTATCCCCTTCGTTTTGGTTCACCAGTAGCTGTCACATTCAGAACTGTCCCACTTTCAAGGGTCAAATAACAGTCCAAGTCCTGGCAACAATGAGATTGGGAGCATCTGACCCCAGCTAAATCATATAGTAGGTCATTCTTTTTCTTTTTCTCGTGTTGAGCTATGTAGCATCAGAAGGAAGTCCATCCAGTGTGTATCAAATGCATTTTAAGTGACATTCAGGCATGAATTCAAGCAACAAAAATAAGGACATTGCAATTTTTGAGCAGTTTTAGGGGAAGTATGAAATACTGGGGTTTGGGTATTTTTTCAAACCATGGGAGCAGAAACTTTTCTTTAGTCACTTGCATTTAAAACCTGAATGCATATAGAGTCTTTTGAATCACTTAATAGTCATGCGAGTTATTATCAGCCTAAGAGTAAAAGTTTCAGGGTTCAGGAACCAGGCTGCATTCAGCTGCACAATATATAATTGGACCGACACACCTGGAGGAGAGAAAAATAAACCCGTTTTTGTCTGTGGTTCGGCTCCCATCAGAGCACTCTGGCCCACCAATATTCATTTAGTTGAATTAATAAAATGCCTGCAAAGATGCCATTCAATCTAGGGAGAAACAATACTGCAATTAGGTAGCAATTACAGGGGCTCCCTTGGAAAGTTTAGGAGAGACACAGTTCAATTCAGAGACATGTAACAGGATCATTTGGGAGTGAATAGTCAAAGGCTTAAGAAAGACTGTGGAGTTTAATCTGAGAACAATATATTTCAACCATTGGAGAAAGCTCCAATGTTAACTAAGGAATGGGGGTCTCTCCTTAATGCATTTTTAAGTAAGTGATTTCAGCAAGGAACGTCGATCTTGGAACTGAACATTATGAAAATCACACACCCAGAGACAAGCTGAATCCTGCTGCAAATCTTCTTGCTCTCTTCCTGATAGTTTGGCTTTAATCTTATTTGAAAGCAGATCTTCCTCATTTAAAACACAAAGTTTTTTGTCTGGCAGTAGTCAACGGTCAACTTCTTGGATACTTCCTTGAAACTAATGGCAAAATGTTTTTCTTGCCATCTGTTACAAGCCAGCTAGGCAGTTGAGGGGCCTGGGTGTGGTTCCTCACCCTGCTACACACTTCCCCTTCCATATAAATGACTCAATCTCTCCCAGCCTCGGTTTCCTTTCTACAGCAGGACGCAATGATAATGGTGTGTCTCCTTGCATCACGAGTCAAAAGCGTGCAATGCAAAAAAATCATCAGCCCGTTAAACATCAGCCTTAAGAGTAGCAAAAACACTTAGGAATTATTTTTTCCGTGTGTCCTGTCTATGCCCCAGGAACCATGTTTGATCTCATTCTACAGAGCAGCTTCAGATGCCTACAATACCCCATCCAGCTTCCGGCTGCAACTCCAAGAAGCCCAGGTTTCCCTGGAGTCCTGTGTCCTATTAGCCCGGCCTTTGCAGCTGTCTCAGACACCCTAGGGTATCCTAGACAACTGTTGCATTTAAGCAACCGCGGTAAGCCTTTGCCGTCTGAACGACATGCAGCTAAGGATGAAATTCAGGTCCAGACGCAGTCACCTGAAAGTGTCTGTATAGGTGTCTCCATCATTACCAGTGGAGATCTAGTCAATCCATTCATCAGAGCCTAGAAAGTGATTCCTGGGACATATATAATTTCCTGGGATGTATGTTAGTGTCTGCTGTAAGGAGAGGACTGAATTGTGCTTTCAGTGCACTGCACTGTTGTGAAGATCTCCACTGGTTGAGACAGCAGCTTGGCCACCTGTCCACAGGGGGGCATCCACTTGGTGGTGGAGCAATTGGAGGAATTTAAAGCTAGACCTGACTCCCACTCAGAAGTGTCTTGATGTCAGTGAAATGTGCAAGTCTGTTGGCCTTGCTAAATAAAGGGAGGAAGAGACAGGTCCCTGGCCCAAGACTCACATCTCTGCTGCTCAGGGCTTAATGCGGTGGTGGGGGGAGAGGTTCACTTCAAAGCTTTTGAAATAATATGAAGGCTCTGCTGCACATCATGCAGAATGGTATTTTGTAACACGAAATTTAAAGCATGTATTGTCTTTCCCCCCAAAAAAGCCCTTAATGCTTTTTGCTAGCCCAGGATAATGACAAATGACTTGGAGCCCAGGTATTGCTTTGCCAGAGGGCAACAGTGGAAAATGGTCCTTTCTCTGCTGAGTATGTCAGGAGAATCCATCTCCCAGCATGTATCTCAGGCTATTTGCTGTTCACATTTAAAATTGCACAGCCAGAGGTAAAACACTGCCACTGGTTTCTTAGGGATATGAGTCTTGCAGTTGACTGACAGCTTCAGTAGATGCTGTTCCTTAGCTGACCCATCAATACATTCATGTCTCTACTGAATGTTCTCATATGAGATCAGTAGAAACCAGGACACTTTTTCTTTGTTCTAGTCCAGAAGTTCCTCCTCCCATCTTTTTCTGTAATATTGGTTTGTGGGGATGTTTGTAGGACCCTCTCAGCCTCTAGCCTCTTCCCAGAAAGGAAGCTCAGAATGAGGACAAGCCTCTTGTACCCTGGTGTGTTCAACATTCACTGCCGCACAACTCCCTGGGAATATAAAGTGTCAAGATTGTAAATGTTTTTCTCTAAGCTGAAGAATATGTTGGTCAAGAACTTCTCACTCCTACAGACTCTTCCTGTAACACACCTGCCTGTAAAATCTGGCTCTGAGCTCAGCATGAACCACAGAAGACATAAGTGATGTGAAGAGGATAAAGCCCAGAACTAAGAAGAGTTGCTGATCCTTCTAAAAACAGGCTCTTTTGTGGGTTTCTGTGCTTCTGCAAGCAAAATATAGTCTCAACATCTCAGCCCTGCAAGAATCACGAGGAACAGCTGGACCCTTCCTCTGTTATCCATAAATAATACAGAGAAAATCGGAGGTGAAGATTCTTTCTGAAGGGATTAGCCACACTTGTGCTTTAACCCACTGGATTTTTTTCCCTGCAGCTTATGATGCTGCAATGACAGAGCTACAGTTAAGAGCATCTGCTAAGAAATTAGTTAGAAATGCATTTACAGTAACTGCTGATATAGCTACAGATAGCAGAGATAAGAGAGACTAGGACCACTTGAGGGTTTATACTGAGAGAGGGAGAGGTTGGTATAGACAGGGTCATGGCACTCACTTCTTTTCTATCTAATCCATGTGGAGCTCTCAGCAAACCTTGAAAGTTTGGTATTCAGTTCTTTGCTTCTGAAACATCATCCCAGCTTCCTGGTATTGCTATTTATTTCGACACTGTTTATTTTTCAGTATTAGTAGTGCCAAATGAAAATAAGCACACAAGCAATACCCATTTCTTCCATAAGTAGTGTCATGGCTTGGTATTTCTACAAAGCCTGACATTTCCTTGGGGGCTTCGCAAGCATTGAGTCAGATTTTAGCGTGACACAAATCGGGATCACAGCACTAACATCAAAAGTGCTTGAGGGGCAAGTCCGCAGTTGGGACACCGTGTCCGTACCCCCAGGTGGATGCTTTTACCTTCTGGCCTGCCTGGAACTGACCCTTTCAGATCTGTCAAGGCTTGCTGTTCTCCAGGAAGGCAGATGCTCCTGACGGGCTGTGATCACTAGCTGTTTTCCCTCCAGACGTGGTTTTTTTTTTTTTTTTTTTTTTTTTTTCCCTATGCTGCGTGATCTGAAGCAAGTCTGATCCTGTCACTTATCGGGGGCTTATCAAAGGTTTCTCATTTTATTTGGTGAATTTTGCCAGAAATGCTTCAATAACTCTTAAAGAAAAGCTTGACATTTGATGGGCTTTTGTAGCAGTTCACTGGGCTGCAGCTGGAGCAGCCATACACTTGCTACTGCCTCTCTCCCTGCTGGAGATGGCTTGGCCGAGCACAGCGATCCAGTTTATTAAAAACAGGTGTCAGGCTGGGGCTGCCTCCCAGTGCTGGGAAGTATTCACTTGTATACTTTAGGGGACATGCTTTTCCAGGTGATCAGGTTGCCCTGCTGGTCACAGGGTTACAAGAAGATCTTTCACAAAAGAAAAGAGCAGTTTGGGGCAAATTCTGCCCTGAACAATACTGCATGGTGTCCTCATGATGTTAGAGCAGATCCACTTTAACCTCCACCTTTTTCTAGGGTGAGGTTTTTACTCCAGGCTTTGACTCAGATCAAGATGGTAACACAACAAGTGAAAGCTTTTTCTTAAGCAGGGAAGAGAAATGTGTACACAGAGAAGAGCCCCTCCTCTTGACTTGTCCACCTTACTGTTGCAGAAATAGAAGAGTTTAGTCTGACTCTTAGATCTTTGCCCTGCAAAGAGACTGCCACTGAATAGCAGTCAATCCCTGTATGATAAATCAATGTAGCACTTCTTCCTGGGAGGCTAAGCTGGTTTTTCAGGATGCTGACATGCAGCTCAGCTTCGCCCAAGCTGAAAGTCAACATAACCTTGATATCTAAGGGCCAGAGCTGCAATGGTGAAAAACAGTGTAGTCATTTTGACCTCAGCAGTCCAAAAACACCTTGATTCCTCTGTCTCTGCACAATTGTAGAACAATTTTATTTCTTATTCCCTTGGGATTTTAGAGGTCTTCTGAAATTCAGCATTACAAAACAAGAGAGTAGGAAGGAGGAGTAGCAACCTGCCTCCCCACTCAAGAACATCAAAGAGGGTCTCAGCCTATTTAAACCTAACTCTGCCTATAAATATAGCAGATTGGGTCCTGCCCTGTTTTCCAGGGATTACAAGATCCACAGAACTATCTCCTTCACTGCAAAGCAGTAGATCCAGCTACTTCTGTCTTCTCTTATTCCCAAATCATTTTCATCATCTGCTATTACAGAGTCCTTGTTTCTTAGGAGTCCAGTGAGTCTCAAAAGTGGGAGGGCAGGAGGAAAGGGATGATAAAAAGAGGAGGCAAGGAGAGGTGACCTGTGTTCACACCTTAGGTTACTAATAGCTAACTAAAGAGCATTTTGGCTGCCTTTTGTGTTGGGCACTGGATTCGTTTTGACTTGCTCCCATCTCCACATGGGCATTTTCACACATATCTGCAGCCAACAGTAGCTTCGTTGGCTGCAGAGCTGAGGAGCTCTAAGAGGTTGAAATCCCTGGTGGTCAAGTAAGCTCTTTCTTGCACACACACACGCTCATATGCGCAGTGCTTTATGACTTTGTGCCTTTATTTGTTCAAATCAACATGTCGTTGCTAGCATAGTTTCAAAAGGACCGCTTGGCTGGGTTGTGGATTCCTGGCCATGTGACTTGGCTCTTTCTCCAGTTCCTCCCGGAGGAGGTAAAAGAGCTCATTTAGTGTGTTACCTCTCAAATAAATGATGCCACGCTTGGTGGGGCCAGAACAAAGAACCTTGGCTGGAGCGCAAGGGTGGCAACCAAGCACATGCAAGCATGGAGGGAGAGATGCAGGAGACCAGAGTCCAGGTGGACAGCACAGAGCGTGCCACTGTCCCCGGCAGGGCGTGAGTTCATGCAGTTCTCCCCAGGTCAAAAATCAGAAGTGAGGCAAGGCTTGCAGCCGGAGCAGGAGCTAGTAGCTTTTATTAGGACTGGCTGACAAACCTGGAGGGCACCAAGCGGTGTTTGGACATGCAGATTCTTATATGGACTCTAAAACAGCAGCTGAAGATTTCAGGCACAGAACAGCTTGTTACAGCGTGCTGGTGACAGCAGGGTTTCCACCTTTCCCTTCCAGCTCTCTCCTGGCATGGATGTAGCCTGCTGACACTCAGGGCTTAGGGGCAATCAAAAGCTGTTCTACAATGTCTGCAGCTAGGTCCCACACGCACGTGTCAGATGGAAAAAGGAGCAAGAAGAGCTTACAATTTGAGAAGGAATATTTTAATTATCATGTTCTGAGAACTGTAGATAAACAGAACAACAGCTACTTGTAAGATAACCTATGGGAACTTATTACTGCTCTCCACCCCCATCTGCTGCCTTCCTTGTTACTTTGAAGAGGTCTCTGTCACACTGCTCTGCTGGTACATTTACATCTCTTAAAATTCCACTGACACCAATAGAGTGGAGAAAATGACCATGGACATCTTAACAACACTAAAAAAATCTGCTCTGTGTTTGTATGGCACTTTGCACAGCGGGTTTTAGTTGCTGTTTGCAGCTGTGATTGTAATGGCTGCAAATTCATAATACAAGTACAGAGAGAATTGGAAAAAAAGAAGTCTGAGCACCCTATGCAGGCTGATCAGCAACAGGCCAAGGAGCCCACGGGCATGGTCCGGAGAGTCCACGTGCCAAACATTCTCTTAATACCTTAGGAAAACATTTCACAGAACGATTGAGGTTGGAAGGGTCCTCTGGAGAACATTTAGTCCAAACCCCTGCTCAAGCAGGGTCACCTAGTGCACATTTCCAAGGGTTGTGTTCAAATAGCTTTTGAATATCTCCAAGGAAGGCGACTGCACACTCTCTCTGGGTAGCCTGTTCCAGGGCTCGGTTAACCTCACAGGAAAGAGCCTGCACTCAGCTCCCTGGTTTGGTCCACAGCCAAAAATGCTGCATTTCCAGGGACCCAGCAGCAGACAGTCCTCAGAGGTTTGATAGTCCTGCCCCAAGGCTGCCAAGCTTTCCAAACTGTTTCACCAATGAGAAACCTGCAGTCTTCTAGATCCTTTCACTAAGATGTTTCCAGGTACCCAGCTAACATTCACTGGAGCCTCAGCTTTGACAAAAGTTTGTCCAGGCCAAAAAATGCTGGAGGAAGAATTTCAAACTCAAAGATTCAGCACTCCCTATCAAAAGGCAAGGAGATTTTCTATCCTTCTAGTGATAGACACTGCAGGACAGGTCACAGAGGAAGAAATCTTGTGTGTGTGTGTGTGTGTGTGTGTGTGTGTGTGTGTGTGTCCTTTTTTATCTTCATCAAGCTTTATCCGCTTAATCTGACTATTTTCTAGTGCCATCTCTGTGGAAATAGCACTGAGATTGCACAGGGATAAAATGCAAGCAGCAAATATTCCACACTATATTGACTGCATTGCTTTCTCTCTGGTAGTCTCATGGGGACATTTTTACTAGTTTGAGTGAACTTGACCTGGGGACGTGCTTTCATAATGAAAGCACAAAGCAAAACTCAGTTGAAAGTCTTATTTAATTCTGAATTTATCTGAAGCCTTAAGAAATGGTGGACTGAAATCTGGAAATTCCACTGCTGGTTACAGCAGCCTACAGAAAGGCTCATTGAACATCTTCATGTCAAAGTTGCTTTTTGAAGAAGAGTAGATGTTCTGTCTACTATTTTTGTGGAGATCTAATGACCACAGAATAAAACATAAACAGAGATTTGTGCTGTGGGAGACGTTATCCAAGTTTTATATGTTGAAGCTACCTTTGCCTTTAAAAAATAACTGGGAACATAAGATGTACCCTGCTTCTTTGGGAAGTGAGAGATTTCTTTGAGATTTTTTTCTTTCGCTTTAATATTTCAGACTCAGTGATGTAGCTGTGCAGAGCTCAGCAAGACTAAGCTGATGTTCCTTTGAAACTCCTGGCTGCAGGATCAGTTCTTAAAATTGAATGTCCACAAAATGTCTCTAAATGAAATACAAAGGGCATAATCCTCGTTTCTCATGCTTATGAATTCAGAGCACTTGCAGGGGAGACACTGCAGTTAGCACCTCAGACCTTGGGGCTTCCTTGAGATTCCCCTGGATCTATACCCTTAAAAGCTCAGTCAAATTCTCATTTATTATTTGAGACACACACACAAAATCAGATTTCACTAAATATGCCTATTCCAACATTCTTAACATTGTTTAATATCGATTTTTCTATTCATTCCTGAAGTTGCTTTAGGACTGGTGGTTGTCAGCAAGGCTTGTCTGTTTTTCTCCAGAGTCTAAAACAACTTACCATGTGTAATTTGCTCCGTACTGAAATAGCCACAAGTACCGCTAGATGTCACAGCTGCTTCACCGTTTGCCTCTTCTCCCAGGGCTGTTTATATTGAATAGCGTTCATCTGAGGCTTTTACCTTCACACTAATAGCTAGAGAGGAAAAGCAGGGATCATGTAACTAAGCAAAACCAGGTTTCTATCCTGAGGCTGTACCTGAAAGAGGCTTTAGGATTGACTTTTGTTGAGCAAATAATTCATGCACTTCTGAAATCACCCAGCTGGACAGAGCAGACACAAAAACACTCTGGAGCTTGTTTAGTCTGAACCAAGTCCTTCTGGACCTCACTGTTTGAAACTACAGCAGAAAACCAGGGAGGAGAAGGGGCTGGAGAAGGTCCACAAAGAAACATTGATGGAGAAGGAAAAATAATGTTACCACATGCTCTTCTTCTTTATTCTGATTATTTCATTGTTAGATGAAAGAAACTCTTCTACACTTTTCTAGTGTTAATTTTTGCTAGTTTTTGCTTTGTTTCTGTGGTTATTGATGCTTGCTGGTACTGGAACACAGGACCACCCACTTCCTCCTGCTAAGAAATACCAAAGAAATAACAAAACATCAGCAGAACATAACTGGGCCAGACTCAGAGCTGTATCTTTCCTCTGTTTTAGTAACTTGTGGCAGAGAGGCTAGTGATTGCAGCGTGGAGGAGCGAGCGTGGTTGCTCGAGGCAATGTGAGCATCAGTGGGATATTCTCCCTCTGTCCTCTGGATATTCTGAATTCTGTCTCATAAAAACGCTAGTACTCGTAAAAAGTACCAGTGTAAACTTTCTTCTGTGCAACCTCCTTTAGAAACCGAGGCCCCAGTTACTGTGGCAACACCTCCAGCAGAAATGGGCACTACAAGTCGTTCAGTTCTACAGGTGAGAATATGAATGAGATCAGCTTAAATAAGAACAGATACCGAAAGTCTTCATTTATAATCCAAACAACTTTTTTTATGGAAGTTCTTATTGATTCATTGGATTTAATGTCACTGAGTTAAATATTCAGCATCAATGAAATGCTGGAAAGAAAGGTTCAGCTGGTGAGTACCAAGGACTGTGACTTCCCTCTCAGAATTATAATCTGGAATTATAATTCCCCTAGAGCTTTCAGGATTGCAAAGAGGACAACAGTTCCTTTCTCAGCATGTTACAGCCCTGTGCAAAAACCTGCCGCTCTACCATGCAATTCTTAGCAGGAAACCTAGAAAGCCAAGTTGCATACTGCTATAGCAATGTGAGGTAAACTTCAGCTGTGAGCAATATAACTTAATTGTGTGGTTTCATCTTCATATGTCATGAAACTGGCAGTCTTTGAATTGTAAAACCTTTCAATTCTGTCCTCTCTGCTAGAAAGTTGCAAAAATTAGGTGAAAACACATTTGCACTTCTGCTACCTGCAAACATCCTGATAGGGCTGAGTTGCTTTTACAGCCTGCTGTGACTGGGCCAGGGCTTGCCGAGTCCCAAAACAAAGTGAGGAGGCATTCACACCTTGAGCACCATCACTCATAGTGTCACGCCAGTTATGCTACACCAGAGATAAATTCATTACCAAATTCTCAAGTTTTACTCATCCTGAGTTTTTTGCCCTGATTTACCCCATGCAGTCCTGAATTCCACTTGTTCAGCTGGTATTCCTAATTCAGAATGTTTTTGCTCACAGGCAATACCAAGGGAATTGCCTAAGCGTAGGGATAAAGCTCTCTGCGACCATTCTTTGGCCCTAGAGTATACACTGAGCCTGTCTAGACATTGCTGTTTTGTCCAGTTTCCCAGATGTCTATACAAATTGAATATATCTTGTCTAATTGTGTCTCCTATTTCAGCTCAAGAAATTTTACAGCTTCATTGTCTGGTATGCTTCCTGGTAAGATGATTTTGAAATTACCCTAAGGATCTCACTGTGTTCTCCTGGGAACACCATGCTATTCTTGATCCTTTGCTATTCCTGATCCTTTTAATTGCATCTTCCTTGAGTTACCCTCCTAGGTGCCATGGTCTAGTTCCTGGCATACCCTGTTGACCTTCATCTCTCCATCTCGTACCTCTGTCCCAGAGCCCAAATGCAGCACATGGACAGAGGTTTCTTACCCCAGCTCTGAGCAGCATTAAGTGTCCCCCATATCACAAGCTTTGCCTTCAAACTGGGACAAGCCAAACTAGCTGGCATGGCATTGACCATCAGGGCAGCATGAGTTGCCCGACATATATATAAGTGAAATGAGGAAAGGACATCTCACCTGGATGGGAGTCACTCTATTTAACTCTCTGATACATCACCTACAGGTTAACATTGCAACCCTCTGCATTTTCACTAGGGATGACCTATGATAGCTAGAATTTCCACACTATGGCCATGAGATGGCAGCACTTAATTAATGAAATTAATTAACTTAATTTTAGAAGTTGCATCAGTCTGTCCTTGCTATAGGCATCAGATTAGTGGAGTAGGATCTTGAGTGGTGGACTCAGCTGATACAAGATTTATTTTGCTAGGCAAAAGTTGAATTTGGCATCATACCTGTTGGTCATGGCTGAACTCTGTTCCCAGGAGAACAGAATGAGATCCTTAGGGTAATTTCAAAATCATTTTACCAGGAAGTGTATTAAACATTCAAGATAGAAACCAAAGCAATAACTGAGGAGTATCAAAGCAAAGTGAAGATCAAAACAGAAAACAGGATGAAGCTTTTCTGCAGGTATTTTTACGTCCAGAGTCTCCAGGTGATATTGTCACACAGAGGATTTTGGCATGCAGATCTGCTGCCAGCTGGAGCCCATCTCAGCCTGTCCTGCTGTTCCCTGTGTCCCATGGAGCTGAGTCCTGCCCCTTCCTCATGCTGACATCAACACTCAGAGAGCAGCATGGTGAACTGAATTAGGAAGCTGATCCCTCTGATCTTTAGCCCCACCAAAACCACAACAGCATCTGAGCCAGATCCGCTCCTTGAGGCAGCTGACTGGATGGTCACACCGTACTCCTGGGGCTGGCAGAGAGAAGAGACCTGGGATCAGACACTAGGACTTTTCCTTTTGGTAGCATCACATAGGAGGATTGAGCTAAGCATTTCATGAACTTGCAAGATTTTGAAGACATGCAAGATTTTGTGCAGGAGAACTTTTTTGTTGAAGAACTTGTTTCTAAGCAACCATATAGTCAAAATGATATATTTAAAATCCAGTTGGATCTAACTTCAAAGTTAGATCAGGTTACTCAGGGTCGTATCCAGTTTGAAGCTGAATCTAACTTCAGAGCCAGCTTTCAGCAAGAGATTGGATTTGATGACCTGCAGAGGTCCAATATAAATTATTCAATGATCCTATGTATTAATTATTAAAATATTTGCAGTGTCCACTGAAGGTATAAAATCAATAGCCTAAATAAAAGAGTAGAATAGAGTTAAAATATTGTTTGCCTTTAAAAATGCAAGCAGTGCATATATCAAGAAATTTAAGTGTTAAGATATGTTGCTAACCTAGTGGGAGAAAATAAGGATGAAAATGGTTCAAATACATCTTTAGAATCTTTTCTGGCATGTTCAAATTGAATATCCAAGCACGGCTGTTTATATGAGGAAGAAATATTTCCAAGCAGTTTCCAGCAAGTGGTGCTAGTTCTCAATTTTCCTGTTGCCTTTTCTTCCTTAAGGATTGTTTCAGGGTGGTAGATAGGCTTTAAGTTGGTGGCGTCTGCTTTTCAGCATTTTGTTCACAGGCTTCGAACCACACGAGCCCGAGTACTCTGCTCAGGAAGGCCGCAGTGGACTGCTGCTGATTATATGTAGCGTCTCCAGATGCAAAATAGGATTTTGGTCGGATACGTTCGTGCAGTAGTAAGACAGCTGTGACACGCACAGATCTGCCCCTCGTTGTTAAACGGTGGGTTTGCACTGTGCCACCCACTGGGGCTGCGCACGCAAAGTGGCAACCCAAACCAGATAGAAGCGGCCCAGCTTGCTCTTTTCATTCGTTTGTGTGTAATTTGTTGTTCCTCTTTGACTGGGCTAGAGTCAGTGAGCTGATTTCGTGGCTTCTTGGATCTGTGATCTTTTTCTTGAATCTGTCTTTTAATTCTGAGTGTCCAAGGTGAGAGAGAAAAAAAAAAGACTTAGGTGATTTCTCAGTTCTATACATCGTCTTAATGGTTTTCCTGGGACCACGCTAACTGGGGAAGCATTTTAAAAGAACCACAGCTGTAATCCAATCATTTTAGTAAGTCTTAATTCATCAGAGATGATGAGCAAATTATAACATATGAAATGGCACATACGCAGCCACAGAGGAGACTTGAATGCATCATGTGTTTACATATAAAATACTGCTGTATGCTTTGGGGCAGATTGGACTGCCTTCTCACAGATTATGCACAGAATCTGCATTCAATTTACTCACTTTTGCAGTCTTTTGGAGGAAAGACTATATAGTAATAAGACTTCTCTAGGTACCAAAGGATGAAAAACAGGAGCAAGTCTTTTTTGCCCTCTTACTGCAAGCAGCTTGCTCTCCAGTCCCTCGTGACTGTCTGGTTACATACCTTGTTACTGCAAGCTCTTCTAGACGTTGTTATGCAATGTCTACTCAATCCCAATAGTTTGTGGCTATGGGAGATGTGTGTCCTCATGGAGTGAAGGAATAGCTGTAAAACCATCCTGGTTGCCGCTTGGTGAAGTCAGATCACTGCATCTTCTCAATGTGCTCCAACTGCTGCAGGAGGGCTAAGCCACCCCAGACCGGCAGATGTTGAGTGGTCCGTTCGCTGGGTGTCTGTCAATGTCCCACATCAATACACAGAGACTCTAATCTCTTTGCGAGTTAGTGCTGTGGTCTATGCTTTACTGTGCTGGCTTGGTGAACTTTTTGAGTCACTAGAAATCTTCAGTGGCCTCCAGGTTGTGTCCAATTTCCTGCTTACTGCACACATTAAAAACCTGCGTGCATCCTCCTTCTTGCTCTCTTTGAAGACGGGTGTGATATTTGCAGCCTCACAGTGACACCAGGCAGCTCCTTCAGCACCCTCTAGCGCAGCCCATCTGGTCCCGTGGACTGGCACATGCCCAAGCAGCTGAAGCTCTTCCTAACTCTTTCTTCCTCTCCTTTGGGTCCTGCTGCATTCCCACAGGCTCTCCTCACTGGATCAGAGGTCTGGGATGGCCGAGAGCAAATCTCACCAGTGAAAATCAAGGCAAAAAAGACACCATGTACCTCTGCCTTCTCCATGTTCTCTGTCGCTAGGTTCCCTGCACCATCAAGCAACGGGCCACATTTTGGCAATCCTTCCCCCCAGTGCACTTACAGAAGTCCTTCTCGTTGTCTTTCACCTTCCTTGCTAGGTCTAGCGCCAGCTGGGTTCTGGCTTTCCTAATCTAGCCCTGCAAGCTCAGGCAATGTCTCCATATTCCCTTTGTCTCTGTGTTCCCCGCTTCCACCTTCTGTGTGCTTTCTCTTTGCGTCTGAGGGCAGCCGGGCCTTCCCTGGTCCTCTGCTCTGGCCTTCTCCCACTCTGGCTCAATTTTCTGCACACTGAGCAGACCACTTAGGAGGAGATGAACTCCCACATCCCTCCACTGATGCACTGTAACGGGGACCTGGAGTGAATAGCTCACACACAAAGGTACCTGAACAGCATCTCTGATCTCAAAGTTTGATCAGATGAATCCAACCCTGTTTGTCTCTACTTGCCCAATGCACAGAACTCGCCCATCACAAGATTATTACAGCAGATTTAGTCACCTTCCTCTTCTGCACTTTAAAGCAGTGTTTTCTGTCTATCTTTGTGTCTGACTTTAAAGTTAGAGGAAGAACAACTGAGGCCAATAGGTCTACTCATCCTTAGACACTGCAAAATGCAAAAGGCTCAGTGGCTCTTTCATTTGAGATAATACCAAATCAGAGCTCATCCAAGCCTGGCACCGACTGACCCTCACATCCTGGCAGAAAAGAAACTCAGTCCACAATTTACTCCAGGTAGGACATCTTAAAACCAACCATTTTTTTCTCCAGTCCTTAATATGTAGCACATTTTTCTAAGTTAGTTTAGCAATTCCTAGATTAAAATACTAAGAATCATAGCTAATATATCCAATCTCCTGCTCCGTGTCAGCCTGTAGAAACACGATTTGAGATCAAGGCAGGCTTCCTCAGCTTCAGCCTACAGCCTAAGCTGTGACTCTTGGACCAGCTGGTCCTCAGGGCATGGAGATGTAGAGCTGTATTAGAGAGATACTCTAGGTGACTGTTTTCAAGACACCCAAGATGCATTGTATATTTTTCCTCAGTGTCTCCACAGTTTGGCCTCTACATATATTGTCAAGTCTAAACTCTCTAAAGTATTTGTCTTGAGAATTCTTAATGGTTTTCAGAAAAACAAGTTTGTTTCAAACCATCTGTTTATCAACAACGTGCCAGCTAGTACTGCTGGGTGCAAAACCAATCGCCCTAATGTATTTTGTCTTCTTGGAACTGTATGGCAAAAACCCAACCCAATAGCTCATCAGATTTGCTCAAAAAACAGCGATATTCTTCAGAGCGTAAAAGCAATCTGCCTGCTGGACACATCAGTGCATTAAATCAGCTTCGGATCAGACCTTCACGGGCCGCGAAGGCGCCAGCAGGACTGATGCAGCAGCAAGCGCTGAAGGTAATTAGTGAGGGATGGGGTGCCTGGCAAGCAGCCAAATCCACCGTGCAGCCACATTTCATCATCCATTTCATCTGGAAGTAAACAGCATGAAGTGGAGTGCTTCACCCTCCGTCTTACTCAGCAAAAAAAGGCTGTTGCGTTTCTGCTGTCCCCGGATGGTTCCCGGAACGCAGCCCCTCGTTCCAGCCCCGGCCTCCCAGGGCCTTTCTGCATGGGATTTTCCATATCCTCCCCTTGAGCATACCCTGGTGTAGATCATGCCCAGTAAATGTATCATATCAAGGGTTTTGGTATGAATCATCTAGATTTTTTAAGCCATACCTCGCTGAAAATTTCCAAACATGTTCCCTTTCTGTCTTTGGATCCATTTGCTGCTAACATGAGTTTCCTGTGCATTAACCTCATCCGTCTCACTGGAGCTGTCCTGATTAGTACTGAGGGAAGAAACTGAGGTTCACTGCCATCGTGTCGGTGTAAGGCTTTTGCCTCTACTGCTGTCAGTCTTTTGTTACAGCAAGGTGGTCAAAACTCATCATTGTGGTACACCGAGTGGTTGGTAAAAGGACCAAGATATAAATCAAAGGTGAAGTATATTGCAAATTCTTCATTTTCACTGTCTTCTTTCAGTCCATAACTAATTTTGTAAATTCTTTAAATAAGTGTCAGCAGGTGTTGAAGTCATGTAAAGAGAGCATTCAGAATGATGCTAAATGCGACAGAGAAGAGATGAATTGGAAAACAGGATGTTGTTTTCCTTTTCAGGTAAGTAAAATTCAATAAATGTTTCCCTGATCACTATGCAGCAGGTTTCTGAAAGATTTTGGCCAAACTTTCAGCAGGTCTCATAATTATCTCTGAGGTCACCATGTGGATTCCCACAGGGTAAAATCTGCTTTTGCGCTGTCTGAGGCTCAGGCTGCCGATCTCTGTAATACACAGTGCCTCGGAAACTGGTTATCGTCTAAACTGGAAGGAAGTGAGGTTTTTGCAGGGGGTAACAGTGGAGCATGATGGCAAGTTTTCAGACGGGGGACCCAGCTGGAGATCAGATGTAAGTGCATTTTTTTCATTGTTCTGTTACGCTGTCAAATTTGACCGTTTTTGTGGGGTTTGTGTGCTTTTAAGGTAACGAGAAAGCTATCAGCAGGGATGGCCAGGAGAGTAAAATGTATGAAATAAACCTGGTTTTGAGGTTAGAAATTGCCTGCATATCCTTAGAAAATTTTTTAACTAAATTGCTTAGATAAAAACCAATACAGGCTCACAGAGCAGAGCAGCCGGTAGGTTTGCCACTTGTGCTTCCAAAAAGGAACGAAAAATGAAATTGAATCAATTTGGCACCAGAGCAGGGTAAAGTGCCTTGTTATCGGGAAACCACAGTGAGGAGCACTCATGTGATATGAAGAAGGATACAGTGCTATCTGAAAGCATTAAATGCTGCGCTCGAGTGCTTTTCAGGCTGCTGCCCAGGCTCCACGACCGCACGCCACGTGCCCCTAGACTGCCTCATTCATCTGCTCTGCTGAAGAAAGGAAACCAGCTCAAAACCTGCTTTTAAATTCAGAATTGCTAAAGTTGCCCTTGGTGCAAGCCACCCATGAACACATGCTGATCTGCAAAGGGCCGGTGGATGTAGTCAAGGCTTTGCAAAGGAGTCAGGCAGCTCGAGGAAGCCCATTTTGCTTTAATTCAGCAGGAGCCAGTTCCTTGGGGAGCGTGTACTGCAGTGTCGGAGCACGGCCGTGGGAGCAGAGACCTTGCTGCTCTTCCTGCTGGGGAGAACGGCTCCATCGGTGGCTCTGCTCACTTTGTAAAGACCTGAAATCTGCTGTAAACATAGATAACTTGGTTTCTTGATGCCCACTTAAGAACATGCAGGTCTGATCTTCCTGCTGGCAACGAACCTCTGACTCCGTGGGAAGTTTAAGATTTGTAAAACGAATGCACGTTTTTTGCTTTTTTGCCTTAACCTTTCTATAGCTGTGTTTTCTCATCTGAAAAATAAAACCTTTAGAAATAATGCAATCCTTAATAAACTATGGGCGGATTCTGACTGCACCAGCTGGTGCACCAGCACTAGGGTTTTACCACATACCGAGACTGGAGTGTCACTGTTGTGAGAGATCCATTTTATACTAAAAGAAAACCAATAGGAGTATTAGAAATAAGCTCTTGATGCCATAAAAAAGGCAAACAATGTCCTTAGGTCTTCAGGGGATCAGCCTCAGTGGCACAGAGAATTATTCCCTGCTAAAAAATAGCAATGAACTAAAGTAAGCCCTATTAAAAGACCGTGAGAGAGGGTTGCTAGATGGAATATTTGGGCTGCAGTCAGTGGCAGCTGCTGTCTACAAGCACGTTAATGGAAGATGTCTTCTCAAAAAAACTGAAAAGACTAAAATCCAGGATTCCTGCCTGGCTCTGCCCTTGGCTCCCTCTGTGTCTCTGGGCAATTCCTATAATCATTTGGTTTAAAAGGAGGTAGCACTGCAAAGCCATTTATACTGCTGCAGGGAGGTTAAGAACATTTGGGACTGGCACCAGCAGCACTAACATGGTGAAATATCACTACTGCATATATAAACCCTGGCAGAGAGAGCCAATATTTCCTCTGAAGGGAGAAAGGGTAGATGTTGGTTCAGTATATTCTCATTCTCTCGTTTTTGAATAAAAACTTGTTTTTCTAAATCTTTTCTTTAAAAATAAAGCATATTTTAAATGGAACTTCTTGCCCTTTGCTGGATGGTATTTTTATACTGAAAGTGTTATTGGTCCTAATATCCACCCCAGAAAAGGGTGACTGATCAACCTGCAGATTCTTTAAAAGAATTCAACACTAGTGTAAATGCATCACTGTGGGAAGAAGCAGAAAATCTGCAAAGCCCTCTGAACTGATTTGATGAAGCTAAAGGGAAAAAAATAGATTTTTTTTGGGGGGGTGAGGGGACCGTGACATGACAACATTGCCCTCTTCTGTATTTCCCAAGGACGCAGCATGGCATTGCTGCTGAATTCTCACGGCAATTCAGCAGCAGCAGGGATTCCAGGTCTTCAAATACCTACTGTCATGATTGCAGCCCCTTTAAGCCCATTTCCTCATCCTACTGAAGTTCATGAGAAGGATGCTACTGTGTGCCAGCAAGATCGGGCTGTCAGGCCCTGTTACTGTTACTAGCAGAAAAGAACGGTTCTTTCTGGCTGGCACAGCACTCGGCAGCGATTGCAGTCGCCTCCCCGCCAGCAGAGCCCAAGCAGTCAAACACTGCAGCTAGAAAAGCGTGAAATGAGAATTGGCCCTCACCCCAAATACTGGCTGCGTGTCGTCCCCATGGGAGATGCTTTCACAGCCTGTTTCCTTCCCCTTTCTTCAAGTCTTGAGGCCACTGGAGCCTTATTATTGTGTACCCCATGTCCTCTCTCCCAGCTTACTAAAATTAATTTCTAAAATTAATTAATAACTAAAATAAATTAAACTCTCCTCTACATTTCATAGTGCACCAGAGTTATAGAAACCCTGTGTATGGCCGCTCCAGCTCCCCAGACAGTCCTGCCCATGGTATTACCATGGTGTGGAGGAGCACTGTGTGCAGAAATTTAATAAGCAATCAAATTTCACAGTGAGAAGAGCCAGAATTTAGAAAAAAACAGAGCAGAAACCATCTGTATTACTTAATGTACTGCACCTACTGTGTTGCGTTTTAGGGTCTTTTAATCAAGTCATCAGCTCTAACAAGATCGAGACCGAACATCTTTTGCTCTCTTGATTCTCTGGGGAAAATTATAGGGTGATGCAGGCTCCACTTCAATTTAATATTCCTAAACAGTAGTTACAAATTCACAGCTTTTTAACATCTAACAGGCCTGAGCGTTACAAATGTATGTCCTGGCAGGTGCCTGTGGGACATGCTCCAGTAGGAGCTCTACAGCCTAATGATGTCCAAAGCCAAATGAAATGCTGAGACTTTATTAATTAGCTTTGTACAGCACTCCACAGGCAGAGCATAAGCAGAGGGTTTCTTTTCCGATCTGGCTTTTTCCCAATCATGTTTTTCCCAAAGAAAAACCAACTCCAGGTCAAAACAGAGCAAATTCCTGACTTCAGTTGCATAAATGACTGATGAACAATCGACACATGGGATTTTACTGAATGGATTTTCAGTGGACGTGAACGTTGCAGGACGAAACGCAAGCATCTCCACCAACCATTCGAACGGCAGTGAGAGCGTAAGCTTTAAAGATCTTCATCTTGAAAAGCAATATAGCAAGGGCTGGAATTAGGTTCAGCTACTTTCAGCCCTCTGAAATCTGGCTATCTTGTCTAAGCCAAACCCCTGGGCTCTGGGACTGAGGTAGACCCTGCCAGGAGGTGATGAGACCTGCCTAAAATAGATGGGATGAATCAATCACTTCGCATCCTTGCATGGGGCTCCAAGTTTACTCACGTTAACTGTTCATGTAGCTTTTGGACAGCAAACTACATGAAGCAAATTCTATTACTAATACAGCAAGAGTAGGAATAAGCTGCTTCTAGTCCTGCTATATCTATTTGATCAATTAAATGGATGCAGAGATCAACTGATGGACAGATAAATGTGTTAATAGCAGACAATATTTGTCCATGCTCAGTCAGCTCGCTGGCTAAATAGCAATATTGATCCCGTAAATAACGACATCCTTAAAATAAGTAACATTCTTCAAGCAGTAAGCACAAGCCTAGGAACATGATTTTTCTCCAGCTGAATTCAGTTATTCCTGGAGAAGACAGCTTTTTGCCACAGAGTTACTGAATGAAGTTGACTTTCTCATTCACTGGTTGTCTCTTATTTACTTCTTTTAAATCAGTCAAATGAAGACTGGAAAGGTATCAGGTTTCTTTTTCCCCCTTATTTACTGAACTTTCAGTTTGGAACTTTGAATATTCTTAAATCCAAAAATATTCAAGTTCTCCGAGTGTCATTGACTGCACGAGGCTTTGTACCTTTACAGCCAAAATGTTGCAAATCTGGATGATTGAAATAAGATCTTACATTATGTACTTAGCTAGAAAATACTTGTCTTACTGAAGTGAATGTTATTTGGTGGAACATAAGCTCTACCAAAGTTAAGGAAGACTTAACTAAATATGAATCTAAATATAGATTCGGCACCTTCTTCCACATCCCTCTTTCTGCAAATCTCCAGCTTGTCTTGGAAGCTGATTCTGATGAAAACGTGATAAAGCTTTTCCTAACATCCCTTTGGAGTCTCTTCTCTTGTTTCCTAATACTGTTGCCCAAACATGTTTTCAGATACTCTTTCTTATATTACGCTTTAGCAAAAGCTAAACTGCAAAGGAATCTGTAGGAATATTTGTACTGCAGGAAAAGAGCAATTTGAAGAAGGTGAGTACAAGAGCTGCTGTGCTAAAACAGAAAACACACCTGGAACCAGCGTATGATTCCCAAAGTGAAACGGCAGCCTGCTGCCTGCCTGGCTGCTTTAAAAATGTCCATCTGGCGTCCAAGAAAGGAATAACGTGTCTTTTTTTTAATTCTTCCTTATTTACAGAACTCAAAATTAATATAATTAGTAATACTAAAGGAAAGAAAATAACTAGGTAGGACAGACAAAAATATGAAGTATTAAATATGATTTTAATTAAAATACATGGCAAAATGTTGCTGGCACCTACAGTCCTGAGAGTAGAGATTTCACTGATGACGTTTTCGTAGCTGACGGTGTGTTCTCTGTTGTTGAAAGTTTCACATTAAGCTATAAAAAGCTATAAAAAGCTATAGAAAGCTCAGCCTCGTCCAGCCTCAGCCTGAGCCGTGGATTTGAACACCTGCAGGTGAAGCTAGAGGGGCACCAGCCCCCGTGACAACAAACCTGGCAGTTCAGAGTCAGGTTTTTTGAGGTCTGCAGCAATTTTTTTTACATCCCAAAGAAAAGGGGCATGGAGAGGCGGTGGTGGAGGAAGGAAACACGTCCAGTGGTCCCACTCGTGTAGTCGCAGGGTGCGCGGTCACAGTCCTGCTGGAGGAGCTTCACCGCAGCCGGGGCCCAGGGGAGCATGAATCAAACAGCGATGGCTGTCACAGAAAAAGGCACAAAAAAATAAGGGGGACCCACAGCCTCCAAAACACTCGTTTGTGTTCAAGTTGAAAAACAAACCTTGTTGGAAAATAATTGTCTCTTCATCAGTACGTGAAACGGTCTCATACCCTTCCATTCTAACAGAGACCCAAGTGATACAGCTCAATTAAAAAAGGATTAATCAGCTTTAGAACACAACATTCAAAACCAAATAATTTTGTGGAGCATCTTTTGCACCAGCTGTTCTGCTCTGTTCTTACAGCTAACGCAAATGACTGAATGCCACCTTGAGTTGCAAATATTTTAATAAAGCAAAACTCAGAGGACTCTCTGCAGATATCCACCACTGTCCCTGAAACAAAAATCCGACTCTCCTTCCTCATTAAATGTATTTCCAAATCAATTAACTGCTAACTGTAGAGACATTGTGAGACAGTCTCTATTTTCCCAGCATTAGGAGCAATTATTCACCAATTCGTTTTCCAATGTAACCTTTTCTTTATTTAAAACCCAGCTAGAAAGATCACTGCTGGTGAGATATTAGTACTTCTGAAGGGGCTTGCGGTTGCTGTTTGCTTTCTTTGATCAATCGTTTATGCTCCCATAAGAACATGTCCTGTCCCTGGCAGAATGACCAATGCCTTCTTCCAAACTTCGCACGTAGAGACAGACCTAACTGTGCCAGCCAGATGTCTACAAACAACACTGCCAAAATCAAGTTACTTTGGGGAGAAGCAGAGGTTGAAAATCCACATGGAGGCAAAACCAGTTTTTCGGATGAATTACATTGGCCGAAGGCTGTGGGACAACATCCCACCCTGGTTCTGCATTGACAGCCGCAGTGTCCTGGTTCAGGGTGATCATTTTGTTGAAGGCCCTGCCCTGGGCTCACAGGATGTGTCCCTACAGCAAACAAGGATCCAACTGTGGGCTCTGTTGGCCATAGCCACCCTCACCTACCTCTAGCTACTGCAGGGAGTCACTTCGTTGAAGATCTGGTGAACTGGGTTGCAGAATAGCAACCCAGATACAAATTCAGCATCTTTGAGGGCCGCAGGCTGCTTGAGGGGAAAAATAGTGCTATTTTGACTTCACTAGCATGTGCAGATAAACCCTACTAACTCTGAGCTATAAAAAAGAAACTTTTGGGGAAGCTCATGCCATTAGTTTCCTGGTGGCCATTTCTCCAGATCATTGCAGGAGAGCAGAGAAAAAAGATTGCAGTTCAGGGGTGAAGTCTTCCAGCCCAGATATCCCTCTGAAACTTTGGGACACACACACCTCTGTGCAGTAATATCTTGTGGCCCCCAGCAGACAACCTTCCAAAGACACGGAGACATCTCTAATCCAACCTCCTGCTCAAAGCCTGGTCTGCTGCAAGGCTGGACCAGGTTGCTCAGGTCTCAGCATCACTGGGTGAACTTTGAAGGGCCCGTTCCAGTGCTGGAAGCAGCGCAGTTGTGTTCGCGTTGAGGTCTGATGCCACTGTGTCACCAAATCTGGCCCAGCACCTTTCCGGCCACACGGCGCGTGGATCACGGCTGTGCCACACCGCCAGGCACCACCACCAAGAAACCCGGCGTCAAAGAAAATAGGTAACGAATCGATCCCAAATGCCCACTAATAAGGATAAACCAGGTGGATTCGTAGTCTCTGGTATTAAAAACCTGTTTATTAGGGAGCCAGTAGTGGCCTAAATACCTTGGCTGCCTTTCAGACATTTTCACAGCTATGAGACTTCAGATTTGTGCCAGTTTGGGAATTTGGACCCGGTATAAAAATAACGTCTGAACATCCACCCTTTCAATGCACTTTTTTCCCCCCTAGATCTATCTAAATATATTGAAATCCTGCAGTGGAACTCAGCAGGGAATAATTTTAGCCAGATCTTAAGAGATATTTTATTGTTGCAAGGAAACGTTTTAACTGCTAGCATTAAAATATAGTTTGAAAAATTCTGAGCTTCAGCTTTGTAGACTTTTTCTTTTCTTTTTTTTTTTTTTTACTGTCATACAACCAGAAACAACAGAAATTTGAGAAGAAAGAAGGGGGTCTTTAGGTTTTATGAGCAACTTCTTCAAAATCTGGCAATAAAATAATATTTCTGTCTAATCAGAGCTGCCTATTCCAGGTATGAAATGGAAGCGTGCTGTACACGCCACCATCTATCACCCCAATAGAGAGAAACGTTAAATAGCGTTCTTCAATTAACCAAGATTTTGGTCCATTAGCAACAAGCTGCTAGATTTGGACTCTTCACTGATCTGATCCACTCCTCGCTAAATTATACATGAAATTAAAGAAGAAAATGATAATATCCTCTCTGGAAAAAAAATAGATAAGGGTTAGATGAAAGCAAGACTTTTTTTAAAAAAAGTAAGGAATTAAGATTGCAGAAAAGTGTCACTGTATGCCGTCTAGATTTACAGCAGGTTTTTTCGATTTAATTTGTCATTGCCCGATACATTACGCTGGGATTAAACTGTGCAGGGCATTAAACGCTGATTACAAGGTGATACTGTACTGTGGAAAGCAAATCACCTGCAAGTTGCTAAAATTTAGCCTTTGAAAATGTTTTAAGGGAATTAGTGTTTAACTAATGATTTTGACTTGTTAAAGTTACCAGAAAGGGAAATGAATAATCTTCGATAGCTTTAGAAAAAAATGCATCAAAAAGCTCTTTAAGTTTTAAGCTGAAATACATCATCTTTTTGCTACTGCATTGAGTAAAACAAAACTGCAAAGAAATTTTGGAGGATTCATCATGCTTGATAAATAAAACTTGAAAAAAATCATTTTGAAAATTAGGACTTTTCCTCTTTTTTTTTCTGCTGCAGCAATGACATGGCCAAATTAATTAATTGCATGACCTTTGGTTAAGCCACCCAAATTAAAAGTCCTTCCAGACTTAACTTTAGCAGTTAAGGGAATGGGAAGGTTTTCCCCCCGTTACCAGACGGATCGGGCTTTATGTTTGAAAGTTATTAGTACTCATCAGTTTCTCCCTAGCTGAAGCACGCTCATTTTCTCCACATCACTTTGGTTATAATCCTTTGGTTTAACACCTGGAGCACACATCCTCTGAGCTGCCTCCTTAATTATTTTCATCTCTTTTCATGTCAGCTTCCTCTGAACGATAATTATGTCACATCATAAAACTAGTCCTACAGTCACAAATAATAAAAACCTGACAGACAGTAACACTTGCACGGAACAAGGTGATTTATTTTAACTAAACAATTTATTGCCATTTAGTCCAATTAATTCTGCTTAATTATTTAACCTATTAATCAAGGATTAATGACATTGAATCTGAAGCACTCTATTATTATATTTATATTGCTTTTTTTTTTTGAAATTAGACTATTATTACGTCTCTTGCTCATTAATTTTCATGCAGCTGCCTATCTTTCTTGAACCCTTCTTTTCTCCAGTGTAAAGTTAATGCATGATTCAGTGCTAATGGCAGATCGATCCTGCATTACCCACCGCGCACAGTGCCAGGAGCGATCCCAGGTCCAACGTGCAGGGCACGGACTAGACCGTTTCATGGCGCTAAGAGGAGCCGTCGGGTGCATGGCAGCAGCACACCCTAAGCAGTCACAACCGCTCTGCCTCGCGCTCTACGCGCACCCCTGCCATCGGTTTCTGACGTTCTTCGCAACGCTGTCTTGTAAATATGCTCTCACTCCAAGCTGCAAGAGAGCAGGGCAGGGTAGAGATGGCAGCTCCATCCCTTAGGGCTCCTTTGACAAGATCCTCCAGAAGTTTTGACAAAAGCAACTGCTACAGTGCAAACTAGCCAAGACACTAAAATCCAACCTCAGGTGCAAGAGCCATTGGGAGAAGACCACCAAAGGGGCCACTGCTTCGCAGTCGCAGCCGAGCTCCCCCTGGAAATTACACATATTCGCAGTGCTTGGTCTTCTCTGCAAGTCCATCACGGCATGCTCTGCTGGAAACCGTTCTCTCTGGAAAAAAAAAAAAAATACAGAGCAAGCAACCATCATGATGGTAGCCTGGGACAGCCACGAGCCACCTGGAGCTGGCAGGTGGGTGCTGAGCACCGCACCCCCCAGCCGTCCCGCTCCTCCTCCCTGCGTCGCAAGTTTGGGCGCTGATGCCCAGAGCGGCTCTGCTTCGCACCACATGGCCAGCTTTGGTCCAGCAGAGCACACGGAGAAGCTCAAGAATTAGATCTGCAACTTTGGGGGCTCAGATTTCACAAGTCCTTGCTAAGCACAAAGCTGAATGAGATCACACCTGGGCCCCGGCCAGCAAGTAATGGTGCAGTAATGGTTTTATTGGATTTTTGAGAAGGAGCTGTTTGATTTTAGAGAGTCGGAGTCAACAGCAGCGTTCTTTGCTGCTAATCTCATTTTCAGAAGCACCCTGTGAAAGAAGATACCTCGTCAGAAAGCTTTGTTTGATTGCTCTCTGCGTATCTGGGGTTATATTAGGAGCCTGAGAAGTACCTGAAGACAGCCCGTGGCAATCTAGACTGAACTGTTACATTGTGAATTACTTCTGCACTATCAAACTTGCAGAAAGACACATTCCTGCCTTTCCAGCAAGCTGTTGACTTGATAGCAGGCAGTTTTCTCACTACAAGCTTTCTTCCATGCCTGTGCTGTTAGTTCTGAAGAAGCTATTTTCACAACTTTAAATCTTCCCCTTTTTGTTAAAAAATATATATACATGTATAATTTTAAACATGCAGTTTTGAGACATGCAGATGCAAGATGTTTCTATGGCAAGTGCTGCAGTTAACAAGTGCTGATTAGATATTGTCATTCATTTAAAATGATCAACTATATTTATCTTAAGCAAAAAGAAATAAGATGCAAAGTGCTGAATTTGACCTGGGTAAAGTTTGCCTTCATGGGGGGGGGGGGAGGGGGGGGGAGAAGAAGCTCTTAATTGAATTACAACATAACTTGGTTACAATCAAACAAGGATCTGCCCTGTTGTCCAGGAAACAGTTACTTTAAGAATCAAACTACCACCAGATGTGATGCAACAGCTCTTTATTTCAGTGCCTGTAACACAAAGTAAGGGCTTGCATTTTGACACCAGAACCATGCAAAGCACCTATACGCAAAAAAACAATACATTGAATACGTCTCTCTCCTGCCACACGTGGTAAATCCCAGCAGGAAGACTCAGTTTCCCTTTGCATTCTGCTCTATCCTTCCACAAATCAACCAGCTGTGAGAGGTGCTAACTAACCTTCATTCCAAACAAAACAATTTGCCACTGAACAGTATTTCACATTGTGCTAAATTGCTCAAATATGCTTCTGTAAACTTCATCAAGGACCCAGTTCTGCTCTTTTTACAAGGATGAAGTCCAGAACATCTCCATATATTGGAACAGACTTTAATCAGAGGTAATGGATCACCACAGTTGTATGAGAGCAGAATTTGGCCCAAAGGATGAATGTCTCCTCCAGAGAGGCCCAGAAAAAGACCTTTATAATGTTTATCCCCCAGACAAGAGGGATGTAGAGACTACAACATCCCCAGGCTCAGAGACTTGTCATATGCACAGAGAGGATAATTAGACACCCTGAACTATTACAAACAGTGGTGTAGAAAAATAAAAGGCATAAAATGCCGAACCGAAAAGGTTCCAAATAAGGCATCAGCAGGTCCCAACTGAATATGCTCCCGTTACATACGTCACCCTCCTAGCCAAGTGATTCAGACTAACGCATTAGGATTGTAATTCTGACCTCAACCACTAAACACCAAGAGCAACCAGAAGGGTTCAAGTTCTGTTTAAAAAACAAATAAAAACAAACAAAAACACAAAATAAGAAGTGTCTTTTTTTGGTAAATATTTCTTAGAAAATAAAAAAAAATTTAAAGCAATTTGTTTAAATGATTCTTTTTTAAAAAAAGATAACATTCCTGTAAAGTAAAAATATAGATAGAATATAATCTTTTTGTTTTTTAAAAAAAGACATTCAGTATCATGTCAGCGGATTCTGATCAACTCTTCATTAGTCTTCCACAATAACCGCTGCTCGTTAAGGCAAAACATCAGGTTGGCACCGTTACGACAGCTGAATCAAACCGGCTGAAGGCGAAGCAGAGCGGACAGCGCGCCGGCGTCAGCGAGGCCGCTTCTCCCGCACGCTGACCGAGCCGTCCTCCATGCCGAAGTAAGCCACCTCTGCCATGTCGATGAAGAGGCCCGTCTCCACCACACCTGCAAAACAAGGTTTCGCACACAAGTTAACACCAGAGCCACCCTGCTACTCAAGTGTTAAGATGCACCGAATTTGATGCTATTTATGCAGTTGCAAACAAGCTTTCAAATGTACTTCTAGTTCCAGTTCCATTTAATTATTCAGTGCTGACATGCTCCTTAGTTCACCGCAGTCATTAGCCGCGTGCTCCTTCTTTGCACGCTGCTGCCTGTATCGCAGTATCACACCAGGCAGCCCTAAGCCACAGCAAGGGCCCGTAAACACCCAGGCCAGCAGCTTCTAAACACGAGCCAGACCCGCGGGTTCAAACTGAGTCTCCAGGCTTTCTTTGCATCCAGTGACAGATTTCTCTGGGAATCTGAAAATGAAACTTCCCCTGGGAGAGGGATGAAAGCCATTTTCTCATATGGATAATGGTCTTTGAAACCACAGAGATCAGGACCACAGAGAAGCCCTAAGAGAAAAGTTAATTGAACCGTCTTCAGAGGAGTAAGGGCGAGATGGGTTGGAGGACAAAGATCAAGGGCTGGGGGGAAGCATCAAACTGTTGTTCAGTTGGTCACTCCTTAGATAAAAGGCCTAGGGACACTGTTAGCTCTGTTTTGAGAGGTATGAAATTCTCAAGCAACTTGACCGTAGGCAGTTTGTAATGAGGGGCCCAGCTCTGCAGCCCAACGTGTCTTTTCAACATAGTCGCTTGCTGACCGTGCACAGCATGCGGCTGACCAAGGCTCTGGCCTCGCCACAGACCCAGAGTGGGTCACCAACGCTCAAATCCCAGCTCCAGCCTGGGGACTGCCACGCTGTGGGAATTTATCAGGACTCCCATTGCAGCATGACCTGCACGCCCTCATATCGAACTTGACTTGTGCAGCCAAGCCCCCAAAATCAAGTATTTTTGAAAGGGAGGACAAGGGCTATCACGTGCACAAGCTGGCCAGAGCTCAGTTACCAATACATCCAGTCTTTGATTGCTCTTGCACCTCTGGCTAGCAAAGATGCTCTTCTCCCCTTAGCAGGCCCGTTTGAGCAGCAAATGAAGGAGATCATCTCTACATCAACATGACGGAGTTATGTTTCGTCACATGCCATTTCATTTCTCCTCCAGACCAGCAGCAATCATTGGTTTTTTCAGATCTGCTCCTGCCTAAAAGCTGAACCTGCCATCTACTGTTGGCTGCAAGCAAGTGCCAGGTAATTATTCCAGACTAAGCAAACACCAGGACCAACCAAGGCAGAGGTAACATTCTAGCAGTTTGGTCCTAGACAAGGAAGAAAGAAAATGGGTAAGTTTTCAGCAAATCAACCTTATAATAAAGCATTGAGGGAAGCAAAGCCAGAAACAGCTAGATGTTACCAGTGACTCTTTACCCAACCTATGCCCTGTGCTGGGTTTCAAGTTTTAATTTTAGTGCAAGGACAATATTTTGCCTATCTGCACAAACACTGAAGTTCGTGCAACAGAATCCCTACCCACTCCTCAGCGGTATGACAACACACAAGCAGTTGTCCTGGGGACTTCAGGACAGACAGGCATCAGGAATAAGCAGGGAGCCTCCAAGAACAAGGGGAGAAAAAGACTGAACAGCCAAGAAAGGGAGGACTGAAGGGAAGATTTTGGGAAGTCAAGTTTCCTTCTAAGATTGTTCTGTTTATAATTACACAGTTAAAGAAAAGAGATTGTTCCACAATGAGAATGAGCTGTGCTGCAAGGTATTTGGTCTGCTTCTAGAGCTCTAGGAGAAAACTTTCCCCTGTTTCTCTGTAAGAAAGTTGCCAATCTGTGAGTTTACAGCACAGCAGCTAAAACAGACATGGTAGTGGTGGTGGAGAGAGACTTTGGCAGCAGAAAGATTATTCAGTATTGTCACAAGATCCTCCAAAATCAAGGCAAAGAGATCAAGCAGAGACCGAGACTGATGCACACCCATTAAAAAAAGTATATAATTTTCATTTCCTGATGGTTAAGCCTTGAAGGACAGCATTTAAGAGCTTGTCTCTGCAGCAGAACATGCTCACAGGGCAATTCAACAGTATTCATGCAATTAGGTCCAGGGATTCAGTATCAAATATTTTATTTGGATGACATGAAACACTGATACACTCTGCGAGGGAATTAGAAACTGCAGTTATCACTCAGTGCAGTTCAACTCATAGAATTGCTAAGGACAAAGATGTGTCTATCTCATGCCTTTTTCCCGAAAAAGCCAGCAGCCCCATAATCTGGGCTTCTTTTGTGCTATGGAACAAAAGAGGCTGCATTTTGTTTAGAAACGGTTAATGTAAATGGTCAGTGTTTCTCTCTTGCACAGAAACAGCTACAACAACAGACATTTATACAGCCATGGCAGCAACCACATTAAAGATATGCTGCACCCTTAGAGCAAGGTGAGCCTCCAAACTACACAACAGTAACGGGACACAGTTGTAAGGAGTCTCTAGGAAATCATGTAACCCAGAGCAACCCCTCCCCTTCCAGGATCCACAAGTGTTTCCATTAAAAGCCCCTCTCTAAATGGGTAGAAGGACAGTAAGGAAGAGTGCAGGATTGGAAGCCTAATGAAGACGGAGGTGTTGCTCCCCTGGGATCACCCCAGGCTTTCACCACCATACGGAAATCCTGTTTGTGTACAGTTACAGTAATTCAGCTCATCCCTCCTATTCAGAGGAAGGTTCGCATGGTCAGGGTTTTCTAGCACAGATCAAGCTTTAGCCAACTCTCAGCTTTTAAAATTGGAGAAGTTACCTGGTATCATTTTTATAGCTGTGTTCACTTCACTCCATTTGTGAGCCTTGTCAAACTTCCAGTCCAGGATGAAGTTCCCATTGTCCGTCACCACGGGGCCCTGGGAAGCAAACTCATTTATCAGCACTGCAAGCTCCTGTTCTACCCAGCAAAGCGAGAGGCTGTCACATCTCCCCGGGCACAGCCATCCCCATCCCTGATGGAACGGTTTAAAGAGTCATCATTCAAGTACATCAGGACAGGCCACTGCTCCGCCCAAACAATTAGCCTGTGAACAAAATCCTTGCCCAAGGCAACTGCGAGATCCTCATTTTTCTGTGGAACAGTTACAAAGGATTGTTCTTTCTAGCATCCGTGTGGCTATTTCATCATTGCAATAGGGGACTTTTTCCTCATGAGCAAAGTCATATGAATAGCCTAGAAAGGCTACTACAGGCAACTGATGCCGAAATAAGATTCCACCACCACCAGTAATAAGTGTGCTATGATCTGCTGGATGCCATCAAGAAGTCTGGGAGCCAAAGGACTGCCGGCCTCATTAGTGCCCCAGATCTGCCCAGCACTTTCTCAAGCCCAACAGAAGGGGCAGTCAAGTTCTTTTAACAGAGACAGAAGGGGTTGAGAAGACAACACTTCAGTGGCACTGAGCAGGGTTTGCAACCACATATGCCAGGAGAGACCTGCATGCAAGACTGCATGGGTGAGATCCTCGGAGGACCTGACTCAGGCTGGCGCAGCATAGACGTGTGCTCCCCAAGCAAGGCTGGTCTCAAGTTCACAGAGAACTACTGGCTCACTCTTCTCAGGAGCCTAAATATAGCCTGATTCTTGGGCCAGGGGATTAAATGCATTAAATACAAGTATTATTTAGTAAGCCCAGTTGTTGCTGTAAGCATTCCTCTTCCTCTTCACATGTGATATGGGCTGGCTAAGCCTGATTGCGCCCAACTCAGAATAAGACTCTGGCAGTGGAGACAAAGCAGTTTCAGTCTTAATTTAGTCCAGCTCTAGCTCCATTTGGTGTGGGGTAGCCTGGGATGGAGCCTGAGCTGCCCACCTAAGTCAGGACAGTCTTTGACAGCACAGACTGCCCTCCATCTTCTAAATGGCACTGCAGAGTAGCAGGTCAAGGATTTGTAAGTGAGCAGATGGAGGCCCAGGGACAGTAAATATCATTCCCATAAACACAGAGCCCTCCACTCTGAAAAACAGAATGTACACAGCAGGGGAGAGAAATGCAGCAACCCTCAGATATGGACAGGACAGATGTGGTAGGTCTCGGGGCACTACCCAGGCAATCTCTCCTCGCCCCTGTTCAGGGGCCGTTTGCTTTAGGAGACGTACACCTGAGAGGCTTTCTATAAGCAGCCCCAACAGGTAAAGACATAGTTCAATAACAAAAGCGTAATTAGGGAGAATTGCACAAGGTGGGGGGAGTCACTTGCAGAAGTAAGAGGCCAAATTTGATTAGATGAAAGACCAGGTCTCTGGTCGTTTGCCCGGCCAGGTTCACATCACTCCTTTGGGGGAACTGGGGCTGATGAGGAACGCTTACCGCTTTGCTAACAGCCATCCGCAGCTCTGCGGCACCTCCAAAGTTTTTGGTGAGGGTTCTAGTGACGGGGACATAAGCCATGGGGATGACTTCAATAGGAATTCCCTTCTTCCACTGCTCCCCAAGGTTCTTTGATTTTTTCCTGCGGACATGGTTTGAGATGGGATGAGCATCAGATATTATGTCGCTAACAACATTAACATATTATCATATTATCTCTTGCAAACCCCCGAGGCATAAGGTCCTGGAGCGCACACATGTAAGAACAAGTTCAATGTACACAGCTCAATTTACTCATGAGCCCTGTTTTGACGTGTTTTGAACAAGCAGGACAGAAGTTAGCTTTTCTACAGCTCTGTGGCAGTCTTTACAAGAAGGGAAATTTATTCAGTGTTGACAACTACTGAGCTCAGAAAGAGCAATACAGCCATTTCCCCCCACCACCACTCCTAGAACCACAAACTCTGACTCCTAAGCAAGTCTACCGAGTTGAAAATTAAAACAGAAAAACTAAATTGTTTCAACACTGGAAGTCAAGCTCATTTCTACCTATTCTTGCTCTCTCTGACCAGCTGGAAGGAGAATAATGCTGTAACACAGGGGCATCCAAATTATCCCCTGTGGAGGGCCAAATAGGACAGTAATATTTCACCTGTAATCAGCAATAACAATGAAGCATTTTGCGTATCCTGCAACTATCTTCTCCTGTGTCAAGCAACCACTGCAAGAGAAGGGAGGATAATAAATAAATAACACAGTGCTTTGGTGTGCCCAGTGGCCCCAAAGGCCAGTTGCCTCTATCCCATGAGTGCTCTTCCTCACCACCATTTATCCACCTCATCCTTTACTGTTATATACATTTCAGCCAGCAGCTGTCTCCCACTACAATTTTACATGTGGCTCTGCACAAGATCACATGAGATTCTCAACACTACCCTGAGGAACATGTGCAGCTAGAAAAGACAGCTCAGAAGCCACCCGACAGCTGCCCCACACAGGCAAGCTCACCCGCCACCTTTGATAAGGTTGAGGTCACAGTCCACTTCGTCCGCTCCATCAATGGCAACGTCAAGCTATAAAAAAAGAGGGAAAACTTGGCTTGGAAACATCTCCCATGCAGCATCACAAAGCGCTGGTCTCTGTGCAGCTCGGGAAAGCATCAACCTTGCACAGGAAACTTGCAGGGAGGCAGTGAGGCCTTTTTTAAGCAGAGAGGTGCCAAGCAGCAGCAGAGATGTCACTAGAGCTGGAATCACCTGGACACCAGCCTGGCCAGAGATGAATGCCTGTGGAACAGTCACCCAGAGATACAAGCCCCAGCTAAATCAGACGTTTTCTCCACATGCGGAGGAAAAACGACCACTGGCCAGCAGTGCATTACACATCAGCCACGGGTCTTGTGACCTAAGGGTCAGCACACAAGCAGCAGGCTCCAGGGGAAAATCTCAGTGACACTTCAGCAATGCAATACTCCCCTGCTTCAGGCCAGCAAGTCTTAAACTGGAAGTACCACCAAACATCCAGAAGAAACAACTCAGTATCTTACCATTCAAAGGGACCACTCAGAGAGAAGCACTGCTTTTGGCTTTCACTTCGTGCTGTTAGCATCCAGGATTTAGGGTGTATTTGGTCCTTGTGAAGCAGAGGAGCCCAGCTCACCAGATAGGGCCAGTTCCCTGCCTCTGCAATCCCTACTCTACACTAGCCTGGATCCCACAAGCCAACCCTCAGTCCTAAGTCAAAACTTCTCAGCCAGCTTTGGGCAAATAAATCATTTTTTCCCCTCCACCTTGAGCTTGTTTTCACTTGTGTTCTGCAGCATGCCTGCCTGAACCATTGTCCTCAGAGGAGGCAAGTGAGCCTGACGTGTTAGCGAGGAGTAGGTTAGGGAAGGTCAGGTGAGGTTTCATTCCCACAGTTCCACTTACCTCTGGATGTCGGTCCAAGTCACTTAGTGTTAAGCCATTCTGCAGGATCAGCTGACGGGCCTGTACACCAAGAACACAGCAAACACCATTCACCAGCAGCAGAAAGCAAACTAGTTGTGTCATTCCCCTAATTCCAGCAAGGATGGAGTCTCTCTGGAAGACCTAGATCTCTCCATCCCGAGCAGCAAAGCTGCAACCATCAGCAGAAACATCTGACAAGAAGAAAATGCTGCATCCAGACTGGATGACTGAACTAAAATGGTCAGATGGTACATCAGCACTCCTGCGTCCAGGTCTTGCCAAACTAAATCAGAGGCCATATAAACTCTGGAGGGAAACTCTTGTATCCAAGAATAAGGGTAGATTCTCATTTGCCCCTCGTGCCCATGTGGACCCTCTCCTCCTCTTTGCCTTTGGCTGAAAAATGGGAGCAAGAAAGCAAAGTATTTAAAAATCACAGAAATACGGGACTAATGGTGAAAGTATTTTTTTATTGGTGGGTAAGGGGGCAAAAAAGAACACAACTCCTATCAAAAAAAGTGTGAGAAGCCTCTTGAAACAGCTTTGTGGATTGATCCACTTTTACTGAAGTAGCTGTGTATTTCCCTCTAGTGGTAAGACAGCACAGAGCACTCAGAATTACCCTCCACTTGGCTCATCAGCGTAAATGGAAGTTCACACTTACCAAATTTTAAATCGGTTCAGTTTTCAGCATTAAACAGTCACATGAGTGAGATTCCCTCCTTGCACTAACTCGGCCAGAGTTAGTGCAATTAACTACTTCCAACTATGCTTTAGCTTTTCCAGGGAAGTCCAGTGCTACAGTCTGGATCAATTTATGTCCCGAATTTAACTCGCTGATTACAACAAGGTCTATCACTCATATGTATTGTATCAGAGAAACATTAAGAAGAATTAGCAGATTATACTAAAGGTAATGAGATACGATTTGAATCTTCTGCATTACTGTGGCATTTCATGGCATGCAGTTTTGACTCCCATGGGCTACGGGCTCTTAAACAGATTGTGCACTATGACTGCCCTAATAAGGGCTCACTGAAGAAAAAACCAGATCTCCACCAGTGGATTTACATTCGTTACATGGTGTCTAGGTAAAGAGCTTTCAGGGATCTGGAAACTGAAACCACTGAAAAAACACCGTGCTGTACATGCAGGCAGATCCTGAACAGGCTTTGGGTCAGCATGGAAACAAGGCAGCTCTCTCGGCCAAAGATCAGGCTCCCTATTCGCATCGCGATGAGAACACACCAGCAGAAGTCAAAAGCAGAGCTCCCACAGCTCGGGTAAAGCAGCGGTAACCGCGTAGCACTTGTGCAATGCTAAACGGCCAGGTTAAGCCCTTTTCCTCAATAGTCCTGGATGCGAGCTGCCCAGCACCTGGAATCCAACATGCAGCCTGGACCATGGCATTAGCTGGGTGGAAAGACGGATCCGTTCAGTATTAGATGAGTGACGGGTCGCTGCCAAGGAACAGTCTCGCTCTGTGCTCTCGGCACACATCCAGGTGAGAAGAAACAATGCAAAAGCCAAGAGACCGATACTTACCCCAAGTACTAGCTTTACTGATGGTGGTGGAATAACCCAAACTTACAACAGGGAAGGGAGGAGAATAAAAGCCCACTGAAACCAATTCTTCCTTGCCAGTGACCTCAGGCAGCCATTTACACCTGTACATAGCGGAAATAAGATGCTGTTTTGCTGACCTGGGAATGCCTCATTTAGAATTGGTCAAGGTTCAAGGGGTTGCAAAAGATATGAAGCAGACCCTTGTCTGGAGGATTTTAGATCACACCCCTGCATGGGCCATCTCTTCCCTTTAACAGCAGTCTTTGCATTATTGGTAAAAAAAAAAAAAAAAAGCTACTGTTATTTGAACTTATCTCTGCATTTCATGACAGGGAATTCTCCGTTTTAGCTCCATTCCACATTTAGCATGTGAGCTTAAGCCACATGTTTTCACCATTACTTGTAAGACCTAGCAACCAAGGTCTCAGGAGCTCTCCCCTAGTTTAAAAGGTACATGAAAAGGTACATGATGTGTTGGGATAGAGATCACTTTAGACAGACCAGAGAGATGTTGCAGTGACAGTGCACGTATGCAACGGAAATACTGAGAGAAGTGGATAAAAATTTCTTCTGGCTTTTTACTTTTTGTCCTTTGTAGGGGGTTTGCTTTATATTCAGTCATTTATCATCAGTTGTTTGCAACACCTGAGAGAAGAGGGAAAAAGCCCTACCCCTCTGTACTTATACTTAAAAGAACATCTGCAGGGCAAGATGATATTATGTTTTCATAGGCTTTCAGGATAATTCAGGATGTCCCTAGCCCAACTTCTTGCTCAAAGCAGGGTCAGCTATGAGATCAGACCAAGTTGCTCAGGTTGATTATACTCACGGGGAAAAAAAAAAAAAAAAAAAAAAAAAAAAAAAAAAAAAGAAAAAGAAAAAAGAAAGGTTTTGACAAAGGTACAATCCCAAGGTCCACAGCAGGACCCAGAAAAGTAGGAGTCCAATTCCCAGAGCAGGACAGTGCCACCTGGCTTCCCAAAGCCTGCCCTGACATCACCTCTCCCTGCCCTAAGGGGGACAAGATGTGCAGCTGCTCTTCTGCAGCAGAGAGAGCAAAGCCATTTGCCTGAAGGCACGGAAGCAACTCAAGGCTTCCTGAGCAGCCTGGAGTTTTAACAAGCCCACAGTCTCCTGGCAAACTTCTCAGCAGCTTAGTATGAACCAGTCCCTGCAAAAGTTGCACAGCAAAGGAAAGATTAAGCTGATTTCTCTGCAGGAATTTCACATATAAGCCAGTTGACACATTCTGTCCTGAAGTTTCCTCCTGAAAACACAAGCGCCTGCTATTACTGCTTTTACCATGACTTTCACAGCTTTCAGGGCCTAATCCCAAATCAAAGGAAATCAGCCTAAGCGTCTCCCATGAGCTTTGCATTATGAGTCTGGTTGATCATGGTTAAGAGCATTTTTGTGCGATACAGCAGGATCCAGAGCAAGCCACACACCGACACTGGGATTACTGCTGTTATTACATGCTCAAAATACAAGCCTCCTGGCACTACAGGATCCAGGCACCTCGGGTCAGGGAAACACAGCACCAATGCTGCCAGCTTCACTAAATCAGTCTGCAGACTGCATCACAGCTGCTTTGGTGCTTTCAGTTAACCCACACAGCGGTGAGCCACTCCGGGGAGCATCGTGGTTACCTCCCACAACCAAACAGAAGATAACCTGCATGACTAACAGCAGGGACTAGCAAAAAGCAAAGGAGGAAAGCACTTACCTGAAAAGATGTAGGGATGCAGACAATTGTGAGGTTCTCTTGTTTAACCCGCTCAGCTGCAGGGAAAAAAAAAAAAAAAAAAAAAAAAGCAGAACTTGGTTTGTTCATTGCAGAGGCAAAACGCAGCAACTTTCTCTTTAAGAAAGCTCAGTTCTTAACAGCGCCTTTGAACCATGGCAATTACTTGCTCAACTTGCAAATAACTCAGTCAGGCACAAAATGCAAACAGGTGCCACCCTGCACAGGCTCAGGCTCTCCTTCCCAGCACAGCCCAAGGCAGCACGGGCCATTAACCTTTGCATCTCCAGCAGCAGAGGAGCAACGGTTGTGCCCAGTCAGCAGACCATCACCGGGGAAATTAGTCCTACTCCTCTCTCTCCCTCCATTAGACAGGTTTTACTGTGGGCCTCTTAGAGAGCTACAGCAGCTGTCTGAAAGGTTTTCTGGCTTGTTGCCTTTGAGACATCACATCCATTTATTTTAAAATATTTAAATATATAGCAGGGAAAGGGCTAATAAAATAAACTACGATAGTCCATTAAATGAAAGGAAATATTTCCTCCCTCGGGTTAACCTCAAATGACTAAAACCTATTACTAAGATATCATTATGGACAAAATGTTATTTAAGTAAGTATGGTAGATGGCAGAAGTCAACAGCCCAAGGGTATCAGCAACGGCCTCTCATGAGAACAAGCATGCGGGAAAACACGCTTCAAGGTAATGATACCAGTCGCAGGCGTTGAAGATGCCACGTATGGGTTGCGTGTTGTTAGCCCTCCGTATGATACGGGCTATAATACATTCAGTAGATATGAAAAGTCATATTTTGCAGCCTGAAACAGGCTTTAAATGCTATACATATTTATTCAGAAATTGAATCTGTGTTGAAGTCAGGAGCAGCTGTAACAGTGAGTCAAAGCCAGAAAGCTGAATCCCAACTCCTCAAATTCCTCACAGACAAATGTGTGTACAAACACGAGCTGGGATGAACGGGCAGAACAGGCAGGCCACACCACGATCTCTCCTGGTATTCAAAGCACTGTACGGTGCTCAGATCGCAGCCCTGCCGGCCGGCCGCTCTCCCAGGGCCGGAGCCGGAGCTCTGCCTGCCGAGCTGCAAGTCCTAAGGAGACTTTCCAGCCACGCAGAGAGCAGTCCAGCTGCAACACACTAAACTTCGCTTCCAAACAAGAGTCCTTTCAGCTTCTGATTGAAACTCTCAGGAAGGACAGGCTGATCTAGCAATCCCGACCCGCCGCAGCGGGCTGCTCTGTATGGTCAAGCAGAGCGTGGTGGCTCAAGCCCCACAAGGACTAGGTACGGTACCTTGACAAGCAAATTTGCCCCAAAGCTGAAAGTGTCCTTTAGAAGCCTGCAAAGGAAAAGTTTATCCGTGTGCCTCATTAGAGAGGGCACCAAGGTTTAATTAGCCTCACAGTCACTCTCCAAAAACACATCTGTCTTGCTTTAATATTTTGCAAGGAGAGAGAAACTTTCTGAATTATACCTTGAGTAAAATGTACATCCGGGTCACATAGATCAGTCTAGCCACAGGGCATAACAAAACTGCAGCGGGAGTCAATCCTTATTTCCATTATACCTCAGCAGGACCCTTGATATGAATATGGATGTGAGCAAGGAACATCAGCTGCATACAAATGGGTTAACGGAAGCAGAGCAGCTGCATGGCCCGAAGCCATAGAGCAAATCAGGACAGGGAACTAGACAGAGGGGTTTTAGCTCCAGTTTTTGGTGGATGCCAGTAAATTGCATTACCTAGTTGTATGGGGAGAACAGGTGGCAAAGCACAGCCCTGTTGAACAAAGTCAAGGAAATTTTTAGCTCTTCGGGACTCTCTATGCAATCGAATTGCAGCATAAGTCCCAGCTTTAACCTTCAGCCTCAAGCATGATACAGCAGCCAGCAAACACACAAGATGCACAAGCACTAAGTCCGCATCTTCACGATTTAGGCCTGGTTTTTGATTAGTTGGGGTGGCTGGACAAGAGGATTTTCTGCCGCGGGAATGACACGAAAGGGAGCATCCTACCTAATCGATGCACTGCATGGACAATTGTGGAACCGCTTCCGATGCCAAGAATTTGATTGTTCTGCAAATCAAAGAGAGACAGGAGAGAGCTGTAATCGGGGGCTCGGTACAAGGTCTCGTCTGCTTTTCCCAATAGACTCTATAAAAACATACGCAGGAGGAACCTTGCTCAGATGAACCCTGAAACCCAATGTATAAGCACATCAGATAAGAAAGAAACCCATTGCTCCAGCGATGGCAGAACTACTTTCTGGTCTTAGCCGGGCTCGTTAAGGGATTTTAAGCAACTCAACGGCTCCTTATAGGACATGGAGTTATTTAATACTGCTACAGTCTGACTCTCCAGGCATTCAATGTACACTTGCTGCTTGTTATCGACACAGGAAGTCGAAATTCCAGTTAATCCTTGAGGGAGCGTGAAAAGTTCAGCTCAAAAGACATAGTTTTCCTCCCCCATGAGGGCCTACTGCAGAGGAAGAAGGAAGCCTGAAAAACACTTCCCATATCACCACGCTTGCACAAGGACCTCAGAGCTCAGCCTTCAGACATTTCCTCCCAGCAACATCCCCCTTAGGAACAAACAGCGCAGTCTGCAAGCCAAGTCCCAGCACGGGCCAAGGCTTTTCCTGCTGGAAGCAGAAGACAGTCAGCTCCTGCTGCAGCTGCCCTCACACCCTCTCATGCAGGAAAGCTGGAAAGCTCAGACAAGACCGCAGAGGAGTTGAAACAGCCTCACGATAACATCTCCCAAAGAAGCTGCACAGTAAAAGCACCCATTTGCCACCAACAGTATTGCTAGTAAACAGCGCTGCGGCATCAGCGGCCAAAGCAAAGCGCGCAGGAGCTGTTCCTCGAGTATAGTAAAACCTGCCCTCCAAAACAGAGTATGTAACTGCCTGCACAAGAGTCTAGTAACGCACTGGAAAGATGGGTAAGCAGCATAGGCCACATTTTAACCACGGCTCAGCCCTGGACTTCTTTGCCTCTGGTCTGGCTGAAGAGTGGATCACTTCAGTTCCATCCACAGGGCAGAAGAACCTCTAAAACTTGCTGCAGGATGAGGGTGGAGGTGTAACTGTGTTATGCTCTAAACTAGTAGATCCCCTTAGCCTGTGCTTATTGCTGTCTCAGTATCCAACCCACTGAGAGCTTCCTGCAGCTTCTCACACACTTCTAATTTGCAGTGTACTTGACCCCTCTCTGCATGAGATCCAAAGCCTAGATTGACTGAAGGAGGCACAATACCACTAAAGAGAATTTGGATGTGAAAGACTTCAACCCAGCCAGAGATTCAGTACATTCATCAGACAAGTCAGGAGCTTCCTCTCCATGCCCAGCAAACCCAGAGTTTGGCAGCCACGCACAAAGCCATATCCAGAGTATCCTACTGGGTTACAAGCCTACCTGGAAAGATGTAGCTCACATCAGGTCACTCTCCCCTATGACTAGTGATTTCCTTCACTTCTGCAGGTTAAAAGTTTAAGGAAAAATAAAACATTCCAAATCCAGTACAAAACCAGAGACTCATGCTATGTTACAGCCCTTACTAACTCCAAGTCTGCAAAAGAAGGGGAAAGCAGCAGATCACAGCTGTGAGTTTGCAAGGCTGCCAGCAGCGCTACAGCATAGGAGAAACCCAATTGCTCTCAAGTTTCCTGGGCTTCCTTTCCCTGGCAGGCAGAGCCCAGCCCAGCATCCCAGCTGTAAAGGACGAGCGAGGCTGACAGAGTTGGAAACACCACCACTACCCATACTGTGCCAAGAGACTTGTTTTGACCTTGGAAGAAGCAGTTTCATCTCCTTGCCCTCATTTTGACTGTGTGGGACAGCTTCTTGGAGCAGCTTGATGCCCTAAAGGGATGGTAAAAGCCTCAAAATCAGCAGCTCCATTCTAATAAAGTGGCATCAGCTCCCAAAGCCACCAGCCCATCAATGGCAATAAACCTGAAGGCATTTATCACTGCTGAGGGACAAAACACCCTCCCTTAGGCAGTGGCAACACCTTGGGCTAAGCCAGTTTCCCAAAACAATAGGTTAAGCCGGTCTAAACTGGTGCTGTCACAACCCCAGCCTCTCCTATCCCAACCAAGATCTCCCCCTTGGCAGCTCCCCCCTCTACCCAGGGCAGGGCCAAAACCCATCTGCTTTCAAAAATAGGTGTAGGATGAGCACTGGTGAGAACGAAAGCACGAGGTGAGTGTGCAAGGGGCAGGTCCAGCTCACACCACCGAGGAACAACATCCAGCACAAAGAATGCAATTTCGGGTAGCTCAGTAAAACCTCGGGAGACCCATGGTTTTCCAAGGCCTGAAACTAGCATTTACACGAGCAAAGAGCAGGAGGAAAAAAAATGCAAAAACCCAAGTTTCTTCTTACTGACATTCAGTGCTCTGCAGCAGCAGGATGCAGCACCCTCACCTCACATTTTTGCTTCTAACAGAGAAGTTAACAGGACCTGTGGCAGAGCCCTGCCTTTAGAGGTATTGTATAAAAGCAGGGCCAGCTCTTCCCCAAGCAGCTTACGGCTCTAAAGCCCTGATCCTCGTGCTATCCACACTCCTACGAGAGCATTCACGCTGAACAGGAGCGCCGTCCTTGATCTCAAAGCTCATTCGTCTCCAGGGTCTCCTCCAGATATTCCTGCTCTGTATTACAGAGTTCTGCTCCCACAGCTGCACTGGGATAAGCACTGTGGACAAAAACACTGACATGGCTTTTAATTAATAGTAAAAGGCTCTCCTCTCCTAAATCCACCCGCTCATCCCTAGGTTTTAAATCAGCTGCAGGCTGTACAAGGAACTGTTGTACCAGTGCAGCTAGGGGCAGGTGCAGAAGAGGATGGCCAGGAGCAGCAACAGCTTAATTTAATAGCGGTACCCACTCTGCGGTATCGACAGCAGAAGTAAGTTGGTCTGTTTTCTGCTGTCGGGACCAGGAAGGCTGTAAATCCTGCAGGGACAGGACATCTCCTGAAAGATCCGTCCAGCACAACTTAACCCTGAACTCAGCACAGTCTTCTGCACATCCCCACAACTCGAGGGCAAAAACAGAGGAGCAGCTGTGTTTTTAGGAGATTACACCACTCTCTTCATTAGCACTGATAGCTTTAATGGCCAAACAGCTAACTAACTTTTACAAAGAGCAACTCTGTCCTCCTGAGGAGGGTGGAAGGTGAAACAGATTTTCCTCTAATAGCTGAAGCCATCTAACTCCTTTACAGTGACTCTAAGTGCTTCCCCACAACGGTTTCAAACCAACATTACCCCACCACTGGCTATTTTACTTAATCAGCATTATTAGCCAAGCCCTGAACTTTAATCAGCTGGAACAAGGCCAGAAACACCACCGTAAGTTTGCTTGAGCACAAAATAGCTCAAAGGTCAGCCTTTCCTCTAGAAAAAAAGCCCCAAATTAAGAATCACATTTTACCCAAGACCAACCGATCATCCAGCTCTCGATAACCCCCAGCAGCAGTCGCGCCCCAGCTCCTCAAACCACTCCACACCTCGCAACCCAAGTCCTTCCTCTTGCCAACTGTCAACACGCAATTTTCGGGCTGGGTTTCGCTAAGAAAGGAGGTTTATGCAATCACCAGTCAATCCCTTGGGTTATGTCCCACCCCGCATAAAACTTCTGGGTGCGCCGGGAGACCCCGGACTCGCAGAGAAAGGTGCACCCAGGCACAGACCTCCCGGTGCCGCGCTAGAGCAGAGGCTGCAAAGCGAGCGAAGCGCTTACAAGGCACCGCGGAACCCAGCAGCAACGCAAGGCACAACCCGGGCAGCAGAGGGGATGGGTTTTTCTCTTTTTTACTTCCCCCCCCCCCACCACCACCTCTAAGTGCAAACATTTAACTCCTTAGCAGGGAGTTTCACCACGGCCGTTGCAGAAAGGCTCACAGAGCAAACACCGCAGTGCTGAAGCACTGCCTGATCTTAACCGCGGAGCCCCCAAGCGCCGGGGGCAGCGGTGCAAGCTCGGGATGCAAAGCGGGTGCGGGGGGCAGCAGCGGCGCTCGCCGCGCCTGCACGGGGCGGGGGGGGGGGGGGGAAGCCGTTTCTGCCCGGTTTCGCGGCCCAGCGAGCGCGGGGAGGGGGCTCTCACCTGGACGTGCTTGTCCACGGCCGCCCAGGCGGCCAGCCGCTTGGCCTCCTCGGCCATGATGCCGCCGAGCCGCCCGCCGGCGGAGCCGCGCCTGCCCCCCCCGGCCGCCGCCGCCGCCCGGTGCCGCCGCGGCGGGCGCGCAGCCCCCAGCGCCGTGCAGCGGAGCGGCGCGGGCAGCCGCATGCCGCGGCGCCGCCCGCCCCCGGGGCTCGCCCGGCCCCCGGGGCTCTGCCCGCGCCGGCTGGAGGTCGCCGCCGCGACCGGCTCCTGCCGCCGCCCCCACCGGGCGCCTGGGACTTGTAGTGCCGCCGCCCGCCGACTACAGCTCCCACAATGCTCGGGCGCCGCGGCACCGCCCCGAGCGGCCCGGCCCGGCTCGGCTCGGCTCGGCTCGGCTCGGCTCGGCTCGGCTCAGCGTGGCCCAACGTGGTTCGACTCAACTCAGTCCAGCTCAGTTCGGCTGGGCTCGGCCCAACTCAGCTCGGCTCAGCCTGGCTCGGCTCTGCTCGGCCCAGCTTCATTCGGTTTGGCTCAGTTTGGCCCAGCTCGGTTCAGCTTGGTTCAGTTGGACCCGGCTCAACTCAGCTTGGCCCAACTTGGCTCAGCTCAGTCTGGTTCAGCTCAGCTCAGCCTCACTCAGCTTGGCCCAGCTCAGCTCGGCTCAGCCTAACTCAGCTTGGCCAGATTCAGCTCAGCTCAGCTCTGACTTGTCCCAGCTCGTCTCGTCTCAGTCTCAGGGCGCACAGGGCTGCAGCGTTGAGTCTTTGGGAGCAGAGTTTTGAGAGACGAAGCCCTGAAATGACTCCCCCTCGCTGCCAAGCTTCATTTTAACGTGTGGGAGAATATGGTATGTTGGACGTGGAAATGCTGGGGGAGAAAGCGGGTCATGGAGGCACCTGCCGACCTCAAGCTACAGGGTTGAGAGTGGCCCGAGCCGTGTCCAGCTTCCCAAAGGCCGCTGTGCCCCAACTGGCGCTCCAGCCAGGCAGCACCTCGTGCGCCGGGAGCTCTCCTATATTCTGTATTCCTGTACGGATGGGCAGGCCAGGCCAGGTCCCTGACAAAAGACGTTGGCCCTCAGACCACAGAGTTATCTAACGCTCACTGGAGCTTATCCCAGCTTGCAGGAGGGCCAACGTAAAGCCTGATAGAGGTTTCCAGTCAGGGAGCACATAAACCCTTTTTTCCATTTTTTGTTTCCTGGTATCCTGCATTGGAATCCATTGAGATTGTTCCTGGGAGAGTAACAGGGAGACAAGTCAGCGGTCAAGTACTTCCACACCACCATTTGCCCTCCTGGGAACCTAGTTAAGACCATGCTTTGGCATCTCATACTGGTGCAACCCCACGGAGATCTATGAGAATTGCAGGCGTTTGCCACTTACTGCTCGCTCCAAGGTCACAGTGAGCTGAGAAGGATTTTTTATTATTATTATTTGCACAATAGAAGAGCTGCTTCTCTTTGTGTCTGTTTTCTTTCTTTTAGTTCTGTGTGTGCCCAACTTGTTTTGTTGCCATCCTCTGCAATTCTGCAGTGATTTTTAAGGGCTAGAAATTATCCTTTCTGTTTTCCCTGGGTAAGCAAACCAGTCGTTGAACAGTGGGGTTTTACTTAAACAGAGACTCTATTACCACTGCCCAGGAGTATCCGAGCAAATTAGGCTTTACCTTTCCATACAGAGCAGGTGACTTGCCCTTAAGAGCACGTGATGGCCATGCAGAATAGTTTAGAGTTTTCTATTAGCTGGCAATGATTTTTCCTGCAAATTAAAGTGCAAACACACATTTAATGAGATTTGTATTTCAGAAAAACTCGGCCGTAAGTACTGTGTTCTTCCAAAATGCGTTATCATCAGACCTGAAGGAGAAGGTGACTGGATTTTGGGGTTACTCCTTTCATTACCCGAATGTTTGACTGCTGCCTGAAGTGGAAACACATGCTGAACAGTCGTGGGGGTTTTGCATTGATCAGGCAGCCCATCCTTACATGTGTGTATCTCAAATCCCACTGGAGTGGGGAGTGCTAGCACTAACGTTAAGTACGGTTGAGAAACCTGTTTGTATTCTCACAGCAATTACTGGTAGCTTTGGCTTGAAACATATCTCTTACAGTGCATACACCTGGAGGAACACAAACATTTCCACTTACAGATAATGCTGTTTTTCTGTTAGCATTTTCTCTGAATCTGTTGGCGAGTTACAGTTTCAGTGAATGCAGGAAAATCTTCTGTAGAAAATTGAATTTATGATGTGCTGAGAATTGCTTGTGCACAAAAGGAGGGCACCGGACTTTCAGAATTGAATTTTCCTCAAGTTTCAGTGACAGACAGCTCTATTTGCAAACAGCTCAAAGTCCTTTCGTACAAGCCTGTGTTTGCCCCTTGTCAAAGCCCTGCTGGGAGTCAACTCTAGTTTTCCCTGCTTCAGTGCAGAGGGAGGTGTTTGAACCTGCTTTGTCTGAACAGGCATTTTCCTTGTCAAACAGGGTGGGAACTGCTGGATGTTACCCCTAACAAAATGCCACACTGGTGAGCAGAATGGCTTGGACCACAAGACTTGCAAGAGTAGCTGTATGATTCTGGGTGGTGAATTCTGCATCTAAGGCTGAAATTACATGTTAGGAAATTACACAGTAGCTGAGAACTTGATGCTGTCAAAACCAGAAGATATTGTTCCTTACTTTCCTCACCCAGCTTCCACTCTAGTCTCGGATATAGTTTGTGCTGCCTCTAGCATTCCTCTGACCCTGTGCTGAGCTGATTCACCTTGCCACACCAGCAGAGAGCAGTTTCTTCTTTCAACATGAGTGAGTTGAACTGGCTCAGACAAACTTTACACACCTCCCTGAAGGGGAGTTGCATATCTGGCTTAAGCTGCTCTTGTTCAAGACAGCAAATGCCCCCAAAAGGGACATTCCTACACAGTGAGAGTGGGAAGGCTGCAGGACAACCTTCTGCAGCAGGCTTTGCCCATCTTAAACCTGTTATGAGAGCGCACACTAACCTGAGTGAAATCCTAGTGGAGACATAGCAGTCCCTGACTGTCAGACCTGTTTATCCAATTAACTGTATGTCCCTCTCATTCGATAGTGGCATGAAACAGCTAGAAGTCAACAAGACCTGTGAAGGTAAAACTTCACGAACATACCAGAGAAACCAAGTGGAAGGTAGAGTAGTTGAAAGCACTTCTAACTCATTTTTCCAGATAAACTCTTTTTCCGGTTGGCAGTAACTCTCCAAGCCTGTTCTTCCAATCATGTCTCAGCAAATATATTCTTGCTACCTCATTTTTTATCCTGCAAACTCCAGTTCAGTGTCATTTCTGCTGGATACCACCTACTTCACTTCTTGTCTCTGTTGGGATCCTGTTGGATGAAGAATTGCTTGGTTTTGTTCTGCTTATGAAAAGAAATCAGCGGGGGGGGGGGGGGGGGGCTGGCATATCGGTTACGATGTGTGCAGCTTTTCGACAGTCTGAATTTCCTGGGGGAAAAGGCAGGCTATAAATGATCGTCTTGCAGGGGACTATTAATGGCCTTTGGTACAGGGCAGCCACAAGGTGGCATGCTGGGCTTTCATTGCTGTGCCTTGCTGCTCCAACAGCAGGTTCTTCAAGAAAAGCTGGCAGTTTAGATGCGGAGTTACGTAGGCTTTGATTTCCAGATAAATGGCTGGATTTAAAGTTACTGTCATATGACTGCAATAGCTCTCTTGTGTCAGTCAGTCTAAACAGAATGGAGAATGTGAGTCATGCTTTGCAATGAGCAGGAAGTTTGGGTTTGTTGGCACAAGTTTTTAATACAGACAGGAAATCATACTATTGGATTACAGTGCTTGGTTTATGGACTTGCAAACAGTACCATCCATGTCTTAAAGAACTAAGTTTCCAGACAGAAAAGTGAGAGCTTTTAGATCATGATGATTTTTATTCCTTTTGCTGCAGTGCTAAGAAACATAGATGAGGAGCAGCTTAGAAGAATATACGGACTCTCCTGAAAGCTGTTAACAGCCCCCATAAAATAAAAGGCAGCCTTTGTCAGACTGCTGATCTGGGGCAGGGTAGCAGGAGGAAATACAAGAATATGAGTTAATACTCATGAGTGTGCTAAGGACACTTGCACAAGGTACTTCATGTTTTGCCTTAAGTGCAATAAACTATCATGAACCAGGACAAATGTAGAAGTGTTGATCTACTTGTGAAGTATTCAGATATTCTAAAACTTGCTGTGGTCTGTGGTTATTGAGCATCTGTCTCTAAGCCCCTTGAAAAACTAGCTGGGAAAGAGAGCAGTTACTGCAAAAAGGATGGCAGTGTACACAATCTCTAAATATAATGGAGTTTTAAATTTAAACATATTGGAGCTACCCTTTGACATGACTGTTCACAGCATTGCTATGCAAGAAAGATTAATTTAAATGGGAACAGGTGCAGGGGAGGGCCAGTGAAAGGAACAGGGGAACAGAGAGCCAAAAGTGCAAGGAAAGAATAAAAGCCTCTGGCTTGGTTTGCCTAGCAAAACAGAAAGAATGTGATTACTCCTTACAAACATATGATGGGGCAGATACTCAAGAGAGAGGAGTTACCTAAATAAAGAAAATATTAGCACAAGACCATATGTATATAATAAAAAATGTCATTCAAGTTACTAAAAATGACAGTTTTCTAACACGAGCTGCTTGGCATGTGGCACAAGGTAAACTCTTTTGGACTTTGTTAAAATGAATGAAGCCAAAAAAATCTCTGGATTGCAAGTCCATGGTTGTCTGGGGACCAGTGTTCGTGACCTGACTTTGCATACATCTGCAGCTGTTTTTTCCAACTCACAAAATAGTGTGAGCAAGAAGAAAAATTTAGAAGCTTACAAAAGACAATTCAAAGCTCTTCAAAAAGAGCTCACTGAGCGGTCAGAGAGCCACATTTCCAAAATCATGACAGAAAATACTTTGACTATTCCCGTTTTAATGGCAAGCTGGAGAGAATGATTAAAAATAATAAACAGCCAACATGAGGAAAATGGGAAAGAAATAGTTGTTGGTATAAGTAAGAAGTTAGGAAGAGCAGACTAAGGTTATTGTGAGTGAAGCACATCAAAGGAAATCCATAACCAGCAAGGCTATGCCCAGCAAAACTGCCTGAAAACTGCCTGAAACTGCCCGTTACTAGATGGACATAATTAAAATGTCCATAACAATGCAGAGTGTTCATTGAACATTTATGATCTATGCTTGTAAAGAAGCAGGAAGATATGTTGGTGGATCACTTAACAGCAACGTGATAAATCCCAGTCCCTCAGTAACCAACAAAGCTCTGGTCTTCTAGGGATGGTTGTTGCCTACTAGCTGTGAAATAGCAAAATTTCTTTCCTGTATACATTCATCCATAGTAAACTTTAAAATACTAGGGCAATTCTATAAAAGTGCCAGGACAGTCTCTGTCTTCAGACAGGGCTCTTGTATGCTATGGGTTAGCTGTAGATGTAAGAACAGTTTCTGGCTAAATACTGGAAACGATGATGATTTGTGATTCAATTATTAAAATTAATAATGATTAAATACATGATTCAATCATTAAAATTAGTAATGCCAGCCGGAAATCTAATAGAAACCTCATTTCAGGCTTGAAGAAGGCAAGTCTTCTAGAAAAAAGAAAGCAAGGCCTTTTGAAATTAACTTTTTAAGAGTAATAAACTTATTTTTTTAATGAAAACCCAGCATAATACAGCATCAGTTAAACATATACTGAATATCGGCCACCAAGATGGTTTTTAGGACTGCCTATAAACCATTGCTGAACCAGGCTACTTCTAATAAGATCCCTCCAGGATCAGTACTATCTGGGTATGTAACCATTATTTTCATCAGTCATTCAGAAGTAATATAAAATCACTCCTAACACGATTTGTGGCCGGCATCCGCACCGGCAGGGCGGTAAATTAGGAAGAGGCGGGAATGTAGGAAACTGGCTCCAAATAAGCAGAAGGTGCCTTAAGATGGTCAAATGTGACGCCCCGAAGCTCTGAAGGGAGCTGGGGAGCTACCAGCCCGGTGAAGGGGGCCTGTGAACACCAGGGGCGCAGAGCTGGACCGACTGCGGCGGGGCCTGGAGCCGGCACCAGGCCGGCCCCGGGCAGCGCTCCCTCAGGCAGCCCCTCGCCGCCCGTCATGGCGGCGGCCCTCACACAGGCGAGGGCGGCCGAGGGGCGTTCCCGCTCCTTCCCGCCCGGCGAGCCCATTTCGCCCGCAGAGGGGCCCTTTAATTCTCCCCCGCCGCCAGAGCGCTTGGTGCGCGCCGCTGAGCCCGCCCCTCCCGACACGGAGAAACAGCCACGTCTCCAGCCCGGCAGAGGGCCGGTCAGGAAGGGGCGGGGCCGCGCCCCGCGGCGCGCCAGTCAGCAGCACGTGTGGCGTGCCGGCTCCACCAATCCGCGGGCGGGTCGGTGAATCATGCGCTTTTGATTGGCCGCGCAGGCCGGGCTAGGGGGAGGGGGGAAGCCGCGTGACTCCGATTGGGCCGGCGGCTCTGTTGACAAACACCGTCGCCGCGTTCTTTCCCGCCCCGCCCCGCCGTCGCGCCAATCAAGCGGCGAGGCCGGTCGGAGCGACGTCCTTCTCGCCCAATGGGCTGCCTTGCCCGCTGGAGGGGGCGGTGTGGCGCCGGGCGCCGGTACGTGGCGGCGGGGCGGGGCGCGGGGCGGGGCGCGCGGCGCGGGTGGGTGGCGGCGCGCGGCGGGCGCCCATTCTGTGGCGGCGGTTGGCGTGTCCATGTCCTAACGGCCGGCGGCGGCGGCGGTTGGCGTTCATGTCCTAACGGCCGGCGGCGGGTGAGGCGGGGCCCCTCCATGCGGGGGCCGCGGTGCCTCAGCGCTCTGGCCGCCTTCACGGTGCTCGTGCTGCTGGGGGCGGCGGCGGCGGGCGGCCCGGAGCCGCCGCCGCCGTCTCCGCGGAGCGATGCTGCGGCTGCCGAGGCCGCTTTCGGGCTGGGGGCGGCCGCCGCCCCCGCCGCGCTCCCCGCCGGCCCCGCTGACGTGACGGTGGAGGACGATGAGGCCGGCGTGGCCGCCGCGGCGCCCGGCGAGCAGGAGCCGGACGAGAGCAGCGAGGCCCGGAGCGGCGGCAGGTGGGCGGGGGTCGGGTTATGGGGGTGTCGGGGAGGGAGTCAGTGCCCGGGGCGGGGGTCGGGGCGTGGAGAGAGGAGGCGGTGCATGGGTCAGCGCATGAGAGTGCCAGGGTGGGGGATCAGTGCACAGGGGTGCATGGGATGGGGGTCGGTGCATGAGGGTGCACAGGATGGGGGGTTCAGTGCATGGGAGCCCCGGGGTTGGGGGGCAGTGCAGGAGAGGGGGCGGTGCAAAGGGGTGCTGGGAATGGGCGTAGCGCCAAGTGGGTGCCCGTACACAGGGATGCTGGCATGGGGGTCGGTGTCTCGGGACGCAGGGTCGCGGTGCAGCAGAAGGAGCTGGGGGGTAGCAGAGGGGTGGAAGCGGTGTGTTGGGTACAGAAGGTGAGGGCGCACTGTGGGGGAAAGGGCTTTATAAGGTCGGGGGCTTAGAGCAGAAACGGTTTGGAGGGGGGTTGTGGGCGAGCTGGCGGAGGGAGCAGTGTCCTAGAAAGGGGGTTTGTGGTGGAACAGAGGAGTCAGGGTGCTGTGACCTAGTGTGCAGGGATTGAATACAGGCAGCAGGTTCATGGTGCTTGAGGACCTGACTGTCCCCGAAGTAGTGGTGGTGGTGGTCATGAAGAGGCAGGGAGGATGTTTTAATTCTTCCTGTGTGCCTGAGTTGCTAGATGCCATCCCACTGAACATCTGGCCTGCCTGGCTGTTAGCATGATAATACTGAGTCCGATTCCTTTCTTGACTTGTTACCAAGTGATGGTGCTGCGCCTGCTGTGAGGAAATCCAAAAGCCAAGGCACTAGTCTTCCCTATCTGTCCTCTAAATTCTTTCCAGCGCTTGCACCTTGGAGTTGTTCAGAGTATAGTATTTCTGTCATCTTTCTTTTAAACAAAATGCTGTTCTCTTGTTTACTTAATTGACTGTTAGACACAAGTGTTAGCGCATGCTTGAAGGGAAGAAAAGCATGCAAGACAAAGTGCGGACAAGTTTCAGAATACAACAAGGAGAGATAAAATATTTGATAAGTACATGTGGCACAAAGCTCTAGCAAAAGGAAGAATCTAATGAATGACTCAAATGCAAAAATGCAAAAATGAGCTGTTCCCAATCTGTTTCTGAATTGGCTGAGAAAAGATGAGGTGATAAGCCGCAGCTAGAGTTGAGAGGAGGGAAGGCATGACTAAATGCTCTATTTGAGAAGGTGTTCTAAAAATGAAAAGCCTGAGCTTTCTGTTAGTATACCCAAGCACTCATTTAGAGGAAGAAACTGACTGACAACTCTGCATCCTGTTTCCTTTAAGGAAAATATAGTCATCTATTAACAGAATCATTCTTTTGTGTATCGGGTCATCAAAAACCTAGCTAGTTTATTACAGTTCTGCTGTAGTGAGTGTGGGGAGTGTGTTCATTTTTTAATACTCTTAAAAATTATTTAAAAGTGAATATTCTGTTTGATTACTGGAGTTAAATAAAAACACTGTAGATATCCAATCTAATAACTTAAAGTCTAAGATTAAATGTATCTGTTCTGTAATTGATTATTGCATTGGAATAGATTTGCTGTCATGAACTTTAAACAGAACTGCTGTAGGGTCATAGTATTCTCCTTCATTCTTTTCTTTAATTTTTAGCCTCTATATTTGAATTGTATGCTCACCCCAGCAGATTGTTCTTCAGCAATAAAATACCCATTTAGTATAACAGGGTGTGTAATCTGAAAAAAAAAAAATCTGTTCTTCTTGTTGGAAAATGAATGTAATCCTCTGGTTGTTGAGAAATCTTTCTTTCCTAGGAGAAAATAAATGTAATGGTTAGTGAGTTACTACTGTTCCTTACATACAGACATGCAGAATTGAAATCAGAGTAGCTGTTTAGAGTACAAGCTTGACAGATAGTCAACAGTACATATTTGTAATTTGTAATGGCCCTTGAGTCCACTATTTTTTTTATTTTTTTTCCTAAAGCAGAATAGAGAAAAATGTTGTACATAAATGATGATGATAAGCTCTTCTTTCATTTGTTAATGAAAACAGCTCCTTTGAATGGATGTAAATATTTTGTTGAGTGAAAGAGAATAGACAAGCTCAGTAAGCGTTCCTCTTCTATCCTGTTTACACCTTCTCTCTGATGGATTTTTCCCTTGCAATCTTTTTGCTGTTCTCTTTGTAGGTAAATCAGATACCTTCACTTCTGCAAAGTAGAACAAAGCTGTATTCAAGCCATCCAGTGTGATGGAGCTCATAACAGGATGTAGACAATGTCTTTAGGTCCTAGGATTTGCATTTTATAGAAATAAGTGAAAGTCTGTAGTTGATTTTTTTTTCTATAGTTTAAAGAGAGAAAGCTGTAACTGCGCTTCAATAGCAAGCTCACGTCTGCAAGTGAAAGAGGACAGGAAATGGTAAGAAAGGATTTTCGTCTGAGTATAGAGATTATTTATAGTTGGATGAAAAAAGGGTAAGTCCAGGTGTTTTTTCGTATTGACAAAGTGCATATCAAATCTGACTGTAGTATTAACATAGCCTCTGATAGCTGCTGCTATTACAGTTATCTTTGTATGCACTACATTGTACTGATCCCATCCTTTAGTCCTTCAGTTGTCCATCTGTGAGGATCCAGAAGAGATTCTGTTCTCCATCATTTGGTCCATAATATGTTCTGGAGCACTAGCTAGAGATAGAGTAAAGGTGTATAATTGTCTTTACTGATTTCAATTTTCAGCTTTCTGATTGATACATTTTATTCATAAGTTTGGAGATTAAGTAACTGCCTGATGTGGAGTTGGGATTGATTCATTCACTTTACATATGTGTGTGTGTGTATTATATATATATATATATATATATATATATTTTTTTTTTTTTTATACCTATATATATAAATACATATACGTATGTGTAATTTATTTTTTTTCTTGTCCACACTTGCGGAGGCAATTGCACAGACCTAGAATTGCAATTCTGGCTTCATTTTGTTTTATTTTTGCCTTCTGTAGTACTGTGTGATGTTTTTCATTCCCTAGTACAGTCTGTGATTTATTTTCAACAACTTCCAGCAAAAGGCTTGCAAAGAGATGGTAACATATTCTTTTTATTCTTAAATAACTTTCCACTTCCTTGACCACATTCTACTGGCCAGTGTTTTGGCATAAAAATTTGGCATAGTATGCCACAGTAAAGTGTTGTGATAGCAATGTAGGAAGACAAAAAGCAAGACACCTCACCATTTCTAAGTTCTCTTAAATGAAATAGTTTCTTGGAGTAGTATTGACTTAAATTACTTGTATCAGAATGTATTAATTTACTGCTTCAAATAACAACTCAATTAGAATACCTGAAAGGGTATTCTATGGGAATGGGAAAATCTTTTTTCTTGTCAGCACTCTACATTCTTGGCGCTCAAATTTACAAGCAGTGGAATCTCACAGCGAAAGGAGGGAAGCCTGAAAAAAGGAAAACTTGATAGTGAGAACCAGTCTTAAACATCCTTGCCAAACCACATCCTAAATCAATTAAAGTGCAAGCAACAGGGTTTTAATTCATTGGAGTTGGTCAGATATGGGAGTAGTAGACATTAAGATTTTAATTTATGGAAAAATATTTTAAATTATGGGAAAATAAATAATTAGAGGAAATTAACTGTGGATTTTAGCACACAAATTAGGATTCTGTTTAGCAGTTTGGCTTTTATGACATGCAGGAATATGGTATAACAGTAAGCTAAAGATTGAATCAGAAATATGCCATGTAACATTTTAGTTCAAAATGAATCACTCAAGGAAAAAAAAAAAAAAAAAAAGCTGAACGAATTAAATGCTTTCTTGCACGTCGTTCCAGTTCTAAATGTAGCTAGACTCACAGAGAGCTGCACTGATCCTGTGTCTCAGTGTTTGCTCAATAGGTGGAGTATGTGAAACAAAGTCCATTACATATTGGCAGGGGGGACTAAGGAAGAATGTCATTGCACCGAAGGGAGGAGAGGAGTTTTAGGATATTCTTTGTGGTTAGTTAAACCATTTTTTTGACAAGTGTGTGGTGTTGGTACAAAAGTTCAATCTCATGGCATGAATTCTTCCCCCTGCTCCGATGAGTTAAATTTAAAACTGAAGTGAGGTTATCCCATGATTTGACTGACCTGAAATCATGACACATGTACGTGTTCACAAATTACTGTGTTGATGGTGGAGACCTTAATAATGAGAAATCTTGGGGCAGGTTGAGGTTTGCATCTGGTGAGGAAAGATAGTAGGGAAAGTTATAATACAAAGGAATAAAGCATTTTTTACCTGATGGATAAGATGGGTGGGAAGAATTAGATCAAGGAAAACAATGGGAGTAGATGGGAAAGAAACATTTTACAGTGTGATGTTAGTTTTTCGTCACTACAGTATTATTGCCAAGATTATTCCCATTCTGGCTGTATTTCTGTTTCTACTTTTTTTTCCTTTTTTTAAAAACATAGTTGTCAGTTGAATCAAGATAAAATTTAAATAGATCCTCTTTTAATAATATTTTTATGCAATACTAGAGGGTTTCGAGTAAATTGTTTTACAATAATGTGCAACCAGATTCTGTTAAGTATGTGTCCGAAGCCTTTGGTGTGCACTTGTTTACAGTGCTTGAGAAGAGATACAATCTCCTTCTATTCGGTTTATTATTAACCTGATCTTGGTTTCTGTACAGTTGCAATAATTATATGTACTCAGCTTATAAAACTTGTGTATTCTACTGTTCAAATATTTGTGCAATTGGTACTTTTCTAACAGTTTCTTGAACAAAGAAGCTTAAGTTTTATGGAGGAATGTGATGTTTGGCTACCCTCAGAAATAGGGACTATGCAATATTTCTGATTTAGGTTAAAAATGTATTTAATTTTCTTTAAGCTATTAATAATATAGTACAACATAGTATAAGAGTTTATAAAGATGTGTGGGTTACACTTTCATGTAAAACTGCAGTGTTTCACATGACTTGAGTGATGTAATAAGCCACTGTCCTTGAGTGTGTTTTTAAGATCATGCTTTTTATTTTCTTCCTCAAAGAAAAACAAGTGCCCGCTTCATTTCTTCTGTAAACGTCAACTTACTGCATTGGTAATTTTGGATAAGTTAATTTATTTGGCTTCAGTTTTACACAATTTTGTGATTCTTTCTGGTTAAAATGGCCATTCATGTCCACATCTGTGTGTGCAATAGCCTTCCCTCCACACCGCCTTCCCTAGACTAGAAAATAGTTAATCTGCCCATCAGGTTTGTTTACACAGTTCTTTAGTCTCATTGAAAACTATGTCTATAAAGGGCCCTTCTGGGTCACTGAATGAGCCCCCCTCAGTGCAAACCGTTTGTAAAGTGATCCAGTTACACTCTCACAGCCCTTTGAAAAGGGGTGAGCTTGCTACAAGCCGGGACAGCCCATAGATTCCAGCCATTTCAGGTCAGGGTGAAACAAGTTTAGAGGAAGGAAAGACCCTTCAAAATGCTTTGTCGGTATTTTGTCTCTGGCCATTACCTGTGTGCGGTTTGTGTTTTGGTTTTCTTTTTATGCTTGAGTTCTACCCAGGCAGAAATACTCATTTCATTTGTGTGAGAAATAAGATTTTTTTTTTTAACTGATAAATTTCAGACTGTGTAGAAATCAACAGCTAGCCTTCTATAACCATGTATTTATATAGCCAGATAATATAAATTATCTTATGCTTTAAGTGGCACTAATGCTCTAAGTGGCATAAGACAGTTTGTTTTGTTGTCTGCAGACATTTGAAGGTTGTTTCTGGTGTTCTTTGTCTGTCTTGGGCAAGACTTGTTTTATTTTAAAATGGTGTTAAATGTCCTCCAGGGTGTCCATGCTTTATCCGCAGATGCTGAAAACTTACTGGTTACAGCTTACCATTTCTTATATACTGATTTACTGGGTTAATTGTTCTTGGGATTTGGAGATTTTTTAGTTTTGTTCTTAAAAAAGGTCATGTTAAAGATCCCTAGGGAAGGGGCTGAAGAAACTAGTATTTATACTTTTCTTGTAAATATCTGAGAAGAGAGGAAGATCTCATTCAGTAGGAACACCTATACTTGAGAGCAAAAAGTCAGCCATCCCCCATATGAAACTGAACTATAAAAGAGTATTATGGTATATAGAATTAGTTTATGACATCCAGCCGTACACTTCAGATTTTCTACTATCTCTTTGTTTGTATAGGTAGAGCTACCAAGTGCTGTTTTGCAGAATATATTGACTTAAGTTTATTTAAGAGAATGTAACTTCAGAAGATAGCTAGTAGTAGGTGTTTTCAGAAGAGGAGAAACTGCAGATTGCTGTAGTTTTGACTATGGAATATGTCTTGACTTTCAGGTCTTTAGTAATTATTAGCACTTTGGATGGACGAATTGCTGCACTGGATCCAGAAAACAGTGGGAGAAAACAGTGGGATCTGGATGTGGGATCAGGTTCTCTTGTGTCGTCCAGCCTCAGTAAACCAGAGGTAAGACTTAATCTCTTTCCTGACTAAATCTTTGCCGATATAATAGACTTTGATAAAATAAACTGAGTGCATTCTCATCCACTGTGAAAAATACCAAATAATGCAGCAAACTTAGTGTTGACAAAGTTTCCTGGCCAATCTCAAACTTCCTTGGAGTGCTTGCATCATGTTGCCATTTCAAACTAGTGTGTGTCACCCTTTTAATTGAGATTGATGTATGCAACAACTATCAAGCTAGATGATGTAACTGAGTTTGGGGATTGTATGCAATTACTGGTTGGAAACAAGTTCCTTGTATTTTGAAGCAACCTAAAGATATCTACTTTGTGTTATTAAGGTATGTTTTGGCAAGAGCTTTGCCCCCCACCCGAAAAGCAAAAGAAAGTCTTTGTGACTTAAAAACCCAATCTTTTGTTCATGTGTTATACTAGATAAGTAAGCTGCCTATGAAATAGTATGTTAGCAGCAAAATACAGCACTGAAGGTCACCTTGAAGTACTGAGTGAGAAAGGGCTGCATCATTTCTTGCTGATGAGCTGTAAGAAGGAGTTCTAAAGAGCTAAATGCCTTTCAGGGGCCTATTTCAGCCATCAGTTTGAGTAAACTTAGGCTAGAAGATAGAAGAAAGCTGGTTTGCTTGTATTCCTACACTGAAGAAGCAAGCCATGAGTCATTCTGTCCTAGACCTAGGAGAAATAAATACACCAACAAAGAGGTGGGTTTTGGTGCTAACCAAGTGTACAGTCCTTTGCCGTTGTGGATAATTGGACTTGATGACCAGTCCTGTGTTTCCAGGATACATGTTAGTAATTTGGCATAATGAACATCAGAGAAGAAAATTTGAATTCGGAGGTGTTCAGACTGTATGAGCGTCTTATATGTGGTTACTACCCGATTTATATAACCTGTATTTCAGTGCAAAGAAGTCCAATGAAAGATTTGTTTTTTTGCTGCTGTAGTGTGTGAAAGGTAGTAATAAATATCTCAGACTGTCAGTTTGTGTTCCTTTGGTTTCTAAGAGAATTTCGTCTAGGGTTGCAGCTTTTTTGAGGCTTGCTCTTTTTAAGATAGAATATTTTGAGGTTTAAAAAAAACACTGTAGGAAAGAGCTTTCATAAAAATGATTTCTAGAGCAGAAGAGAAAAGAATATGAAAACTGTAAAGAGCAAAATATCCATTACATTTGTGAAGGACCACAGTTCATTTTCAGTACTATAAACCTAAAATATCAGTCTGTAGTCTGTTGCATGGGAGAGCTATTCATGACCACAGTGAAAATAGAACAAAGATTTATAAAATAAATATTTGAAATAGATGCAAATGTAGATTTCATTATTTACTATAATACAGGTGTTTAATATCACAGAAACACTTTACAAATCTAGATTTTTGTCCCTCAGCTGGTTTATCCTGAGTTTTGAGCTTTTCTCCAATGTGGTTTGACTGTAGAAACAAGGTTGGTGCTTGAAAGACAAAAATCCTAGTTCTTTGGTGCAGTATTAATTCCTTTTTGTAGCTATAAATTAGTAGGCTGTTGGAAACATCCAATACAATTTTAAAGAAAGTTTGTTATGCACATACTAAGTTTTCAGTTGGGATTTCAAATTGTTGCATTTCTACAACTGTGGCCAAAGACAATGATGGATTTTGCTGAAAATACCTGGATTTTGAGAGTTGCAGAATGTCCGAATTGTGTTAAGATAAAAGGTAGAACTTTTCTTGAAACAGGTGTGATGAATGCTCTAGGCTGCACTAAAATATTTAAACACACCACATTTTAAAACCTCATCTGTTGTCAGAATCAACGGAAGATTTCTTACAATGGATGTAGAGACTGTTTGTGTGAATGCTTAGCCACACTAAAGTTGCTGTGGACAATACTGTTTTGGATCGAAGTGTTAGATTCATTAAAGCCTCAGAGTCTGTCCTCTTCCTACTCTGCACTTTTTTCTCTCTGATTTGGTACAAGGCGTGTTAGGTTTTATTCTCTCAAACTAACTATTGAGTTTTTTTTTTTCTTCACATTCCAGTCTTTTTGAGATAGCAATGCTGTCTGTGTTTGCAACCACATACTATCTTCCATTTGAAACAGTATCATTAAGTAGGATGGAAACCTAGAACTTCTTGTAAGAAACGACAGGTGCGAAGCTCCTCTTGAGTTATCCTTGTAGTGTTAAAGATTTGTGGTTTTGCAGAATGAGGAACTGCTAAGCCTTAATTGTTTTGGTTTTCTATTTTGTTTTTAGCCTCTTGGGTGACAGTGCAATGAGCTCTAGTTCCAGGTCCTGGTGTAAAAGTATCAAATTAATTTTTAAATGCCTTTTAAGAATAGATATTAGGACTTTAAACATAGTGTTTAAAAGAACTATAGTTGCTTCCTGAATTTAGCTTCACCCCTGCCTAGTTGTAAAATGTCAGCTAGGCTGTTTGAGCTCATGTGTTAATTAGGAAAGTGAGGTGGTAAAATTTCAAATGTTCCAGCAGCTCTGTCAGACACTTCAGATCTTGAAACTACTGCTGAAGACACTGACAAGTGAGATGTTCATCGTTTGTCATATGAACAGATCAATTAAAAAGGAAAGTATGTTAAACTACTAATTATTTATCTGGGTAACTGAGATGGTAAAATTCACTCTTTGGTTCTAAGCTCCAACCTCTACAGACATGGTCAGGGTGCCAGTGCTGAAAACCTACAACTCCAGGTTTCAGTCTTGTGCATCAGAACTTTGGTTCTTCCTCTATTATGTGTTAAAACAAAAAGCCACTCTCTTCAAAAATTGACATTTTACAACTCCAGGATTCATCATTAGCAAGTAATCTTTACACATAGAGGAGTAAAGTTCAGGGTAAAGTCATTCAATCTCAAATTTTGGAAAAGGGAGCTTGCTTTTGACAAAACTACTTCCATTTACTCTTTGAAATTTAACTTTGTAATGAATACACCGTCTGTACTTAGATGAGAATATATTTGTGGGAATCATCCTGTTGGAATAATGACTTAATCATGTGGAAATAGAGAACTGTCTTTGAACACTGGGAACGGTTCGTAAGACCTCATTACAAGGCTGTTCTTTACTAAGAAAGGTGATGCATTCTCTTACCTGGAAAGCTTTATACTAAAATACTTAATACATTTGTCTTTTGTGAGGCATCTGTTGTATCAGAGACATGAAAGTGTGAAATCACTTGTAAACTAAAGTGACTGGTCAGTAGAGGCTAGTATGACTGATGGGACAGTGGGAGACTGGAGAAGAGTAGTAGTAGTAGATGAGACAGAAGATGATTCATACAGGATGGATAAACTATAAGGATACTGCTGTGAAAAAGCTGGTAGCGGAAGCATGAGGAGAAATGGGAAAACAAGTGGAATACTTGATGGTGATGATGAGGGAGTACAAGCTTGAAAATACGTTCGTGACTGTGACATGATATTTTGAGCTGTCAGGAACAGTGCAGGGAGTTGAGCCTCACGGGTAAGGGTGGCCCAAATCATAGTTTCCATGGCCTGGACACGGAATGTACTGGATAAAGGTAACTGCGTTTGCTCCGAATTCAGGTATTACAGAATAATCCCTAAGTTAGAATCCAGTTTCTTTATTTGAGAGATTGGGGATCTTATGACAAAATGAGTTTGAATCCATGAGGCTGACATCTGTAGCAATCACAATAAACATACCATTTTAACTTCAAAAAATGAAATAATTGGGTTATGTGATGTTACAGAATCTGTTAATCAACATCCTTATTTCTCTCAAGGCTCTTAGTACCTTCAGACTTGTGCTTTGCATTGAATATTTTACTCTTGCCATTTTTTAGCGTTATAGCCACACAAAATAATTTTTTCTACAAATTCAGACATTTACCATTTTTTTTGTTGCTTTTGTTTTTGTTTTGTTTGTTTGTTTGTCAGGGGAGTAGGGGTGGGTTTTTTGGACCTAAAACTGGCAGGTGTTTGTGAGACATTTTAGGATTAATATTTTTTCCTCTGGACAAATGTGGAGATGCAAAGAAGTTGTATAAACTGAGGCAAGCTGAAATCTAATTGCAGTGTAGGCAAACTGGACCAGTAGACATCTTTGGTTTATTCCTGTTTTGTCCTTTGGAGGAGACAGGCTGATGCTTATAGCAGTATACAAATAGGGAAGGGATTTGGAAGTCTATAAAATCTCCACCGTGACAGGATTTAGTATACAGTATAAATTTCTTTTCCTTGCTTTGTGCCACAAACACTTTTAAATTCTCAATGTTTTGATTCTCCAAAAGAAAAGAAATGTTGACTTGTGCTGTGAAATGTCCAGGTACTTTCAACAAGTATAAGATGCTAACTGCCTGGACACAGTCCTGAAAGGCTGGCTGTACTTTGGAGAAAGCAATTTCTGTACCCAGTCAAGGGCAGAGAAGGACCAAAAGCCATCTAGGGTTGCTTTGGAGGCAAGGGAAGAAATTCAGCAACTCTTATCCTCTGGCCTCTTGCTCTTCAGTGCAGAAGAAATTAAAAAACCCGCACTGAAGCAGGTCTCAAGCAAGATGAGGTCAAAACGCCCTCTAGGGATGTGGACTTGTGATTTCTAGTTTTTCTCTTTTATATGCCCTGGCTGAGGTTAGAGGAGGGTGGATAATGCAGCTCTCTCTTTGAGAGAGAAATCTTTTGAGGTCAGTTCTAAGAAAATCATACCCACTGCTTAGGGCACCCTTGCCAGAGATATTTTATTAATTAGCCTGAATAAAAATGATGTTTCTGTTTAGCCCACTGTATTCTACTTAAGTATTTTCATCTCCCCCCACCCCCTCCGCCTTTAGTCACTGTCTGCAAACACCATTCAACTGTAAGCTGGCATATGTTTGTTTGGGGAGGTTACTTAAGACTCAGTCCTGCTTGTTGGACCACTTTCACTTCAAGGGTTATTACAGCAAATGTTAAATATAGTGAGGAATATTACAGATTTCAGTCAAACCTGTACAAATCTCTTCTGACTCTTTGAAAAGAACAAAAATGGACTCGCTTCAAACTACACAAATATTCTGAGAAAATGGCTTTGGCTGTACTAGCTTTTTGTTCAGAAAAATAATGGATCTATCTGGCTCACTAAGATTAATCTTTTAATGTATTTGTGCATCTTAAACATCTGACATGGGATACATCCGCACCAGAAGCAGTCGTCTGTGCCTTGCACTCGGAAGAGTCTTTGGGTGTCACTGTGGGCTTCATCCGGGAGCAAAGGCTGTTTAGTGGGGTCAGACTTCGATATACAGAAACTCAGAAGTTGGTACTGTGGAGTCTTAGAGTGTATGCACATCTGTGTGAAGCATAATTTTACTCCAGAAAGTAAAGAATAAAAGAATTAGAACTTCTATTAATGCTGTAAAAACTATTTTTCAACTGTAATATGTTGTAATCAGCCCCAAATTGTCCTTCTCTGTTCAAGTAAGCAGAGTAAATTAGTTGATGACTTGTTGAGGTGACTAATCTGGAGACAATCTGTTTCCTTACAGATGTAGTAGAACTTTTGTTACCTGGAAGAGTATATTGATAGTTAATTGTTATCTTTGCTTGCTACTGTGATGAGTGTTGGAACATCAGATGCTTTGATAGCTGGAGATCCTCTGCCTGTAGAGGAAGGCTGGGGCATCATCTTGTTTACAAAATCAGATGAATTTTTTGTAATAGAAATAAGGCTTAAATTTAACTCAATGATATACAAGGTCTGGGGGACCAGTCGGTAACAGCACTTTTGCTGAAGGTTGGAGGTGATCTGTTTAAAATGGAGAATAAAGACTTCTCTGTATTAGGAGGTGCTGTGACAGGTTATCTGCTGCCATCTCGATTCCTCGCGGGAGGTAGGGGGGAATGTGATCCTATGGCGCCTGAGGGGAGAGAGAGAGAGATTAATATCTTAAATGATCCTGGAAAAGCTCATAATGAATCAGAAGCAAGTGTCCAAAATTCTACTTCAAAGAAAGATAAATTCTAATTGCAGTTGAAGCAGGGAAGGCTTATTAGGGCTATCAGAGGAATCAGAGCCTGTGTTTTATAATCAGAGAGTGGATGTGACTGCTCTTTAACTTTACAGATGCACTGTGATTCCAGGTGGCATAGTGGGTTCTTTTTGTTTCTCTTACTGGGAACACTCAAGGTATACATGGCAATACTCTGCAAACTTAATACGGGGACCTGTGGATTTCTGAGTACCTGTCTTCACTGTTTTCCTGGTAAAACTAAAAGAAACTATTTGTAGTTTTCCTGAAAATTGAACTTCTAATAGTCTAGTGGACAAAAATTCATTGGATAGCTAGATGTTCTGCTTCAGTAGAAAATCCTGCTGAACTTCTTAAATGTGGAGTGGTAAATCTGTGGAGAAGGGGATCTGCTGACAGTCACCTGAGTTGTTAGGAGTTAATGTGATATAGTACCATGTTTTCTGTTGGGGTGATGAATAGGGCTATTCCTTTGACAAGTGGTCTTTGGTATTTATCAAACCTGCACATCTTCAAAGGCAGTCATCTTAGTTAAATGGCTCGTTTTTGTAATTATAAAAAGAGAAAAAGATGATTTCCTATAACTGCAGCTTGGTGGCCTTCTTACTGACACTTAATGTGGTTAGCAGTGATAAAGCTGTGATAGCATGCTGACACATGTCCTCTAACTCATACTGTAATAACATTCGGGGGGGAGAGGACTTCCGTTACTAAGGCACGTGGGAAACTAAATTAGCTAAGTATTGTGGCTTGCATGATATCAGAGCTCTCAACGCACAAGTGATACTTTTCTCTGAACAAAGCCAGAAAAGTTTCTAAAACAAAATCATTCTGGGCTAATGTTTATGACCAACTTTTGACTGTGGTGCTCACAGACATTGTCAAAATATACTGTAGCAAATCTGGGAAAGGATGCTTATCATCAGCTTGCTGTCTCCAGGCCGCCTCTGTTGTTTAGTTATTTTTATAGTAGCTTGTAATTTAATTGGATATGGTAGACTGTGTTTTTATTGGTCGTTAAGCAGTTTTAGTGTGTATAGATATTAAAATGGATCAGCTCAAGTAATGTCTAGGCAAACACCTTATCTAGAACAGAGGGGAGATATCTGGAGCTCCGCTGCCCAGAATACAACAAAAAACTGGCTTCTTCTGCCCTAGTGACTCTTTTCAACCTTCAAATCGTATTTTATATGTATGTATGGTGTATGTATATGTGCATGCACACACATGCACACACACCACATACATATAGAAAGTGCCTACTCCAAGCTTTAAGTATTTCAGACAGTTTAGCAAATCATTCCCCTCACAACACAACCGCTGACATCTCATTTCCGAATTTCTTGTGAACTCTGTGCTCTACATGCATTAATCTTTGTCAGACTTGCAGTGCATTTTCTGCACTCTGTCGTCTAACCTTTCTACTTTTTTTAAAAAATCCTTGAAAAAGGAGGGACATTGCTTCTGCCCTGTCCTATTCTCCTCCTGCCTTGGGCTCCCTTTTCCTGTGAAAGTGGCTTTGGGGCTCAGAGTATTTTTCAAGACATGGCGACTCTGTGCCCTTATCTAAAAAGCACTCTGTCCTGGCAAGGCTGGGAAAAAAACTCACAAGGCCTGGCGGAGATCAACATAAATCTTCAGCCTCTGCTGTTGCCTTCACCCCAGCCCCTTCCTACCCCCTCTCTTAAGAGAAACATCTTGCTTCTCTCCCTAGTGGTGTTATCTACCCCTGTAGTCTTGCAAGAGACGTTCAAGGGGAAATAAGTTAAAAGATGTACCCGGTACTGGTACAATATTAACTTTGCCATGATGGCTTATGAGTTCTCTACATGGCCTACTTCTGTAGAAGTGAGATTTGAGTAATTTTCCTTTGCTTCACTAATTTTTTCCATATATGCTGTTACTTTTAAGGAGTTGAGTGATGGGCTGTATAGGTGCAGCTCCCATTTGTCTCAGGAAGGACTGCTCTTAAGTTCTGGATGACTGTTGCAGTTTTTTCTTATTAATAAAACTTGCTACATGAAAAAGGAGGATGGAATAATGTCAAAATAAAGTCTTTCTTAAAGCACTGTGCTGTTTTTTATTATTAAGAGGAACAGTTTTTAAAAGTCTGTTACCATGGCAGCAAAGCAGGCTGGCATCTCTGTAGTCAAAACCCCAAGTCTTGTTTGACAATGATTAAAGTAATGGCAGTGTTTTAGTTTGTTAGCCCTCAGAAGAAGGGTCTATTTGATTGCACAGCAGACAGCATTGGGGAACTGGTCTCTTGAAGTTGGGACAAGGTCTAGTTAACTCACTGATTCCTCCGTCCATTTCACTGCATGGCTGCTCAAGGACGGGCAGGGGACGGGGCAAGACTGCTTCTTTTAATGACAAACTCAAGCCAACCAAGATACTGTGTCCTCAACACTGGTTGTGAGAGTATATTTTCCAGCTGCAGTGCTGCTGTCATCTGCTGCTGTTTGCATTTCTTTGCTTAAAAGACAGTTTTTTCAGGACTCTTATCTACTAGATCAGGTTTTAAGTGTAAAATCATGACAGTGATATCAACTGTAGTCATTTAATTGCAGGTAGTAGTGTTTCCAAAAGGAAAAAAAAAAAGTAGAATATTTTGGGGGGAATATTTTTGGGTCCTCTTTCTTGAGGAGTATATACTCCCACTACCACTGTGTAAAGGTGGTGTGACTTTTCACTATATTGCATATCTGCTCAAATAATACCCATTTCTTTGGCTTCTCTGATGTGCCAGCCTGGCATCAGCCATCTTCTATCTCATCAGAGAAGGAAGACCATGTGATCCTGCCTCCATAAACTGCAGTGGCAAAATACTGAATCATCAGAAGTGCAACCTTTCTCGTGGTTCTGGTGTCGAAAATGGTCTCGGCACTTTTGCTAGGAACAGAATGCAGTTAACAACAGATATGTGTACATATTTGCAAACAGTTACAGTGTTGAAATCAGATGTATTGGTATTTACAAGAAACGAAGTTCTTCTAGACAAAACAACTATAGATAGGTGTTTCCTGCTTCAGTTTCCTCATTGCCCTTGAGGATGTCTCAGAAGGTCATTTTACATTCGATTGACGTGAATCATGGACTCTCCTTTGTCAATTTTTGTCTTCGTGGGCTGACTCTACAGGACTGTATGCCCTGAAGAATATTTGTTTTTTTACATGTGCTTTAGGCAGTGGAATAACTGAATTCTGCAGACATCTTTTAAAAGATTGTACTGATGTCTGGTTCTTTGTTCTCCTCTTAAGGAAGAGTCAGTGTTGTGGACCTAGCAAAAAGTTTGATGAAAAAATGTCCTTGGACTCTCTCTGTTCCCCTCATCCCGGTATGTTTCTGTTTGAATAGGATTTGCCTGAGTTAATACTACATTGTCATCCTTGTACCCTATACATGAATTTCTGCACGTAGGTGAAGGGAAGACTGATGAATCAACCATGCCTAAATCCAAACTGAAGGGGAAGAATAATCTCTTATATTAGAAGAAAGTCATAAGCCAGAGCCTCTGTGCAGATACTTCATGTGTGCGTATCAAGAAGAGGCAATAAATGGGTCTTAGGGAAACCTGAACCAGATACATCTCCAGGCCTTGCACAGTATCTGATAGGGCTTGATCTGTTAAAGAAGTAACTGCTTGTATATAGGACCTGACAGTCTATAATAAAGTTCATAAGAATACCTGTACACTGTATGCCAGTGATTAAAAAACAAAAGTGGAGCAGGTAACAGTTGCTTTCTCTTCACTGTGTGTGTTTGCGAGGACTCTTGTTTGCTCCCTTCATAATGAAGCAGCTGTACATGGCTTTAAAACTCATCTAGGCAATGTATTAAAAGGGGCTTAAAAGACAGTTTTCACTTGCAAGTAGCTTTCTTGAAGGCATACCTAATGTTAGCAGTGGTCCTATTGTAGAGTAATCATAGCAAGATCATCGCAAGTTCAGTTATTTTCTTGGAGCTACTAGAAAGTCCAGCACAGCTGATAGTGACTATTTTCGCACCGGATTTCTCTCAGCTTTATTTGCATGTGAACATGCTTGATTTTTGCTTCATATGCTAAAGACTTTTAGTTAAGGGAAATGGGTATTACACTTACTGTTAAACAGCTTGTGGAAGCTTTAGTACTTCAGCTTGTTTTTCTCTCTGTTTACATGGCTCTTGTTTTTCCTAAAATCAGTAGCTTGCTTTCTGCACCACTTTGAACCTGTCGTGGAATCTCTCGTGTGGTGCCCTCCTTTCCAGTAAAGAGTCTAGACAGCAAATTCCCTGGTAGCGTATGCCATTTCGGATCGTTATGCCTTTTTGCTTTTTGTTAGGGCTTTTTCAGAAACTGCATTACCTCACCCGTTGGCCTGGTGATTGAGCAGCACCCGCCGCTGATAGGCCTGCAGCACCCTGCGCGGAGCCAATAGAGAACTTCGGCTGCAAACTCTTAATGAGCAAAAGAACAGCGGCTCGTTTAGGGCTCAGTAGTTAATGTGTCTTTTTTTTTTTCCTTTTTTTTTCTTCCAAGTGTTACTTCTGAAAGACAAGCCACTTAACAATTATGTGCCATATTGCTGACCAGTGAAGCTGAACAAATAGCTATTTACATTGACAGATCAGAGGAATGTGCAAGTGCATCGTGGTAACCTACATTTTCCATGCCAAGAGATTTGCAGCTGACTGCCTGGGTGACTCACTCCTTGGATTAGGAGATGAGGTAATGCTTTGGAGATACAGGGTGATGTCATTCCTTTACCTGAGCTGCATGCCGATGCTGGTTGCTTGTACTTTCAAGGAAAGTCCCTTTGCTGCTTCTGATATCCTAGAGAACAGGCTGCATAACTCTGATAGGAATTAATATTATTTACTGTGTTTCTAAAGCCTCTGTGTCTAAAACCACTCTTGGAAAAAAAAATGTCAGCGCATGTGCCTACAAATGCCCCTTGTTTTACACATGTATTTACCTGTAAGTATACAAATTTGCATAGCTGCCTCAATCTTCATATAAAGCTATTTGGTAATTAGAGGACCTTTGGAGTCCTCTAAATCAAGTGCAGTCCCTTGTCAGTGCTGTGTCATGTAATCCCACTTATACGTAGATTCCTCTTAAAAGAAAACGATTTTTTTTTTCTTGCTCCTGCTATTCCGGTTGGAGGCTGTTGTGAAATACTGCATTTGTGATGGTCAGTAACTAAAATGTCTAGCTCACACTTATTCATGGTCAGTTAACCCCATCTGTTCTTGTACTTGTGTTGTCCTTTGATATAATAGCTCTTCCTTCTGCCAGTGCTTACTTCTCTGATGGATTCACAGACAATAGTTATGTCTTTTCTCAGCCTTTCTTTTCCTGTGTCATATGGGATATACTGCTCCCTTTGGCTCCTCTTAAGATCAGGAACACAAACAGGTGACCAGCAGAGCTAACCAGGGCTGCCTTGTCTTTCATCCACAATTTACAGGGATTGAGGTCTTAACAGATGAGCAGTTTACTGCCCTGCTGTCGGAAATTTTTGAGTTCATGTAAGGCATGACCTGATTTGACTTGTATCTTGGGAGTCCACAAGTGTATGTTGATAAGCAATCTTGCATACTGGGAATTTGGGTGTGGTTTTCTCAGAAATGACCAACATTTTGTTTTTAATAGTGGAAAATTTCCCAAGAGTCATGCCTGGAGAACTTCAGGTTGAGGGAAACAGGGTGCCATGTGTCACACAATCCCTGGAGCTCTGAATGTGAACCACTAAGACTCTCCCTTGTTCAGCAGTAGATGCTGGGCAGCTTGCAATTTCTGGTTGCTTGCTGACCAGTTCAGTCTTCCTAAATTGATGGCAAAGACTCGAGCCCTCAGAGCATGCCAAGGTAAAGTCCTTGCTATTGTGGCTTCAGAAAGTGTATCTGACCACCTGAAGCTGCAAGTAGCTGTCTAGGAACCACCATCACATATGTGGTGTAACCATGATGTATGAATTTAGCTGTCTGATGTCCTAGTAGAAGTTCTTCAGGATCCAACTTGAAGTCAGCTTCTGATTCTTGCTAGGTTCTGACATGCCTGTGAAAGCTGAAGTGAGGACATAAATAACTGCTTGGGAAGAGGCAAAAGAATAGCAGAATGCATCTGGTCTGGCAGTCAGGTTGTGAGGACCTGTGACCCCAGAGCCCAACCAGATGAACAGATTGCAGTTACCTGGTTCAAAAAAATGATTATACAATTAACTAATGCATAAGTGGTAATAGGCAAGTGGCACAGAAAAGTGTAAAACTTACGTTCATGTGGCTTTTATCAAAGAAGGTAGGTGGTTACTACAACTGAAGGGAGAAACTAGTGTCACACTGCATGGGAAGGTATGTGCTGCAATCTCTTCTTCCCTCCCCTTTCTGTGGATTTTTAAGGGAGAGTGAACAAGTAGCCTTGCCTTTGGGCTGACTTCAGGTCTGCATTGACATTTAGAGCCTGTATTAGGTGACCATAACATTTCTGAGCCTGCTTGGTTTTGAATGCCTTCCTGATACATGCTTTTAGGCTTCTGTCTTAAGGATTAGGTCTCTGTCTTCCCTGTTGCCCTTGCATTACTTTTTGTTTGCTAATATTCTCATTCCTAGTAGTGCTTCTGCTACATCCTGAAAGCTTCTGAGTGTATCTGAACTTGGGGTTCAGAGCTGCATCCAAACCCGGCACCACTAAGATCTCTCCAGTGCTTCCTTGGAGTTGTCCTAGTCAAAGCCCTTTCTCTCTGAGCTATGTCATTCATTATTGCTTTATCCACTCCCCCACCGTTGCTGCATAACCTGTTTCGTGCTGGCTCTGGTAACAGTGAGCTGGCACTGAATGCCCTTCAAGGCCGTCTTCCTTGGGAAGAGACCCTGCAGATACAGTCTCATTTGTTCGTGAAGGATGAATGTTCTGTTTCACACAGAAATGCCCATCTTGGCCCTTCAGTTATCAGTGCTTCCTACTTTTCCCTTCTTTTAATTTCTTTTTCCTGAACGACACCCTCTGATTGGTATGTTGGTGCCCTGCATGATTTAGACCCCCTCCTAATCATTTCCACAAAGCAGGAAACTTCCAAAACACAAAGTTTTTGATTCTTTCTCTCATGATCTTATTTTGCATCTATTTCAAGACTCAAGAGTCAAAAATGTAATCTGTGAACAGCTGCAGCTCAGATTTCTGTGCAATACATTGATGGCATAACAGGATTCACCTAGCTTGGTCTCTGTATGCTAAAGCAGTAGTACAGGAGCTGATTTAGCTATTGTTTCTTTGAAAAGCTGATTATAAAAAAAAAACTTTATCTGTTCGTGTCTTCTTATTCTGTAGAATAACTCATATTGCTATAGATAAGCACAGGCCCCAAATTACTTGCAGGTATTTGGACTACTTGCAGATCAAAGGTCTGACAGAGGTCATGTAAAGTCATGACTTCACAAGGTGAAAGTTTTCGTCAAAATTATTCTGGATTTGTGAAAGAATGTATTGCAGAAAGGATTTTATGACATTATTCTTCTATGTAAAGCAAACATTTTAACACAGCTGTCAAAGTTGGTTGAGGCTGCAGCATTGGCACTGGGATCTTTTGTTTTCAAGAAAGCATTTTCCAAAATCTAGAAGTTTTTGTTTCTAAAGTTCATAAGGCTGCTCTGGAATACAAGCATCTACGTAAGCCTTATTTGTTTGCTTTTCTTCCTATTATTCTGTGATTTCTACAAATTACTGCCTGTCTAAATTTCTTCTTTTGTTAATATTTTATTTCAATAAGTGCGTATGTATGTGTACCTCCCCTCCCCCCCCCCCCCCCCCCCCCGAAAAAGTTGTAGGCCATAAAGCAGCATTCCTTGTGCATCGCTGCTCACTCATACCTGATCCTGCCTTTTTTTTGTCACAAGGTGCATATCTAGGTGGGGAAAAAACTACCTCATTTTGCTCTCTAAAGTACTTTGCAACTACTCAGGGATCTATTTTTGTCATCTCTTCAATTACACACTGTGTTCCTGCGAGGATTTTTTATTTAATTGTCAATCACCGTGAGGCTTTTCTATGCTGGTGAGTGTTGGTGTTGGATCCTTTAGGGATCTTAGATGCAGTCACCAGCACTGTGAGGTAATTTGCACTAAGTTTTCTCTTTGAATGAGGTATATCAGATAATGTAAAAAGAGCTATTAATCATAACATGCACAAATCCACAAGATCTATCTTTCTTTCCCTATTTATATGAATCTCAACTCTGCTTAATGCCATATGCTCTTCTGTGACCCAGTTAGAGGAGTAAAAAGTCTCCTAGTAGAAAGAATTTTATTCATGCAGAAGATGTGGTTTCAGATCCTCACAGTAGTTCTGGAAATAATAACCAGAAACCTTTTGGATCTTTCGTAATATAAACCTGTATCTTGGAATCTAAGCAGGAATGTTTTGTTTGTACTAATACATATGTACCAGAAGTCATCTTTAAATTAGAAAATGTAAGTTATCTGAACTTAATGTGATTATGCTGTAGGTACTACCCAAATGGACAGAAGTTCTGAAAAAGCATTAAAATCTTCTACGTTAATCCCTATCCTGAAAAGCTTCAGATTATGTGGATTACAGTTTCCCACTGTTCTTGACAGGCACAGCCACTGTGGCTCCACAGTATTAGTTATGGTCTATCATGCTGATAATGAGTTTCTTAATAAGTCCCTTAGTACTCATTGACAATGAATGACTCATACTTCCGAACTAGAATCTCCTTGAGAATCTCAATGTAATGGATGGAGTTCTGTGTTCTGGAGAAGATACGTTGACCTGTTGGGTGCTTAAAAAAAAGCCAGATGAGTTTTAAAGGAATTATTTTCTTAAACATAAGAAATTTTGGGGCGGAGAATCTTGACTTAACTGTCTAAAAAGGCAAAAATGAAATATGAGCTCTGATTTAAATGATAATTGCTCTGTCTTTTTTAAAGAATAATGCGTTTTCTGGAGTAGTCATTAATTGCAGAATTGCTCACATACAGTCTCAGCTTTTCTTTTAAAACAGAATTCAGTCTTCTAATCTAGAGAGAATGGTAGATCTTGCATTTAGCAGTAAATCAGCTCAAAAAAAAAAAAAAAACCCAAAGTAGAACTTCATTTGCATTTGCAGTACAATAGTTTACAAACTATTGTAAATAACCTGTCATAGTTGCACTTTAACCAGTGAGTGTCCACAATAATGTCTCTGGTATTCCCCTTATCAGATTTTGTACAGGTTGAATGAATGCTAATATATCAACTGGTTGAGCTTTAAAATGATTTTGCTTAAAGTGGAAGAAATTTCATATACTGATGGTTTTTAATGGAGTGTTAAAAATAGTGAAATAGGGATTTAATTTAAATACTCAAACTTCTTCTCTCTTCAGTATAACTTCAGAAAAAAGATTCTGGGATAGAAAACAAAAAAAAAAAATAAAACCAAGGGGATATAAAGCACTATATTTGATCATACAGTGTTTCTATTTGCTGCTGTGTGTGTTTTGCTGAAATTGTGTTTAAGCACTGTCTAACAGTCAATTCAATATAATTCTTTCAGGTATTTGGAAATAAGATGATAATTCCTTCCTTGGATGGGGACCTTTTCCAGTGGGATCGGGATCGAGAGAGCATGGAAGCAGTTCCCTTCACGGTTGAATCTCTTCTTGAGTCATCCTACAAATTTGGCGAGGACGTTGTTTTAGTTGGGGGAAAGTCTTTAACAACCTACGGGCTGAGCTCGTATTCAGGGAAGGTAACAGCCTGAAAAATTACCTTGCGATTGTGTGTTCCTAGGATTGCCTTGTAAATAGGTTGCTCTTGAGATTTTAAACCATGATACAATTCTATTATAAAATTGTGCAATACAATAGAGCAGAATTTGAACTTTTTGTGCAAATCCAGCAGGCTTGAGTAAGAGTAAGCAGGGGTGCCGTTGGACCGTGTGGCTATGCCAGCCAAATACCCCGCTGCAGTCCCTCCTGCTTCATCCCTTGGGCTAGCTCTAACACTTGTCTCACCTTTTGCTGGGCTGACTCATCTTGCTAACCCATCAGAAGACTGTTCGCTTTTTATTGGATTAGTTTTGTGCTGGGTTAGCAAATTTAGTCAGCTCAGCAAGGGATGGGGTGAGTACCAGAGTGAGCACAGGAGAAAGGGCAGGGATTTTGTGAACAGAGGTGAGTGAGGAGGAAATGAGAAATCACCTCTTTCCAGCAAGCTGTAAGAAGAACTCGGCTGTATCATGTAGCTCTAACTGAAAGAGACTTTGCAGCTTACTGAATATAGAAGAAAGTTCTAGGTAATGCACAGATTTCAGTTTTGATTTTCACAACTAGTAAGCAATAGCTGTTGGAAAATGAGAAAAGCATTCAACATATACAAATGTTTGAGACAAGTGCCACTTGTTGTTTTTGCCAGCATGTTTACAGTCTCTTAGAAGAAGTATTGCTTACATTTTAAAGTTCTGTGCAAAAGTTAGTTGAAAACTAACTGCTATCTGACTAGGTAGAAAACATTTTCCTTCTGAATTACATTGGTTGAAAGTTGTGTGTTTTTAAAAACACAAAAGGAAAAAAGGCTTAAAAAAGGTTCTGATTGCATTGTTCAAAGTTCTAGATTTTCATGACTCCCCATTTTTATGTCAGGTATAATTAAAATGATTATAGATACTTTATGTAATGAAGAACAGACTAAATCATAAATGTTGATGCATTTAAAAAAAAGACAAGGAGAAAAAAAAGATATTGGTTAAAAAAAAGTACTTTTAAAAAGTTTAAGACTTCAAACGTTTGTTTTTCTGCAAAATCAATCTTTCCATTTTGACCAGACAGTTTGACATAGACTGCTTCTGTGGTGATCAGTCGTGATAAAGAATATAGACCCAAAACTGAGTTTGAAATCACTTTGATTTTCTCATCGATAGCAGAGGACACTCTACACTAATAGAGGGCTCCTCCTCCTCTGTTCAGGAAGTGGAAATTTCAGTTTCTGCTTTGATTCCTGGCTTCCTGCATCAAGCAGCAGTGGTGCACCTTGCAGGAAGCAGTGCCTGACTCCTCCTCGTTAAGAGGTTCAGCAGTTTGTTCTTTTTAGCAGTGCGGCGTTAGTTCAGACTTCCAAAAAGCATATTCAACTCACTTTCCCAAATACAATTGCCTGTATAATTCAAATTCTGTTTTCTGATCCAAGCCATCATCTTTGAAATGGGGAGTGCTGCAAAATCTGCAGGACTGGGAGAGTTAAGTAAGATACTCTCCTCCTAACAGCAGAGAAGACAAAGGGGGATGACTTCGCAGTATTTTATATAAATCAATAGTACATCATTTGAAGTTAATAGAGTTACGCTGAGGCAAATATGTCATCAAAACAGAATTAACTTCTGGACCTCATGTAGGACAGATTTTTCTATGTCCATAGAGATAGGATGGGAAAGAAGGAGCTGAGATTCTTCTCTGTTAGAAGCAGAAGAGCATGCGTAGAGTAGTCAAAAGATATTCCAAGATGGTCCAAACTGAATAATGGCTTCCCAGCTGTAGACTTCCCAGCACTTTTTGAAAGTTATAGTCTGAGAAGCACTCATCGTCTTTTAAACCAGGCTTTTTGGGATCCCTTCAAGTTGAGCATCTCAAACAATGGAGCTCTAAATCGCTTGTGAGCCAAAATTCATTGTAAGAATTGTTAGTTTCAAACATTGCTGTTGGTTACGTTTGGTTGTCTTGAAGTTCTCAAGCTTTTTAAACGAGAACCCCTTGCCTTGTCCCTTAGGTGAAGTACATCTGCTCGGCTATGGGCTGCCGCCGGTGGGATGACGATGAATCGGAACAGGAAGACACTCTTCTATTGCACCGAACCCAGAAAACAGTCCGTGCTGTTGGTCCGCGCAGTGGCAATGAGAAGTAAGCGTACAAATGATTCAAAAGCAGTCAGACAGAGATTAGGTCTTAATATGTAATGTTTTAAGGATTTGACCTACTTTTTACCCTCGTTAAATTAGGAATTGCACAAGGGAGTTTAGATTGTTAACCAAAGGAATGTGACAGACTGTTGTTTAGGTTCTGATTCCCTTGCTTTTTAATGCACTTAAAATCTCTTAAACGTCAATTTTATAGATGATTAGACAGAAAATATATTTGCACATATTGACTCTCCTTAAATGGAAAAAACTTTTCTTGTCCTTGGATATCCCCAAAGAGTTTGTGAACAGTTACTGCACAAGGAAATTTCACAAATGTGATTGTTCAAACTGCTGATTTTTTACATCAGAAAACAGTTTGTCGTCTTATCGCATACTGATTTACTGATTTTTAAAGTTATTTACATACTCGTAGTAACTGTCACTGAATATTTTGTACTTTGTCTTCAACTGTCATTTTAAGTTGATTTAAAATGTTTTTGGTCTATTTTTTAGGTCTCATTCTTAAACCAATTTTGTTCTTTTCATGTGTCTATCCTTTAAAAACTGTGGTTCAGTGGTGACTGGTTCAATCTGTGACTGCAGTTGTTGTCATGATGAAGTTTTAACGCATCAAGAGTTTTATAAAAATACAGACACACATTCCACAAGTAAAAAATATACTGCATAAAATACAGACTTAAAAGGCTGGTTACTGCCCATACATCCAGTAATTGCCCAACAATTTAGCAAAGAACTAGTCTTTTCCTGTTCCCCCTGCTCCCTCTTCTGTTTGCAGCAGGATTTGACAGGTTGTGCAACTGTAGTCTGTCAGAGGTAGCCTAATTATAACTTGAATAGATTAGCAGATGAGAAGTCTTAAAAGAGAAATCTTGGATTTTGTGGTTCGTGGAGAATCACACTGGCAGGGAGAGGTATGTCACAAAAATATAGCAGTATGTGTGCTCTTTCCTTGGTACATCTCCTTTTCAAAAATGTACTATGACATCTTGTGTATCTGAATGCTCCTGTCTTTGCAGTCAGAGAGATGTTGCCCTGTTGGTACAGTAGTTCTGCTGTGTTTTACTCTAGAGAAGAAACAGCTTTTAAACAACAAAATTCAACTGAAAATATAAAATATGCACAAATTTTATCATATAAGTTTAAATGTTTTAAGGGGGCAATCTATGGCTCTTCATTGTTGCTCGAGTGTTTCTAGAAAACTTTGGGTACCCAAACATTATTTGTGGAAGTATTTTTCAGTTTCTGCTTTCATTCGTTGGTTTAAAAAAGCTAAGGAGCTTTTGGCCACACAAGACATTTGTGTTCTTGATACAGTCATCTTCTTTTCAGAGCATGTTAACCTAAGAGCAGTCCTGGTTTCATTGCAGTAGCTGTCCAAGAGATCCTGTATTAAGATACCTGTGGGATTAAAGCAAAAAGAAAAGAATAATTTCTCCCACAGCTTGAAAAATTTCTTTCATATAAAATCTGCTTTACCAATAGAGAAATCTACCATATGTATAGAATGCTGCTTCCTAAACACCATACACTTGTAGCTTTTATCAGATGCATAATGTTTTTTTTTTTTTTTTTTTTTTTACCTAAACAGACCCAAATGTATTACTTTATTTTTAATTGTCCTCCTCATATACTAAATTTAACTTTAATGCTGTTGGCCCTCCTTCACTAACTGGTTTATTTTACCTTCTCATCTCATGCATCATGTTGTGCTACGAGTTTTCTAAGCTTATTGTTTGGCTTGTATCCTGGAAATAGCCTGTTAAAGGATTAGCATGCCCTTTCCTGGTGCAATTGGCTGTGTCTTAAAATTTTACTGCAAAATATGGGTCAAATATACATAATTCCTTTTAAGGGTCTTTTGGATGGAGGGGTTGGGAGTTCCCTTGTAATATGTAAGCTGTTTCTACAAAGTTTTCTTTTTCTATTTAAGGTGGAATTTCAGTGTTGGTCACTTTGAACTACGCTATGTTCCAGATATTGAAACTAGAGCGGGATATATTGAGAGCAATTTCAAAGCGAATATGAACAAAGAAGAAACTAAAATAATTTCAGATGTGGAGGAGCAGGAAGCTGTGATGAAAGATACAGTCATAAAGGTCTCAGTAGCTGATTGGAAGGTTATGGCTTTTAATAAACGAGAAGGACATCTGGAATGGGAATACCAGGTATTGAAAAAGATGAAGTATTAAATGTAATGGAAGTAGAAGCTTTACAGCATTATAGAAAATTCCATTTATTTTGAGTTTTCTTAGTTAAAAAAAGGGGGGGGGGCAACACATCTGCTTGTAACCTTTTATTTACTGATGGGTTATTTTTGAGCTTCTACATCTGTTACAAAAAATAAAACAAGGAATTTAAACGTGTCATTTAGCATTATTCTTGCGTAACTTCTATAATAATAATTTTCCATTTACCTCTTTGTTCTTCAGTTTTGCACTCCAATTGCTTCTGCATGGCTGGTTAAAGATGGCAAGGTAATTCCAATCAGTCTGTTTGATGACACAAGTTACACCACAAACAATGAAATATTAGAAGATGAAGAGGATCTTGTGGAAGCTGCCAGAGGGGCCACAGAATCTAGTGTCTATTTGGGTGAGACAGCTATTACAGCATTTTCTGCAGTGAGCGTTCTCTGCTGAGGTTTTAGTAAAGGAGATCTTTTTGTACTGGTGGATTAAGGCCAAGAGGAGCAGTTACGTGTCCAGCCTGATACTCTGTATAATGTAGACCATTAAATTGGAACTACGTTGTTTTAGAAAGCCCGTAAGTTGAGGTTTCAGTAACATATATCCCAGAAGGGCACTTACTCTTGATTTAAAGGTTTGTAACAGGTAGAGCTGTGTTTTCTTTCCTTCCAGCCTGCTCTGGTTCATCTTTGCTGTTGTCATTCTAAGACAGACTTCTGTGTATCCATCTTAGAAATTCTAACAAATATAGAAGGTACAGACAATTTTAGAAAGTATAGCTTTGGCTCCAGCAGAAATAATTTGTCTAATATTTTGGACTAAATTGGTAGTAAAAAGATTACTTTGTCTTTCTTTTTTAAAAACAAAAGATGGTAAAACCATGAATCTTTGACTCTAAAATATTTGCTGCTTTTTAGTTTCAGTACTTTTGAGATTATTCCAAGCCTCAAAACTTTTGAAGATATGTTTATACCTAACAAGGCAGTCTTATTGATCAGTAAACAATAAGCAATATTTCCTTCCAACCCACTGATTTGTCACGTTCTTTTTTATCTCTACACGGATCACAGTAACTTACCATGAAGAAATTTCAACTAAGGTTTTGTGCGACTGAGCCCATCTGTCTAAATTTACTTAATTTTATTTAATGTGGTTTGTGACAATTTGAAATAGAGTGGCCACAGGTCCTCCCTCTTCTCAAGTACCTCTGGGAGGTAAATGTACTTCAGCTTTGTAAGATGTTTTTTACCTTAGCCCTTTTCTCGAGTCTTTACGCTCATATTTTATACTCAGCTTTCCTGAAAGTGGTTAAACAGATGAATCTTCAAAATAACACTATAAAGCAGCTGGTTTATCGCAGCTGGTTTATCACAGCTTTCCTGTTAATGAGTGTTGAAGAGTAATCTGTACCAGCATTAACAGGGACATTTAGAGGAAGTCTTACCTATACAAAGCCCACGTTACTTTATAACTCTTTTAAATGACATTTTTCTCAAACTTCGATTCCACGAAAGTTAAAACGAGCTATTCTGATTTCTTGCCTCCTTTATTAGAATGAAGGGAACATACTAATTGAATACATCCAGACTTAGTAATTAGAATACAGAGAAATATTTTCCAAAAAGGCTTTCTTCAATCTAGCACAAACTGCAAAGGTTATAATAATGAAAGCTTACAAACGTATGGATTTTGCTTTTCTTCTGCTAAGCAGTGAGTCACAAATACCAAAATTGCTCCATGAACTTCTTGGGTAGGTAGGTGGAGAGTTGCACAGTGCCTCTTGATTTGAGATGAGCTGTCTTAACTTCCAGTCAAGCTGCTACGCTGATCACAGTGAAAGACAGAAAATAGAGGAGACGTGAATCCTTCTTTAACAGTGTTTTGCAGTAAAGAGACTGGCACTTAACTAATTTATGTTAGTTAATGCATGGTGATGATTTGACTTCCCTACTACATTAGTAAACATTTTTTGTAGTGTTCATTGAATCTTCCTGGAATTAAACACGAGATACTTGTTTCTTGTTTGAGTGGGTACTCTCTGAAATGCTGCCTGAGAGAAACTACCTTTTCCAGTACGATTCATTGCCCAACCTTTGTTGTCCTGCAAGCAAGGCATTAAGTGTGGCTAGCAGTCTTTCCTGTTCCTTACGACAACAATTAGCTGTGCAATAAATACAGGGTTAAAAATGAACACCTTGAAGTGCTAGCAATTTTTACCCACATTCATAACTGGGCAATTTTATGCTAGTCTAAATCTTAACACAAATACCATCTTTGGTTCATTTCCTAGGTATGTACAGGGGCCAGCTGTATCTTCAGTCATCAGTCAGAATTTCTGAAAAATTCCCAACCAACCCAAAGGCTCTGGAATCCAGAAATGATAATGCTATTATTCCTCTTCCCAAAATCAAATGGAAACCTTTAATCCGTAAGTAACAATCCAGAGTTTTGCTTATGGTCTTAGCACTGAAGAGACAGGACATCTTTCTGACTTCCATTGTGCATCAGACTATTCTGATGTCTCCAGCTGTATGGAGAACAGCTGTATGTAGTTCAGGAACAATTTCTGTGCTTTATTAATTGTTTAATTTTTTAATTAAATGTTTAATGTCTAAATGACTCTACTTTTTTTTTTTACTATGAATTTGACATTATCTTACTTATTGATGAAAAGGTCATCTTCTAAAACAAATCTTTCTGCAAAAAGGATGAAATATTTGCAGTGCTGTGAATATCAGTTAATGGACTTTCCTAGAAAAAGAGTATTTTGTTTGGGGGTGCAGTGATAGTGATATTTTAAATACTCTTTTTAATGTTTCCTTGCATGAATTTTGATTCATGGTTTGATTCAACAATCTTACATTTTCTAAAATTATGCAATTGGAATTCTCTTAGAATTTATACAAGAACAGAATGTGTGAAAGTGGAATTATTGTAACAGCTTAGCTCAGAAAATTAAGTTTCCTTTCTATGCTTAGAGTCTCCTTCCAGGACTCCAGTGTTGGTCGGCTCTGATGAATTTGATAAGTGTCTCAGCAATGACAAGTATTCTCATGAAGAGTACAGTAATGGAGCACTTTCAGTTCTGCAGTATCCATATGGTACGTGAAAGTCCTAAATTCTGAAGTGTTTCAAATAGCCATGTTTATTCATGTGTTATCTGTGAAGTTCAGTAAAGGCCCATGTGTTTAATCTTAAATATACGTCGTTTTTAATACTTAGTGAACAAGGAAATTATTGCCCAAAGTAGGATTTCCAAACTTTGTTGTATGCACTATTAGTGCTGCACAGACCACTTCTGATTGCCAGAAGTTGCCACTGCAGAGGTTTTTTTATGTACTGCCACTACCAGTAATAGCTGTATGCAATGAAAAATGTTTGCAAAATACTTTTTTTCAGAATTTGCTAACAGGGCTAGAGGCTCTGCCTTCTTGTATAAATTTTCTATATGGAAGATTTCCTGCACTGAAGTGTTTCAGTGGTCAGGCCTTCTGCAATAGTAAACTTTAGCTGGAGAACTAGCTTGACATAGAGTCCACAACTTTGAATAACTGAATTCGATATAGGTCATTTAAAATCCTAGGACATGCAAACAAGAATAATGTGTGTCTGTTGAAAAAACTTATTAATGAGAAGACAGAATTGCTTGGCAGTTACCCAAAAGTAAATCTGTTCCTTCTTTGTGTCTTTTATGCACAGATAATGGTTATTATTTACCGTATTACAAGAGAGAGAGAAATAAACGTAGCACCCAGATCACTGTTAGGTTTTTTGAGGATATGAATTACAAGAATATTCGCAAAAAAGATCCTGTTCTTCTGCTTCATTGGTGGAAAGAAATAGTTGGCACTATTATATTCTGCATTGTGGCCACAACTTTTATTGTACGCAAACTTTTCCATCCCCATCCTCACAGCAGAGTAAGTATTTTTTCTCAATCCTAAATACAGAAAGTATTATTCTAGACTTTCATTTTGGTTTTCAGTGAGTACTGTTAATAAGTTAATAACTATCGAGACAGCAAAATCAAAAGCCTAAATTTATTCTATTGTGAGGGCTGTCAGCTGCTGTGTAGAAGTTGCTTAACTGCTTCAACAAGCAAATAAATTGGTTCAGCTATATCTGAAGTCTTTGGAAATATTTACAAAGAAATGATTTAATGCTATATCTAAGGGTTCAAACTGATCTCAGGTATTAAGGACTTGAGTTTTTTTGTTCTTGTTTTGATAACCCTTGTTAGCTGCGGAAGGAATCTGAAACACAGTGTCAGACTGATAGTAAATATGAGCCAGCTTGTGGAGATGTTAAAGAGACCAGCTGGAGTGATGTCAAGAACTCTGGATATGTGTCAAGGTGAGCTCAAGTAACCACAGTTGAACAAAACCCATAAAGGCTTTTAGTTAGTGTGAGAACTAACCTTATCTGGAGAAAGGAGTTTGTACTTGCTGATTTTTACGTACCCTCGTTCTCAGACTCCATAGGACAGTTGTCAGCTGCAGCACAGAACGCTATCACCAAGTGGGAAATTGCAATTAGGATTAGTCTGAGCAATCACTGAGAGACTACAGAATACCTGTATTTGGGAATGTCGTTCTTGTATTTCTCACTGATACGTGAAAAGGAAAATTGACCCTTAAGGTCCTCAATCAGTGTTTACCCTTCTGTTTCTGTGTTTGCAATTCGAGGGATTGGAGATGGAAACATCTGATATTTTATGAGTAGAATGAGCAGAGTATATTTGAAACAAACCTTTGCTACTGTATTGAAGGGAATTGGTTACGACAGAAGAGTTTATAGGCGTAAGTCACTGATACTTTGGAGAAAATGTGACTGTGATCTATACGTGTGCAACTTGCTGAAGCTATGAACTGGAGAAATTAAAATGAGGAAGAATAGGAAGGGTTTTGAGATACCAAAACAGTGATGCTTCAAAAGAGATGCTTAAAGAACTGGTAGCAAAAATGCTTGAGAGGGGGCAATTTTTTTAAAGGCAAAGTGTGATTTAGAAAATTGGCTGTTGCCATCTAGTATGGGGATAGGAGCTTAGGCTAAATACCTCTCTGATCTTGACAGTAAGCATGGAACCTAATATTCTTAAAAGCTGCTTCAGTTTATTATGTGCAACTGTAAGGAGTCTTTCTGGAGCTGTGATAGACACTACATAAATGTATAATCAGCAACTGTCCCTTTCATAAACAACTAACCATCTGATTACATCAGCGGTGAACATGGGAAAAAGACAAGAGAAATGCTTGAAGTCAATCAGCATATTTTGCCTGTAGAGAAGTATTTCACCCTTAGAAGAATAAAATGACTTGTGAATGTCCTTATTAATGCATTTTTCTCCACTATCCTCCCACCCTTCTTCTACCCCTTTCTCACACCCCTCTTCCTTCAGATATCTGACAGATTTTGAACCGATTCAGTGCCTAGGTCGTGGAGGTTTTGGAGTTGTTTTTGAAGCCAAAAATAAAGTAGATGACTGCAACTATGCTATCAAAAGGATCCGTTTACCTAACAGGTATGAGTGAGTTTTAGATGCAGAAAAAGTAATGTGTTGTGAAATCCTATCCTGCACTGAACCATCTGTTCCTGAATTAATTTCCAGATATTATTACATTAGGATGAATTTTTACTGGGGGGTTGATTGAGTTTGGCATTGAGAATTTGGCATATGTAATTACAGCAGAAGGGAGACCTGCTTGGCTAAAATACCTACATAGCAGGACCCTCGAGAGGATGCTATGGCTACATGAGATCTCCTTTGATTGCCTAGATGAATAAGCCTTTGATAACAGGACCAGTGATTTGTAGCACTGTTAATTTGCTTCTCTCCTTCCTCTCCTTACCTTTCCTACTCCACCCTTTCTTTCTTTTCTCCCTTCCTCTTCAGCTTCTCTGACTCCATTTGTCCATTTGTTTCATTTTTCTGGTCCCACAACCCTTACCTTTTCTTTCAGTCATAGGTGGTCAAGCCATGCTGCTGAATTACCCTATCCAGAGCTTGCAGCACTTCCTTTTAGTGGGAGATGGGAGACACTGCTTCTGGAAATCTCGAGTTAGAACAGCAACAGGCAGGCCAGTAGAGGGAGGGGGTAAAGCTATGAAATCTAGAATTACTATTTTTAAATGTGTTAAATAAGCTTGATTATTTAAGATAAAGGTTTTGTTCAGAAAACTAAGGTAGCTTGAATTTTTCTTTTCCAAGCCTGTAACATTAAAATCCATTAAATAAGATTGTTTTGACTTCATTTGATCCATTTATGGTCTCATGAAGAGAGATTCTTGTAAGATACCAGGCTACCTGTTTTCCTATCTGTAGCATGGAGATAGTCTTTATGCAGTCTCCTAAAGTTCTGCCAATTTAAAAAAAATACAAAGGTGTTATGGTCTGTCTTCTTTTATGTCAGTGTCTTCTACATCCCTGCAGAATATTGCCAGTTAGTGGACTTTTTTCCTATCCTTGTAAATAGCTGAGAGCAAGATGAAGCTTTTCTTCTAAGTTTTGCTACCCATAATTATTTGAAAAGAGATGAGTAAATAATTAGCCGTTATGAGCATATACTGCTCCCCCACACTTCTAACCTGAAGGAGTTATTCTGGGGAATTTAAGGCAGATCTGTCTCTTGGTTTGAAGAGCAATGCTACTAGCTTGGTTTATACTGGGCTAGCTTTGGTTAAATTCCTTTGCAGAAATTTCTGTGCTGTGCTGTTGCTTTATGTGACCTTGTCTTTTTATTTTCCTCCTCACCCAAAACCCTAGGGAGCTGGCTCGTGAAAAGGTGATGCGAGAAGTTAAGGCATTAGCTAAACTTGAACACCCAGGCATTGTTCGGTATTTCAATGCATGGCTGGAAGCTCCACCTGAGAGATGGCAGGAAAAGATGGATGAACAATGGTTAAAAGATGAAAGGTAACTCATTTATGACAGGATGAAATTCTTGTAATAACTGAATGTGAAGTTGTTCGTTAACTGAATGAGAGAATTGGTAGACTATCCAGGAAGATGGAGAGACACAGTCAGGAAAGAGATAATTGATTATTTAGGACTTGTTAAGGTCTTTCTTTAGGGTAGGGAAGGTCCTATAGTTCTTCATTTAACTTTTCTATTTGAATCTTTGGGTGGGTAGAAGATAGGGGCGTTCATTACTGAGATTTGGCATTTTTGTCGTCTTTGTTCCTTGTTACTACTGTCCTCCTCCTGTTTGTTGTCTTGGTTTAGGTTGGTGATTTGTAAAGCTTGGTAGAACTAGGTTGAAAATGGAAAATTAGGTAAAGGAGAAGATAAAGGGGATGTTAAAAGTAAGGAAAAAGTGAAGCAGTTAAAAGTGTCGTGGAAGGAATGGTGCCTAATATGAGACTATTTAGTGGTCTCATAATAACATCTTAAAATACCTAAGCATTTTGAGAATGCATTGACCTTTATATTTCAGGCACCAGATTAACATTTCACAGCTCTAACTCTTCCAACGTTGCAATAAATGTTCTTTAGAAGTGAATTTTTTTGAGATCAAGATAAGCCTGATTGCACATAGGGAGGCAGGCAATAGAGCTTGCTAAATTTTCCTTTATCATTCATAAGCTACTTAGCACAACATACTTATTTCAATGAGAAAACATAATCTTTACTGAGAAAAATGGATGCTGAATTCTGGTTATTACTGATTCCCACACTCAGGGTTATTTGCTATTATGATAGGATACTTTCTGTTCTCAAAGGAAGCAGTTGTTAAAACCTGGTCTTCTCAAAACTCATTTATGATGGGATGAAGTTCTGGAGCATTGAACTCTGGGTTTGTTTGTTTGTTCTTTTTTCCTTTTCTTTTTTTAGCACTGATTGGCCACTCAGTTCTCCCAGTCCAATGGACGTTCCATCATTCAAGATTAAGACAGAGCCATTCTCTACAAAAGAGCACATTGAAGTTATTGCTACTTCATCAGAGAGGGGAAGGTCTTTCTCCATGGGGATACCTTGTGGCCAGTCTGATTCATCAGGAAGCCAGTTTTCTCCTCTGGAATTTTCTGCCACGGACAACAGGGACTTGCACCAGTCAGAAGACCCACTATTAAACCTTCAGGATAGTGTTCTTACAGGCTGTGATGTGGAAGACAGTACTATCAACAATACCGAGTTGGGTCACTCCTTTGAAATTTGCCCTCCAGCTATTCCTGTTGTACACCTGAGGGAAGGGACCTCCTCTTCAATTGTGTTTGAGGATTCTGGGTGCGGAAATGCTTCCAGTAAGGAAGATAAAATTGATGTTTCACATGATGAAAGTGTTTCTGAGCATAAGCTAACAAGTACGAAAGAGTCCAGTAACAGAAAATCTGCTTCAGGAAGCCCCCTCTCAATTTCTCCACCAAGGCCAACAAGTTTAAGCCTGGACCTTTCTAAAAATACTGCAGAAAAAGTCAAACCCACCTCTCCAAAAGTGTATCTTTACATCCAGATGCAACTCTGCAGGAAAGAGAATCTTAAAGACTGGATGAGCAGAAGGTGCATGATAGAGGAGAGGGAAAGGACAGAGTGTCTGCAGATATTTCTGCAGATAGCTGAAGCGGTTGACTTCCTGCATAGCAAAGGATTAATGCACAGGGATCTCAAGGTTTGTATTACTTGTGTATTGTGGGAAATGTTCTCTCTGTTGGCATGATGACCAGTGAATACCTGAACTTTCCAAATTCTAGTTGTCATTAGCTGTGTCTTATTGACAAATATTTTCTGGTTTACTGTTGTGAAATTATCTTTGGAGCTATGGTAACTTGAATCATCTGTGCCCCAGTTGTCACACACAAGTCTCCAGTAGTTTAAAGTTCATGAAGAACATGGATTGATTCAAATGGCAGCACAGAGTAGCTGGCCCTCTACTGCATTACTAACTTGAGAGTCAGCAATTGCACATCTGACTGCCCTTCAGCTCAATTTTAGGTTCTGCTTTAAACTGACAAATCATGAGTATGTGGTTACAGGTAATTTTTTTTCCTAATATGTGGGGCTAATACAGCATTGGAGACAAACTCTACTAAGGTAGTTGACAGTATCAGTTACCTCAGGGTGGGTGTTGCAAAAGCTGAGTTAATGCTTTTACAATAATTTGTAAGTGCAGTGCTCCAGGAAATAAACATTAATCATTTATTATCACAATTAAAGTCTTTCTCTACTGCAAGACTATTTGTACCTGGCACAGATCTGCTGTATTTGTTATGGCATTTTTAATTCTGGTTTATACTTTTGCAGATTTATTCATTGCTGAGGTGTATGGCAGTGAAAGATCATATGAAACCTCTTCTGCTGTTTGGTGTGAACCAGATAATTCTGTTGTTTTTCTCCTCTTTCTTTCTATAGTAATGCTGCCTAAGAGCAGCAGTGTTAGTCATGCTTAGAGAAATTAAAAGTAAAGTATTAGTACGCTAGGATTGAAGTGTAAAGTGTTCCACAGTTGAATTCCTGAATCGGTGCCGACTATCGTGCAGCTGTTCTGAAGGATACATAATCTTTTTAACGTGTGATAGCACGCAGCGTATTCAGACTGGTAATGAGTGCTGTACAGCATGGGAGAGTTGTTTGGTTTTAACTCTGGCATTGGAGATAACTGAAATAGGAGTAGCATGCTGGTTTTGTACCTTTTGTACCTCTTCCATTTGCTTCCGGTCCTGTGTTAGTGCCTAATCTTGCTGAAACTTAGCGCTGGAAGTGTCACTGTTACCAAGTGTCAAAATTTAGATAGAGTCATGATGAAGTTACTCTTATGATAACAATCTCTGAGAATTGGAGTCCTTTACTTTTGACAAACGGTAGAGAGGCAGTTCCTATTTCTGTTCCCTTTTGGGGGAGGCATTAATACCTGTCTCAGTGGAGTAAATACTGAAATGATAACAGCTGTTGTTGGAGCAACTCAGATGGTAATCATCTGATACCAGTATAAACAAAAGATAAAAATACCTTCTCAGGCCTGTCTGTTGAAAGGGAAATAAGAGTTCGAGTTCAATAACACAAAAATGATATGCCAAAGTTAGAAAAATTTAAGATGTATCCAAGTATTCTATTTCTCATCAGTATTAAGCAATTATCTTGAACCAGCTATCTGAAAATCTTTAGTGCTTGAGAAACCTACCAGACAAGTAATTTAATCCATATATTAATATGTTGCTAGACAGGTTAATTAACAACTTTTCTGAACAATATAGTCACTTGTAACACTGCAAGAGTTTCACTAGGATCACTGTTTGGCAAAGCTTTGCATGCTGACTTAAAGCTACGTTGGTGTAAATCAGCAGTTGTGTAGAGTTTTGTTGGAACATCCTAAAAGTTCAGTGTTGGCAGGAAGATGAACAAGAGGTCTTTTTGATTACTTAGTATAAACAACTTGGAAAGGATCTCTCTGAATGAGCAGTTTACATGCTTCAGAAACTTCCTCTGTGTGTGTAGACAATATTCTTGGATCTTAGAGGTTTATTTCGCTATTACTTGTTAATTTGGTCAAAACAATAGCTAGTGGATTTAATTTTTTTCTGTTTTCAGAAGCTCCTTGGAAAAGATCTCATCTAATTATGTGTATCAGCACTAATATGTGAATAATCTCCAAATTCAGTTTTCCTCTGCCAATAGCTAACTAGCTGTGCTGTAGCACTTCTTGTTCCCATTGGCACTAGTGAGACCTGGTTGGACCTACTTGAAAACAGGTTTGCATGTGTACATATTCAAAGATTCAAAGATCTTTTAAAATGAATTATTAAGTTAACAGTGCACACCGAGGTATGTTCATTAGGCTCCCACTGATCAGAGATACCTTATTGAGAAAATGGTAGGGATTTAGGCAAGCAGGTAAGCAAGCGAATAGGTCATACTTCTAATTCTTGGAAAGAGAGTAAAATGGTTATGTCTGTCAAGTGGATTGGCTGCTGTTCCCAGAATAAGCTGTCAGCCATGCTTTGACAGCTCAAAAGAAATGATGGTTCCTATCAAATGAGATATCAAAGGATCAAAAAAACAGTCTTAGTTACATTTTGCAGCATTAATTGAATTGAACAGTAGTCTTGCAAATGTGTGATTACATCCTTCATTTATGTGAAAAACTGGGAATTTTTACTCTGATCAAAGAATCTGAAATTTCTTTGTGCACAAGATAACTAGAAATTGGTTGTATTCTTCTGATTTAAATCACAGTTGCATGCATCTACCTTGGTCTTATCTTTCAGAGTATGTCCTTGCTGGCTGTTTTTTTGGGGGGGTTGCAAGAGGGAGTTCCAGTCTCTTTAATCTGTAGAAGCTATAGGTTAGGCTAGGTTGGTCAGAGACGATCTCTGTTCTGCTTTCAGCCAGACAAGTAAGAGAAATAAAACTTTCTGTTAAGGTCTGGAAGAGTTTTTCTCTGTGAAATAAGATGCATCTTCTTGATTTCTGTGTTTGCTGGAGGAGGAGGAGAACAGAGATAAAGGCTATAGCCTCTAAATCTCTCAGGGGGAAGTTTGTGTCTTGAGCATTACAGTTCTACGTTAAAAGATTTTTGATAACCGTTCTAGGGGGAGCATGCATGCAGTCACGTGGATGCCATATAAATGCTTCAGAGATAACCTGAAGCTGCCGCGGCTTTACAGCGTAGCAGCTTTTGAGCACTAAATGAGTTGTGACTCCAAACGCTGTGACATTCATTACAGGAAAATATTGTAGGAGATAAGAGCTGGTGCTTTAGAGACCGGATGTGGGTGCTGAGAGCCAGTAGGTTGTATCTAACTATTTCTACAGTGCTTATCTCAGAGCTGTCTGGGCATTTTACTTGCTTAAAGAACAACAAGCCTTGTTTCTCTCTCACACAGAGCAGGTTTGTCTTTAACCAGGCAGGTTAGATGTACTTTGGCTGAGGTCAGCTTTGTAGTCCTTTAATCTTGTGCAGAAATACTGCCCTGTATCTGCCTTCTCCTCTTGCAGGGTTTATGTCAACAAAACATGTATAATGTTCTCCCAGCCTTGAACGTCCAGGAGCTTGGAGAGGAGTTTGCTTGCCCCATACCAGCTGCATCTTTACCACACCTGCGCCCTTTCCCCACACACAATCACATCACATCACTCCTGCGGAAGCAGTCTCTTCTTCCCCCAAAACTGTGCCCGTGCCTTTATTTGTAACGGAAGTGGAGCAGTTATAGTTCAAAGAAATAATCATTCATTTTTGCATGTGATATTCTCTCAGCTGGAATGCAACACTTGCATCTCTGTGAGAAGCAAACAGATACCCACCACTAGCAAGGAGGCTCCCCTGAACGCTTCTGTGTGAATTTCCTTCAATTCCAGTATCCATTATCAATAGTTTAAAGCAACGACAGTGGTATCTGGCAAGCAAGCTAAAGCAAAATTAAGCTAAAGCAGAGTCAAGCCAGAGCTTCACTGTTGCTGCTCTTGTGAGTTGCAGTGTTTAATTAAACTTAAACTCTCTTGGGTAGACAGTTATTCCCTCAATTAAACTTAAGCAGTACCAATTGAAAAGCAGACCTTGTTCTCAGACTTCCAATATGGCTGTAATTTAAAATTAAGATGGTGTGCTATGTGCTGATAAAAAATTTTGTGGATAAGTTCAGCACTCAGATCAGAATGAAGAAGAACTAAGAGTCGGAACTCTGCCATCGAATGTGAATTTGCCGTGGGTTTGGAAAGTTATGTTACTTCTCTGTGCTGCTATTTCCCAGAGCTGTTTCCTTTTACATATGTTCCTTAGAAGACTTCTGTAGTGCTAGTAAACCTCTACTGGAAGGCAAGAGCTGAGCAGTCTGGGACTCAAGAAGGGAGACTAGTTAATGCAAAATAACTCTTTTTCCTGAATAGCTGGAATTCTTAGCCTGTCCTGGTAATCTGATCTGTATTTAGCAATTTTTAGCCTTGATAACATGGCTTATCTAGAACAAAGTGCTGTATCTACTGAGACACAGAGACTTGTTTGTTACTTAGTTACATTTTTTTTCACCTGATTGTTTTTTCAGCCTTCCAATATATTTTTCACAATGGATGATATAGTAAAGGTTGGAGATTTTGGACTGGTAACTGCTATGGACCAAGATGAGGAGGAGGAATCAGTACTTACACCAATGCCAGCTTATGCCAGACATACAGGACAAGTAGGGACAAAACTCTACATGAGCCCAGAACAGGTTAGTGTTTCTCTGTTCTAACAGGGCACAGATGATGTGTGAATTCCCAGGAGCTCAAGCATTAGGCACTCCTCCTAGATAGTAACTTGTTGCAATTAGGTTTCTTAAAATCTTTTATTGTAACTATCAGGTAAAGTTTTGACCTAAACTGAATTTTAAAATTAATATTTTGAACATATATATTTATCACAGCAAAAAGATGCATTAATTGATCTTGCTCTTAATGTTAAGAGAAAAATAACCATATAATGAATTCAAGTTAATTAAGAAAGGACACACTGTGGTACGTGAATTTAAGCTGATACTTTTCACCTTACAGTTGGATCTGCAAAGGGGAGCCAAAGATCAAGAACTTAACTGGTTCGTGCTCCCTTGGCAAACTTTGATCAGGCGCCCAGAGGTTGATATAGCATCTGCCCTGTAGTTTTCAGCTCTGCACAGAACTAATCACTTCTGTGCATTAACCGAATGGGATTTGATTACATTATGTGTCGTTCCATGCAGTAAAGACTTTGACCTAACTCTGATTTTGAATTTTCAGATCTATGGGAACACCTATTCGCACAAAGTGGATATCTTTTCTTTGGGACTGATTCTCTTTGAGCTGCTTTACCCTTTCAGCACACAGATGGAGAGGGTCAGGGTAGGTATGGTATTGCACCGAGGATTATCTGCAGTTTGACCATTTGTTTAAAAAACCTATTCACTCAGTAAAGCATTTGCAAGAGGTTCTTCTTGGCTTTAGTTCTGAAATTAGAAGCACAGCTTATCGGCTTTGTACAGACCACCTGAATCACGGGAATGAATTGCAGTCTTGCTAATGAGTGCAATCGAATTGAGGTCCTAATTTCTTCAAAAATTTCCTCTGTTGTCAAGCCAAGAGAAACTACTGAAATGCGATATCCAAGATCTCAAGCAACAAATATGCTTGTGACTTCAGGCATATCAGTTTGTTTTTCATTCAAGAGTTGGACCCAAATGCTGTGCATTTTTTGCCATTCCTTCTTCCCTTTGCATCTCCAGTGCTTTGTCACTCAAAACACTTAGCAGAAGTAGCTGTGGCCTTTCCTATAGTGAGTCTTGGCTGTGAATCTCGTTCATCTTAAAGCACCATCTTCCCAGTAACAAAATGACCTCTCATTGCATCAGCTGTAAATTTGGGAGGTTTGATGGTATATTATTAATCCTTCCCTGCTATTAAAATACAAGTGAAATCAGTCTTTTCCATGAGGAACAAGTTCATACAGAAGAACAAAGGCTACAGCAGTTTTTCTTCTTGTACATGGTGATCAGTGACCTATGCATGAAAGAAGGGAGAATTCCTGTAACTTGTATTTGTCACTAAGGTATGTTTGGTGCATTTAAATTCTCACGTGAGAACAGACTGTTTTTAGCGGGGATGTAAAAGCGGCTTGAACAAAACCATGGTATCAGCCTGACCGAGTGCTTCACCTCTACAGGTGTTGCACTCTTCTGCTAGCTTTTTATGACACAAAGGAGCATATTTTAGAGAAGGATTGACAGTTGAACCCCTTGTGCTGATTTCCCTAAATAAAAATCATTTTACTGGGACAGACCCCATGAAGAGCTTTCCTTGATCAGAAAGATCTTATTCAGCAATGACTACAAGAGCTTTTCCCTTCCAATTTCTGTCCTGAATATAGAAGCAAAGCAAGTAATTAGGAAAATGAATCATAATTTGTGTATAGCTCAAATTCCCAAGGATTTTTCTTTCGTAAGAAAAATGCTCTGCCTGACCAGGTAACTCAGCAAATCCTAGAAGTCTGTGACGAGGAGCAGAAAAACTCCCAGAGGAGAAATACAAGAGGCCTGCCTTTGTCTCAGGCTATTAGCTGTTAGTCTGTGCCAGTGCAGATTATTTTCAAATGAGATGTTTGAAGAACATCAGAATGTAGACTGAATTGGTTAAAAAAAAAAAAAAAAAGAGAGAGAGAGAGAGAGAGAGAGAGAGAATTAGCCATCACTGCAATGATCAGTTTACACTCTCAGTAGGGTAACAGTAGATTGACTTCAGAATTCTTACAATTTATGCTCAATTTTTTACAAAAGGGGATACTTCTTAAAGGAAGTAAAGTGCTAAATAATGTCTTTGTGCTAAAAGCATGCCAAAATGGGTCATGGGTTGCTGGAAATTACAGAATTTAAATTCATAAGGTAGCTTGCTGCAAATTACGTAGCTGAACATGGGAAAAACTGTCACTAGATGGAGCCAATGTGTTTGCTATGAAATGAGCAGTAATAAATGGAGAGCAGTTGCATTGTGTGGGCGCACAAATAGGCCCTTTGAACCGCTTTCAAAACTGCCAATAGATCTGCTCATCAGTCCATAAACATCAAATAAAGATTGGTGTTTAAACTGTTAAGACAGAGCCAGTCATTTCATATGTTCCACTACTGGTACAGAAGATATTGGGGTGCTGTGCAGCTGTGCTGACCTTACTGAACCAAAGTGGAAATGTGCAAGTTTGTCTGGATGGTTTAAAATTGCAGATATCAGCGCTCTTGAGTTCTAGTGCAGAATGTGTGCATAGGGAAACAGCAATTTGTACAGTGAAGTATGTTGTGATTTGAACCACTAATGTGATAATTAAAAACAAATCTTTCCTTCTTCAGGTTGATTTGTTTGCATAGTTTGCCTATTTTTGAAAAATAATAAAATAATACTGTTGGAGAACGGTATTTTGGAAGACTTAAGTGTTTTTCTTAATATTTTACAGACCTTAAGTGATGTCAGAAATCTGAAGTTCCCATCATTGTTCACTCAGAAATATGCACAAGAGGTAAGCATATCTGCTGCTATTAATTCTAGGGTTTTTTTTTTCTGATTTCCAATTGATTTACAAGTAATAATGCAGAAGTTTTAGCTTTTATGTTTTTAAGATATGTTTCTGTGTCCAGGTATTTTACTGTGTTTCAAAATTTTAATGTTACAATGTGGAGTTGGACTAGATGATCTCCAGCAGTCCCTTCCAACCTCAACCAATCTGTGGCCTCAAACATCCTATGCCATTCTGTGCATGCTGATATTTTTGTCACACAGTTTAACTGCAATAACTATACAATATTATCTGGCTTTCCTTTGTCACTTGATGTCATTCCTTTCACCAAAATCCTGACGTGATTTCTTGCAACAAGTCCATAGTCACAAAACGCAAAGAGTTCTACACAGGCAAAGTGGAGACTGTAGGCCACATTGTAGCTGTATGGGGTCTATCTCCAGGAACTGGATTTTGAAAATGGAAAACTGTATGTATTAGATCTGATACAATTTCAGATAAAGAGGAGGTGATATACAAAACTTCTCCAAGGAGAAGCTGAGATGCTTCCAGATTTTCATGGTGATTTCAACCCAGGAGATCAGAGACCAGCCCTTCTTGCTTTACAGCTGCAGGCTGACTTGGGGAATGTGCTGTGCCCTGCTGGAGCAGGATGCTCTTTCTTCCTCTAAGAGATGTTTTAAAAAGTGCCTTTGGTGATGGTTTGTTTTTTGGCTTGGAGAAGAGAAGACCAAGAGGGGATCTTATCAGTGCCTATAAGTACCTGAAGGGAGGGTGTCAAGAGGATGGGGACAAATTCTTTTCAGTTGTCCCGTGTGACAGGACAAGAGGCAATGGGCAGAAATTGAAGCACAGGAAGTTCCGCCTGACCGTGAGGGGGAATTTCTTCCCTGTGAGAGTGATGGAGCACTGGCCAGGTTGCCCAGAGAGGTTGTGGAGTCTCCTTCTCTGGAGATCTTCAAGGCCTGCCTGGATGCAACCCTGTCTGCCATGCTCTAGGTGACCCTGCTGAGCAGGGAGGTTGGACTAAGTGATCTCCAGAGGTCCCTTCCAACCTTACTGATTCTATGATTCTAGGATGAAATTTGAGACAAATCTTCAAACTACATATATTTTCAAAGAAAATTCCTAACTCAGCCTGCAAAATTAGTGCAGGTGGCTGCTTAAACCTGATGCTAAAAATTACCTTTAAGTTAAATTTCATACAAAATTTTTAAATTCTTACGATTGCCAATACTACAGAAGTTTTATAACTCCATTGAACTTTGGGTCAGGTTTGATCTGCCAAATAGAGTGTAGTCCTTGATAATAAAGATAGTTTAATGGATACACAATGATAGATTTTCAGATGTTTAATGTACTTCTAAATACTGTGCTAAAGCATTAATACCCAAATTACTAAGAAAGCACTTGGGGACACTTTAACTGTTGCTGTATGAGCAATTGGAAAGTTGAACATTAAAGAAGAAGGAATTTATGAATTGGTTCATGCAGCACATTTCATCTTTTCTTTTAGTACATCATGGTAAAGGACATGCTCTCTCCAAGTCCCACTGAAAGACCAGAGGCTGCAGTAATCATAGAAAATCCTGTATTTGAAGACTTGGAACTCCCAGCAAAACCAGTGCTTAGACAGAGGTCACGGACAATGAGTTTATCAGGAAATAAGCATTCAAGACAACCAAGCAAATAATTATCCTCAGGATCACTTCTTCCACTTAACAGGCTTTAAAGGGATAATTCAGCAGAAGGATCCTATGTTGCAGAATGTCTATCTTGGAAATAGTTCAAACTTTTTTTTTCTATGTTTAATGTATACAATGCGTTGGATAGATTTTGGTTATTTTGACAGCCAATGAAAGGCAGTAACTACACTTTTCACATTCCATTTTTCTTACCTTAACTCTTCTAGGTGGATGGGTCCAGCTACTGTGCTTATCAGTTTTGTGCTTCATTATCTTTTGTTTGAGTTTATTGGGGTTTTTTTGAAGCTTGTAAATGTTAGCTTGCTGGGTAAGTAAGAGATCTGTAACATGTAAATAGAATTAAAATACTGTATTTTTATAGTGCAAATTACAGTCTCTAAGCCTAGTGAGTATATACTCAGATCACTTGCTCTTTGGCAATGAATATGATTTTGAAACAAACTATGACTCCATTTTTGTCCCTGGTGGGTAAACTGGAAATCTGCACTATTTTTAAAGCAAAAAAGTACCACACCTGTACATATAGTCACTCTCCATAGTCAGTCATTAGAGGAAATTGTTTCGTATTTCCACACTATAGTAGAGCTTAGGGAATGCATTTTTTACTGATAAACCTATAGAAAAGGAAAAGGAACTTTTTGCCATAAAAAAAGGGTTTATGGACAATGGTTGGAAGAGCCATAGTAAAAAATATGTATAAAAATGTTGTGATTCTGACAATTTAAACCTAATGAAGTCATACGTGTCTTATGTAATCTTGTAATTTGTACTTAAAAAAAAAATCAACCAGTAGGCATTTGTTGTAATCTGCTAATTTAACTGCCTAATACCATGCTTTTATTTTTCATTGTAAATATGTTAATTTTTATTTATAAAATACAGAATCAATCCATTTGGGTTGGTGGTGTACAGAATGCACTTGCTGTAATTGTTGGGTGCATTAATTATTGTGACTTCTTTCAAGTCTAAATGATTTAATAAACTTTTTTATTAAAAACATATATAGTAGTTGCTTCTGTTCATAACCTGCATCAGTGCATGCTGCAGATGGCAGCCTTGTACAGTCAGAACAGGTCAGAACAACAATTTCTGTTAACTTGCTTGGTATTCCTCTCTCACAGCTACCACAGTGCAATATGTAAAGATGAATAGATATGCCACTTCAAAGCAAAATGCTATCTCAAGAAGGGGAGAACTGAGCTCTCAAAAGCTCAGGTGTGGATTATGGAGGCTTTGAAAATCTCAAGTGTTAACGGGGAAAAGAGGATAATTTTTACATTTGCATAAATGTAAGTTACTGTAAAAAACAGAAAAATACAAGATTACAACTTCAAAAATTTAACCTTTGAAATCAGTTCCTTAAAACAAAGCCAGAATTGGGTCCTTCAGGGGATCACCATGGTCTGACATTGCAACTAGCACTTCAACCAGCTGGCACTCCGCAGCCTTACAGTAAGGCAAAAGCAGACTACAAGATCTTCTTCCTTGTGCTCTCAGCTGACTATGTCCTAGATTCTGGCCCAGCTGAAGCCAGAATGCTGCCATTAATGACTTTTTTCAGTCAGAAACAGAAAATTAACAAGTTTGGTTAAGTATGCCCTCTTCCCTTGCATTTCCCAGTTTATAACATCAGCTATAGATGCAGAGATAACTGGCCCTCTCTGAAGCCTGGGTGCCTCTAGCTTCACCCCCAGTTCAGTGATTAAAAATAGATGGCAGGAAATGAAGAATGAGGTATCTCTAACTCTCAGTGAAGCTAAGCTGTTGCTTAGTGCCAAGGGCTCTGTAGCATTTCCAAGCTAAAGAATGATTAGTACCTTCACGCTAGGGCTGTCTGTGTATGTGGGGGTGATTATAGTCATCCTCAAAGGCCTGTGAAAACCCCATCTCCTCTGTGGTGTGCCCAGCCACAAAAGCACATGGCCACTCTCAGCTCTTCACTACCCTAGTTGATGAATCTTTGCTCCTCTTAGCACTTAGGACAAGAATAAGACTACAAAATCCACTCTTTCTCCAGGCTCTGGCCAAGTCTTCCTTTCCCTCAGCAGAACAGTTGTCTCTGCATGCAGTCACTTCCCTGCCTCTAGCAGCTCCACTTGCTCTGCCTCTCCCCAGAAGCAAAAAGGACACCTCGGTGTCATGAAACACCCACCTGCATTAGAAACCCAGAGCTGCCATCCCATCAGCTCCAGGATGGTTCTGCCACCTCTTCAGAATGAGGCTACCTGCAATAGTCTGAGCTACTGCCACACCTGAGATCCTACTATTTACACAGGCCCATCTACAGCCCTATTGGCAGGAACATCTGATGTTTCATTCACTGGTTAACTTAAAAGCAGTTGTGGGAAACTGAGAAAACAACTGCCAGGCTTCCTCAGGTCTCTTGTATGTCTCATGGTGATGGAAGCAGACTTCAGGAACACAAGTTCTTCTGTAGCAGTCACATGAGTACTCAGATCATAGCCATTGCTGGCCCCTCTGCATGTTTCACATGCAGTAGTTCAGTTCCTGAAGTACCAAAAGATACTGTGTGTACCTTTCTGCCAACTCCTTTTTTGCAAAGGGACACCTGAACACAGGCTGCCACAAGCTGCCAGCCTACAGCCTTGCAAAAGGGAGTTTTGGTCTCAGGCTCTTCTGTACCAATAGCCCTGAACCTTTGCCTGTACCTCTGCCCCCTCCACCTGACAGCCTGGATGGCTCCTGGGGCGGGAACCCAATTCCTTGTCCTGTGCACCAAAATGAGTTGGCTGTCAGGAGCAAGAATCCTGCCTAGTCCACCTTCAGGCCCACTTGCCTAGATGCTCTCCCCCCCTCAAGTCAAGATCACAAGGTTATTCTCCTTAACTTGAATAAATACTTGGAAACGATAAAGGAGCTCAGAAAGCCAATACACTCCCATGAGAAAACAACTGCCAGGAGTACTAGTGTTGTAATCACACATCAAGGCTGTTTCTTCTCCTGAAGAACTAGGTTCTTAAAGAGCAAGGACTATGGCCTCTTCATGCCCATCTTCAGTGGCTGAGGTACTCGAGTCAGTGGCTTCTTGCTTTCTGCTACACCTTTTCAGGTATGTGCTCCTCTGTGCTATCATTGCACTGGAAGTGGAAGGACTCAGACATTTGACTAACTTGCTCCCCTTTTCTTAATAGAGAGGAATTCTTCACCCCTCCAAGCGCTTCACTCAGGGTTTTAGCATTACATGTTAGCCAGGGTATCATGCTGCTTTGAGTTTTGTTTCCTGGGCTGCAGCAGCCTTGCCTGTCCTGTGTAGGCAAATAAGCACTCAGAATATACTGACCAGAAAAAGCCATTCTAGAAACCATCCTTGAAGTGTTTCACGTTCACAGGAGAGTGACATAAGAGGAGGCTCTCTGTGCAGTGACGCTACATGTAAACTAGCCGGAGCCCACATGTGAAACATGGGGAGGGGGCAGTAATGGCTATGATCTGAGCACTCCTGTGACTCTGCTACAGATAAATCTGTGTTCCTGAGACCTGTGGTGCTTCTGGCAGTTCAGCTCCTGCTTTTGCCCTGTGTTAGACACTTGCAGGTACAGTCCTGCCTTTCCAGGGTTATCCTGTGGTTGTTCCACAGCTCTCCTCCAGGGAACCAGTGCTGTGGAGCTGCTGTTTAAAAAGTCCAGTGAAGAATAGTAAGAATAATCATGTTCCTGTATTAGTTTGAAACAGCTGACCAGATACATCCCTTCATGACCTGCCCTTCTATACTTTCTTCTTGAAGCCTATACACTGTTGCTGGGATTTTAGTGGTGAAAGGAAAGGATATTTATCATCCTTTTTAAATGGTGGTGTGGTCCAGTAATACTCCATTTGGTTACATTCACAGCATCTATATATAAACACCACAGTGCAAAAAAATACTTACATTTGAGCAGTAATACTTCTTCACATCTACTGTTTGTAACCTCTTTTGAGCTCCTAGGGTAGTTGGTGCTCTAGAAAAATGTTTCAGTAAGCTTTGCTCATCTCAGGGGGTCTAAGACATCAGGTCCCTTTCCAGAATAAAGGAGAACTAAGGAAACTTGTCATAGATAATTCACAGAAAACACCACTGAAGCAGTCTTAGATTTTACAAAAACATCCAAAGAAAAACCATGCACATAGAGTATTTCTCCTGCCTGATGCTGAACCAATCTTATACTGTCAAACACCAAGTCTAAAACTTGAAAGCACTAAAGTGCCTCTGTATTTCAGAAGCAAGCATATTAAACTGTGTGCAGGCAGCCCCAATTGCTGAGAATACAAATCTCCCAGCACACATTGGTTTTATGTAGGAGTTAACCCTGCTCTTTGACCACTTTCTACCAACACCCATTCAGACTGACACAAGTGAACCAATCAGAACTTGTCAAACTTGTGATGCAAGTAGCAAGATGAGCGCTACAGTGACCTTATCAGAAAAAAAAAATGCTGTCCCATCTTCAGTTGTAGGAGACCACCAGACTATACAGAGTAAAGCAAGTTCACATTATCAAAGCAATTTTTTTCCAGTATGAAGTTTGGATTCATCTTAGGAAATACTCATTTAAAAAAAAATACCAAGACAGGAATTAGCTTCATTATAATAAATTGCCCCAAAAATAGCAAAGTTCTGCATTCATAAAACCATGGAAGAAAGAAGTATCTTGTAGTATGCCACAGGCTGTAATAAACATGCCAGCCCTGTTCCAGCCTCTCTTACCTTAATTTCCTACCCATTACTCTTCCATTCAGACATGTTCTTTCACTGTTCACATCACAGCCTCCAGCAACCGATTCTGAACCCCTATTGCTTGGATTTGCCCTTCAGAGTGCTATTAGGCACTGACACTGTCATGCTATATTCCAAGTCTGGAGCAGTCTTGGAAAATGTGGCTATTGAAACCATGTCTTCTCCAATGTCCACCTGAGACCTGTGCCTGCAAATGAGCAGCTTCTTTAGAGCCTGCTGGAAGTCCCGGTTCAGGAAAGCATACAGCATTGGGTTTATAGTGGAGTTGCAATAACCTAACCATGTGATTATCTTGAAGGTGTCAATCAAGACCGTGCTGGTAGAATCAGCACCTTTGGCAGCTAGCCAAACATTCAGGACAAAGTACGGCAGCCAGCATAGCACAAACACAGAAATGATAATGCTAATGGTCCGCGTAGCTTTGTTCTCCAGCTGCAGGTGGTTCTGCCGCTTGCTGTTGGGGTGGTAGTGAATCTCCAGAGTCTGAGACATGATCCGCGTGGCCTTGAGCCGTGAAGCTCGGTAGATAAAGAAATACATGCTGCACATGACCATGAAAGGGACAAAAAACGCAAGGGCAGAAGCTACAAGGGCAAAAATCCAATTGGTGACAAAGACGCATTCTCTGCCTGCATCAAAATCTACCCCAGGAATCTCATTCCAGCCTTGCATGACAGGAAGGAAAGAAATGAGAGAAGAGTATACCCAAACCATGCAGGTCATTACAATGCATCTGCAAAAGAACAGAGATAGGGGAGGGGAGAGAGGGTCCGAGCTATTTTGAGATGAGAACAGCCAGTACAATTCAATCCCCATGGTAACCCCTGTGGGATATCACTGAACAACAGTCCCAGAGGGTTTTGAGAAGTGGCAGAGCAGAGAGAAAGCTGGGATATAGCAAGTCCATGTATGAATGTCCCTAATGATTTGGTACTTTGGATCTGTAGTTTACAGAATGGCCCAGGTCAGTTTAAGGGATGCTCAGAGCTGGCTGGAAAAAACAAAGAAAAATGGTCTCTGTAAAGTGGCTTTTCCAGAGGTTTTTGTTAATATTTAAAACCATAACATGTAGACTCTTCTAATCAGCTCCAGCATTAATATCTGATTACAGTGTTATCCTCTAAGGATCCTACTTGCAAGAGGGGCAGAGCTGATGGATGCTGTAGATGCTCAGCATCAGTGCAGCATTTGCTCTGCATTGTGTATGCTGCACAGCCCCCCTCCCCATATTGGCAATTGTGTGCACTCTGCAGATCATATATTGCAGGAGCTGCAGCTGGGAACAAAAACATTCCCAAAACAGCTTGAATCCACCTTGCAAGTTACCAATGGCAGTGTAGCTACAGCAGCAAAGACACTGTAGCTGCAGCATCCTCTCTGCCCACCCTTCAAAAACTGCACTCATTCAAAGCTAGTTTAGGGGTGCCGTAACATTCAGCAGTCTTGGAAGCAGAAAGGCACTGAAAGAGACCCAAACACAGAGATACCACCCTTTCCCCTAGGGCTGCTCCCTGCATTTAAATACCTACAGTTTAAATCAGGATCCACCAAGCCATGCTGGTGGCTGGGACCCTATTCCAATGAGAAAGGCCAGTAGTAAATGGACTATAAAGGGATGATGCAGAAAATCCTGCTAAAAACCATTTAGAGAACCATCCACCCTGCAGTTCTCATTTGAATGTTACATGTGAAACCTCAGCAGCAACTTCAAAAGTCATCCTGTTTTCTCCACATTCTCTGTATTAATATCACTTTGTAAATACTAAAAATTAAAGAGGGGGAAGCCAATTGCTAGAGGAATTCTTCTGGGCATCATTTCTCCTCCTCCTTGGAGGAAACACCTCCTGAAATGCCTACCAAGGGAGACACTGTAGGCACAAGTCAGCCCATATCACTGGTTTCTTCTCCATTCTGGAAACTAACCTTAACTCAGAAGGTGCTTTCCCAGAAGCACTGTCAAATCAGGCCAGCTGCATTTCTCCCCCTCCTCCTCCCCACCACTACAAAGTTTTAAATGATGCTTAGATTTTTTTAATCACATTATTCTGGTTTTGGGCAGTCAATAGCTCATTTAGAACTGTCATGGCTTGTAATGAATAGGGACAGAGTGAAAATATGCAGAGAGAAGAACCATGTGGACAGGTAATGCCAGCATTTATCCTCAATGACTCTGAAATAGAGAACTGTCTTTCTCATACAGAAAATCTGCAGCAGAATAGGAACAGGAGTCTTGGACGTTTCATTTTTACTGCAAAACTCAGATCACTGCAATTTTTGCCTCTCCCTGCCATCCTTATGGCTGACCTCCAACTTCTTGAGGGGCAAATACACTCACCTGCCACGGGACATCCTTCTTGAATAATGGGAAGGGGTCACCACAGAGCAGTATCTGTCCAGGCTAATAAAGCACAAAGTAACGATGGACGCAGTGCAGAACATGACGTCGAAAGAGATCCACACCTTGCAGAAGAGCTTCCCAAAGAGCCACATCCCTGTCACCTCATAAATGATACTAGGAGGGAAAATGGGTAGAAATCAAAGTTAGAAATTGAGATTGATTTAATGCTATGAATCACAGAGCTTTATGAATTCTCTCCAACTCCTGGGACATGGAAGATGCTCCCTACGCAAGAAACTCAGCTTTCATCTGGGCTCAGGCTTCAGAACTGAAGAACTTCAACTCCTGAGTAATAAAAAGAAGTCATCAGGGGAATGCCTGCAAGTCTTTTACATTATCTGACTCACAAATGCCTGTGAGGAAAACATCCAGCAAAAAGGAGACATTATGCCAAAATTACCCTAGCAAAGTCAGGGAGGGCCTCTAAGAAGTGAGCAGCTAGGGAAGGAACATATGGCAGCTGTATGAAGGCTGATGCATGCTTCTATAGCATTCACTTAAATGCAAATTGCATCCTTTCTTTTACTGCCTTTACGTAACTACTGGGGTGCTGCTCAAATAACCTGTGTAGTTGAATTTTATGTGAAAGGGTGAGTAACTACATATTGCTGCAAGGCTTAAATTATCCTGTACGTTCACAGCTTTGAGGTCAAATGTAGTGTAGCTATGGCAGTGGCACTGTAGTGCACTTAGGTCAGCTCTGCCACCTAGCAAGGGCAAAAATAAACTTGACGTAAGAGGAGTTAGAAAACAATGCCTTGTTTCCATGTAATTAGCTATAATTCATTAAAACTACTCGTAAAGATTGTTTCATAGCCCAACAATTGCTGAAAGTGCATCGACAGGTTACTGTGCTGCTGAAGGGCCTCAGCCCTAGGCACCCCTTCATTATGCAGAGTGCTATGCAAAAAATTCAAGCAAATATTAAGTCTATAGCAGAACTTGTTCAAACATTCTGGTGGCCTCCATTTTTGCAGAACAGAGGGCCGCAAAACTACTAACCTGTTCACTTCCTTTACACACACACACACAGAAAAGAGATTTACAGATAGGGAAATGAAGTGTAGTAAGTTAAAGCACAGGTCCAACAGAAGACTAGGTGCTTTAGTGTCACTCCTCAGAAGCCCTCTTTATCCCGTAGATGCCACAAGGCCAAGTGGCACCTGTGGGTCAAGCACCAGGGCACCTGGAGTCTGATCCCCTGTTTTCATCAATGTCCCTACACACCTCAGGCTTCACAGCTGAGCACACACCTAACTGTCAGCACACACAGGGCAGACAAACATTTACCCTTCTCGTGAGATATATCTAAGTGGGTGTTCCCACAGCACAATGCAGCAGATACCTCTTCACTCTTATCTGTTGAATAAAGTCTCTGCAGGCCTCAAAGTGATGAAAGAATAATAGAAGCACTAAGAAATGCACAGTAGGAGCAGAAGTGAGGTCACTTCACTGTTTCATTAGTCAGGATACCTACTTCTGCCTTCACCTTTATGTCTGAAAGTCAAGACCCTCTCTGCTCAACTAGGATGTTTTTTGAGCTAGAAGGTTACGCCAGTGCCAGCTTCTCACCCACAGCTATTTTCTCAAGCACTTAGTTTTCAGCTCCAGATGATCCATTTCAAGTTGAGTATCACAAAGCTGGCAGGAGCACACTAAGATCATACAGTTCCCAGTTCATCTAAACATTACTCAACTGCAGCAAGCAGCCAGTACAGGAACAGACAAAATTTGCTCGGGCTGTGCATTAAGGCTCCATTGGATCTGCCCATGGATCCTGGTGTTGCAGGGCAGACAGATGCTCAGCCAGGTACAACTGAACCAACAGCCAGACAGAAAGAGACAAGAGATGCTGAGAGATTGGCCAAATACCACCCAGCCGGGGTGGTAGAGTACCCTTTAGCACTACAGCACAGGAAGCTCTGTGCTATAATCTTTGTCCTGAAAGCTGCTGTTAGCCCATGGTTTTTCAGCTCCTCCAGTAGAAACAATGATATTGGGGCATCCAAGAGCCTTGGAAAAAAGAAGCAGAATTGCTGGTTGTTGAATATCAGCCTTGACCCCACCACTGGTCAGAATGGTTCTCCCCCTCCAGAAGTTCTTGCCATACTGTGATTCTGTGAAAGCACAGAAGTTGACAATGTGCAATTCCTTCCCCTCCAAGTCTCTAATCAGAGCAAAATATGCTGCTAAATTCCCTTTCCTTTTGCCATGAAGGAGGTGGCAGTCCAACCATGGAGGTCATCCTCAGTCTTACAGGGGAAGTTACAGCTGCTGAGACACCTAACTGCCTTTGCTTTTTGCTCCTGCTACTTCTTGTTGCTAAGATTACAAATACCACGTCACTAGGCTGGAGGTAGAAGTTGTGAGGATGTTGTCTACCCAGAAATGTCAAGACTCGATTCGGAAGAAAGAAGAATCAAGGACAGGTGCCCCCTAGCAGGCAGCCATGCTGGGAGGTGTCCTCAAGTGCAATGGAAGCAAGGGAGCAGGTGATGCCACCCTCTCCTGGGGGGGGGGGGGGAATCTTTGAAGACAGACAAAAGCTAGACTGGAATGAGAAACCCTTATTTCTGGGCCCAATGAGGACATGGAAAAAAAATCCCAAGAAAATGCTGGGTAACAGAGATTAGAAGTACTTCAGCTAATTATTAGTGCCTGACACACTACTGTTCCTCTCCTGCACAGCTAACATGGTCTGGTACATTTTATCATGGTGATCTTGTTTGTGCGGCACAGGTAGGGGAATATCTTCTGTTGGGTGTTAATAGTGTGTGCTTCTGTCAGTGGTAGCTCATGGATCATTTCTGCACCCACATTGCACAGGGGAAAGGGAACCAGCCTGCTGTGCAGAGAAGCCTAATTTATGCCTTGCAGAGCCCAGAGTTACCAGCTGCAGCCCAACTCAGCCGAGCCTAGCCCTATAGCGGGAGCAGAGAAGGAAGCAGTGCGCCGGATTTCAGGGGCCACTTCAGCCAGGTCCTTACCCACTCACTGGCTCTGAGCAGTTGCCAATCCTTAGGCTACAGGACCTAGATCAGTCAACCTCAAGACTCTTTCCACTCCTAGCTTTCAAACAGGCCCTTCAACGCTACCTTTCTTTTACATATAGCAACAAAACTATCAGTGATAAAAAGGAGATAGACCAGAAGATTTGTAATTCCCAGTGCCTTTAATAGGGTGGGAGCAGGTTAGCTCACCATTCAACTAAGCTGGAATCCAGGCCTCCAGAGCAGGTGTTTCCAGCACCAAGTGAAGGGAAGGGAGCAGTAAATACAGATGGACAATTTCATAACCTGAATTTAAATACTGAAAACATTTGGGATTGAAATTAGCAGTAATACTGTTTAAAAGGCATTATTAACTGTTTTTCACCTGACACTATAAACTCACAACTTAGTTTTTAATTTTTTCTTGGGAAAATATTTTTTCAGTGCCGAATTCAGAAGTGTAGGCAGCCCCATGAAAATTAAGGTACAACATGTGAAAACAGGCTTTGGCTTCTTTATATTGCTCTAAGAACACTAGGAGTGCAGTCACTCACCTTTAAACAAACTTACAGTCATTTTGCAGCATAAGACAGCTAGAGCCTATTAGCTAATAAGTCTCTGGGTTTGTTTTACTGAATTTTACCCAAGCAGCGAAGCTCTTGGAGACTGACCTACGGCAGGGTGAACTGCCCTGTAGAAATGCCTCTTCATTCATTAAGTATGCCCTACTTACCTAATACCTCCTTAACAAGTTACCCTACTTACACTAAAATAAAATTCTTACTTTTACACAATCAGAGAGGGGAAGATGGCATTTGTGCCCATGTTAAATCTGACAGTTATCTGACAGCATCACAAATTGATAATACAGATAAAACCATTCTCCCAAGTGAAACAAATGACATTTGCTATCCCATTGTGGACTACAATTTTTTTGATCTGTTTAGAGAAAAATCCATTTTACAAGTTCACCAACCTTTCCCACAAACTCCACTAGTATTTTGACTGAAATGGAAGAAATAATGAAATCCTGTGTTGCAACAAAACTATGAGAACAATAACTCTGCAGTAACTTTTCAAGTTCAATAATCTGAAATCATTCATTTTCTTTTGCTAGTAAGAGTTTTTTTTATTCCTCCCTCTCACCACCAGAAAATAAGAGATAAGGTGAAAGCAGTATAAAAATCAAAGGCACAGAATCTAACTCAATTTGCTTTGACTGTCATTCTTGACTGGCAAAGATGAGGGAACAATATAGCCCGAGTTCCCCTTCCATTGAAACGTTGGTAGAATCCGTGTAGCCATTATGCTTAATACTTACACTAATGACAGTCCTCATCTTGTATTCCACAAACACAGCGCGCAAAAACATTTAGCAGCCACACTGGTCCTGCAAGCAATCCGGAGCTAGTTCTAAAAAACAGGACTTATCACACTGTAGCCATCTGAAAAGCTGGATAACTCATTTAGATGAGCTGCCAGGGCCCCTCTGTAACCAACAGGGGAAAAATGCCCTTGGGAAGTCTGTCTCTCTTCATTATAAAGGTAACTGAGTCAACCGTTTTGGATGGGGAAACTGAGGCACAAAAGTACACATACTCACTGACCTATAAACACACAGCTAAGCTTGTAGGAGCTCAAGCCTGAGCACAACACACGAGCCACACTATACATCCCTGTCCACAAAGCAGCTGCTGAGCTAGAAGAAGCGATGTTGCATGCACACCCCGCAGGCAGATCTTACCTTATAAGCACTTCTTACCTAAATGGCATGACCAGGCATGCTACAAGGAAGTCTGCTGTGGCTAAGGACATGATAAACATATAGGTGACAGTGCGCAGCCTCTTTTCCACCACAGGGCAGATAAAGACCACCGTGTTTCCCAGGAGTGTGATCAAGTCAATAAGGGTTAGTATCAGTCCAATGATCACCTCCTGGAGGCCAATCCCTGACCAGTTTCCACCTCCCTTCACAAATGACGAGGCAGCAGAGGAGAAATTAGAGAGCCAAGATGCATTGTCATCCTTCAGCATCTTCCCATTGTTAAAATCTGAAAGAAAGAAGAAGAAAGAGGAAAAAAAAGAAAAAGTCAGAGTCTTTAACACAAATGAATTTGAAATCTATGAAAGGACAGATGGAAATCTTATTTATGCTACATTCACTTCAAGAAAGAAAACACACACACACACCCTGCTGTGTCTGTGCCATCATTGTACCATATCAGTCTGTCAGAAGCATCTACAATCCTGAGGGTAAGATCACAGACGTGCAGCACTGGCTGACATTCTTCATGACAATTAAAAGCTCTCCTGTGAATGAAAAGCACATCATTAGGTGAAGTATGATACAGGAGAAAAAAAAAAAAAAAAAAAAAAGGAAAAGTATTGAGAGCAGAGAGGACAAGTAAATTAAATCCAAAATTAAAGCAGCCCTGCTAAAACCCATTCAATAGCAGCATGTCACCATAGTCATAAAATATATTCTCATCATCATCATCATCCACAGACTGGGTCAGACTGCTTGCCCAGGCTGTTTGTATTTGTAAACCATTATTCAGTACCTGCTCTGGCCTGGAATGTCCTGCTGCTTTTTTATATTCTCAGGTTCAGAGCTTTCTATAGCCACTGAAGAACAACGGGCAGCTGGAATCACCACCTGGAAGTGCCAAGAATCATCTAATGGGGTGACTAAATGGGAGACTTGGCTCTTCAGCTTAAGTCAAGGAAGTCCATGCGCTCATGTCCACAGCTTCCTAGCTCAGTTCCCAGATTTTGACCTGATGGTGTCAAAGGTACCAGTGACTTGCAGCTAGTCAGAAGGCACGACCAACATTCTGCAAGAAATTTCAGCATTTCAAGATTCATTAATGTGGCCAATGAGAAAAAAGTCAAAACTTACATGGAAAAGAAAATTATAAAAGTGATTTTGAAACATCAGACTGTTACATTTCAACAACTCCACTTCCCCTATGACATGACTCTGCTCCTACTGTACTCTCACATCCTTCCCACATCCCCAGTACATCACTACTGAGTGCAACATAAGAATGGGTCAGGATAAATGTCCACATAGTCCAATATACCGTATCTCACGCTGGCAAAAAGCATTGCCTTAGACAGATAAGAGCAATGTAAGTACATAATTTCCCTAGCGTATGCTTTGCCTTCCAACAGTTTGTGATCCAGGTACTCCCTCCAGAGATGTTTTCTATGTGTTAAATAATCTTCAAAGGACTTCTGTGTCAGTACTTGTCTTGTGTCTCCTTTAGCCCACTTTACCTTTTAGCATCCACAACATCCTGTAGCAAGAATTTCTACAGCTCAGCTACATGCTGTGCAAAGAAGCATCTCTTTGTTTTGAGCTGCAACCAGCTAGTTTCACAGGATGCCCTATAGTCCCTGTACTGGAAGAAAGAGCAAATAATCAGTCCCCATCCACCCTCTCACTGTCACTGAGGGTGCTTTCTCCAGCCCCCTCCTCACCTCTTAGCCTAGACATTCATTCCTCTTCATACAGAGGCAACTGAAGGACGTTGACCATCTCTGCTACTCTTCTGAGTCTCTGGATGGACCAAAATTGCAAACAGTTTAAGACATAAATGCACTGCAGATTTCTATAATGGCATAATGATGCTCTCTGTTTTGTCCTTGGTTCCTTTCATAGTAATTCCTAATGTGGTTTACTTTTTTTGATTGGCACTTAGCTGACCTCTGATTGGCACTACCTATCATAATGCAAAGATCTTTGAGTGGTAATGGTCAGCTCAGAGCTCGCTGTTTTAGATATGAAACTAGGATGGTTCCCTCCCTTTCTCCTTCCCCAAAGTCCATCACTTCACAAATTTATTCTTCCGTTTTAATGTTCAGTCACTGAGACTCATAAAGGCTTTTCTGCTATTCTTTAAGTTAGGCATTGTCTTTAGTGCCCTGATTAAACCTAGTAATTTCTGCAAATATCACCACTTCACTCTCCACTAATTTTTCCAATTCGTTACAAATATATTGAAGACTACATGTTCCAGCACGTAGGAATGCTGTAGGAAGTATTCCTGATCTCTCCTGCCTACATGATGACTCACCATTCACTTCTCCCTTTCATTTCCTATTTTAGATAATTATTTACCCATGCAAGGAACTCAAGACTCAACTCAGGACTATCAAGTTTTCTTAGAAGTCCTGCATGAGGGACCATAATAAAAACGTTTCAGAAGTCCAAGTAGACTACACCAACTCACCAAAATACTTGTTGACTTTTTCAAAAGCCTCCTGTATGTTTGCAAGGCCAGGTTACCTTCTATAAAACGAATACCATCTTTGCCCCAGTATAGAATATTTATCTACATATTACAGGTACCTACCTATTCTTCAGTATCCTCAGCTCCTTCCCATGCCTTCCACCTTTGCCAGATTTAGTGTTTTAAGTTTTTTTAAGAAAAAAATATAAAGAAAGATAAGTCTGGAAGTATCAAAAAGACTCTAGAGAAATTAGAGAGAAAAAAAATCCACCTTTGTCCCTTCTCACCTGAGTTGGGGCTTGCGGACTGGGAACTGAAGCTCTCCTACCCCTCCAGGTCTGAGGACACGTGGGTTTGTTGGACATCAAGTTCTGTGGTTCAAGTTCTGGACATCCAGGAGTGTGACACAGGGATACACAGAGGTGACTGAAGTACCATACTCACAAAACACTAGAAAAACACTGTCCTGTATCACAGTATCATATTATTTTTTTGGATACAACACCAGGACAGATTGAGGTGAGGGAAACGAGAATGTCAGAGGAGGACAGAATCTAGGTGAGCTCCAACAACAAATTTTCACTAAAGAATCTCTTCTGGCTTGAAGCTTCAGTTTTGAATTCAAAATCCAGACAGCTGTGTCCTGCTGCTCCTGGCTCCTTTTTAAGGATCCTTAATAGAGAGTCCCTGAAAGCTCATCAGCAGTTTGTGTTACAGCCAAACAGCCAAGTTTGATGTTTCATCTTTTTCCCCTCTTCTTTTTTTGGCCTGTGACCAGCAACTCATCTCTTTCTCTTGAAGAAATGCTACTGCTGAACACCTGGAGAATTGTTAATTAATATAGGAAACCAAGGGATGATACAATTTTAAAGTCTCCATCCTTCCAAAGGATGTACTTTCACTCATGAAGTAAACATTGGAGTTATTAAACATTCATACATGCTGCACCAGCCATGGGGATGCTGTAGTAATGCCACTGATATAGCACAGTGACAACTCTAATATCAATCTTTCAGCTCTTCCTTTAAGGAGCCTTAGTGAATGGGATAAATGTCTTGTTGAACCACGATGTGGAATACCTCCAGGTCTCCTGCCAGCCTCAGATACCTTAGGGTTCACGTTCTTCTTATTTGGACGTAATAGTTTTCCTTCCTTTTAAAAATTCCTGGGCTAGATTCTCTTCCCATTCTGCTTGATAGAAGTCTAGTGAAACTCCATCATTTTGGCCATTTTCCTTTAATATATGGAAAGTAAGACCTAATTTATTCAACAAATCCCAAGGAAAAGGTTAATTTCATCACTAAACGGATATCTTTTCATAGTGGGGGAAAAAAAAAACCCTCTGCAATCACAAGGCTGACTACACTTTAAAATCTTCATTAGTGAAGTTGGAAATGTATTTGCTGTCAGATTCAGCTTCTCTGCTGCTTGCTAAACCAAATAAGAATCCACTTACCACTATATGTAACTGTACCTACTCCAAGACCTCAAAATATGTTTCATTCCTCACTGCTGCCAGAACTAAGACTACAGCTGCTCTGAAGTTTGTTAAAAAGCAGGGCATTACTATAGAAGCCTGGAATATGGTGATAAAGGAGGAGGAATATCCCTGTGGATGCTTCCACTAGTAAAAAATGTTTTTGAGGAGGCCATGCTAGCAAGTGAGCCTCTGCAGAGAGTTTCTTCTGTTCTCTTTTTCTTTCTCTCTCCCCTCATTTCTGCCTGCCTTCACCATGTGAAGGGTATCACTTCTCGGGGCACAACTGGTTTCTTACTTTGCAGTTGTGCGGCACCTAATGAAAACAAGGTCTGTGATTTGTCACAGAGGGAGAGGTCAACCGTATACATGGACATCGGCACTCTTGCACAGGGTGCAAAAGGGGTCCCAAAACGAGAGGAACCAGGAACCATTTGCCAAGGCGCCGCCCCAAACTGACAGGGCAGCAGGGACAGTACAACGCTGCGGAGCTGGGGATGCATTCGCAGCACTGTCTATCCACACTGCTGCTGAGCAGGAGGCTGCTCCAGCTGCCCAGGGAAGTTCAGCCCAGAAGAAATGTGTGCTGAGGGAACGCTGCTGGACATAGAGCCACTTCCCAAATAACAAGGCTCATCCTCAAATTGTCTGCATACTGACAGCCATCCTCACTGCCCACCCCCAAATCAGCACAGATCAGCTCCCACCACCTCCCCCTCTCCAGCAGCTAAGCAGATGTGACATCTGACAAGCCAGCACAAGCAAACCCACGATGCTTACCTCCGGAACCGACTATTAATTTCAGTCCATCAGCTTGAAGCATCTCAACAGTATCACTCAGCCGGGTGCTTTCTGCTTTTCCCAACAGCAGGAGACGCCTGACTCATGCCAGCTTGCAGCCTTCCAGGTCCCTTCCCACAGGGCTCCTCCTCAGCCTGAGTAGGTACAGTCAGATATTTCTGCCCCAGCACAGTTCACTGAACCTATATCTATTAAATAACACAACTATTTCCAGTCTGAGGCTTCCTTCTCCAACAGGAGCACATGTTCTTCCACAGTAGAAGCAAGCTAATTGAACAGCAGCGTGCTTTCCCCAAGCTGTCTCTCGGACCCCAGGGAGGGAGCCTAAGGCTCACCCAGTGAAAACCTTGCACAGCAGCCTGGGCTTTTTCCAGACTTGTTTTGACTTCAGGCACTGCCTTTGCAGGGATTCCCCAGGCAAAGACCGCACTCCAGGAGCAGCTTTTCTGAGGCACAGGCAAAGCCACTAGCACCATCGCAGCGCTAGAACTCGAGCCGGAGTCAACCCCTTGCGGCAACGCCGGGGATGCCTGCCGGTATCCGCGGCATTCCTCGTGCGAGGCGGCAGCCGCGCTGCAGTGACAAGAGTCTAAACCTCCTCCTGGGAAAGCCCACCCCTTGAGGGCTGGATCCGCCACGCCACCTCCCCCCCGCCCCCGTTGGGGCACAGGGCTCCTATCCCTCCGCTGGAGGGCGGGGGGGGGGGGGGGGCAGCTTGAAGGTGGTCTTTTTAGAGGGAGGCAGGGGGAACTCTGCCTATGGTAGGGAGAGGATAGCACTGCTGGGGGAGCTTTGCCTGGGAGGGGAGGGGAGAATGATATATTCCTACTGGATAGGCTGAGGGAGGTTTGCCTTGGGGGGGGGGGGGAATTGGAGGGGGGGCAAGGGGTCTATGCGGGGATGGGATAGCCCTGCTAGGGAAGCTCTGTCTGGGTGGAGGGGGACAGGAAAGCTCTGCTAGGGGAGGATGGGGGAGCTCGGAAGGCAGCTGGGGGAGGGGGCGCTGCACTGGTCGGGGTGGAGTGGGAAGGGGAGGCAGCCAGAAAGAGGGTGAGGGGTGGGGGAAGAGGGGAGGATGGCAGCACAGGCAGGCAGCTGCCACTTACCTGCCCCAGGGCACTGCTGCTTCAGCGGGCTGCTGCCGTTAACGCCCGAGGGGGCCCCGCCCCATAACCGTTAACGCCCGAGGGGGCCCCGCCCCCGCCCCACCTCAATAACCGTTAACGCCCGAGGGGGCCCCGCCCTCCATAACCGTTAACGCCTGAGGGGGCCCCGCCCCACCTCAATAACCGTTAACGCCCGAGGGGCCCCGCCCTGCCTCACCGCCGTTAAGGTTAAACCGTTAAACACATCAACGTTATTTTAAATTGTATTTTAACCTCCACTGAACCGAATTTACATTAAATTTATGTTAATTTGCCTTAAGCTACAAGCATTTCTAAAACTTGAAAACGGAGCAAATGTGCGTTGGTACCAATATGTCAAATGGCAACGCCGGACCAGGAAAGATAAGCGAAGTGTAAGAAACAAGAATTCAAACAATTTAAGAACTGAATTTGCCAAACTGTTATTTCTCCAGCACTGACAACCATCAACAAATTAAATGAAGCAAAAACGTATATATGTAATACAGAAGTAACAAACATTTTGACGTACATTTTAAATAATGGCTCTTTTATTCGGCTGACAGCACCTTCCTCGTGCACACTTTTTTCTCCTCTATTTCATTTGAATCTACAGTGCAGGAATAGTTTTTTAAAAAACCCCAAAAAACTAGCGTCAGTCATAAGTAATAAAACATTGCAGTAAATCTGATTTAAGCACGCAGCTCCTTGGTTCTGTCCGTGCTGTAAAGGCTCCAGCTTGGCTCCGTTACTCCAGTTTCTGTCCATGGTAGCGCCGATTCACACAACTGATTTCAGCACGGAGAGCGGGTCTCGGCTTCGCCTCAGCCATCGCTGTTTTCCTCTCGCCGTGGCTCTCTGTCACCAGGTATTTCGGGAAGACTGTCAAGCTCATACAGAGCTCGACTCAAAGAGTTTTTACAGGGTAGAGAAAAATAAAGGCTTGCAGTTCAAGCGTTTGATAGCAGCACAGACCCCTAAAACTGACAAGAAAGGTAGATAACTGCAAGAAGAAGGAAGTGGTTTGGACAAAGTGCTCCAGTGCTGTGTCAGCCTCTTGTATTAATGTCATCTGTGATCTGGATCACTTGCTGGAATGTCATAGACCAGCATAAACTCACAGAATTTAATATTTCTGTATTGGAATCCCTAGGATATTGTAAAGCAAGGTAGGGATCATATGGGTTGCTAAGGGGCTTATTTTTACATTTTATGGCACGCTTGCTAGCAAGGGAGGAGGCAGGAATGGAATAGAATTTATTTGCCTTTACAATCTTGGCAAGAAGAGAAATGTACATTTTGGAGAGTCTTTTCCATATGAAAAGCAGCTTGACTTCAGAAGATCTGAACGGGGAGTCATAGTCATACAGACACCGAGGTGCTGCCAAAGGTAGAATGCAACACGTCTCCATAAATTAGAGGCTAAGAGGATGTGGGATGGGGAATACCCGGGAATGCTCTGCAGCTTCATTTGCCATTGGTATCAACCTGCAAAGCGTTGGTAAAGCCCCTGAGAAGGGGAAGCCGTTCTGAAGATGACTCTCAGACAAATATAGCAAGCACAGAGCGCATTGCTTCTGCCTGCAGTGATTCCCAAAGAGTTCTGTGTACCTGCATGGCACTCACACCAAGGCGTCTTGTACACCAGAGCATAAGAGATTTGGGGGATTAAGTTGTCAAGTAGCAGCCTATAAAGAGACATTTTCCGTGGTGGGTTTTAGTCATCAAGGCATAGCCAATGGGGATCTGTCCTGGCATATGATAACCGCATCATTCAGGGAGATCCACCAAAGTCATAGAGAATAATAGATAATAAAAGCGCCTGTAAATCAGATGAGATTGGGTAAATTGGACCATAAGAGATGCAAACTTATTTTCCTGTTTTCTCTTCCTTTCTTGTGAGGGGGAGCCTGTCCTGATGCTACTCCTTGTTCTGCTCCATTCTTAGGGAAGCAACATGAAAGGCAGAAAAGAAGAAAGAAGCATCTTCTTTCCAGTCTGTCTTGATTTAGTCAGGTGTGAAGCTGCATAAACAGACATCTTTGTTCTAAAATAGTTCTTTAATAACTCTGTTGATTGACAGGGCTTACAAACAGAAGTCACCAAAGTCACTTGCTAAACATTGTTTTTCTAGCTGTATTACAGATCAGACACAGCTGTCTCAGATGTGCTTTCTGTCAGGTTACATTGGTGTGCTTCTCTTGATTTCTGTATCAGCAGTGGTACTCATCAGCTCAGAGAATGAAGTTCCTTTGACACATGACACCTGCTGTGCTCCCTAACTGTGCTTTTTTAATACCTCATGTGCTATTGTATCTGATACATTTCTAGTACTTGATGAATTCTGACAATTTTCCTTTCAATTTTTACTCATTAGACTGCATATATTTATGTTTTCTCTTTCAGATGGATTCCACCAGGATTTACTCTTGACAAGTTCACCCCATATCTTCACATGTTCATGAACAGTGAAGCGTCATTCCTGTTTTCTACTTCACATATTCAAATCATATTCTAATCTGAGTTGCCTTTCACTTGCCCCTCTGCCCTCAAAAGTAGTCTCACTTTTTTCCAATGGCTACGTATGGGAAACACACTCCTATTTTTTTCCCATTTAAACTGTATTTAATTTATATTTGTAAAGTAAGTAGCTTGGATCCCCCACCAGCCTTCCACATTTGGGTTTCAGTAACGTTTCTGGTGATGCAGTTCTAACTCTACAGATACTTGTTCCTGTTTTTGTTTGCACCAGCTGAACTGTAGCCAGTGTCACGCTGTTGAAAAGTTAGGATCCTCCTGATTTTCAAGGGAGTCAGAAATCCCACAAACATTCCTAATGGAAATCCACAGGAATTACTGGAACCAGAGACAGTCTATCAGATTTTTTTTTTTTTTTTTAATCACAAGCAACTATTATTTCAAAGCAGGATGAAAGATATATAGTTCTGGAATTATAGAAAGACTAAATAGAAAAAAAAAACACCCACCAAAACTTGAATTGGATCATCACAGCAGGGTTTTGTTTTGTTTTTTTAAAGTATCAGGAGGTTTTTATGGAAATGGCCAACATTTTTGGTATCATGGGGCAATTCTAGATGGTTTGATCTATTCCACTAGGAGAGGAGGAGAAGCAATTGACACTTCATTGCAACCAGCACCATTGATGTTACTCCATGTCAGTAATCGGCTACAGTTGAATGTTCATCTGACACCTTGATGAGACTTTGGGCATTTTATCTTGTAGGGAAAAATCTAATAGTGTCTGATCACAGTGCTTTCACATTGACTGATGATCTAAAAGCCATAGTTATGCCTAGATATACTATAATTCAAAGGAGATATTTAATGGTGGCAGAAGATATCCCTAGGTTTAGCCAAAAATAATCATGATTTTTACAGTAGGGCCAGCTGTTATGTATCAGGAGATTTTCTGGGAACTTTAGTTAGCTTGCAATGAAACATGGATAGTATCTACTATATATATATATATTTTTTATATATATATACACACACACACTAATGAAATCCCTTGCTCGTATCTCAGAAGAGGCTTGTTTATCTCTGTGTAGCTGCTGGACAGATGCCTTGTACTTGTGTGGGAGATTGCTCCAGAATTTTGATAGTACTTCTAAGCAAAATGTTTTTCCTGTAAAAGGGCAGGTCCTGCTTATCAAATGGTCAAGTTTAACAAGGCCACACATCTTTCCCTTGTTTACATCACTGAACTTTCACCTGAGGATTGTTTTGCAAACAAAACCCCATTGTCAAGAAGGAGCTTTGGTATTTTTTACCCTTATGTTAAGGAGGAATAAACTGAGGCCCAGGGAGTAAGACTGACATTTCCCAAAGTGCTCTCTAATTAGTTAGAGGCACCTCCATTCTTGAGTGCCCAGACTGGGATACCTAGCCTGGTTCTCCAGAAGAATTGGATAACTTACTCCAGTGTGCGTGTACTCCAGGATTCTCACAGCCTCTCTGGAAAATTCGAGCCCAATGGCATTAAGGCACTCAAACTGAGTCATCAGAAGTGAGTGAACATTTTGTAAGCCTCCGTGATTTGCCAAAACCTGCATAATGAGTCAGTGCCAGGGTCTGGGGGAGAGGGGGCGTGAGAGGAGGAGGGCTCCAAATTCTGGATGTTAACTGTTAGACCATGTCTAATGTAAGTAAAGGAGAAAAAAGTCAGACAGAAACCCTACTGAATAGATGCTGTAGAGACCATCAAGGGGAAATGAAAAGGCTTTCCTTGACCTTGGAAGAGGACACCATCAATGGGTACAGCAATACACAAAACAGTATCCTGAGTAGTAGGAGAGCACTGAATGCCCACAAACAAATCCACTGGAGGAAAAACAGTATATCCTACACATTGTATCAGGATGCAGTATCTATTTAAATAGCTGGTGTATTTTTCACTTGATTCCAACAACTCTATTTCATAGCTCTATTGTGTATTTCTACCAACAGTGAAGTTATTAGCCTCTTTGAAAAAATATCGTTAAGAAACTTATCATTAAAATTATCAGTCTCAAATAAGTTGCTAAAGAATTTTTTTATTAACTTGTAACAAACTGGACAACAGCTGTTTTCTTGTGCCATGAAACCTAATTATAGACATACATTAAAAAAAAAGGCACTAACCATTTGTCTAGCATGACTCATCACTGTCTTTCCAAATGTCATAAACGCTGGCAAGCAAACTACAACCACGAAGCCCATTAGTGTCTCACAAGGCTGCTTGGCTTGATTACAGGCTAACAAGGATTCAGATGAGTAAATAGGAGATGGGAAGAAGATTTAACTGGACATCTAGGATTCTTGAATGCTTAGAAACACTGCACAAGGTGAACCACTAAAGAACAGTCTAGTGCAATCAGTAGTGACTCCCAAAGCACAGTGTTAGTTTCTACCGACCAGAAGTGAGTGAGTGAGTGAGAGAGAGAGAGAGAGAAGCATTTCCCAAGTGGAAGGGGAGACACCCACATGTATGGGGTATGGTTTTCTTCTCATACACTGTTGCACACCCTGTAATTGCAACAGCCACATCCACCAGAGCATGGACATGTTCCTGCTGAGCCTCTGCTATTGTATCTTGAGCTTCTAGCCCCAGGAAGCTGCCGAACAGGAACATAAGCACAAGCTGAGCGCTTTTCCAGGGCTGGCCTACCTTGCCCAGGCTGTGCAGTCCTACCCAAGGAAGCCAAGTTTATCCTTGTATCTAAAATTAATGTGATACCATAACTTCGTTTAATCCAGAGAAGTGTTATTTTAAAGCAGCAAGACATTCAGATCCTCCTTCTATTCAAGACTGATGTTGATGCCTGAAGACCTTGCTTTAGATCAGGCAAGAGGGAAGAAGTGTTTCTGATACACTACAGTGAGACACTGCATGTCCTCAGTTGGGCACACCTTATGTGGTTGTAGAGGTAGTGCCCAGTGAATGCTCTGTACTTCCTCATAGCCCTGCTGGAGCATTGGGGTCCCCGTAAGAAGCACAGCATAGCTGCCACAGTTTCTTCCCTGCCCTGGGACTATACCTTTTGGGGCAGCCCCAAGCCACAGGAGCCTATTGGGTTGAGTAGAAGATGGGCCAAAAGAGCAAGTCTCAGACTCAGAGCATCAAGCCTGATGAACCTGCTCTAGTCATCTTTTTGGCAAACAAATAAGAAGTTGCAAGTGCACCTGAAAGTAATAGGGGATGCTGAAGAAGTCCATAGCAAGGCAGGCAAAGTGCATTTCTGAAACACAGCACATGCTATTCCTCAGCTTTTATGGCACTGATTTGCTGAAATAGATCTTAGTGCCAGGGCCCATTTGTTCCAACAAGAGCCACTGTCATTCACATTTTATGACTGTCTCAAATTACATCTCCTTGCGGTTTAAATTCTCATTTGCAGAGCGCAGCAGTCCATCTCATTCATATGCACAGCATTTCCAGTCTGGTTCAAGCCAAGACTGGCTGCTGAGCTGTGAAATAGGTGTTTCTACTCTACTGGCTCATTCCTCTGTGCCTGGAGCAAAGATTTTATCTCAGTTGGTGACATCACAACAGGAATGCCTGATCTTCAGAGAAATCTCACAGTAGAAAATTAAAAACCAGAAAGAATTATTCAGATAGGAAGAGAAATGGTGGAAAGAAGAGAACTAGACAGGTTGCTTTGTTGGCACTAGACAGTTTAAATCTCAGACCTTACAGTAATAGACAGAGATATCACTATCTCTCTGCAAATAGAGGAATTGTTTTTGTCATTCAGCAAATGTAACTAGAGTTTATTTTTAGCTTTAATTGAATATCTCCCTTCAAATCTTATCACTGCCCACTCAGATCAGGTGGATTAGATGTAAATACAGACATAATGTAGACTACATTGTGCTGAAGAACAGAGCAGCGCCAAAATAACAACCTTTTCCAAGGCATTTCATCTAGAAGCCAGGAGAGACCAGGGACTAGTTTGTTGATGTGATTCATAGCTGAAGAATAAGAAGTTGTCTGATAAGGTTAATAGTTTACAGTTTAGTAAGTATTTTCACCTGAGGATCTTAAAAATTTGCTGCAAAAGACTGTAGATCAGGCTTCAAAGTTTATAAAAATATTTTATTAAGAACATACTTTCCTCCTGTACATCTTAAAATCAGAATTAAACTTACAAAAATACTTTAGTGCTGCATAAAATTAATTACCTTTCCAACTTAATTTCCAATACAAAAATAAATCTTACTAACTTCAGTAACTTTATAATGTTACATCCATACACATTTGTAAGTGAAAAAAAACATAAAAACATACCATCACTTGTCTTAAGCTTAACTAATGCTGTAATATGCCTTGCAGCTCCATGGATAAAAAGCTGAATAGAACAGCTGAAGCATTGCTGTTCCACCAGAAAGTGTAGGATAATTGCCCATAGTTGTGCTGAGAATACACATCTGATAGAAGCATCTATGAATGTTGTTTGTAAACTGAGGATATGTTTAAACTAGTAGAATGAGAAACATCATGCTGCTTCACTTTAATAGGGAATCAGCCTCTGGCAATGGTATTTTGCTCCAAATGGAAGCAAGCCTTGGGAAGATGTACTCAAAATCAGATAGTATACTCCAAAGATTAAAAAAAGTGTGAATCTTGCTTGATCATGAAATCTGGACACTGAGAAAAGGTGTAGGATATAAATGCAAAGTCAATGAAGAAATATAACAGAAAAAAGTTTGAGAAGTCATCAAGAATCACTGCAAACGTTGAGAATAACTTGTCATGGGCATACGTGCAGCGTGCCAGAAGCTTCAGGCACTCTGCTGGGAACGCCACTCAGGGCCTTTTGCTGCTGCAGCATTATAGCCACTAGACCTCAAAAGAAGCAGGCAATGGGGGAAACTTCATTTGGTAGGTTATACTGTAAGAGAGGCTGAATAATAGATAAGACATCTCAACATGATCTTGTAAGATGATGATTTACCATGAACTGGAATACTTGGCCTTTTAGGAACAGGACAAACATTCAGCTTTATCTTTTCTAGAAACAAAAAATCTAAAGGAAGTGGGGAAGGAAGTGAAGAACTCCCCAGCATCATTGATAGTAATACAGAAATGGTGGAAGAGCATTTCCCTGCCAGGGAACTGTGTCTGACCAGCAGATCCCTATATCAGCTCCTTGCTTTCTTATATTTGGTCTTTCTTTTCCTGATTGTCTAGCTCTGTAATTCTCTCCTAGGTGACAGCAAAGCATAGTGCTCCTGGTGCTGTCTGTGTGGATCTATAATATAAATTACTTTATCTAGCCACTAACTTATGAACAAAGTAAAAAATATATTTCTGTTCACTTCTGTGTCAGACTAGGACTTAAACATCCCAGACCACCTTTCATAAATAGTTCACCTGCTTTCCACTGCCCAATCTGGAATACTTAAAAAGCTTACCTACTTTTTAGTTATGTATTTTTCATCACCAGTTCCATCCCTGGCACTCTGATCTTTATAACAGAGTTTGGAAAGGCTTAATTCTGCTAACTTTGTCTTCTGAATGAGAAAAGATATACTTTCCTTCCATTTCCATCCAAAGTACTTTTACAGTTAAAGGTTTTATCACAGATGTGTTCAAGATTGAGCATACCAAGGCATGATATATATGTGCTAAGAAAACTTCATCTATACTTAACAGTTGTGTGGCTGTATTATATTTTTCCATCAGAAAGGGTTTGAATGGCTGCTTTCAGGGGAAATCAGAATTCAATGTTATAGAGCCCGAGTTACAACTGCTGTATTAAAAGTAGTAAAATATCTCCTCTTCTGCTCACTTCCATCCCTAGAGCTGAGTGCTGAAGTTAAAGTCTGTGTGATTTAGTATTTGTATTGCATCTATAGGTTGCTGCTACACTCAAATCCCATTGCCCACACACAAGGAAAAGCTTCCCTCTAACTAAAAATACGTAAGAGCTGAAAAGCAATTTAGGTATTTCCCAGTACATAAAAAGAAGTCACCCACATCAAAGAGGTTCTCACAGTGCTGTTTTAGGCATCTTTGGGCAGATGCTTTGCTGTACTGACCAGAAGAGTCACTGGAAGTGAAAACAGAATCCAAGTTCCAACCACCTGCAGTGTTTCTGGTTTCATCCAGTGATTATCTACTGCAAAATGGACAAATACTAAAGTACCAGTACTTAAGGTTCTCCCCATTAACAACTAAGCTACCGAAATGCTTAGCTACAATGGCAAGCTCCACCTTGCTTCATTTCTTTCTGGTCCTGTGAGATTTGTCATTTGGCTGCACCATATTCTGCATCAACAGGAGACCAATGAGTCTGGTGAATGTATAGTCTGGAAACTACAACACCTTTCCAGGGAGTGAGAAATTAGGATTTTCCCTAATATGATCTGTTCTCCTTCTGGGAACATTATTTCCCAATAAACAGCTGTTCCCTCCTCTTTTCTGTGTCCCCTAACCATGCTCTGTGAAACTTTTAGAGATTTTAAGTCCAGACTGGCTTTATTTATGAATTCCCAGGCAGACACAGCCTAGAGATAGGTAGCTAGATGTCCATGCACAGCCAGAATGAGCTTCTGTAAGCACACTCAGAAGGATTTTAGATTTCTCAGCAAGTTTTCCTGGTAGAAATTCCTTGGGACAGATGTCTATGACATCTCAGGCCCTCTTGACTTTTTATTTCATTTTAAACACTTATTCTTGAACTTTTAAATGTTTACACTTAAATTCTGCCAGAGCTGCACATTGACTCTTACTCAATGGATCTGCACTAATGTCCAGTGAAACAGCTTGATCAGGCTCTAAATAAAACCTCTTTTTGTTCAAAGGAGGTATTTGCCTAAAGGCTTTGCCCATATTCACCACAGTGGCAGTTCACGCTGAGGGAGCGATGCCCATGCAGCTGAGCCTGTGCAGGATCAGTGCCCCAAGTTCTCCTTCACTGATTCCCTTGCTGGTTTGCCAGAGAACTGCCTGTGTGCACACACTGATACTAATTTTTGTCAAAATAGGTCTGTATTTAGCAGGCTCATCAGCTACATTTAAACTGACCTGGGTCATTTTGATTGAAATGCCTAGAAAGCACTCACATAAATAGCTCAGCTGGAAGGAGGGAATAGGAACCACTGGCAGAGGAGCAGTGCTGTATAGCCAGTGAGAAATAACCCCTCTTATATCAGCAAAGGTGGTTACAGAGTTCACATCTGTCTATACTCTAGAGGCCTTTTAATTCAACTAGGCCAATCCAAACACAGGGATGGTATTCTTTCTTAAACACTGTATTTTAACCCTGATTTGTGCTAGGTAAATAAGGTAGATTCAAAGAGCTTGTATCAAGATGATCTGTTTAAACAATTTTACTGAATTGTTTTTAATCAAGTTATATTTGGTTTATATTCAGGTTTTGCTTATCTAAAATAAGAACACAGGTTAAGATATTCTGTACTTCTCTCCCCCCCCCCCCCAAAAAAAAAAATCTGCATTTGATTGTTGCGAGGAACTCATTGTTCACCCTGTAGTTCTGAGGCAACACCATCCATAGCCACAAAGCTTGTATTTCCCGCATCAGTCCAACAGCTGAAGTCCTGCTGCTCTGTATTGCACAAATCAGTCCGGACATGAAGGTTTTGGGAGATCCCCAGCTACTTTGGATACCTCAAGAACTCTGTGAAATGTTACCAGCCGTATTCACACGCATCTCATGCCTTCAGCATGTTTTAGTGCTAAGGAAATGTCTGTTTCTGAACAGGACAGTTAATAATCATCAGTAGCAGACTGCATATTGCCCATCCTGCAAAGCAATTACTCCTTGCTGGTGGTTTTCTTTTGCTAAGCTGGTTTTAACAAATGGGTATTTGGGCTTCAACCATTATGTCCTCACAGAGACTGAACTAAAATTAGTATTTACAAAAATTAATATTGTTAGAAAGAGCAACTAAAGTGGCTGTTCAGTGCTGTTGAGAGAAAGGAGCAGGACACCTGTGAGGTGTATAGCCATGAGGGAGGTGGCTATTCTCCATAAGAACCAGACCTTTGGAGCTGTGCCAAGTGCCTCCATCCTCAGCAAGACAAACTCAGAAGCAGTAGGCAGCCAGGTCTAAGACAACTTTAGCCAGACTTTCCTGTTCAACTCACTCTCAAACAGTAACAGAGTAGAGACTTTTGTCTCCTTTATCCTGAAACAATTACAGACCTAATGTATTCTTCAAAGCCGTTACCGCCTCAAACCAAAGATTAAGTCCTGAAGATCACATGTCCAGATGTCATGATGGGAAATTTGCTTAGTCCCATCTCAAAACTAATGGATGCTTCCTTATGGATGAATAGAAGCTTGACAACAGCAGACAATAATGCATGCCCTCAGATTTCCTGACTGCGTGGTTGACACAGCAGGGACATACATGTATATACATATGTGATAATGTAGACACAGATTGAAAGGAGATCGATGGTATCTATATCATTGGTGGAATGGGAGTTCATCTACAGCAGGAATTTGTTCTTACTTATCAAGATAAATAAGACTGTCTGAGGTGCATTCTGCTAAACATCATTTGCAGATCAGTGGCTAGCTTGGGAGCTGTGGGTATGCAGGAAAATGCCTGAGAAAAAAGGTTATGCTTTCCCATCTTGTCCTTTTAGCAAGGAGTGATAGTTGGCTGGTTGAGCAGATGGAGGAGTATGCTGGTGTAAAGGCTAAGGTATCTCCCTGTCTAGTAGGGAGCAGCTGTGCCATTTGCTTGGCATTACTGGCAAAGCATCTGCTGGACCCTTTGAAGAGTCTGGCACGAACCCAATGGAACTGGCTAGTTTTGCAGAAACTCGTGATCAATAATTAGTGCTCATCTGTTATAACTCAGTGAATGAAGCAGAATTGTTTGGCTCTGAAGCTGGAATCTCACACTGCACTAGAAATAAAAGCTAGGAAAATAATCTGAGCAGAAGTTACCACTACAGAGAGCTAAAGCTTCCAGAAGCCACATACCTGGAAATGAGAGATGACCAACTTCAACTCTGACACCTCCAAGAGGTCCACACACAGATCCACAAAATAGCACAAGGAAGAACTGAGTACTTTTCAGTTCAGAGAACTTGTCCTAATGTAAAGTGAGAAGTACCTGCCTAAGGCTTATTGGCAAGTCCACTGAGATGGGCTAGGCAACACATGGCTTGCATCTCTCAAGCTAAAATCTGACACCTGATGAGGCATGTCTCAGGCTTTCTGGCTCTGCATGATTATCAGGCAAGGTCTCTGCCCCTTTCTGGCATGCCCCCACCCTTCCCAGAAGGGGCAGTCCCTGCCAGATTGGCCTCTGAACATTGAGGTTTGCTTGTAAACTGAAGCAGGGAGAGTCAGCAGAGATTTAGTTAGAAGTCAAGTCCCCAAACAGAGTTTTGCAATTTCCAGAAGGAATTGCTCCTTTGGATGGAACAATGTTAGGCTCTGATAGCCTTAAAAAAAATAATCTGATTATTTCAGAAGACTAAGGAGGATAGCCAAATGGCTTTTCCAATATATTTTAAAAGCCATATTACACAGAAACATTAATAAAGGCTACCATCTCCTATTCATTTTTAATTAAAACACAAGATGCTGCTTGTGAAAGGCTGCTGTAATTAGACTGGTTCAAGCACTTCTCAAAGGGATGACTGCTTGGAAACACTACTCCATTAAAAATAGAAAAGATATTACAGAAATATATGGAGGGAGAAAAAATCAGTGGTGTTTAGAAGCCAGATCAGAGTTTCTGGTCAACACAAGAGCTGGAATAGTCAGACACCAGGTGTCCACACTCCGCACTGTTCAGATCTGGCTTTCCCACTAACTGGCCTTTTGGCTATTGAGCAGGTCTTGTTTTTTATTTTGTGCCATGTCAAAGCTTTTATTTTCGAAGACAAAATCCTTATTTTCTGGCTATGATTTGTTATAATGGCCTAAAGGGAGCTTTAAATGTTCAATTACTGTACCAGAGTTCAGAAATACTTAGCTCAAGCCAATTCAGCTATAAATTAAATATCATATGCAAGATTCTATTCCTATGTAAATTTCTTCATATTTTTAAGATATATTAATCAGTAAAGTTTAGCAACCACTGCTTTACAGTTAGGTAATACCTAAGAACACCTGAAATGTTAGCTTGTGAATTGCATGACTCACAAAACTGAAGATTTTGGAGCAGAAACTCGCAATTCTATTTCTTTCTCCCCAGTGTGTTGATTTGTGTATTGATCATATTCCCCAGGTTCCTGAGAGCAAGGCTGTCACTTAAAGTAACTCAGTGTTTCATTTGCAGGCACCATCTTCTGTAGATTGTAGAAACAATTTATGCATGGGGATAGGAAATTCTGCAGCTATGCTCTTAAAGCGAGAGCACGTTGAGTTATTGATCCTGTACAGCATCTATCACCACTTGAACAATAGATGTTTTAAACAGATTTGTCTTAAAATCTAGAGTGAGCCTGGGGAAAAAAAAATCCAGAAGGATCCAAGACAGAAAGACATGGTAAAATGGGTTACAGAAGCTCATCTGTGCTAAAGAAGATATTTAGACATTTGGTGTCCAGAAAAGGTAGCTGATGAGGTTGATTAAAGACAACTTCAGTCTACCTATTGTTTTGTGCTTCCCAAAACACATGAAATGCCTTACCTATCCAGTAGAATGGATTTCTCCCAGTACTCCTGGGCTCAAACTGGTACAACAAGGAAAAGCTTTAGTTCAGTGGCATCAGGTTGCACAAAAGTTTATGACAGCAGGGTATGAAACCTAATCTTTCTTACTTGCTAGAGGGGAAAAAGGAAATTTGTTTATGAAGATTCATAAGCTTCAGTACAGGTAGACTGGTAATGTCAGAACCTGAATATGCAGGACGTTTTTACATTTAGTTATAAAGTGAAAGATTGCATTAAAATGCAAAGGTCTTTGTTTAGTTGAAGAGTAAATCAAGTACAGTGAAAAACAATTGTAAAGTGAAAAGGATATATTTTATAAGTTAATTTCAGATGAAACTGCTTTTCTGTAAGACTGACTATATGAAAGCAGTAAAGGGCAAATCTAGTGCTCACAGGGTGTTAAGGAAGCAATTGGTCTCTGAAGATATTCTAAACTACTTAGACAAGTAGAGTGTTACCCAGTAGCACCTCTTACTGGTTTATGTTGTAGCAAGATATAATAAAATACAGTGTTAGTACAGATAGGAATATGAAAATTCATTGCAAAGGCAGAAGTAGGTCAGAGATAGGGAGTTAGCAGCAGAGGCAATGCTCACCCAAATTACACTCACAAAGCACCAAGGAGAGCCTGAGAAATTACACTGGTGCAAGCCAGAAAAATTATTGATTAGCTTCTAGTCTTATACTAAAGAAGCCAGTTTTCTGTGTATAACTTATAGGTGACTGGTGACAATGTTGCACTTGGCTGTTTTTTCTAAAATGGCATTGCTTCTCCTGTGATTCACCTTCATGTGGGAGGAATCTGCCAGAGTCTACAGGGCTCCTACAGTCACTTGCAGATCTGTTCACAAAAACACTCCACACGCCTCCATGCCAGAACTGACCTACAGGTTTCTGAGTCTCCACAGAGAAATACCTGCTTATTTCTCCTCAGCATTGCCTGTGACATATATTAAAGCCATATTATAACGCATCAGGGCATTAGCCTTGGCCAAGGCACTCAGAGCTTGGAGATACTTAGCAAAAAACAGGTCCTGAGTCCGTTAACAAGCAGGAATAACTAAAAATGGTCTGTTTCTATTGAAGTCTCAGGCAGAATCCTAATACTGATGTGTAAAGCTGCATTTGGGCCATTAACATGACCAAGTCCCCCAAGCTCAGCAATCCCCGCATGCCCTCCATCTGTGCTCAGAGGGTAAGGGAATGGCTGCCCGTGGCCACAGACCCCCTGCCAGCCTTGACGTGCCCGTTTTCAGATCTGAGAGGGCAGAATTAAATTAAACCAAGACAAGCATGTGAGAAAAGAACGCTCCAAACTAATCACACCAAGAAAACAGTTTTTGCATTGCTGAAGAAAGCATTAAAGCCAGGGGTACTCCTTTATGGTGTTGCTTCAAGAATTTGAGCCTACATCCATTATGTTTGCTTGTCCTTAAAGCATTTCAGGAATTCTGGAAGCAAGGTCAAGGCCTCAGTGAGATCTATGGCCATGCTGGTTTTCAGACTCTGCTAAATACCTTGCAAAATTGTATTAAAAACAAGCAAAAAAACCCCAAAAAACAAAAAAACAAAACAGGACTGAGAGTCAGAACAACAATGAAGATAGTGTTACACTGGCTTTCCCAGCTCAGTGTCTTGAACAAAACAATTCTTTTGTTATCCACTACCATTGTCTGCAACATCCTCTTGGAATGAAACCTGCCCTGCTGCCACCACCTCCCACCCTCCAATAGTTTACTACTTTACATGGGGGGGGGACTTCATCTTACCATTGGCACAATAAATTAATTGAAGCAAGTACCTACCTTATGCTTGTAAATGCAAAATGACCACTAACCATTAATAGCTCTGGCTTCAGAAGCCTACATGTACTGTATTTATGGACACAGGATAGGAGAGAGAGAAAGCAAGTTTAATGAGCTGCCAGCAGAGATTTATGTTTGGCTGGTTAACACCTGAGAGCATTCTTCATTAACATTTGTTATCTAGCAGTTAAACATGCTTCCTTCAAATACTGCATCAGATACTTAAACATCATTTTTCAGATCCCTACAACCTTTGCTGCCAGAAAAGAATGGATGATGGCACTTGAAGCAGGCCAGAAGGGATGAAAAAGTTAAACATCACTGCATATCTAAATAAATGCCTGTAGTGTATCACACAAATCACAAAGGTCAACTTATAATACATAGCACTGTATGGAAGGTGGTGTGCAGCCAGGAAATAGGCAATTATGGCATTTAAAGCTCTATAGCATGAGCTCACAAAGCTGATAGCTACTAGAGCTTGTCCCACATGCCCCACGTGGTCTGGAGAGATGGTTGCTGGAGTGCCCGTAGGGCCCAGCAGCACAGAGGCAGAAAGGAGTGGGCAAGTTGTACCATTTGTACTAGTTTTTGATACCAGAATTTGATCTCTGTGCAACTGTTTCCTCACTTGCACCTTCAACTTCCACAGAGCCTTCAGATCCTAATCATTTTCCTACTTGCTCATCACAAACTCCTGACCCAAAATCCAGGAGACCTTGACATCAGCCAAATTTATTACTTCACTGGTATGAGAGCAGGAGCAGAGGAGGTCCTTCTCCATGCAGCATTTACATACCACAAAGACTGAGGTTTGGGTTGCAACAAAACTATTTGCAGAGTTGAATCACATTCAGACAGCTTGAACTGGAATGGTTCAGGTATGGCTGAGTCTACCCTGGCAAAGGGAAGTTCTAAATAAAATGAAGTCAGAGACAAACCATGTGACCACAAGGTTAATCAGCTTGAACTGGCTAACGCTTTATAGCTAACAGTATAACAGTGGTCCAGTGCTTCAGCTTATTCCCTAGCCCTCTTATTTAGCAGCACATATAATATTATTTGCTATGTTTTTTTTTTTAAGACATTAAAAGGAGTCTTGACATTTGGAAATAAAAAGAGGTTTTCCTGTGCCTCCCCCAGATCAGACTGCTAGTTATTCGTATTGTTCAAGTTTTTAACTGAACAAGGAGCAGATGAGCAGGATGCTATCATCTCCAAGAAAAGAAGTTAGCACTTGAATAGGAAAGTATTCATTACAGGATGTGCTGTGACCAGGGAATATTATCCCAGGACTGGCTTTTCTAAGGATGGCCATTCCCAGAGTCAGCTCCTAATAGAGTAGAGAAAGCAATCAGGAATACAGTGAAGGGAATGCACCTGCCTGATATTTCTGCTAAGTTTCATCAAGCCCTGTCCTCAAGGACTCAAGCAATCCCTTCTTCTCTGGCAACTACCAGCCTGGGAGTTTGTGGCTCACACTCCTAGCTGCTTTACCTCTGCTTCCCTGGGATAAAAGTGGGAAAGGGGCTTCATTTCAATGCAACATTTCTTCACAAAACAAACAAAAACCCCCACACCTTCTTTTGGGAAATAAATCCATTTGCCAAAGTGCTAGAAGTGGAGGTGAGATGAACAAAGGCAATAACAACTAAAGGCCAAGATGAGGGGGAAGAAGAGCAGAGCAGAGGAGTTCTGTGCCTACGTGAGAGCAGAGAGCACAATACAGCCCTGGAGAGAGAGAGAGAACAGAAAGGAGACTGTGGTAGGATGACCAGACTGAGAAGAGCAGAGGGCTGGAGGATGAGAGACTGCAAAAGGCAGAAGGGACACTCCCAAACACCTTTTCAGGGCAGCACTGAATAGAGACACACACACTGAGGTAATTAAGAGCTTCATTGCTCGAACACACCTACCACCACACAGAGTCCTAGATGATCAGCTTGCACACCAAGAGACCCCAAACATCAAAATCCTTGAGACAGGCAGTACACTTGCCACTCCAGTAACCCCACAGGAGTTCATCCCTGGCAACAAGTTCCCCCATCCTCCTCGAAGCTCAAGATCATATTCTTTTACCAAATCTCTGAATTTCTAGGCAGTCCTTAGCCATTAGCCTCACTCTCAGCACTACCTGCTGTACAGCAGCAAAGGATGTTACTTTCCAAGGCTCATCAAGTGACTTACCCTCCAACTCTGCTATTTCTCCTTTACTTCTCTATTTCTTTGCTATGCTTGAAGCAGGTTCTCACAACTCTCAAGACGATCCTTCTCTCACAACCAGCAAGTAGCTGCAGGGGACTGTCTGTAGAGCCAAGGCCTCTGCTTTCAGCCCATACCCTTATTTTTAAAGGCACTACTATCATCCTGCTCTTAAACTCACCATCACAACAAGAAACACCTGGTATCAAGCATGCAACATGTTCTTGTGACAAGCTGTAAACGAGCGTAACTCATCGGGACTGAGACCTTGCAAAGTCACAGTCAGCAAAACACCTGTGGGCCAATATTAGTAATAGCAAAACTGATTTTGGTGAGCTGTGCGCTGAGTGCAGTCTTTCTTAGCATGTGTTTTTCAGCAAGTTGTTTCACCAGAGCTTTATGCAGCTGAGGAAGTCTATGTAGGCTCCATCAGCAGGATGAGCACCAGCGCGGGGCAGGGCCAGACACAGTGGAGGGTTTTGCAGGGAAAACGAGTAGATGGCAAGAGCAGAACAGGTTCTGGGAGGAACAGAGGTTGTCAATACACCGAGTGACAGAGAGATGCCACTGGCAGGGCTGATCCAATTCTGCCATGACGAGGACAAAGCACTGCCTCAATGTAGCACTGCCAGGACTGGAGCTGCTGGAAGGATGGTGGGGAAGGCAAGTACTTTTGGATGCACTGGCAGTGAGTGAAGAAGAGCTTCTGGGAACTGCCAGGGTGGGTGGTTCTTCTCAGCAGGGCTGCCTGCAACTAACTTTTTTCAAGTGGTAAAAAGCCTGAGCCTCTTGAAATGAATGGAAATCTTTCAGGGAACGCAATATTCTTTGGATGAAGCTTTCAGCGTATGTGAACCCACCTGTCTCTGCAAGAACACACAACAGTGATCATGCCATAGTACGAAATGCAATCTGATTTTGGGAGACTTTCTGTTACATATGTTGCAATGTGGCTAATTTGGCTCTCCAGTTAAATTAGTTTTGTGCTAGAAGCTGTCATGCCTGAATTCAAGAGGGTGTGCAAGATACGTGATTATACATGAGAGCAAATCTTAACATCCATCTGCTCCTCTATGTGATGCTTTAGACAGCTTGATTGAAATAAAATCTTTAAGTGTTTATTTTTGCTTTTTTTATTTATTCACATCTTTTATATGCACATTCCTTGGGTAAATACAGTAAAATCTCATTACAGTGAACCTGGATTTAAAGCACTAGCAGTTGGCATAGCAAGACTGGAAGACTATCCTGTGTTGATTAGAACAGAAGCTTTTTGATGAGACCGTTTGCCCTGCTGACCTATTCAATTAATTGGCTCGTTACGCGGTAAAATGGCCAGAAGCCATGTGTTATCTGGAAGAAGACAGTTCAGCAGACATGCAGCCTATAGAGAAAGGAAATCTATTTCTTATTGCTAGGGCATCTCATTTTACTGTTAAGTAACTCATGTGGCTGTATATCTCCAGCTGGACATGGAACAACTGGAACTGAATTAGCAACTATTATAGCATATTTCAGTTTGATAGTGTCAAATAAAACAGAAATGTTTCATATGGGTTTAGTGCAATTTAAGACTGGCTCCTCCTGAGATGCTGCAGGGATGAATGCTTGGTTTGTCAGCTATAGATCAGGGTGCCTGGCTGGACTGTGTCTCTGAAGGCCTTAGGAAGGCTGTGTGACTCCAGAAAGCTGTGTGACCTCAGAAATGTCGGATCGCAAGGGGAAGGGAGGGCTCACGACACGCAAACTACACTTTTCTGAGAGCCTGTGGCAGATTAAGCTGCTGATGAAGAAAGTAAAACATTTGGCTCAGCACAGCCCTCAGATGAAACATTTCATTTTGATCTCACTGAAGGAGAATTAAAAAATAGTAGCAAAATCAAACCTTTGGTATTACAGGGAATGTAGTTTCCAATTAAAAAAAAAAAAAAAAAAAAGCTTCTTGAAAATTTCCATTTATCTTTACGGATGTGGTTTATATCTGACAAAGGCATAGTCAGCAAATTCATCAAGCAAGGTATAGACTGACTGCAAAACATGCAGAGGTGCCGGTGCCAAGACCAACAACACACAGATATATTTTCTTCCGAAAGACACAGATCAAAACAAAGTGTTTGGTACCAGTGTCTGAGCTGAGCACAGGCAAAGCAGCTGCCTTTACTTTATTTGCTATTGATCATATAGCTTTTTACAACTATAAGCTAATTTTTACCCTGTGATTTCTTCTGGGACATACGTATACAATAACTGGAGTCATTGCTACCTGATAATAAATTCTCTTTCATTTGAAAGAAAAGTGTTTCATTTTCTACTGGATAGCTCATGCAGTTTTTAACCAAACCAAACCACCTCTTTACAGTTAAGCAAGCTCAAATAAAGGAAATGAAAACAACTGAAGTGCTTATGATTTTCTACGAATTCAGAATCTCACCTTCAAGCCTGACAGATGTGGTCTTCAAATACTAACAGAACCCAATTTGCCACATGGAGAAACAACAGGAAAAAAGCCACAAGACCAATGCAGACTGTTTGGAAAACAAAAGACCTAATTTTTGGAAGACTGGGAAGAGTGGCTGACAATTGCATTCATTCTCAACTGGCAATCCATTAGTTACTTTGCAATTAGCCTTTCTTGCTTCTCCGTTTCTCTCAATGTCTCTTGAACTCCATTGTAGACATGGCACTTTCCAAAAACTCCATTTCCTAGTAAAAATTCTAATTTTGCTGAAATACGTTAATTGACCAGTTTGGTGCTTTGCTTGTGCTTATACTTTCTGCTGCGGCTGAGCAACGGGTAGGACTTAAGGTGGAAACCCGGTGGCAACATACGGCATTTCCATGTCACTAACTCTTGCTACATCAGCTTCCGCTGAGAAAGGGCATTTCCAAACCTCACCATAATTGTTATTTTATGAAACATTAAGTGAAGAACCTGCTCTGACAAAGCTCTTAAGAATCATTAACTTAAGCACATGGATTGCAATTAAGAGATCAAATACGGTGCATTGGTGAAGTCCCCTTTATGAAAGCACTTCTCTTCAGTGATCCATGGGAACGCTGCTTTTTTCAGCCCATTAAAGACAGTGTGAATACTGACATGCTCAAGGTTGTTGTGCTCAAACTATTAATTACCACATCAGGCAGCGGGTCTGCTTTTAAGACTAAAATTAAGCACATGCTGAACAATTTATTGCATAATTGCTGCATTGTGCTGAGCCTACGGGAAGAATTTTCTTAGAACAGGGGAGGAAAATTGTTTGCTCAGTGATGGGGCTGAGGATCACATATATTACAGAAGTTCTGACATCCTTAAAGCCTTCCAGGAAATGGTGACTTTCAGAGAACAAAACATTTTGGAGAACAAACAGTATAGGTGTTAAAGGAGTGGTACTGCAGGTTCTTTTGTGAATTGCATATTATACCAACGAGATTCCAAACAACAATGTTTTGGCTGTGCTGGGTTAAATTCAGCTTCTGATTATATTTGCAGAAATACTTCTGCAATTTTATGACTGTTGTGTCACAAACCATTAGTTCTTCCTAACCACACTCCTCCAATGAAGCTTTTATGGGACAATTGCAATGGGGTTTCTGCTTGTTCCCATGCAAGTTGGAGAAACACCAATGAAAACATCTGACTGTTTGGTCACCTAGTGGTGAAAGTAGGTGATGACCAGCATGGCTATAGGCATATAATTAGGTTCTCTTTCGATTAAGTTATTCAATAAGGAGATTTTACACCTTTAACATCTAGAGAGATAACTGCAATGAGAGCTAAAAAGCCCCAAAGTAAAAAAAAAAAAAAATCATTATTAAATTAAATTTGATATTTTTGAGTAAATTCTCCCTTAAAGGATACACTAAAATAACATAAAGATCTTTCATAAACTGGATAATCCTTGTAAGTTCAGAGTTCAGTGTTCTTCCATGCTGGAAAATACTAAGACAAAATCAAAGATGGAATCTTGGTCTAAAAGAAATACACATTTTTTCCAACTTCACTCTTGGGCCAGATTCATCTTTCACTGAACTCACTGAGCCAGAACAAATGGGCCTTGGATCCGAATGTGTTTTTGGGGCTGGAAAGGAGATTACTGTCAGCAAGGAGTTTTTGTCTCTAGAATAAATCACCTTCCTTTGTTCTTGAATCTCTTGACTTTCAAGTCCTCTGTCCTCTTTTACCCAAGATATTTATGTAGAAGATATTGAGAAAGGCAGTTGGTCTCTGCATCAGAAAAGTTTTATCATCAGTATTATGTCAGCCTGGATGTATTTATAAGCTGCATTCACTTTTCTTCAATAAATCCTATGAAAATTATCAGATATATCTTTATTTAACTGGACTAGCCAGGTCAGCTGGGTATTCCAGATTAACCTATACAGAATATGGTGGTGACAGCAGTCTCCAGTCTCCCCACCAGCCTGCAACAAGAACCTTCTTCTTTGTGTTGATTAATTCTCGATAATTTCTTGGCCCAGGCTCATTTCGTACCCTTTTTTCATCTCCTCCTGGTCATCAGAGGGAGATCTGTTCCTCTCTGTGGATCAAAGGAGCCCCTTGCCCAGAAGACACAGCCCACCATGAAAGGGGGCAAAGAAGTGGATTTTGACCTGGAGCCCACTGCATAGGGACTGGTGTTCACCTAGACAGATTTGCCAGGCTGATGGGTGCCACTTGTTGCAATGGTAATACAGAAATACAGTAATACAAGTGATTTGAAAGAAAGCAGTTTTGTGATGAAAACTCTATCCTAGTGCAAGCCCAGTCTCAGTGAACAAGGCTGGAATGAGTGTTTCCCCTCAGGCAAGAATTGGCATATCTCTGAAAATAAGAAACACCAAACTAAAGAGACCTACAAGACAAGGAAGAATGCAGAGACCAGTGGCATGGAAAATAAGCGTTAACAGGTTTCAGTGGCTGTCTCTCATTTTCTAATTTGTTTGTCCAGTGTTAGGCTGCCTTCCTTCACTTCCTTACCCTCCCTAGACCCTGCACAACTTAGACAGTAGGATGACAAGAAAGAAAATACACCCCAGAAGCTGCAGAATTGCGCGGATATTGTTGAAGAGTTGCTTGGGGTTCCCCTAGAAAGGTAATGTAAGCAATAACATGGGAAAAGCCTATATCCATGGTACAATATCTTGTCTGACCCCATTGATGAGGAGTAAAATAACGCCACAAATTGGCTACTGCATCTACTACAGCACATCTGTGGCACTGTCGGACTTTCAGTGCTGCACGCTACAGCCACTTGGACATTCATCGTGATGACAGCAAATAAATCCAGAGCGCCCTTTTCCTAGGACAGACCTCCCTATTGTGTGTCTTACGGAAGAAACTTATTCAGCAGTTCTTGGGAAGAGACACTGTATGGTATCCTGCTGCTGTACTCACAGGAACAGTTGCTAAATGAGTAAGCCTGCATAGCCAGTGACCAAGCGAGTGTTTGGACCACATGTTGCACTTCCTGGCTGAGAATTTCCCCTCCCACCCAGGAGATGGCACTCACAGAGAAAGCATCATTTTCACCTTAACTAAAACTTAGGTTTTTGGGGTCATGCCCTGGAGAGAAAACCCACAAAATTTGCTGCATTATGTTGCTGCATCATGTGATGGGACCAACTAAGTCTGATTTCTGACTGTTCTGTGGATGCTATTGCTTGGATTTGAACTGGTTTCACTCTCACAGCTTCAGTGTGTTTCCTACTGGAGAACTGCTCTGGTGAATCAGATCAGCTTCCATCTAGGCATGTTCCCTTATTTTGGACAGAGGCCAGGACCAAATGTTTTGGAGAAATACTCAGCTACTGCAGCAGTAACAAGGTAATATGCTCCTGGAGACAGCTCCCAATCTCTATTAGCCACGGTTTGACTCACATCCAGTTTGTTTCTCCGTGCTGTTTTTTCTCTTGTTGGTAGTGTAAAGCTTGATGTTCCACATACAAATGTCTCATCCCTTTCTGAATCCTGTTGAGATCATAGTTAGTGTTGTCTGGTGCTGAAAGCACAAGCAGCTATTTCAGATTATGCAGAAAAAGGACTGAAAGGCTGTGCTGAGGTAATTCCAGTATTAGCTAGAGCTTTTCACCTCTTTTCAACCCCAGTGCTCTTTGATTTTAAGCCTATATCATTCACATGAAGAGGCTCCATCCATCCTGTAATGGGAACATCAAAGGGAGCACCAGAGAGAAAAAAGAAGTGGTCTATGTGGCTGGCTCCCTTCTGTAATTTGAATATATTTGCATGCAGCCTGAATGTCCCCCACAAAATAGTAATTATTCCCTGGAGCAGTATGAGAGCTTGCTGAAGTCACACGTCGCACTGTGATAACCACTGCCTACCCATTTGTGCGCCTGAGCTGGCTTGGAGCCATCTTGGTTTACATAGCAGGGAGTGGGAAAAAAAAAAGAAAAAAAAAACATTAACAGAAATCACTGCCAAAATCAGACAGGCCAGTATCAGTAAGGGCTGATGAAAGTTTTTATGTAAGTAAGCCTGGAAAGACAAGGGTATGAGAGAAAATAAGACAAATGGTAGAACCTGAGGATGCAATAGGCAGGATCCTGGCAGGGCTGTGGCTGGATCAGCAGTTCTGCATTTCTCACCCAGAAAGCAATTGGCTCTGCCTTGAAGAGCTCCTACAAGAGGAGGAGTAGATCTGGATGGGAAGATGAGACCCCACCAGCCATGCTACAGACTGGTGCCCTGCTGAATGCTGGTGTCCAGCCTGGTCCCCGCTCACTGCAGGCAAGTGGTGTGCTGGCCCTGCAACGTGGATGTGCAGGTTTTGAAAGCCTGGTCTCCAAAGCTGGAAAGAGTTTAAGTGAGTGTACTGACAAAACATCCAGGAAGGACAATTATCCTCAATATCAGCAGCTTCACTCCTTCTCCGTGGCACATTGTTAAGGACCATGTTAGCAAATCCAGCATTAGTATGTCTGATCGAGTATCTTTATTAGTGCATCATTAACATATCTTCTGATTCATCTGTTTGTTTCCTTCTTGGTTGCCTATTTTGATTAGCATTTAACAACATATTTGTTCCTGGTGAAGATTACTTGAAATTACCTTGCATATGTGCCCTAAACACTCACCTAGACACACAGTCTCTGTCAGCATAACAAACTGGTGCAGTGGAGCAATCTCAAAATCTGCTGGAAGAGTCTGTCTTCAGCATAGGGAGGTAGGTTAATGGCATTCTTTCACAAGAGAAACCAACCAGTCAGGCAATGAGATTCATTTTAATTGCTGTAAAAGTGCATACCCCCTTAAGAATATTCTGTTCTCATGGTCATATTCTCTGAAGAAATCAAACATCTCTGTATCCTCAGGATCCCCTGAGGTAGGCAAGTCTTACTTTTTCCCCATTTTAAAGTTAAATGCAGTTTCATTCTGTCCTCCAAATGCTACAGCCTTTGCAACCAGCCTGGCTTCAAGTTATTCTCTGTTTTCTAACCATGTTCCCAATGACTCTCACACCTGTTTACACTACTCCACTATCTTTAGGTATAGTGGAAATAACCTATAATACCCAAAGTGCCACGGACTGTGATCAACATCTCATCCCAGAATGCGAAGACGGGGCAGCTTTGCAGCAGCTAGAATCCTTTTACCTCCCAATCTTATTTGCTTTGAGATTGGCCTTGCCAGATGTCGTGTTTCTAAATCTCCCAAGCTTTCTCCTCCTGCAGTGAAACAGCTGTGCTGTTTCCTAAGGTCCTGCAGCAAGTTAATTGCAACATTTACTGCAGGTAAGTGGTAATGGGATGAAACATTTGCAGAGTATATGGAAACAGACAGCAGGAAGGTCACACAGCTAAGCAGGAAGGCTGGGATATGCCTGGCAGGCTCCTTTGGGATCAGCACCCCTGGGACATCAGTCCTTTCCAGCGCTGGGCTTTGCAGGCAGCCTTGGGATAAGCAGCTCTGCAATGCCATCTTCAGGCAGGCAGCAGCCTTGCTCCCTGTAGAAATCCCTAGAAATCTCCCTTAACTCAGGAAGAAAGACAGAGGGAATCGATTATGGCTTAACAGTCATTAGTAGAAATTGGTGGCCAAACCCTAGAAGATGTTAGATACAAAGAAGGCAAAGAGCTCTGCAAGGTACCAACCCAGCTGCCCTGGATAACCAGATATTTCCTTCCCTGTGAGCACACCAGGCTTTCAAGAGAGTGCATTAAAGCAATGCTACTAACACAAACTACTTCTTGATGGAAGATGAAGTTTATTGGCAAATTTTATTTAGAGTACATGAATTGAAACTGCTTGAGTGATTTTAGCTCCATGGACTGCCTTGTACAAAAGAGTATTTTTCTAATACTGTTAAGAGCTAGCGTTCTTGGGAGATTTTAATGAAAATGCATGTGAAAGGGTCTCTGCTGAGCACTTCACAAATATTCTAAAGCCACAGTGGTGGGTTTGGAACATAAAGGACTTCCAGGCTTCCAGGGTCTCCCATAGACAATATCACACAGATAATTTGGAGAGCCACAGAGCTGTAATCACTGAATAGTGTGGGCAACAGATCCTAAAATGAATCAGAAAATGAGAGAATAATGTAGACCAAGAGACCTGTGGAGGTCTTCTGCTCTATCCTGCTGGGACAGGGCTAATTTGGATGAGGTTGTTCAGGGCATTGTTTAGTCAACTTCTGCACATCTCCATGAGATTCCACCACCTCTTTGGCCCCCAAGTCAGTGTTTGACCACTTTCATAATTAAAAATATTTTCCTAGTATCTAACTGAAGTTTTCTATATTGCAATCTGTCACCTCTCATCCCATCACAATATAGTGATTGTCTTGTAACAGTATAGTGTCTTAGGCATCAGGATAAAAGATCCCATTATGGAAAATGATTGGAAAGTCACTTTAGTACCCCAGATAATAAGCCTGTTGCTATTCAGAACAAAATTCCTGTAGTGAAGCTCTTATTATTTTAGATCAGGTCTCACAATTGTTTGTACAAAACAAAGATACAAAAAATTACAATGTCATGATTGCCGGGGACTCAGCTTTCAACACAGAAGCGGCAACCTCATGGATTATCTCAGCACTTACCATGGACAGCTGTAGCACCTATCACTGGGCTGTGTCCACTGCAATCACTTTCTGAGAGGACAGGCTGTGGGGCAGACATGAGATTGGCTGTATGGCTGAACACAGCCCCACAGCAGGGATTTGAGATGACCGGTTCAGCCTCTGCAAGAAAACACTGTAGTTGTCTTCGTACTCTGATACCCAGTAGTTCCTGCGAAGAACATGGAGAGAGGGATAAGAAGGGGATCTGCATCCTTTGCTTGGCATAACTGGACACCAGGACAGGGGATCTGCCTCTGTCTTGGCAGCAGCAGGCCACTCAGCCATGAAACTGGTCAGTGCAAACAAAAGCACATGCAGATGGCATGGGAGAGACTGAGAACAGTCTCCATCAGGAACAGCATGGATGCTGCCACACACATGGCTGTCATTGGGACCAATCTCCCACCCAGATCAACCATTACAAAAACTTCGTCTCCAGCCCACACATAACTCCAAGATCATAGATCAAAATCGAGACTTCAGTGCAAATCTGAAATATGTGTGTGTTAGCGGGAGGGAACGGAATGATGCAGCAGGGAGGAATTGCCTTTCCAGTGAGAAATGAGTGCTCAGGAGCAGTTGATGCCTGTTTGCTCATAGTATGCAGATGAATCACATTGCAAAGAGTTCCTGCCCTAATTTGAGCGTGCCCTTTCCCAGGGAGAGATGGGTGCTGCAGTGTTGAGAGACATCTCCCTCCACCAGTCCAATAAGGGCTTGACTCCTTCTTTCCAAGGGAAAAGGGATATATCAGAGAATATATCCCCTAGGAGGGAAAAGTTTCCCAGCTTATATCAACCTCACCAAAAAATTTTCAATAAAAGACTAAACAATTCTTGTGAAAGGATTTGACCCTGAGGGAATTCATTTGAGCTCCTTGCATAACATGGACAAGAAGAAATACACTTGAGAAACACTTTCTGATCCCGTACAGTTCCAAAATGTACGTATCCCCACTGCCAGCACCCGCCCTCTCCCCTAGCCCTGCTCTCCCTTACTGGTTAAAGCACTCATCTTCAGCAAAAATGTGTGAGAGAGTCCTATTTGCTTTACAGTATCCATCATGGACTCCAGGCAAGGGCTGGAAATCTGTGTTGTAGACACTTCTGCGGTCAAGGTCAAAGCATTCTAGTAAAAGAGAGTTCAAATAATTGAAAGGTTTTTTCAAGTCTCTATCTTCTGTATGCAGCAGTCTGTCTGTTCCCCTTTCTCTCAGCTTAATCAGCTGTTAATGCTTTCAGCTCTCCCGTTGTAGCTACCATTATTGAGATGTAACCAGAGTTAGCCACAACAGGAAATGCAAGAAGTGGTTCCCTGGTCTAGAAGGCCTTTTAGACAAGATTACCGAGTCCTTATTTTCTATAGCCTTTTAAGTTGATGGTAAGTAAGTCATGCAAAGCAGATCTGGAAATGATATCTTAAGTTTTTCCGTTATTGACATTGACTTGTCAGCAGCTATATATTTTCTCCTGTCCTCTGGATTTTCTCTTTTATCACGCCACAATGTGCCTCTGCTTTATTTAATCAAGGACTAAACAAGTAAAGAGTTCCAGGGCCCACTGAATCTTTTCAGAGAAAAAAGAAATCCACTGACCATCTTGTGCAATGTTGCCACAAGAGTATACATGGACAACAAGCCAAAATACTAGGCTAAATGCTAAATATTCACTTAGGGCTTTATTCCTCCATTTGTGTGGAAATATATGTGTAAGTGATCCCCCCCAAAAAAAAATGGTTTGCCATGAGTTTGTGGAACACCCATTGTTACTGGACTATAGGCTGAAAGACTGCTGCTGAAGGGCTGGCACTAGTGCAGATACGATATAAAGCTGGTAACAGGGCAACATCTCAGCCCTCCTGTCAAAGTGCTAAGGGAAGATCTCAGCAGGCAGAGGGGATACACACTGGAGAAGAGACCCCACAAGTGAGGACTGCCACATCAGTTCTGCCCTCTTCACCTAAAATCCTCATGGGAGCTGGTTTGAAGTGACATTGTCTCCTATCTTTTTCTACAGGGATGTCCCACCTGTATATTAATAGCCTGTGTATGCAACCTTCTGACTGAACAGATCTGTCTGTGGAAAAACGTGTCACTATCTCTCACAACAAAACAAGGGAGATACACAAAGAACTGCAGATTCCAAATGTTTCAATCTTTTTGCGTATTTTAATATGATCATGTAATGAGTCATTATTAAGATTTTTTGTTTTCAGTAATACTGAGATTACAGATATTTCATAGGTATCCACTTCTCTACATCTACGTCATGCAGTTAATGCTAACTGAACGAGCAGTAGCAGCAATAGTTTCCATGCTGTGCCATAATTTCCACACAGGTCACACTGAGCAGGACCATGCTTCATTGTGTGGCCCATATGGAAACTGGGAAGAAGGAAGCATCACGTAGAATGCTCCAATCTTCTCTGGAAAAAGATAGTTGTTTTCTGCCTTTCTTCTCCCCACTGACAGGTAGATGGTCGTGGGGACTGCTCACCCATTTGGGATCATGCAGCTCAGTCTCCAGATGAGAATTTAAGCCACACTCTCTCCAAGAAGTGGGTGTTCAGTCAGAAACCTTCATGCCATCGCCAGTGGTCTTCATCATGCCTGGTAAATAGAGCCTGGCATTTCTAGGGCACCATCTATAGGCATTGGTATGGACTGCAGTGGCCGTATGGAGGATGAAGTCTCTGAGGACTAGACCTCAGCCTCGTCTGACCAGGCTACCCTTGTGAAATTCTGGATATGCAAAGCTGCGTGAGAAGTACAAACCCAGTGATGGGTGCCCATTGAGCACATGGCAGTAACCTTCCCACCAAACCTGGTTCCAAGGACCTTTCCTATCTCATTCACTTGCCCTTCAACTTTGTCAGCCTGCATTCACTTCAAAAGCCCAAAGCCAAACCAAAGGCCATAAGTCATCTATGTGAGGCAGAGCCTCCATCAACTGACCTTCCCCAAAGACAGATGAACCCAAGACCATGCTCTTGTTTTGTTGAGCCTTAAATTGCCTTGCCCGACATGTCTCCAAAATGAATTGCTGGTAGGTAGCCCAGCCCTGAGCCAGCTCCTGCTTGCACAGCAATATACCTGAGAGATTGAAGAACAAGAGAGCACATTAGACTGGGAGGACTATCAATTACTCGCCCAAATCCTACCCTTGGGCAGGTGTACACTAACAGTAATTTGGAGCATCAGCTGGCATAAATCAGGGGAGACCCATTCACTTCAGCAGAGCCTTGCTGTTGTATCAATTCTGAATTGATTTAGTTCATGAAACCAGTGAGGGAAAGATATATAGTGATGCTAAGCAAGTGCATACAGCTAGCTTTGTGAAAGGTAGGAGCCATTCCATCTCTGTGTTGCACTGGAGCATTAAAAGGGGCTGAGACCCTTTGCAAGAAGATAGTATATAAAAGAGAAAGACTTTGCAGAGAATACTACAATGCTGAGCTAGACAGGGTAGAGGAAGGGAAAAGCTCACAGTAATTGTCTCAGCACTAGACAGCCTCAGATGGGCTTGGCAAGGAGATGCTCAAAGCTCTCAGATGTTAAGTGAAGAAATCACTTACCCAAATGGAGACATCTCCATCAGGGCTGCTTGTTCAGACTTCCAGTTTGTGGAGAGAGAAAAACTCTGCCTGGGTTTAATTCTTCTCATCTTCCATGGGGCATTTAAGCTACAGTAGCTTAATGGCTACTGTAGCTTAAGGCTATAGTACAATGCCAAAGGCTGTGGCATTTCTCTGCAATGATCATGAAGGGAGCTGAGATGATCATCTCCAGAGATGAACTCAGGGAACAGAGAGAACATCCCTGTCTCATGTCCTCCTCTGTGGTTCTGGAGCACTGCTGAGAGAAAGGGACTCCCAGCGGGACTCCCCACCAAACTGAGCCAGGACGTTGTGTCTGACCAAGGCTTTGCCAGGTCACAGTTTGCAGCTAAACACAGTTTGACACACAGAAGAGCAGCCAGGTCATCACCAGGAAAGGCAATGGAGCAGGAGGGAAAAAGAAGAAACCCTTAGAGTAACTTGGTGCATAAAAAGCCTCATGGCTGAGTTTCCATGCCTAAGAACAGCAACAAAATTCATGGCTGCTCCTGTGCACAGTAATGATGGAAACCAAGATCAAAATTTTGAAAACCCATGGAGAACAACAAATGGCTCCAACTCTATTTTACAGCTTCTACCATAATAAAACAACAAGAATCTTGAGTTATCTGCTTCATGAGCAAGAAGGGAATTGTATTGTTTCCACTGCCCTCTTCCCTTTCATGCAGGAGCTCAGAGGAAGATCTCAGCTGCTTTGAGAAGGTTGGGCAGGGTTGGGTGATGTTTCGTAATCACTAACTTTGTTATCCTGAAATCCTAGTACAAAATTCCATCAGCATTTTAATCTACATAAGCAGATAGTGAAATGGAGTTCAGATGAGGCCTTGCTAACAGTCATTTCCTTCTGCATTTACTGCCAAGGCAAGTAGCTCTGACAGATGGACATTAAGGGCTGTTGGTTTGTTCCAGTATCTTGAACACCAAAACCAAAGTAACTAGAGCTCAACTGTGGAGTCCCTTTGCCTCTCTGAGCTCTTTCTGTTCCCCACCTCCAACATGGGGTTGACTGTGTCTTCCTGTTTCACAAAGGAGTTGTGAAGATAAAAACCCTAAAGACAGTAGTGCAGATACTTTGGTAGCAGGGGCTCTTTATGCACCAAGAGGTTTGCAGAGTTTTCTGAAGGCAAATTCAAACTCACTATGCCTGCCCTTTTAGCTGGCCTGAAAGCTGCATATTCGTGTCAAAAGGGTGCTGTGCTCAGGCTGCTAATCTTTGCTGGGCATAGCCCTGTGCTAATGCTTTGTCTGGAGTTTGGAATCTGCTTGTGTCCAGCCAGCTCAGTCCATGAGCAAAGGGCGCTCAGCTGGCAAACGACCATGCAGACAGCCCCTTAGGTAGCAAGATAGGGCTAGTCAGCTGTTCACTAGCAAACAGTGCCAACAACGTGGAAATTACCTTCTGTTCCAGGAGTCTGAACAGCAGCTGGAAGATACTGGGAATAAGAAAGCTCATTTTCTGGCTTAGTGAGAGTCTGTGGCCTCTCCAGTTTCTTCTCCTGAGTTGCCGTTGCCTCCGTGGCAGGGTAATATTTTGGTAGGTAGCTTTCTGCTTTGGAAAGGACTGAATTGAAGTACTTCCTCTGCTCTTTTTCGGCCTGCTGGAATGACTCAGGACTGGAGGAGCTACCTTCCTGCTTCTTCTCTGGCATGTCAGTATGTCTGTTCACTTTACTGCATGGTCCTGGGATGACTTCTCTTCCCTCTCTGACCACATTGTCCCAGTAGTTCATAAACCGCTGCTCTTGAGGCACTGCAAACTCCTTGGCTTTTAGCTGGGAGTCTGCAAATTTTAGCTTCTGCAGAAGGAAGTCATATGTCAGTGGAGATGCAGTAAGGTAGGATACCAGTTCCTACAGCAGCATCAAACACAACACTATCTGCCCACAGAAAAACATGGATTTTGGTGGTATCAGTGAGACCAAGGACCCAACAGCCATAAAGCAGCTCCATAACTGTATCATTAAAATGCACAGGGCATCAAAGCTTCTTCTTTCTGTCCTTTTTATGACTCCTTGGGCTGTGTCACTTTGCACCCAAGCAGTGTTCCCCTGAACCATCTCCACTCACACACTCTGCGGGGTCCAACACCAGAAGAACAGCTCTGCAAGCTGTGCCCCTATCTCAGGCAGTTTATGAAACCTGGTAGGAAACAGATGACTTGGTAGCTCAGCAGCAGCTGGGATATTGCTCCAGAGGCAGCTGAGACAGATGGTTTGGGCTGGGCATGCTCTGCACTGTGTGGAGACACACACTTAGGCCTCTTCTTTCCCCCACCTTCTTCTGTCCAGCCTGCTATGCCCAGACTCTGCTGTACCTGCAACACCCTCAGGGTGTTGAAGTAAAGCAAGCTGAAGTGCCATTCTTTGAGCCAGCATGGAGCTATCTGATTCTTCCAGGGACTCTGCTGGGCACCATGTGGACACAGAGATCTACCTGTAATAACCAAGGAGCAAGCCCAGAGTGCAAATCTTAACCCACAATAGATTTCACACCAGGATTTTCTCACTGGTGGCATGTTGTTAGGAAATAAACTACCATTTTGGCCATCTTCTTTCCACTGTCATAGACAGCCATGAAGCCTCTGCTAAACCACCTCCATATTCTCATGTCATGGATTAGGACATCAAGTTACAGGAAAAATAGCCTACTTACTTAACTTTCCTTAATGAGTATGTTCCTGACAAATAGATAGACCAGATAGATGTTTGAAGGCATATAATGCTGCAATGACCTGACTGCAGTATTTGAGCCCTTCAGCCACTGGAGATGAAGGAATGGCAACCAAGATTATGAATGCAGCTAATTATGCCAGCAGAGGGGAGAGAATCAATCCTGGCACAAAGAGAAAGACCAATGTAGCTGCCAGTATGGTTGCTCTTGGGAGTCAGTTGGTTTCAGAATCTTTTAAACTGCATACTGCAGCTGTCAAGAGTAAATCGCTTCCTTTTAAGGGCCAAGTCAAGGACATTCCTGCCGTGAGCATTCCCAGACCCGTGAAGTTAGCAAAGTTGCTCAGCGACTGTCCTCATTGCGTTTGCTCCTCAGCTCCTCCATGACATTGTTTGGGACTTGCACGGGTTTCTGTTTGTCCCTCAAGATCAACATCCCCCAGGGCTTTCCCCTTCCATATCACTTCAGCCCAAGCTGACTTCTCCTTAAACACACTTACAACAGGGAAACTCAGTGTTGCAGAGCTCTGGGAACTACCTGTACTGGGGGGCTTCCTCATTTAAGGACAGAAAGGGCTCATAACAACAAATCTCCCAAGAGAATAAGAGCCTCCAGAGGCTCATGGTGGATACAGCTCACCAGATAGTAGAAACTCTCTGGTTAAGGAACTCTCCAACTTCCTCTTTGGGAGAGGGCAACAATTCAAATTTTCACATCGGAAAATACCGAAGTGATTCTATCCTCTTAAAAAATACCTTGTGAGTCTAAGAAAGAAATCTGAATCTCCTGAATACCTCATCAGTAAACTACTCAGTAGGACAACTTTTTTTTATAGGCCTTTAGATTTAATAAAGGATCAAAAAAGAGCCAAAGAGAGCTGCAACCCAATGAAATCAAACATATACCAGATGCTTCTTCCCTCTTTATCTCCCAAGCCAGCCAGGACACAGGTCAGGACCTCCACAAAGAGAATGTAGCCTTAAAGGCCTTTTACAAAATAAAAATAAAAATAAAACAGTGAAACCAAAAAAAAGCCTGAAAAAAAAAGTTTAGGTGTGCAGCTCGGAAAACAGGAATTCTTCTCCCTCCACACTGGCCCTGACTTGCACTCCAGCAGGCAGGGGGTTAAAAAACCCTGCCCTCTAAGTCAGCAGCTTGGAAGCAGAACAGCCACCTAAGGCTTGGGCTTCCTGCAAACCACTCGCCAGCCTCGGAGAACAGCGGGAGCCCAGAGCAGGGAATGTTAATGAATGTTGCTGGCAGCGGTAACTCTTCCCAGAGGGCAGAGGGAGGGGAGCTGACAGTGAGGGAAGAAGCAGGAGGGAGAAGGGAACACAGGAGAGGGCTCCTGAGGCTGCTTCAGATGAGAGGAAGGCACGGGTAGCCAGGAGCCTGGGTCATGCTTGTGCTGGATTAATGATGTGGTTTTTACCGAGGCCCCTCCAGGGTTAACGTCACCCCTCCCGCTCAGACAGCTTCTCCTCTCTGCCCCACCAGGCACTTTCACACAATGATTTCTCTGTCGTTTTCCCCCAAGCCTGAACTTTTTTCCTCTCTTATGAGTGTAGGACAGATCAAGCCACTTTAGCAACTGAACATCCCCCCTGCTACTTCTCCCCAGTGGCCCAGTGCAAACCGCAGCTGTCCCAACTGGGCTGCCACAAGCAATTAGGCCAGGCCAGGCGGAGCGAGGCAAATCAGATTAAATAGCTCAGGGGGTCGCTCTCCCTGCAAGGAGATTTAAAAAAACCATAACATTCCCTACATAAGTCTTCTCAGGCCTGTGTCAGGGTAAGGAGACATCTCCATCACAAACACCCCCCCACCTCCCACGGCAATATCAGGATGGGCCTAATCCTGACTCATTCCATCAGCCCAGAGGAAGCAATAAGACTCCAAGGCTTACGCCCTGGTTCAGCAAGCAGTCATTAGTGCCCTGATTTAATGAGTGTAATTAGCACTGCCTGCCCAAAGTGGCTTTACTGAAGGGTACAAGGAGGATTTCCTCCAGAAGGGACGCCCCAACACAAGCTAGGGGATTTGTGCCTGACATGACCCACTGGTGGGTCATCAGCAGCAAGGACCGACGCAGGGCTCCCACTCTGCTCATGCAGGCGGCAGTGGACCTGCTGGGATGTGACTCTGGTTCCCAGCTGCCCATGGCCACAAGAGGGAATGGAGCCCCGTGGGGCAGCCTGCACCATGGGCCATGGAGCCATGCAAGGAAAAACCCACTGTACCCGCAAGTACTCCTCGGTGGGTGGCTGGTACTCCTTGTGACGTTTGTAGTCTGTCATGTATGAACTCCTGTACATGTCCAGTGACACAGGTGCCTGAAACAAGAGACAGGAAACCAATGTAGCTGTTATTTACACAGATGCCTCCTGCTAGGGCTTGGGGGGAAGCCTTCGAAGGTGATAATACAAGCACTGCTTCCTCAGAGCTCAGGAGATGACAGGCTGCTCCTTTTGGTCCAGCGTCTATTCCCTGGGCCAGGTGGGGTCAGTGCAACAGAGACAACTCCTTGCTCAGTGTAGCCCCAAGCAGGCTGGGCAGGAAGGTCCCCCTACTCTTTTGGTAATGGGCTTTGGGGTTCTTATAGTCCTGGGTGACTCTTGCAAAAATACCTTCCTCCTGCCTTTCTCCAGCCAACCCTGATAGCCACCAATGCTCACGCCTGGGCAGAGCGCTAAGATAAAGCTCCTGAAATAGTTTGATCAGCTGCTGAGGTCCAGTGTCACTCGAGTTAAATAAGCATGTGCTCCAGTCTCACATTTCAGCAATATCTCCCTTGTGCTTGTCACATATTTAAAGTTAAGTGCTCACTAATGTCAATACTTATTCTACAATGTGATTGGAGAAATTATGGATGAAAACTCTACCAAGGGCTATTAAGCACAGTGGCACCAGCCTTAATGCTCAAAATCACTGCAGCACAAACTGCTGCAAATAGAGCGAGGATTTTAGGGAAGAGGCATTTTGCCTTGTTTTCTATGCCCCTCCTTTGGCATCCACTACGAGCCGCATCCGGAGACAGGAAATCAGGTGAGATGAGCCTTCGGGCTAAGCCAAGATAGCTGTTCTTATGTTAAAGCATAAAATGTGCTAACTTTTAAACACATTGCAGAGGGCTCTGAGAGAGGAGCTACGGCACAACCTGTGCAGTAACTGAAGGTGTTACTGCTGTCACCCCTGCCACACAAACATACTGTCCAGGCATGTCCACCCTGCAGGAACCGGCTTGGCCAGCCAAAGCACAAGTTTGCACTCCCATGCCTCGTGCAGGGAGTTCTGAGACCAGGGGACTCACCCCTACCATCTGCTTTTGCAAGGCAGAGGGGCCTGAAAACCACTGAAGCGCCACAAGCTCACTCTGCCAAAGACCAGTTCTCAGCTTTTCCTGGCCTAACACTTTCAAAGGAAAATACAGAACTTCAGTTTTTCAGACAACCTTGAAGTATTTAAACCATCCACTGAGAAAAAAAGGAATCAGTAACTGTACCAGTACAAGGCATCTTAGGAAGGATTTCTTGTGCCTTGCTACCAATGCTATCCATTATGGTCAAGAGTATATTTTATATACTCATTCCATTTTTTCTAACATTTCACTCTTTTCTCCTCCACTGCTGCCTCCCAGGTGAGAGGCTGCCTTTGGCCACCACAAGCCTATTGTCACCAGATGCTATTATCTTCCCAGCCTGTCAGGCACTGCAAATCCATTACTCAAATGTTGGCAAGGAAGAGAGCCCCTCTTGTGCTTCACCTTTGACAGGGCTATTTTCCTCATCGCGTCCACCATGCTGAACCAGAAACCTGAAACAGAAGTCATTCAGTTAACCAGCAAACAAATTCCTTTCTTCTATATAGCCCCTTCCCATAGCCCCTTCTGAGACAAGGGACCAAGTGACATGGAATGGGTACTGGCAGCAAGTACCTACAGCTGGGAGCTGTAGGACTTCTTTGCAGCCCAAATTGGTGGTTAGAGTATGAACAACTTCATCCAACTTTAGCAATGCAAAGGGACCCATCTAGTCCAGCAAGGAGCACCTACAAAGCTGTGCACCTCAGGGATGCTGCTTGGTGGGACATAACCAGGAAGAGACATCGGCACCTCAACACCAGCAGCCCCAGGGCTAGCCAGGGCAGAGCTGGCCCTGCGGGGTGACCTTAAGGTCTGGACCCTCAGGGCGATCTCCCTCCCAGGGCAGAAGAGGTGAGAGCCTCAGTACCTGTGTAGCGGGGTGATCCAGTCTCTACACAGCTGCAGAGTTTCCAGGGAGGGGAAAAATCTCCTGCCCTTTGTGAGACACCTGGGCTCCAGAACCCCAGCAGCCTTGATGGGGCAAGGGGACCTTTGTGAGGGTGCAGGGTGAGGTTTCCTCAGAGGAGAAGCCACAAGTGTCCCCACAGTCACATTGCCTGGGACCTGCTCCCTACTCTTTCAGCTGCCACCAGCCATGCCGAGGACACGTGGCCAGGACAGGGACAAAGCCTGCAGGCCCTTTTCTCTGGTGAGCCCTCAGAAGACCCTCCAGTGAGACCCACTTTGTGCATGTGCTGTGGGGAGCAGAGTAAAACAGCCTCCTCACCTTACTACCTGGAGGAGTACAAAACAAACTGCAGAAATAAGGCAGGCAGGGATCTCTGTTCAGCTTTGGAGGGTGTCTGAATACACCTGACCTGTCCTATCCAGACATCTCCTTATCCTTCCTAAGAGCCTCTGATGACTTGCAAAATAACATAGCAGAGGATGCTCAGATTTAGTCTTCTGTCACACAGATGAGTGTCTGCCAGACTAGACCTTCAAGGCAGTACTTACTCTTCAAAAAAAACCATCAAGCATTAACCAAGTTTGGGATCCATCTCATCCAAGACTAATTTCACCTAATTTTAGATGTCTACAGAGAGGACATCTCCCTTTTAAATAATCATTCCAGGCTCCCTAGCTTGTTTAAACTGATTCCTTTGACCGGTGTAGATATGTAGTTTGGGATGAAATGAACTGCCTTCTCAGAAAGCCTGTCTTCAGTCCACTGAATCTCAGTCAAGAGTCCAGTTTCTGTAGCTAAATCTAAGTCTGGAAATCAGTTCAGAAACTCAATTCTCCGTTACTATACTAATGCAACTAATAAATGACAGTGATGCCACATGAGTCCAAAAGATGTCGTCTTGGTTTCAGGATCCTGGCTGAGTTTACTAAAGAACAATTAAAACGAAACTTTTTATTTGGATCAGTCAGACAATTTCTGCTGGAGGGTGTGGAGAGGTATCTATGTGAAACTTCATGAGCTTATTTCTGAGGGTTTTCTGACTCTAATGAGGGCAGAAACTTCCCTTTGGTTCTGAGTTTGCATAGCACTGGATACAGAGGAGATCTGGTCACGGATCCAGGTTCACAGGCCCCATCACAATGAACGAAATTACTAGAGTAATTTCTCTTTGCACTCTGTTACATACCAGCACATACACAAAGCCTTAGGATGCTAATGCGCTGGCATCAGAGTCATGGGCTGCTAATACCCTGCCACTGAAGTCAAGCAGAATGAGAAGCCCTTGGCTCCCCACTGTATTTTATGCAAATGAATATTAGAATAAACAATGCAACAAGGAAAGAAATTATTTGCAGAAATGTGAAACTCTCATGTTCTCCTGTGCTTATATTAAAGGGATTACACTCCATTTCCTTCTTAATAGAGCTAATGCTCTATGGGAAGCCCTCAGGCCAGGGATTAAAGCACTTATTCAATTAATTAGGAACAAACTTCTGCCTTAAAGTCAAACACACAAATATCAGTAAGCCCTTGAGAGTGTCTTCCTTCCAGGGTAGGGAAAATGGATCATATTTCTAGTGTAAATGAAACTAAGTCTGCACTCTTAAATTATCAGGAATTACATAATTTAAGAAGACTTGCTTTTAAAATCCAGGCATTCTGTAAAGCGGCATGGTAAAGGAGGAACAGTCCTGCCACCTTGAACTCCCATCAGTTACAGTGGAAATAGAATCAGGGCCTAGAAGACTAATAAAAATGAAATATAATTTTAGGATGTAATATTGATAACTAGCTCCAAGTTGCAAGCACACCAGTGTTTGGATATGTTTGAAGTTAGGGGTGAAATCTTGCCTCAGCTAAGCTCAAAAAACAAACTGCTTATTCAGGAGGATACGAATTTCACCTAGGGTGTCTGATTCATTACTGAGATAGGAGACAATTTCCAAAATCTGGCTTCAAATCCTAATCTTCCTTGATGAAGGCTTGATTCTTCCATCTTCTCATAGGCACAGCTCACAGGAAAATTAAAAGGCATTTTGCCAGCATAGTTCATTCAGGAGCAGCCTGCTAGTGCTGTTTACCTTCCTATTTCTTCTTCCAAATGATGAGGCTGACAACTGCCAACGTAATCCCAATTAGAAACAGGTTGAACCAAAATCCTAGCTCATATCTTCCTCTACTTTTGAGAGAGCTTGTCTGCCTCCTTGTTGCTAACTCAGAGAAAAAGGTGAACCAACCATATGCCATTTTTTAGCATTTTTATATACATGAACATTTTTTAAACTTCCTTCACATTCTAGTGTTGTCTCTAGTGCTGTTACCTTTCCTCCTAAGAATTCTCTGCAATGGTTCCAGATTTCTCCAAGCCTTCAGGACTGATGAAGCTTGGCAGAAGGATACTTCAGTGCATCAGATCCCTCCCTGGCACTCCTGTGCACAATGCTTAGTTTGGGCTGTGCACAAGAAGCACCAGCAGAGAGAGGTCGAGCAACCACCGATCTCTCTGTGTTGCAGCTTTCTTGCTCTTTCCTGCACAGCTTCTTCTCCAGAGAGCTGACTGCAGAGCTGAAAGAGAGAAATGAAGTCTGAAGACCAATAGTGCTTTACAAAACAGCTGCAGGAGAAAACTACTATGAATTAGTTTATTCTCATAATACTCCAGAGCAATGATGATTGAGATTTCCAGGGTTAGGATCCTAAACCAGGAACCTAAATGGAAGTGCCCCCATTTATCAAGGCACCAATCACCCCAAACTTTCAGAGAGGTTTTCAGAGAGTGTTGGTGTTTTTCACCTCTTCAGACCATTTTACGTGCAGAGATGTAAGAAAATTACAAGTGTACAACTCAGGATCAGATTTTCAAAGGCAGGTGATTACATGTTTAAACAGCATCTTGGGAGAATTTCCAAAGGGGTTGAGTGTATGACTGTTGAGTTCGAATCCTTTAATATTAGATGTGAAGAGTTTAAAATAGAGTTAAGTTTAATTCTAGCATAAAACGAGATCTCTGAACATAATCTGTGCAGCTGCTTTCTGACATCCCAATTCCCTGTGTTTTGAGGTGCCTCTATACACCTCCTGAAAGCTGATCTCATAGCTTCAGTAGGACTGCAGTAACATACAGGACTTGGCTCAGAGACAAATTTTATCTAAATTTGGCCTTAACTTCCTCTGTTTGCCATCTTTTTCTACTTGCAAAATGGCAGGAGTGCCTGTATTGCTCTTGTGCAAGGTGCTGCACCAGGTATTGGCAGCATTCTGTAGAACCATCAAAAATGCTCAGCTATTAACAATTTAATTCAGGAAAACATTTCAAGGAGGACATACCTCCCTGTCAGCCCAGCTCTTTGAGCAGGGAATAAGATTCATTGCCCCAGTGTGGATGTTGAAAGAGGAAAGCGATTGGTAAGTAGGACCCCCATCACGTGAAAGAGGCCGAGCGTAATCTGTGAGGGGAATCTCCATTCACGTTAACACCACAAGCAGATAAAGCACAAAGAGGAGAATCTTCTTCAAGGGACAAGTGTTGACAGCCTGTTCTGTCAGCATGAGGTCAGTCACCCATTTGGGTCTAAAAACATGAACTTTTGTAGGAGTGCAGCAGTCCAACAGGGGAGGGTTCCTCATAGGGTTTATTTAATGTGTTTCTCCAGTTTTCTTGGTAAATTGGTGAGGGGCATTTATGGCACCCTCTGATAGAAATAACTAGTGCCCTTCAGCCTAAATTTGAGGCACTTGTAGTTCTCTTCCAGACACCTACATCACTTACTGGGCTGAGTCCTGAAAGTCCAACTTCTTGTTGCACAGACGCTCCACTCTCCGCAGAAGACTAGGGCAGTTGGTGAACCCGGGAGTGATGCCCAATTCTGCTGTAGCCTCTTAAGACAATCAGATGTTTGTTCATAGTCCCCCCAAAAGCATCGATCAGCAGAGGACTGCAAGAATCTTGTCATTGTCTATGTGAGAGCATTCTGTATCCTGTGATACAAATCAATGTGTATTTATGCACCTGTGTAAGGCAAATACATATATGTATTGTTAGAGAACTTAAATCTGCTCACTAATGCTGTTGTTTAAATAGCCCTTTAACCACATCACTTTTCTCCTCGTTAGGTTAAGTCGCTGGAGGTGAAAAAGCCCTTCCAAAATGGTTTTCACTCAGTCAGTCAGTCCAAAGTAAACATGCCTCTGGGACCATTATGTGTATCAGATATCCAAGGCTTTGTTAAGAGCTTGCCTGCTAGGTAAATTCTACTACTCTTTCTCCTTGGAAGAAGAAGGTTAAAACTAGAGATAGGCTCACACAGGTATTGCAGAGCAGCACTGTGAGTTACGGCCATGCCGGAATAATAGGACATACCAGAGCAGCACATACGAGCAACCCAAGCCTTGAGGAAGCTCCTGATTGAAGGTAATTCCAGTTACAATATGGCATTGGCTTGACTTATGCCTGCCACCTGAAATCATATTAGTCACAGGTCTCACAGTGATCAAGGGTCTGACATTTTCATCAACAATTGTTGAAGCCACCACATATGGCCGAGAGCCCAAATAACTAGCACTAGGCATTGCTAGCAATGAATACAGGAGGATTGTATGTTTACTGCATGCCATGGAAAATCCTCAACTCACATCTCTGGAAGAACTATTGGAATTCAGCTGGCTTAACTTTCCTTGTACAGTCTCACCTCACAATACAATCACATCAATTTTTTAAGTTTGGCAAGAAAATGACCATTCAAAGTCACTTTATCTAGCCCTTCTGTTTATTGCACCACGGTTTGGATTGGGCCCACAACCAGGAGATTTTCCCATTGTGGCTATTAGCTGTTCAGCTGATTCAAACTTGTCGGGGAGAATAAAGCAACCACCTGCTTACAGGTGACAGCAAAAGTAAAGTGAGATCAAACACTAGCAGGAGGAGAGAATTTAAGTAATGCAAGAGGCGGTTGCATGTCATTTCAAAAGTCACCTTTTGTCTTTGATCTGTGCTTAGGAAGTGGGTACCTCCTGGATCCGATGGTCATTAGAGAAGTGTGCCACCAAACTCATCCCACCTTGAAGTTTCAAGTGTTTGCTTTCCCCTAGAAGTCTCCTCCTACTTCCGCCCCTGTGTAAATCATCTGCCCTAAGATTTCATTTAGAAGAGCCAGCTCATGCATGTTAGGGAGCAGGAACCAGGACCCGTGTCCTCCCCTAATTCCAGTATCATTCACTGCATTGAAACTGAGACTGCTCTTCTGTAACTGTATTATTCAGGCACAAGTAGGTCCTCTAGATATCAGAGAATGGAGAGATACTATAGGTGTTATGCAAACAAGAAAGCCCTGGCCCTGAAGAACCTACAGTCTAAATACCCAAGACAGATAAACGACTTCAACTTTAGGGATTTTAAAGATGAAGCACTCAAAGACAAAATAAGCTGCAAATCACAGAAAATCTGTGGCAAAACTGAATAAATCCCACTTTACTGAATCCCCATTCTGCTCGTAACAGCTCCTTGGAGCTCTGCCTGTTTATTCCTAGCAAAGCATTTGCTTTATCAGCACACATTGAGGAAATAAAATTACGCAGTTTAATGTGGCAAGCACATGCAGTTACCCTCTAAAAGCAGAGATTTAAAGCAGGTATGTGTGTGAATATTTGTCAAGTCTTTGCACATTCAATAAAATAAACCTGCATTTGGAAGGCAGTCTCCACATTACTGCAGAGAGCTTCAGTTTGTTGATACCTTCGGTGAGTGTTAACAAGAGGCGACATCATGGGGAAGCGAGAACCTGGTCTCAGGTTACCCCATAAATTGGCTAAGGCTTCAGAGAGGATTACAGACCCAGAGCCATCCTAAGTACTGGGATGTCATTACAGTGAAATCAAAGGTAACCTTGGGGCTTGGCAGGTAACTGTCAACAGCTAAGAGAAAGAGTGATCCCATGAAGGAGCTCTGCTTCAGGATGAAATTCAGCCACCTTTATTTTCATTTCAGGTGAGGGGTCAAGCAGAAAAGCTATCCCTAGCGGCCTTTATTTACAATTTTCAAGGGAGCGGCTCATGAAGCATTTAGAGGAAGAAGGATGAACCCACTCGTCCCTCACTCACAGAGCCCGTCTCGATGACAGACGGAGGATGCTGTAATGACACAAGAGCTGGGAAGATTCCTTTTATGAATGAAATGCAGGAGGCAGCAGTGCCCTAATGAAGGCATTAACAAAACTTCCTGGTGACTTCCAGTACTGGAACAGGGCCAGGATTTCACCTGTAATATTTTCAGGGACCTCCTCCCAATGAGACATTTACTTTCTGCAGTCTATGAGCTAACTCCTAGCACTGATAACAATAGCAACACCCCAGAAGCAGATTTCAAGGCATTTCTTTCTTTTATACTTTTTCTCTCCATCCACCCTTGCTTGTCCTTCCTACCTAGGTGACCAGTCTGAATTTCTAGAGAATCCCAGTATGTCCAATTTTTCTCCTAGATGTGTAGTCAATTTACCATCAAAATATTGGGAAATTTTGTATTTCTCTAGATTTCCCATTGATGAACGCAGAAGTTATAAATGGTTTTATGTTGTCTGCTCACAGTAGCTAGATCTATGCAAAAAACAAACAACACCCCCAACAACAATAACAAAAACATGGGGGCTGCTCTTTGGGCCTGAGCTCAACTGAGTGCACAGCTCACATTCTGGCACCTACACCAGCACTCTCCAGAGCAGACCGGTCCCATGGAAACTGCCTATTAAGAACAACATATAGCCTGGGCATGGGAAAGTGCTGTTATCCAGAAGACATGCCAGGCTCATAATTTAACTGCATAGACTACTGCAGGTCACCAGTGCGGCCCATGATTGGGCCAGTTTAATGCAGTAGTGTACACACACCAGTGTGTACAAACTGGGCATCCAGAGAGATATGTTTAATGTTGCTATCAAATGGTTGTTTTGTTGTGGAGAGCAGACTTGCAGGGCAGATTTAAGACCTTGCACTTAACACTGCCCTTCATGGGGAGGCAGAAGTGGATCGCACCCTGCAAGCACCCTGCAAAGCACAGCTCTGGCTATTCCAGGCTGTGGGCTGCTGCAACACAGGGAGCTGAGTGCCTCCTGTGATGTCCTGGAAGTCCCACTCTGGGCAAAAAAAACAGAAAATGAAAGCAAAATATCCCATTTTCCACTCAGCCATGGCAAACCCTCCCTTACCCTCCCCTCTTCTTTAAAGATCTAAAATCCTACCAGCAGCCAGTTTTGCAAGGGTTAACCAGCATGGAATGAATGTGGAGAGACAGTCTGGGACTATAATCACTTATTATTTTCAGGTAATATGCTTTATCTCTGACTAATCTCCTCATCTGGAGAAACACTCACTGCAGACAAGAGTCACTGAGGTTATCTCTGATGATGGGGCTGTACGGACTGCTGGCTGCGAGGGACCGAGGAGAGGCCAAGGAGAATACTTCAATTATGGCATGAACTATGCTCTGGTAGCTGAAAGGCCATTGTTTAATCTACTAGAAATCATCTATTTTAACAGATAAAGGGATTTACTTGGTTTTTCTACTCCCCAAGAACAGCATGTTATTCCAACTACTAACGGAACATTGGGTATTTAATTAAACAAAAAGCACAGAGAGAAGCAACACAGCCATCAACATCACTTCTGGGGAAATTCAAATTGATTGTCACCCTTTGATGCTGCTCAATCACCTCTATCTCACTCACCCTTCCTACAGTAGAGATTAAATCATCTGGTTCTCCCTACCCAGCACTGTTATTTTATTTTATATTTTTTTAGAGATCCAATTCAAAACTTTTGGAATATGTAATGTGAATTCTCAACTAAGCATAGACCTGACTTTCAATAAGCTGGATTATCCCAGATCTGTCTAGAGGAAAGTGTAGAAATTTGAGCTTCATTTTACCTCTTCTTCTGCACACTTGGTGCTGGTTCCTGTTGGACAGGGCTCTGGTCTGTCTGGACCATTAGCACAATCTAGTGTGACAGGTCCAGCATTTGGAAGTTCAAACAGTCTTCATTGCTCAAAGACAAATCTGAAACTTCCACACGTGTACATCTTCTGTTTGTCCCTTTTCCATCTCAGTTTCTTTGTTTGTGTCTTTTCGATTTTCAGAGATGTCTTCCCTTTATTCTTTTTCATCCAGTAGTCTACTGATTGTAGAGGACAGTTACAGGTCATTCGCTGTTGCTCCACTGTGTTCAGTAAAGATCCATTTTCTTATGTCCTCTACCCCTGCAAGTCCACAGACTATAGACCCAAATGGTCTACGAAGGATGATTAAGAAGCAGCAGCCTACAAAACTAGCCGTAAATTCATTATGTAGGGGTCACATCTCTGTTGGAAATACACAAATGAAAAAAAAAATCAAAATGAAAGACAATAATCTAGTTTTTCCTTTGACCATCAGCCTCTTAATCCTCTTCCCTTTACCAGAACAAAGAACAAGTATCTTGAAAGTGATTATCCAGCCAGCCAGCAGCCAGATCGCTGAAGTTTCCTCACTATCACAGAGATGGCTGTCATTTTTGTCAATCCTATTGACGACTGTCCCGTTTCTGACATAGTCTCATAATCCATAACATTTCTTTGTAAAGACCAGCTGTCTTTTTTTTTTAGTTTTGCCTTCCTGAAAGTCCGTTTCTGTGCATGTAGAGCAAGGAAATGTACCAGCTGAGTAGCCTGATTTTTGCATCCATGAAAATGTCTTTGCCTCTCTGTGTCTGCTTCAGATGGTCTACCCCCACACGCACTAATTATATCCTTCTTCATATTCTGTTGCTGTCCATCCGGCAAAATTTCCCAGATAAATAGGACTGTCCACGTTGTCCACCCTGCTACTACCCGCTTGCGTAGTTCTCTTTCTTTCTCCCTTTCCTCCTGGTCTTTGTCTGACCCATGCCAATGTTTGATCTGCATCATTCACCATGCGACACATCAACCTGATTTGGCACATCAGATAAACTGGCACACCAGTGAAGGTGTGTGTGATCACTTTGTTAATCTCCTCATCTGACTTTGCCCCAAATTTTTGGTGACTGTAACTCCATTCTTCATTTTCTACAGGCGGCTCCAAAAGTTACTGGGAATTCTCAGGTCACCTCATCTGCTAGCAGTCATTGTGCTGAACCAGTTATTCAGCTTGCTGTTGACCAGGACTGCTGACCTCACCACTTCATAATGTTTTTCAACAGCTTCTTACACATATCATATAGCCCCAGGATACTCCACACACCTATTGCAACACACTAGGCCAAATGACTTTTTGAAATTGCGCAACTGAAGTTCTTCTTGATATCTCTGAACTTGCCCAGGATCAGCTCCTTTCACTGGTTTTGCCATACTGTCCCTCTTGCTTTGTGGAAACTGGCCTGCTCCTCAACTAAATCTCCAGTTATCTGCTTTCTGGTAAGGCAGGATTGGGGAATTTGCTCAGGCATCACAAAATTCACAGAATTTGGAAAGTCATCGTTGTGGGAATTTTCTCACTGGGCTCCACTTTCCCTATTTAGGTGATCTTTTCTTTCATGATAACTTGCAATTTCCTGGCTGGGTCAACAATCCATGCTATAGCTCCACTGATCCAGTCCCAGCCCCTCAGTTTTCTTCAATTTCCTGACCCTTCTTTGCAACCTCTTCTAGATAGATTCTTCTTGTCATCAGGCTCTTGAAGTGTTACAATCTCCCAAACATTGAGAATCTCTTCATCTCTTGATTTGCAATCCACACAAGTAGTCTGGTAATATTTCACCTATCACTTCTGCCTGTCCTTTTCTGAGAGCAGGGGGCTATCCTTTGACTTACTGTTGTGGACCATATACTAGTCCTTCTTCCTTAGCATCAAATCATAGAATCATAGAATCAGTAAGGTTGGAAGGGACCTCTGGAGATCATCTAGTCCAATCTAAACCTAAAAAACCGTCTTCACTGGGACTCTCACAATAATGTTTTAATGGTCCTTATTTATAAAACAGTTCTCCTTGATTGTCCTTGCTTTTTTAACTTTTGCCTAGCTCTGGGTATCCCTGCTTAGGATATGTCTTTTCATCTTTGCATTCTGTCTTTCACTGGCTGGTTTCCAGGCTTAATAGCTGCCTGTTTTCTTGCCTATTAAGTCATCAACATCAAGGCTTGCTGAATCTTCTCTGGCTGGTTCAGTAACAATTTCTGGGTTAAGCCCTTCAAGCTCTTGGCTGAATGAATCTTTCTTACTCCTTTGTATATTTGGTCATTCTAGTTCATCCATGTTGTAACTGACTGCACCAGCTAGAAGCTGACCAGCCTTCACAGTCCACATTTTTCTCCACACCACATCAGATAGATATTGTTGAGGCAGAGGATGAGATCAAGATTACAGAGAATCACTCCTCCAGAGGATATCCAGTGCTTGCTTTTCCTTTACTGGCCAATTCTAGTTTTCCTATATGCCAATCAGAGCTTCTCAGCCTTGTTTCCTATTTAGTTTGCACTTAAAGCTTTTTTTACATATATAGAGTCTCTAGAACCTTCATGAGCATCTAGTAGGCTCATGAAGGCCTGCAGGAACTTGCCGTATTTGCTCATGGCTGAAACTACCATGGCCATTCTTTGGTATGTGCCAATTACTCACATACGTCAGTCATTGAGTGCCTGAGCAGTTCACTCTGAGGTACTGCTAAGAGATTCCTTGCCTGGTAGCAAAATAGCCTGAATTGTCATAGGAGCCCCTATGTACAGAAGCTGTTTCACAGCCCTGTATCCTGATGAAACAAGCTCATTTCTAAACTGTGACAATGCTGGGTTAACCAGGGTCCTTCTGACCATTGTGAATCTGGTATCTCTTTGTGCTTTGTGTCACTGCCTTAAAGCAAGATTTTGCCACCTGATATCACTGCCTTGTCTGTCCACCCAATTTTCAAAAGGCCAACAGTATTATGCTAATACATCTCTAACTTGCTCATCAGCACTGAGATTTTACCCAAAGCGGTTTCAGATCCTGGTTTTCCTGGCCAAAGCTTCCTTTAACAGCTATCCTTTTGCTGGAACATTTCACCTCATCAGACACGCTGATCTATTAAATCATTAAATAGCATCTACATGGCCAAGAAGACTGAAGAGAGCTCACCACATTTCTTTCCAGTAGCCTCCCTGGCATGTGAGCTCAACACATGCTGCTCTGCATTTTTTGAGCACTTCTCACGAGTGGGTTTTGGCTTAGGTGATAATGATGGTGCTCAGCCCTTCTCATGGGAGCCACACTTCCAAAAGAGGGCAGTTTTTATTTAGAGGCAGCAGTATCCTAATTACCAAAACCACTTGGCAAGCTAGGTCCTGAAAAACTACAGAGAAATGTCACAGAATTTGTCTGTACTGGGCAAAATTAAGCAAAGTGCAAAGATAGCAAGATAGTTGAGGAAAGCTCTGACTCGGGGGTTGGAATCATCAAAGTGCAGTGTACTGTTTGAGCTAGACCTGATGGTGGGAAAATGGGAGATCATTATGAATATCCCATAAACATGCAGAAGGACTGAGGCCACAGTTTCCCTCAGAAGCTGTCTTCTGTCAAGACCTTATCAGATGAAACATCCAACCTTCATTTTAAAAGTCGCAATGAATCTACAATAACTTTTGGTAAATAATTCTAATAATTATGTACTACAGTAGAAATGGACACTTTGGACTTAACTTAGTTGCCCAAACACAGGTATTTAGAACCATCTGAGGTGCACTAGGCAATGTGTAATGGATGTGAAACAGTATCTGTGGGAGACCACTGGAGAGCACGGAGCTCCTCATATAGCACCAGATACCTCTGTTTGAGCAGCTGAATTGAGCCCCTTGTGTTTGTCCTGCTTCAGTTCTGGGCACTGGTTCTTGTTACAGCCTTATCTGCCAGCAGACAGGTCTGATCCTCATGCTTCTGCTCCTGTGTACGCATTTATAGACTGCAATCAAGTCATCCACAACCTTCCCTTCTCATATGCAATTAAAGTGAGTTCCTCGAGGATTCAAGGCTTAACTACCTGTTATTCTGTGAAGTAACTACACTACACTCTGAAGTATGCTTCCTGACAGTTTTATTTGAGGTCCTCTAGCTCTTCTATTTGACTAGATAGTAAACAATATCTCCGTCACTTTCCCCTGCCATTTGTGATTTTATAGATGCCATCATTATTTGATACAATACCAAATATGAAATTATTATAACTCCTTATTCTTACACTTCATTTCCAAAGTCACAACAAGGAACAGCTGATTATTCACAAGAACCACAAAGATTATTAAAAAAAACCAACCGATTTCCAGAACAGACTCTACCACCTCAGCAGTCTCAGATTTTGTTCTTAGATGTGTCCTTCTGGTTCTCTATATTGAAATAAATCTCACTTGTTTGCTCCCAGTTCCAGTGCAAAGACTGAAGCAAGCCTGTGTCAGTGAACTGTTGTCTTCATTATTTGACACTCTATACTCCCATTTTTGCCTCCTACGCATTCAGTCAGTAATGACTTTATTTTTCTTCCAAATAAACAACAGTGATAGAATAATGAATCAGTTTCACAGGATTTCAGACTGGAGGATTCTTCATTAACAGTGACATTCTGAGATCTACTGTTTAATCTGTTAGATCCAGTTAATTTGTACCATGTTGATTTTACACCATCCAATACGGTGGTTACCGAACAACTTCAGAAGTCAGTTACATCAACAACTGCTTATTCTTACTAGAGGACAACTGCAAATCAATTTAACAAGACCTATTTTCTACATACGCACATCCATCAGCATCAGTTATATTGTTTCTTTTTAATAATTCATTAATCAGGTGATGTGTCCACTATTTCTTGCCTGTGATAGTGACAGGCTGACAGCCTTAACGTTACTCATTTGCCCAATACTTTCAAATAACAAGCCAATATCGGCTTCTTCCAGTCCTCTAAAATCTTCCCAGTGTCCCAGAATCAAAAATTAGCATTAATGGATCACTACTTTCCTGGTTCCAAGAATTCTAAAACTCTTGGATATAAATTACCTGGCTGGCTAACTATAAAACTTATATTGCTGCTCTTTAACATAACCCTTATTTATTAATGGAGCCAAAAATGTTATTCACCAGCATTGGACAGTAATAAACTGCCTGATTTTCTCCCCCAGCAAATATGGAAAAGAAATATTATTCTCATATTCCTCTATTTCCTTATAGAGGTGGCAGTCGCTAATGCCTTTATCTGTTAATAGCTTCAACCTTTTTAACCTTAGCTCTCTATATATTCATCCTTATGTTCTTTTATTTTCATTCATTCTAGGGCAGACGTGGTCTATTCAGATGACTTAAGACCAAAGCACATTGGTGTTTGCCTTGCTGTACAGGAGTGATCACAATAGAGCAAGAAGCCCTGAGCACCAAGCTCCATTCCAAACATCCCATTATGCATCACAAGGAGGTAGAAAACACAAAAATATTCCTTTATTTTAGCCCACATCAGTTTCTAGCTTTATTTCCAGCCTTAAGCAGGAGAGACGAAGCCCCCTTCTTAATACTCCTCACAGAAAAGACACCATCAGATACCAGCAAGTTAGTCCCCCCTCTCTGTCAGGTGGACTTTTTTTATTGTTGCAAAAATAAAACACAGAGATAAAGTTTGTGGCATCAGAACAGGGACTTTTAAAATACTTTTTGTGAATCTTAGGCATGAAGAGAGGCTGTTCTTTGAGCACAGCAGGAGAAATGCAGAGTGTGCAGAGTGCTTCTGCAAACTTGTTTCCAAACACCTGGAGTGTATGCTTAATCTGCTCGCAAACAGTTGACTTCCTTCTTTTTCCTACCAGATTCAAGTTCCTTTCCTTCTCTCCCCTCTCCACAATCCCCAAATCAGGCTTCTTTCCCAGCTCGGTAAAATCTGACACGCAGAGCTGCCTCAACCATCCCCTTGTCCCCAAAAACTCAGAGAGACTCCCACTTGCAACTGCCTCACTCCCAAGGTGTCTAATTAATCTCATTTTTATTCTGAGCGCAGCTACCAGTAGCCTACAAAAGTTACAAAATAATGAAGCTCTTATCAAAACTTGGGCTAATCGGTTGTTAACAAGCTCCCATTCAGGAAGGGGCTAGGCAGGAACCTGATTTGAATCTGAAAGTCACCCACTACCTGCACTGGGAAAAGAAAGTCATGGGAGAAGGAGAAAGGCAGTGCTCGTGCTCAGCCTTGGGGCAGGGGAGGGTTCACCCCAAGGCTTTGCTACCACAAATACTCTGAAGCAGCTCCAGAAGATGCAGTTCCACTTTCCTTTGTTCAGAATGAGCATTTATTTGGTCACACAGTGAACTGGATGGGGCACTGGTGCAGGTTAAAATGAAACTGGGGAAAAAAAAAAAAAAAAAAAGAGCAGTGGCAAGGGTGTTTCCTTTTAACCTGGATCAGTTCCTCAGCCATAAAAACACTCGTATGAGCACAGCAGACAGAAAAAGCAGCCAGGAGTGGACAGAGAGCAGAAATTCTTCCTTCAGCAAGGGTGTTCGCTTATGACAACTTAAAAGCGTTTGTACAATGACAACTTGCAACAAACTGTAATGACTTATTCTTGTCTTGTGGCAGAGTCCACAGGCTCTGTCACACTCAGCACCATACAAATGCAACAGGAAAATATTTGCTATTCCAAAATGCTAACCATCTCAGCAGTTTTTTTCAATCTGCAGCCTCCAGTGCTTTTAAGGAGACCATGAACAGCAACTAGAAACAAAACCAAACTAAGCCTGCTGTCACAGGCTGAAAATTGAGGAATGAGGACACCTCCCCAGGAAATGTTGTAGGGTCTGAAAAATCAAGAAAGATGGAAAACCTGATCTTATCATAAGGCAATGTGGCAAAATTTGATCGCTAGCACTTCAGTCCAATAGATGACTGGATACAAGGAGGGAAAAATATATATTATTTTCATTAGGTAAGGGATAAATATTAGTTCAACTTGTATACACATACATAGAACATTCTTCTCAAAATCATGTCAGTGAAACATCTGTTGCACACTATCATATATTCTGTTATCTATTGGCAGAACTCAGAGAGCAAGTGAAAAAGAGAACTTCTTAGAGCAGATTAATGGGCATAAATTACCTAGTTTAGGAAGGAACAAGTTTAGCTGTGAATAAGGGAGTGGGAAGCTCCCATTTAAGATCCTGAGTTTAATTTGAGCTGTTCTTGATCAGTTCCTTGCTGATATTCTTGAAGAACGAAGGTGGAACAAATATCCTGGACCACTGCTAGGAAAAAGATAATTCTGCCAAATTATCCTAGAGGATGAAGAATTCATTCCCAATTTTGTTGATGACTCTGGAGAAAGATACAATCTGCACACGAAGAATTCTTTTATATGTGGACCACAGAGTTACTACCTTACTTCTTGTCAGCCCTAGGGAGAAAGTGAGACTTACCTTGCAAATGTAGCCAAAACAAACCAAACCTGTGGTGCCAGCTTCACTGCAGAAATTCGGAGCCATTGAAGAGATTCTGGTCTATATCCTACCAGTAAAGCCAATAGCAGCACATATGAGCTATTAGGTCCTGATCCTCCAACATCCATTCCTATGGCTAGATCTCAGCATTTTCAGGAAACGCAGGGAGACCCAGGTAGGTGCAGGCGTTCATTCTTGCTGCAAGGCTGAGTGCTCAGCTCTGAAGCATTTTCAGGTTTCTGTGTTCAACTGCACACACCTGCGATTCACACAGTAAAGTTAAGCCTGTACCTACATGTTCAGAGGAGCAAGGCCTCAGAGGCAAAGAGAACGTCTTCCTCCCAGTGAGAAAAGTGCCTACTGCATGGATGGTAAGGACCAGCATAGCACCAAAGCAAATGGTATCACTAGTACAACCCATTGATGGGTCAGACCTCGCTCTCCTGCGGCACTTCCCCATAACAGGTCTTAAAACACTTTCAAAGGAAGCTGGAGAGGTTCGTCTATAATTGCAAAGCTGGCTGGGGATACAGTTCAGCCCTGACTCCAAGGTGCCATGGGCTCTTCTATCCAGCAGACCTCGCTGCCGCAGTTAGTAATGCTGGTGTTAATGAATGTCCCAGTGACTCGGTAATAACAGAGTAATTTCAAAGCATTGCTCAAGCGTGATTGAATCTTCTTGCAACGATGGACAATAGCCCCAGACACTTACCTTGAAACTAATTTCACTTTTGAGTTTCAGCACCTTGCATGCTGGCTTGTTCTTGCTCAAAGGCAAACATCTCCCAGACCTCTCTGGAAAAGAGCACAGTTTAGCAAGTACAAAGGCAGAGTGCTGGATTTCTCAGTGTTGTTCTCCTCGTGTTTTGGCAAAAGGGAAAAGCAACAGGTTTGTACTGCGAGCTCACGATGTATTGAGGCAATACTGAATACCTTTTGCAGTATAAATGCATTAAGAAAATAAAACATTTCTAAAGCCATCACACCATCAAAGCTTTATTCTCTCCACTTTTTAAATTAAGTGTTGGTTTGCTTATCTGTGCCATCCTGGCTATGTAATAACTTTCATAAAGCTATTTTTGTTTCACATTTCCTACTGTTTGGCAAAGTGAGCTGGAGTTTTCTGAGGACACTCATTTTTATTAGAACTAATTCAGCATTATTTTCTTACCTATTTTCTTTGTTCGAGGTAGAGAAATCAACTGAGGAAAACTCGAAGGCAACATACCATGCCTTTGAGGGAAACAGCCTTTTGCACTGCCTCGTAATAGCCAGGGTAATCCTCTAGATGGCTCTGCCCTTTTCCAAATGCATCAAATCCCTGAAGCAAAAATTGCAATTTCAAGCAATACGGTTGATACTACTAACTTGTCCTCTCCCCACCGGGATGATCACAGACTTTTTGAGCAAAGGGATAAACATAGACTTGTCACAATTTTAGAGAATAAAATTTCTAGATTAGCTTTTCAAATGCAAAATAAAGTTACTTTTAAAATCTACTTCTTGTCCTTTCAGCACTCTTATTATCTTTGATTTCCTGATAAACTTCTTTTAGATGATGGTTGTCTGTTTAGACTACAAAGTAGTATTTTTGGATGTGACCCTTCTCCAGAAAGATGCAAAATAATTACAAACAATAAATGTCTATAGGCAAGGAAGGAGAGAAGGAAACAGTCACCTTGCAAATCAAAACATAAAAATTTCTCCTGCTGCTGTGACTCTCCAAATATACACATGCACACAGCAAGCTCTTCCCCAAGAAGATACAAAATCATCATCAGCAACAGTGACAGAAAGAAAAAGAATCACAACAAAAATTCTCCTCCTATAATTAAAGGAGACCCAAGATCAAACTTCTTCATCACTCTCACTTCAAGTGATGATGGTCCCAAACTGTCTGTTTGCTCACTTTAAAACGAAATCTAATGGGAAGAATTCTCCAGTTAATATGTTCCTGCTTAGATCACACAAGGGATGAAAAACTGATTTGAGCAAGCCAAGGAAAGCTGCTCCGATTCGGTTTCACTGATTTACAAGTGCATTTTTAAGTATTTTATTGAAGACATAAAATGCAAAGACGTCTTATAAACGATCTTCTCCCCACTTGCCCCGATTCCCCAAAATCCCAATGTCAAATCAAGACACTGGGTGCCGGCAACCCTGGGAGCGCTCTTTGCTTTCGTATCTTGGAAGGCGATTTTTACGCATTTCCCATTTGTAGCTTGGAAGGTGATTTTTAAACATTTTGCTTTTGTATCTTGAAAGGCGATTTTAACGCATTTTTATCAGCAGAAAACGGAATTGAATAACGATAGCATTTAAGACCCGGGGATTTGCATCTTCAGCGCGACGGGCAGAGATTCTCTCAATTCTCCCGCACCGTTTGACCGTATTTTTCCTTTTTCTGAGCGGGGTTTAAACCTCTCTGTGACGAGGGTTTGAGGGGGATTTGCGGCAGCCGGCGCTTCCGCGCATTCCCGTTTAAAAACCCCCGGGATGGGAAAACACTCGTGCACCCGAGCCGCGCGGGGCACCGCGGCGCTCAGCGGGACGCACATCCTCCTTTCTTCCCCAAAAAGACACAAAAACCGCGCGCGGCGGAAACACAAGAAGTCACCCGCCAAATTGCAGGGAGAAACGCAAGTCCATAGGAGAAAGGTTTTTGTGGGTTTTTTTTTTTTTTTCGTTTTTTATTACTAGGGCAGCGTGCCCGCCGGTCCCTCCCCCCACCCCACCCCGGTTTGGGGGCCCGGCCTCGCCCCCCAACCACCCCCCCGCGCCTCCCTCCGCCGCCGCCGCGCCGCGCTACTGGCTGCTCCCCGCGCCGCCCCGGCCCCAGCGCCGGCCCCGGCCGCGGCCGCGGCCCCGGCGGGGAGGCCGGGCAGCCGCGCCGCGCCTATAAGGGCGCCCGGCCGCAGCCCCCTGGGATTTCATGATCCGGGGCCACCGCGGGGGGCGGGCTGGGCCGTGCCGGGCCGTGCCGGCCGGGCGGGGGGGGCGGCCCTGCGCGGCCGGGGATTATGAGCGCCGGTGAGTTGCAGCAGGCGCAGCCCAGAGCCTCGGCGCCGGCGGCCGCGCCGGTGCCGCCGCAGCCGCGCAGCGCCCAGGAGGCCCCCGACATGGCGGTTTACTGCAGCGAGAACTTCAGCCTCTACCCCCAGCCCAGCCTCCACCCGCCCGGCGCCGCCGCCGCCGCCGCCTCCTCGGGGCAGCGGGCGGGCGGTTACGCGCTGAGCGACTACGGGGCGGCCGCCAACGCCGGCTACCTGTGGGGCATGAACAGCCCCTCGCCCTACCTGCAGGGCCCGCCCGCCGCCGCCGCCGCCGCGGCGCCCTTCCTGCCGCCGGCCTCGTACGGCTGCCCGCGGGGCGGGCAGCTGGTGGGGTCGCCGCCGGCGCCCGGCTCGCCGTCGGCGGGCGGCGCGGAGCTGAGCTGGCTCAGCCTGGCGAGCCAGGAGGAGCTGCTGAAGCTGGTGCGGCCGCCCTACTCCTACTCGGCGCTCATCGCCATGGCCATCCAGAGCGCCCCCGAGCGGAAGCTCACCCTCAGCCACATCTACCAGTACGTGGCCGAGAACTTCCCCTTCTACAAGCGCAGCAAGGCCGGCTGGCAGAACAGCATCCGCCACAACCTCAGCCTCAACGACTGCTTCAGGAAGGTGCCCCGCGACGAGGACGACCCCGGTGAGGGAGCCGCGAGGCGCGCGGGCGCCGCCGCCCCTGAGGGGAGCGCGGGGAGCCGCGAGGCGCGCGGGCGCCGCCGCCCCTGAGGGGAGCGCGGGGAGCCGCGGTGGGCGCGCGGGCGCCGCCGCCCCTGAGGGGAGCGCGGGGAGCCGCGGTGGGCGCGCGGGCGCCGCCGCCCCTGAGGGGAGCGCGGGCAGCGCGGGCGCCGCCGCCCCTGAGGGGAGCGCGGGGAGCCGCGGTGGGCGGAGGGGAGGGGAGGGGACGCGGCGGCCTGGGGTCTCCAGTGTGCGTGAGTGGGTGTGCGGGGGGGGGTCGTTGCCCCCCAGGCGCGGCGGCGCTGTGTGTAGGGGCAGCCGGCGCCACCGCCGTCCCCTCGACGGCAGTCACGGGCGCTGGGCGGCTCTTGGTCCCGCTGCCGCGTCGTCCGCTCCCCGCACGCCGCTCGTGGAGAGCCCTGCCCGCCGCGGGCCCGCCTTGCCGTCGGCGGGGGCCTCCCGCTTGCTGCGACGCCGGCAGAGCGAGGGGAGCCCCGGCAGGCGGGTCCGAGGTCGAGGTGCCTCCCCGGGAGGTTTCGGCTCTGCGGTGGGGAAGATCTCCTCCTCCGCGTGGCCTCGGCTCCACCAGGACACGGGGGCTGGTGGTGTGCTGGAACCAGGCTTTGGATTTCTCTACTGGAGGGCAGACTGAGGAGAAACGTGTTTGGGGGGGTGCTGCCCCGACCCGAGTCAAGGTGCACTCAGAGAGGCGACAAGCTTGGGAAAAGGGAGGGATATTGCTTATCTTGTCTGCATTTGAGCTCACTATCGCAGAAGTTGACTTTCTTTCTCCTTTCTCCTGTTTTCCGCCAGGGAAGGGAAACTACTGGACCTTAGACCCCAACTGTGAGAAGATGTTTGACAATGGGAACTTCCGGCGCAAACGCAAGCGGCGCTCGGAGCCCAACGCACCCGCTTCCGCATCTGTGTCCTCCACTCTCGGGGGCCTGAAGGCTGAGGAAGAGCGACCCATCCCAGCCGTGGGGAAACCGTGCGGAACCAGCCCACCGCCAGAGCTGGACCCATCACCTTCTGCCAGGGACCATCCAAAAACCTCCTCTCCCTCCGGCATCATTTCATCCACCCCTAGCTGCCTCAGCACCTTCTTCAGTGGCATGAGCTCCCTGACTAGTGGAGGCAGTCGGCTGGCAGGGGGTCTTGGCAGTGACCTGCATCACAGGAACTTCTCTGCTGGACAGCTGAGCAATGGCACTTTCACCCCTTCCAGCAGCTCTTCTCAGGAGGTGCCTTTGCCAGACCAGCTGCAGCGAGTTGCAGGACCTTCCCCTGCCTACTACAGCTCCTTCCACCCCAGCAGCAGCAGCCAGGGAGCCCAGTACAACCACTATTACAACTTCACAGTTAACAGCCTCATCTACACCCGAGATGGAACGGAGGTGTAGGATGCTAGGGCAGTCGGCCAGCGAGTGCTGCAAAGGGAACGGGAGATGCAGGCATATTTGGCAGCACGGAGGACCATGTGCTTTTGCAAACAGCATTTCAATGTGGACACTTCCTAGGAGTTCTTCCAGGAAGATAGATCTTCTCACCTTTTAAAAAATGAAAATGCCCCATAAGCACCAGCAGAAGGCAGATGCAAAGTCCTTTCCCCGTCCTGGAAAATTTTAGATGGTCTGCCATCTAAATTCTGCAGATGAAAGTGAACTGAATTAGTGATGTCAAAGGTTTTTAATCCTGAATGTAGACTAAGAAGTTTTAAAAATATAACCATAAAGTGGCATCAACGAGAACCAAGTTTAGACATCCAGTGAGTCTTAAAAGAGAGAGAGGAAAAAAAAATGAAGAGATTTCTTATGAAGTGCCTTGTACAATGTATTAAAAAATTATTTTGCCAGCAGTTGCCTCTAAGTCCTTGCTTTCTGCCCTGATCTTGCAATACGCAATGCATGGGTAGATACTCTGGGTAAATACCCATCCAAAACCTCCTTGAAGCCCATGGAGGGTTACTGTGGTCTTCCTGTGTATGATATATTGTGCAACCAGGGCCATGTTTTGTAAAACAATCTTTTTTTCCCCCTGAGCTTAGTACCAAAGATAACACTCTAGCCATGCAGCTTTAGCAAGAGAATAAACACCAGGGTATTTTTATACATATTTGTATGTAATGTAACTCTTCTGTAAATATGTTTCTATGTGGTTTTATATTTGTAAATTATGCTCTGGAACTGTACTTATTTATAATGTGTTTAAACTTTGGTAAAGTTTATTTTACTTTGTTTCCCCTTCTTTTTTGTTGGTATTGTTTATTTGTTTTTGTTTGTTAGTATATTAATGAAACTCTTCAGGCTGAACAACAACCGTTGGGAATAAAATGTTAAGAATTGTTAAGATTTTTGCCTGCTTGTTCCTCAGTAGGTTTCAGGCATTTTTAAACTCTGTGGGAGACAGATTTTGCTTTCACGTGGTTTGGGATAAAAGGTGCAAAGTTTTATGAGCAATTTCATCTGTGCAGTAAGAAAGAAAAAACCTGCTCTCAGCCCAGAAGGAAGGCATATGAGCTGATTTGCAACCTTTTGTGATCTCAGTGTGCAGAGTGGGCACCTTGGGCTTTTGCATTTGTTTGTTTTTGCTAATGGTCTGAATTACAACTGTCCTTTTTTGGCCTGGTTTAGTAGAAATAATAAAAGCATGAAAAAGTAAAAGAAACAGAGCTGGTTCCAGCTTGGTGCTAGCTAGCAGGAATGTTTTGACTGCTGTTTTGCAAATCAGTTTTTTGACTATGATTGCGCTTGCTTAAAATTCAGGCCGATTCGGACCACATCTAGCGGGGCTGTGATGAGCCTAGCGGGGCTGTGATGAGCTGGCTGCCGTAAACAGACACTCCTGCGAATCCTTTCTGATTCATGCTATTGTGAAAGGAGACTCCATCCTATAGCAGGCATTATGCAAAACAATAAATTCCCACTTCTTGTAGTTTGCATAAGCTGTTCCGCTGGGTTCCACGTTTAGCTGTATAGCATAAATACAAATGTCTTCTAGAGGAATGTAACATTAATAATGGTGATAAGCATGAAAGTGCAGCTGTTTTAACGTATATGCATCTGACTTAATGTTAAGGCCATCCCTACAGGCTCTTCAGAAAACGATATTGTTGGCAGTGCGTTTCAGCACTTCACTGGCTACCTGCAAAACGTATATGGTGGTGATGCAAGACAAACCACTGGCCTGATCCAAAATATAATGAAGTGTATGATGAAGTGTCAGATGACTTCCAGGTGCTTGGGATCAGGACCAAGTACTTTCCCTAACACTGGCCATCTGCCATTTGTGGACAAGTGGCAACTCTGTGAGCAGCAGCTGCCTAATCCCTGTCTTGCACATCCCTTCCCAGCTCAGATGTATCTTACCTGGCTTTTGGGGTCGTTTACCCATGTCTGACTGCATTGCAGGTGATGCAGTGCTAGTGGCAATGGGAGAGAAAGGAGAAATTGCCAGAAGCAAAAAAGACTAAAGCAAGACTTTAGTCTTGTCCTGCTTGGGCTCAATCACACAAGCTGAATAGCTTGTTTTATTTGGGTTTTGAACTGCTGAATTTGATCTAACAGCAGTGGAGAGATTCCCATTGCCTTAAAAAGATTTCAAACAGCCCTTTGGAGAAGTAAGCAAGAAACTGCTTCCTTGCATTTCTAAATTGACTGTAAAACCCATTCCCTGCTCCACCTATCTGTTGTCAAACCTCAGCAAGTAGTGGGGCCGCAGTGGGAGGCTTTTGTGTTTTCATCACATATTCCACCTAGAAGATTGTTTCAGGATTTATGTTCTGCTGCTTCCATCAGCTATATGTTTTTGCAGACAGTACCCATGAGTGTTTGCTCCTGAAGACCCTGAATCAGTACTAAACTTTAGTTGCCAATAGTGCCATGTGGACTCCCTCTGCTAGTCTGTTCTCAGCAAATATCCCATGGCTCAGTGGAGCTTCTCCTGCCAGAATGATCGTAGCATAGCCAGAACCTGGCAGAGCAGAGTCCGGGAAAGATTTGCCCTCCATGGCACTCCAGCCCCTCTCTTGGGGGGTTGTTGGGCTCTAGGGAGACCTGGCCTGCCTTTAACACCAAATCCTACTCCCTCCAGGGAAAGTGAGTAGGAGTCCTCAGCTGGAGTCAGGGGCTTTGGCCCCCGGCCCCCGTGGTGGACACATCACTCCAAAGGCTGGTGTGTTCATGCTAAAGCAACCTGCTCAAGGGACACTTGATAGTAGCATTCAGCAAATAGACACCTAGTCTGCAGAAAGGAGCCAAGTGAATGAGTTAATGGCGGCCTTTTAGGTTTCCTTTTGTCATTAAAATAGGCTCTTCTTTTAGCAACGCCCAAGTCCTGGGAGAGGGAAGGCAAGAGGACTGAGTTTAATGAAAGACACTTAAAAGCAGCAGGGCTATTGTCATGGGCTTTCTGGCTTTACTGTGATTCCCCCACCGAGGGAAGGGGAAAACAAAGGCAATTAGTGTGCTGGTCCCACCCTGAGAGCCCCCACTCCCCTCTAAATGCCAAGGCCATGCATGGGCCAGGCGATCCTCCATGACAATGAGCCTTTTCCCAGCCTGGCTCAGGCCATAGTGGGGGTTTACTCCAGCACCTGAGGGCAGAGCCTACTCCCAGGGAAGTCATCGCCGAAAGGTCTGTCTCTTGGAGAAAGGCTCAGACTTCAGGCTCTGTCCTCTCTGCTCTGGGAGCTGTAGGAATCGCCTCCTAAAATGACTCCTTGCTTTGAGGGAGCAGTGACCTCTCTGGGAGTAGCTGGAAGCCCTCAAATCCCTAACTGCTGGAAGTTAAACTAAGTCACAGGAAGGCTCATCTTTGCGTGGTGTCCCCACTCTGCCTAAGCATCTGCTGCTGATTGCTGCCAGAGGAGCCAGGCAAGACTGATGCAGCACAGCTGCACTTACTGTGAACTCATGGTCACATTCAGGACTGCAAGTACAAGATACTGGTACCTCTGCATCTCACACCGGTTTGTCCCCTCTGAGAATCCCCACCAGGCTCTTTCAGCTGAGCACTGCACATACGACTACCCAAAAAAGGCAGTCTCAACTTGAAAAGCAGTACAGTCCACCTGTGTTTCAAGAGATATTGGATCAGTAACACAGATGCTTACTGACTTCTACATGTGGCATCTCTCCAGCACAGGGACGTTTAACTTTGCTCGGTGCTGGCCTTATCAACATGCCCGCAAAGGCGGAGGCAAGCACCCACTGCAGGTCTGCACTTGAGCAGCTCCACATTACAAAGGTTTTGTCGGTACAGTTGGATCAGCCCAGTCCCCTAGAGGAGACCCAGCTCATATCAACAAAGGAAACTCTTGTGCCAGTAAAGTTAACCCCTCAACCTCCTCTATCAGGAGCTGTTCTGTGGGTAATGGGAGAGGATTCAAGAGTCACAAAACAGCACTCCACGCTGGGTTTCACCACCCGCCAATTCCCTTGGAAATAGCATTTCAATTACTGCTGCTGACCATGGACTGGGATTTACATCTCCTATGAAGAAGGAGGCTTTTGATTTACTCCATCACTCACAAAGTTCATGCAAGTCAGTCACAAAACATTGTGCCTATGCAGAAGATTTTATTACCTTTGTTATGTTCATTAGGGGAGTCTTTTTTTTCCCCATAATCTTGAGGAACAGAGCAAAAGGGGCAGCAGCAGATCTAGTCAAAGAAACTGCTCTACTGATATCTTGACCTTGCCCTCCCTATGTTTCTAGCAAGAGAAAATCTTCATCAAACTTCTCCAAGTAAAACCCCAACAGCCCTGTAGATTTCATCTGACTTCAGATAAGACAGACCTAAATCCTGCCTTGCTCATTCATGGGAGTCAGTCCCGTTGGTTTGATTCTGCTATATCGGAAAATAGAAGGGACAAAACTTCATTTTGTAGCGTGACCCAAGGTGAGAATCAAACATCCATGGTAAAATGGATGGCTGATGCATCAGCTAGAAATAACTTTGCCAGAGGGAGACTACAATTGTTGTGAAATTGTCATTTCTCCATAGGCTTTGGCAAAAAACAAAACAAAACAAAACACACATAAGCCTATCTTCATTGTCCTGTTAGAAAATCCCACTGAAATAGATTTTTGTCCTCAATTATTTGTTGTCAATTATTTTCTCTGTTGAAAGAAGAAAACCAATGGATTTATCTTTATTTTTTTCCTTCTTTTTGGCAGGAACCTCCATCAAGCTGAACTCCCCTTTCCCAAATGTTTGCTGTTAAAAAGAAGGTTGATGGAATGTTTTTGACCAATTACCAAGCTCAATATTCACCTGGGTAAGGTGACGAGAATATGCCCCTCAAGGAATAACTGAAGTGTAATGTAAAACATCAAAGGTGTTGTGTTTTTTTACCTTATACCTGAACTATCTCTGAATCATATCAAATAATCTTCTCATTTCATAACACCATACAATGCAGGCTAAAACTGTATGTGATCTGCTTTGTGTATTCCTGAATGGATGATTAAACTGTCTAACCTGAGGGGTATTCATCCAAGGCCTCCCCCAAACGGTGAAGTCAGGAGAAAGACTCCCACTGACTTCAGAGGGCTTTGGAGCAGACCCATAATCAGCCAGGCTCTATCATACTTCAGGTAGTGCCTACAAGACTGCCCCAGGACACATAGAAGAAGAAAGACTGCATATTTGTGAATTAAACACCATGGGCCTGATGGGGGCAATTGGCTGCTCTGGGAGAGCAGAAGCCGTCTCCCCCATTCACGCAGGCTCCTCAGATCATTTTCCCTTTCCAGCAGTCCATTGTGTCCAGGATTTATTGACAAAGCAAATCTCTTGCCGTGCAGCCGGTCCGTGCTAGCAACAAACAGTGACAAATCAGGTCAGGACCGATGGTTAATTTGCCCTTGGACCCTTCAAGTGGTGCTGATTTTATATCTAATTAAAGTAAATAGTGGTGCTGAACTGTGCCATTTCTCTCCTAGGCCAGTTCAAAAGGTGGCAGAACTCACACCTTGCCCTGCGACTTTTGGACTACCACGATTAGTGTGTATTGCTGCTTTTGTAAGCACTGTCATTGAAAGGATCTTTAAACAGTCAATATTAGAGCATCAACTCCAGAAATGCAGAGGTGTCAAAGCTAACACGTAGCAGAAGCAGGCTGAGCCCTCCTCAGGCATGATTTTCAAATTGAGCCAAAGCATATTTTCATTTTCTCATGTGGCAGTTGTGGTGGACCCACTGACTCACACTTTCTCCCAGGGCAGTAAGGAAGGGACATCTAACAAAGCTGCCAGGCAACAGATTCAAAGCAGACAACAGGTGGCGGTGGCTTTTCACAAGAAGTATAGGGACATAGTGCAGCTCCTTGCTCTAGGATGCTGAAAGCTGATAGGGAGGCAGGAAAAGTCCGTAGAAAGGAAATCCAGCAGAGCTTAGGAAATACAAAGGCCCCATCTTTAGATGAAAAGTCCCTGAACTGCAATTTTTTGGAATGTGGAAATGTATTTTGGGGAAGTACTGCTCTACAGTTACAGCCTTAATGAGGCAACCATCTTTTGACACTGTTTGGGTCGGATCAGTGGGTTCAACAGTTTGTCTGATCCAGCAGAGCCATTTTATGTTCCTACATCTGTAACAATGTAGCGGAAAGCAGCATTTCAAGTTTCCTTCTTAATACAAGCAGATGCAGAGCTCTGTCCATTGCTATTGATTCAAATAAGCATTGAAGATACTCAGTTTGAGGACAGCAGTTCTCATCTCTAAAAAAGCTGACTAAATGAGGGCAATTGAGTTGCTCTCTGGAGGTGCCAAAATCTTTCCATTCAATGAAATGAGTTAGAAAGCTAACTCAGGCCAAGTTGTAGACTTCTCCCAGGGCAGGAATACAAGCATTTCTGCAGAGCACCTGTTGTGTGTGATCTTACAAACAGTACTGAGGCTATCGGGGACTAAGAAGTCCAAACAATTTTCAAAGCAAGACACAGGCCTAATCCATAGGCAAATTTCCTTGGTCATGGCAGAGATAAAGGAGAAGGAACCTGGTTCATAGTGCTTCCTTCTCCCACACAGCACCATCCCAGCCTTGCTTTGGTTCATTCAGCTCCAGGGAGAGCTGTTTCAGCATGGAATTTCTCTGATGTGGGACAGGAAAGCTTGATAAACTATTTTATTCCACTTATTTTATTCCCGTTCATACATTGCCCTCAGCAGTGTAGGTACCTTCCAGAGGTGCAACATGATTTATGTATCACGTGTTCTCTCTTTCCTGGTGTGAGGACTGCTCACAAAATGTAAGACTTCTGGCTTTGCAGGGATATTTTGTTGTCTCTGGCATGTCCAGATTGCTGTACATTTCTTGCAGATAACGTTTGCAAAGGGCAGCTTGGCTGTGGAGGTGAGCTCTGTGGTGCCCCACAGTTCTCAAGGGCACATGAGGAAGAGCCATCTCTCGCACGCAGCAGCTCCACAGCAGCCTGCACCATAAGCTGTAACCAACAACTAGGGCAATAGTTTGGAAACTGTGAGCACATATCGTTATTTGAGTAGTAGCATCAAAACCATGGAAGTCTTGATGGCAGAAAGTTGACCAAATGTGTCTGAGGCTGGGACTGTTGCTACTCTTCGCTCAGCATCAGCACCAGAGCTGCACCACGATGTGGATTTGGGCATCCTCTGGGCTAGGGGATGCCTTCTCTCCCTCCGAGGCATCGCAACTGCTGCAGAGTCGATGTTAAAATAGGACTGTGGATTTTACACAGGCCCAGACTGACTGCCTGTCTCTTGTAGCATCCTGATTCTGTGGAGCCACCAAAGCAAATTTTAGAAAACAGCATAAAAATAAGATAAGCACCTTCTTTGGTTCTCACGTTTCTTCAAATCAGGTCCAATAATCAGATATTTTAATATTTCAGGTCAAGTAATTCTCCAAATTTAAGGATGTTGTCAAAACGTAATAAAAGCTGTAATACATGCTCTTTAAAACTTTAGTTGGGGGAAAAAAAGCAACTGTCCAACATTTGCAGTCTATCCTTTGCAGCATGGCAGGGAAGTGAGCTGATGAGAAATCAGAGAGCCCCTGAAAGAATCAGGGAGTATATTTATAATAACTGAACAAGAGAGTGCATTTATTTTCTCTGTCTCAGGAGGGAAAACTGGAGCAATGAACACGTCATGAATGTTAAGGAAATTTATCGTAACTCTGAATGCTGTTTCTTTCCAAAAAAACAACTTTACCACAATGTGAAACATCATTCCCTACCTCGGAAAGGCAACCATCCAAAGAGACAAGTAAGACGAAAGAAGTGTTACTGGTCCCATTTAACAGCCAGAGATAAAGGCATATCATGGCAAAGTGATTCTCTAAAGGAAACACAGTGCCATAGCAGCGTTAGGCATCAAATTTCTATTTCCAAAAGATTCCATTACAAGACTGCCCTTTCCCTCCTGAGATAGCCTGAAACATGCTGGAGTTGCTCTGAAATGATTTTTCCTTGGCGCTGTTACAGGAGGTCATGATGGACCAGGATATCTCTTGCCTAAACCTTATTTATAGCTGCTTTATGTGGGAGCATGGGCACTGCTGGGGGGATCCTGCCTAAGGAAGCCAGATGCTTTTAATCTTCCTCCCTCCAAACCCCAAGAGTTACCCAGACAGTCAGGGACTGATTCTCTTCCGAGAGATTTTCACATTGTGTAAGCACTGTTCTTATGGGAGGATTAACAACAGGACAACTGGAAATGTGCTAAACCTGCCAGAAATAACACCAGCAGCTGGGAGTTGTAGCATCTGCCCGATGAACAGAGCTATGCAATCCCCTTTCCATGCATTACAATCTGTTCAGGTTTTACAGTAGCAATGTTTAGTCTGCACGCCACGCTCTCAGAGAAAGGAGTTAAAATGTGTTATGAGCTGAATCCTTCTCTGGAGATCTGATAATCTAATTACAGCAGTTCAGGTCCCTTCTATACCCCAGTGCAACCATGTTTGCATCCAGGAATGATACCGATCTGATTCTACCCAGTTTGAGCTCTTTCCAAGCAGCAGCCTTGTTCTCAGCATAACATGTGCTACTTGCACTTGTGCACTTCTGCTGAGCTGCTGCAACACTCCGAACACTTCTGTTCTCTGTGTTCTTGATGAGGGGAGCTCTTTCTCCTAATTCCTGTTGGACAGATGAGCCCCTGACCTCCAGAGTTTGATGAAATGCTTCGGACACAGGAAAACCATTTCCCCCCCCCTTGCAGCAGGCATCACTAGCAGAAAGTTATGTTTGGTGCTGCTGCAAGAAGGATGCTGGAAGCACGAGGAGGAAGGAGCTCTGAATTGACCAGGAAAGTGGCTCCTGTCTGGCCAAGCTACCAAGAGCAGATCCTTGGCTGTTGATTCAATAAGCCAAGGAAATCACGTTGATTTACAACAGAGGGCTTGCCCCAGTTCACTTCCCATCAGACACTTTGCCTATGACTCACTCTCTAGACTCCTCTGACTGTACAGAACATATTTCCCCTGCTTGCTACTGGAACTGGACACCTTGCTCCTTCATAGATACCTTCCTGCCAACACGTACAGTTCGGTGTGTCACCTGCGAGCTGCATCCTGCCCTCTCTGCCCGCCTACGTGTCTGGCTGACAGACTCTCACCAAAACTCCTCAACCTTTATAAGTGTGGGGTCAGCTTCATCAACTTCAAGTGTTTCCAGTGCAGTCATCTACACCTGAGCTAATCACCTTTGCTCCCTTTAGAGCTGAAGTGGAGAAATCAGTACTTTCAAGGTGCAATGCATCTGATTTATTTTTGGGGGCGTCCTTCAAGATGAGATGAGATGAACCATTTCCTAGATCTCTTTCGATAACAGAAGGGGGCAGATCTATTTTGGTCAGATGATTTGCCTCCCTGCAGTGCCATAAATGTCATGAAAGCCAGCAAATTCCTAGAGGTCGGAGGCCCAAATTTGTGCCTCCACCAGGGAAACACAGCTGTATTTCAGCAGCGCTGGCCTGCTCGCCAGTCACCATATAGCTTCAAGCTAACCCTTGCTGCTTGCCTAGACAGAGAGCTGGGAGACATGGAGGAAACTTGGCCCTGGTCAAGTTGAGGGCAGGTAGGGCAAATCCGTAAGAAACATTCATTCATTTCATCAGACATTCAGTGTCAAACATGAAATGTTCATTCATTTTACTGCTCACGGAAGAAGTCTGTTTTTCTTTCACTATAACACATGGGGAAAACCACTGTGTTTCTTTAATTGTGGAAGGAATGAGGCCAAGTCCTTCTGCTGATGTAAATCACCCTAGATTCATCTAGCTATTCATAGAACCTACAATTTCATTTACTCTGAAAGCAGCACAGGGAGCCATGCTGGGTCCAGGTTGACTGACTGACACCAGGAAATATTATTCAATAGGTCTGATTGTTAAAAGCTGCTCAAGCAAGGGAAGAGAAACAGCCTACAAAAGTCTTTCTTAAGCATTGAGTTGTTGCAGCTGTGTTTCATTGGAAGGATACAAACGGGTTTATTTTCTGACTGAAAAGGGCTTTACACCAGCATTGCTCCTTGGAGTCCGTTATCATGAGTCATGATTACAGTAGGGCAACTGAGAGCAAAAGCAATGCCCCATGTCTGGGAGGAACACACAGACTGTAGGAGTGATCTCATACCAGTGTTACCACATACAAAGAGTCCTGGTCAATATGCCAGGATCAGTCTAAGTTCTGGTACTTCTAGTCTAATGATGTCCCTAACAGCGACAACTTCCCCTTGCCCTAGGTAGTGAGGCAGAGTCGGCAGGACTCCGGACGATGGTGGACACTATGGGAAAGTGGCTGACTGGTGGTTGGATGAAACCTGCCTATGGCTGCCCATGGCTCAGCAGGAGGCAGAGGGAAAATCTCCCTTCATCTTCTCCAGGGGTTTCTGCTTAGTAGGGGCACACAGTCCTCTGTGTCCCCCCCTCCCCCCATCTTCAATGGTTTCAGAGAAGGGGAGGAATAGCCCCAAATCCATCCTTTCACATAATATTTCCAACTCCTGGCTGGTCTAGAAAAATCAGAGCTGGGTACATTGTGCTGGTGATGATGGATTACACCAGTTTGCATTCAGACTTAAATCCCTTCCAGGTTTACAAAGATTTTCCAAAGCTTAACTACATTTCTAATTGTCCCACCACCTGTACTGAAATGTACTTTATGTGTTAATCTCAAATTCTTTTCTCTTTCCACAATCTTTTCAAGTTTTCCTGCGCTCAGGCAGTAAATCCAATTAGGTCCATGGGTGAGCCAAATATAATTTTTCAACTCCAGACATCAGTGCACTGCTGAGAAATTTTCCTTCCCCTTCCCTTTCCCCTTCCCCCTCCTCTCCTCTCCTCTCCTCTCCTCTGCTCTCCTCTCCAGAAAGTGATTATATGTCATTGCCTTCTCTTCTCCTTTCTCTCTACATACTTCTAGAAGTTGCATGAGTAGTAGCACTCTGCACATTTGCACGTTCCCCTTTCCTGTGTAGGTTGAAACTGCTGGAGGTAGAGGTGTGGCAGTGATGTTTGATCTTATTTTGCATTAAATCTTTTCTACCATGGGCTGATCCCCCCACCCCACGCACATACTCATCTTAAAGAGCATCCTACTCTATCAGCACTCCTGCGGGAATAAACAGGCAGGTTTGCAGAATAAGATAATACTCATTGTAAGTAGAACTGGCTGGATCAGGCCTCAAGCAGGCTGCCATCCCTGTAGGGTACAAAATCTGTAGCCTCCTCCAAAATAAGCGTGAATGTGATGATGCTGCTTTCAGATGGTTTGTGCAATTCATTTCTCAAAGCACGTTCTGGCTCTAGCTCATGATAAAACTTCACTAGGGCCAAGATTTTACTTGTCTCTCCTTCAGAGAAATATCTTAGAACTGCCTGTATTGTTCCGACTTTATTCCTACGATGGTAGAATTAGGCACTTACAAACATCCTAGTCTGTAGCCTTTTGACTTCACAAATACAAATGAAATATGCAGTGTAATAAGTAAAATAGAAAGAGATATAGAGAAGTTTGTGTGTGTTAGGACCTGATAAAGATGGATCACTGCACTCCTCTATGGGGATCATGCACCTCTGAACCGGCAAGGAAACAGCAGAATTGTCTATTTTTCTGATCTATCTGATGCATTTACTGAATCTGGGATTTAAACAAGTCCTTCCTTTGTGTCACTGCAGAGGTTTTGGGTTGCAAACACTGAATAGTTTCCCCTGAAAATATTTTGAACATCAGAACATGAAAGGATGCATGCGTCCAGTGCTTCTCCTCAGCAACACTTCAGACCTGCTTTGTGCCATCTACCTGGGGGCCTGGAAAATACCTACTAATTTTTATGTCCTGAGTTTTCAGCCTAGAGACCATCAGTGCCCAAGGCCCAGGACATAACTGGTGATGTCTATGGTCAGTAGCTGCTCACTGTGCCTGGTGGAGAACTATCCAAGAAGCAACCCTTGTCTGTCCAGACCTTTCTCCAGGACTGGCAGAAAAAGTATCACATGTGCTTTTCCCTTGCCACAGAGAAGACCACAGAAAGCTCAAGTTCTCTTGAAGTCAGGTCACTCACAGGACTTTTGGACAATACCTCAAGGCAAGGGAGGAGAGCAGCTTGGAGGAGGGCAGGCTGAGAACATTTCTGTATTAGGGATCAACACTTGGAGTGCTTGCCATGTGATGTGCTCATGCTGAAGATACATATCAAGTGGCACAGCAGGGAAACAAAAGCCACTGCCTGTGAAGGCTTACTTTGCAAGCAGTAGGTATGGCAGGGAACGTAGGAATGTAACCTGGGAAATGTCATGTCTGTCCCCAAGGCATGGAGAGCTCACCCAGCCCCAGCTGAGCACAGCTGTGGGAGCTGCAGCCACCATACCTGGGTTTGGTCCCTGCAGTGACTTCAAGCTTTGATGAGAAGCTTGGGACGGTGCACAGTGGAGGTCTCCTCCATGGAGTTGCATGCTAGACAGCAGAGGAACCAGGATCTCAGCTCCCACCAGGGAGATTCATTGTCATCTGTTCCCTGTAGTAGGAGAATGCTTAGTGCAGGAGCTACCAGGAGACGAAAATGGCACAGAGCTCCCTCTCTATTTGAGACATGACAAACTGCACCAGGCAGCGCTTCAGAAATCATGAGTAGTACAGACCAGTGATGCCAGGTGACTTCATAGGTTGCCTCCCAGCCCCTCCATATCCGATGTTAATGATTATTTTCAAATCTGCATTTATTAGAGACCCCCAATACCTCACAACATGGCCTATAGTGACAATGCTAAAGGTTTTTGAGGAGCTGTGGCTTCTATAACTACTGTTAGCTGACCTAATCATGAAGGCACTTGAAATTACGTTGGTGACAAACTGCTGCTCAATATTTTGATGTGATATCTTACTAGTAGCTTTCTCAGGCTCTGTAGCCGTGAAAAATGCACTGCCTTCATTTCCCCACATCCGCTGCATGCACATGGGATGTGTATGCAGAAGTCCTTGCATCAGCAAATCAGTAAGTCTCCTAAAGCCTCAGTAATGTACTTCATTAGTATTGATCTGTTTGTCTTGCTAAGTGCTTTTCCAGCTCCAGCACTGCTGTATCTCCATTTTCAGACTGCCAAAAAGAACAATCTTTTTGCTGCCTGCATTAAAAGGGAAAATCCTTGCTACTTCAGTGTAAGCAAGCAGGGTTGTGTGTATGTGTGTGTACTCAAATAAGAGGGGAGGCAAAAGTAAGGTGATGCATTCAATAGTTGGTTTCTAAGGTGGCATTTTCAGGCCATTTTTTTTCCTCTTATGGGCTCAAACTCTCACGATTTCTTCCAGCTCCAGTGAGAATACCGTTCTTACGCTGGAGGGTAACTGGCCTCAGAGGGAAAGGATATCTTGCAGTAGCTGAGCCAAAACCCAGACAGGACTTCTAGAGGGGGAGATGCATGACTAAGGTTTGATCAGCTGAAAATCCAGCGCAGGTGGAGCACTAAGGCAGACCTTGAACATCTGCAGCTTGGATGGGAAAAAGAGGAAGTGGAATGGCACCTCTCCTGTTTCCTGAGACCCTGAGCTCGGATCGTGCTGAAGAGCATTGGTGCAGGACTGGCATTCCCTTTGCTTGTGCAACCTGGATGTCAAAGATGGATCATATGGCTTCACAAATCTGTGGCTGCCTGTCAGAACCCAGAGTAGATTCACCCCAGAATACAGTGTGTAGAGGTGGAGCTTGGACATCATTCCACCCAAAGGCACACAGCCTGATCTTTGGCCAGTTGCAGCAAGAAGTGGGTGCCTTTTTTCTCAGTGCCTTGCTACTCACCTGGAGACACTCCAGACAACCCCAAGGCTTCATGTTGACTGCATGTTCCAGGGTAAATACCCTCTTTGGAGGAGTTGTTCTAAAAAAGGCAAATTCCCAAGTGCTCCTTCAGAGCACTGCTGGTGCCAGGAGAAGCTCACTGCAGCTTGGCCAGTGCTTGAAGGTCCCAAGGATTTGAACCTGGGACCTGGCGTAGTTTGCTGCTTCCCCCTATCTCACAACAGTGTTATAGAGATGAGGAATAACCAAAGGTCAGACTCAGAGCACCTTGAGATCCCTGCTGGTAAAATAGATTAGGAATGTAGTTATTGCATTGGTGGGATCAGACCCAAAATTTAGTTCTTGCTTTCTGTCTGGTACTTTGTGAGAAGAAGGATTTCAGTCTTCTTCCCTTCCTGTCAAACCTGTTTTAATTTTCGATACTCCTGTGGACATAAAAATAGTCAATCTCCTTTTAAAATCCACAAAGCTTTGGATAAGAGTGATGTCCGATAGGCTGAATCTGATAGTCCAGCTGTGTTAGTGTGGGAAAAAACTTTTCCTTTCACTGGCTTCAAATGTCTTCCCTTTGAAATTCTGATAACACCGAGCTGCTATAAGAGTTGCCAGGATATTAATCTACCTGGTTTATCTGTTTGCATGGCTGCTTTTAAGAGAGTCTTTCCCTTTCAAAAGACACATGTCTCATCACACCATTGCCCTGAGAAGAGGAACAAGAGCCATTGCAAAACGTTCTATTTGTTCCCACACTTGGATGCAGTGAGGAAGAGATACCTCATGGTCTGCATGGCATCCACATCCAGGAGAAGAAGAATGGCTGCACCACCAATGTCTTTGAGTAAACCAGTGCTGAGCTTGTGTTAAAATACTCCTGTGTGCACTTCTCTGCAGGTGCATTACCCCTCCAAACTGTAAAGCTCTCTTACTGGCTCAGACCATAATCACCCATGGTGGTAGAGGCTCCTATTTTGGTTCCCATTCCACTAAAATAGCTACCTTTCTGCAACCACAAGAGAGGATGATCCATCAGAGAAGCCACTGCTACCTCAAAATGATATCTGTATTTATATGAGATTATCCTGGACACTTGTTGTCAGCAGGTCACCTCAAAGGTGACTTTGTCCTCCTTATGTTAGATGTAGCCCTGCCTGGAGTATGTATAGGTTATCTTTGGCCCCGGGCTCAAGGGCCATTGTGGTACCCTCAGCATCCAAAATGCCCTCAATTCACAAGGAGAAGTTGTTCCGCTGTACATAACCTGAACATGCACCATGATAGCTGGATACTCACATGTTCCCCTGCTCCCATGTCCTGTCATGTCTCTCATAAACATGAATAATCCCTAGCTCATGCTCACTCAGTCCTCCTGAAAGCACCTCATCGGCTTGAATTTAAGCTCTACTTTATGACCAAGGGAGCGCAATCCTTGCAAAGCCCCAGTAATCATAATACGCAGAGGCAGAATTGATACATGTGGGCTTTTTCTATCACTCAATTAAATGGTTAGTTTATGCAACATGCCGTCTTTTTGAATCAAAGCTGGGTCACTGTTAGGCTGAGGTAACATTAATTATTTTTCCGCTTGTCGGATCCCATGAAAAGGATGTGAAAATGGCCTGTTTATGAAAGAGTGCGGGCAAAGGCTGTGAGCTGATTATGTCAAACATATTCAAAGCTTCCTCTGCAAAAGGGATTGTGATCAACAAAGCATAGCCCACACCTGCACCCATTTCACAATGAAAGCTGTTAGGGCCATGAAGCTACTGGGGAGAAAGAGAGGTTGCGTTAACCCTTTTGGGGGACAGGGCCCTTTCCACTGGAAGATTTCCACACACGCACATATTCTTTTTCTCTTTCCTTCAAGTGGATCTCAGAAGCGTTAGCCCAACAGAAAAGGCAGTCATTCCCATCTAACTTTTTTCATGCGTGGGCTTTTCTAAGCTGGATGAAAATATCAGAGTGCTGTATTTCCTCCTCCTCTTCTCTGAACTCCACAGGAATTTCCAAAAAGGGAGAGATCTCTGCTGGAAGAACAGAACAGCAGTGCATGCTCAGACCCCAGTCCTGAAAGAAGTTTTGTTCAGGCCGATCCTGGCTCCCCAGGGTAAGTGTCTACTCACAAAGAGCATACTGCTGGAGTCAGGCCATCATCTCCTTTAAAAAGCGTAGTTACTTGGAAGGCAGCAAGAAGGAGAGATGTTCTCTCAGAGAAAGTTGAACTGGATCCTAAATACAGGGTATCTACTCCATTTTCTTGCAGCTCTGCTGGTCAGAGGACAACTGAATAAGCTGGTCTGAATTCAGTACTGATCTTGCCTTGAGCAGAAGGTTGGACTAGAGATGTCGTGTGGTCCTTTCCAGCCTGTGTGCTTCCATGCAGCTGTGATACGCAGCATCGTGCCCTCATGAAACCTTGTCGCACAGGACAGTCTTGTGTCTGTTGCCCTAGGAGGGCACAGGGGGCAGAGGGAAGTGCTGTCACACCATTCTGCAGGGACCAACATGTGGTGAACCTCAGTCAGGCCACAGTGCAAACTCAAAAGGCAGAGCAGGAGCATTCATCAGACATTTTCCCGCAGCATCCTGAGAAAGATGTCAGGGGAGAGCTGAATGCTTGATGTCTACACATAGAACCCCAAACTCCATCCCACAAATCCTTCCACTTGGAGCTGCAGTCAGATCAAAATCCCACCTCTGTTCCCCCAGAGTCACAACTCTGCCTGCATACAGCATCCATTATTTAATTACTGAATAAATATTAAATAAATGAACTAAAATAAATATTAAATTATTTAGTCAGAGACAGCTGCAGCATGTCCCTCTCATTAACCCCCTCCAAACCGCGAGCAGGGAGGCAGCCTCCTGACTTGGTAGCATGATCACCGAGGAAGAGCTCGACTTCTAATGTAAAACCAGAGAGGAAGATCCAGATCCATAGATGTATCTATCAATACACAGTGGGTTGCTCGATAGTTTTGGCAAGATGTTACTTCAGATAAAATTTGAACCACGGGAAGTTCCGCCTGAACGTGAGGGGGAATTTCTTCCATGTGAGAGTGACGGAGCACTGGAACAAGTTGCCCAGAGAAGTTGTGGAGTCTCCTTCTCTGGAGATATTCAAGGCCCACCTAGATGCAACCTTGTCTACCATGCTCTAGGTGACCCTGCTTGAGTAGGGAGGTTGGACTAGATGATCTCCAGAGGTCGCTTCCAACCTTACTGATTCTATGATTCTGTGATAGGCTAGTGCTCATGCAATGCAGTTGAAAGACAATACCCAGCATAATATGACATGGCTAATACCCACAGCTCGGTTCAGAGAAACTCAGACCTTTTGCCTCCTAAAGCTAATAATCTGAGATTATGGAGTCTTCACCGAAACACAGGGCAGACATAAGGGTCCCCCAGTGAGTTGGAGAGATCACCTGCATCTAAACAGAGGGGAAGGGCTGGTTTCTCAGCTTTTAACTCAGCTGGAGCTGATAGAAGTCTGCAAAGGGATACACTTGAATGCAGGAAAAAAAGTCTGATGCCACCCCAAAGTAGACTAATTAAATTGCATGAAATCCCTGTAGGCACTTTTGTCTAGCAATAATGTTACTTATCTTCTTTTGATTGAAAAGTGAGTTAAGCTAATTCAAATCACAGCCACTTTTCTTCAAAATTAGTGGGTTCTTTTCAGGGAACACTAAAGGTCGGTCAACATTCAAGTCACATGTTCAGTTAATGCAGATGAACTTTCTATGAGCAGAGGAGCCTGTGAGAAATTCCCTTGAAGTCAATGGAGATGTTTGCCATGGTCCAAGGGAGATAAGATCCTCCATAGGGTTAAAATGGTACCAAACTTAAAGGTTCAGCTGTTCCTTTTGTAATTCAACAGATTACATAGGTTCTGTCCTCTAAATTCTTCCTGGCTCCATTGCTAAATCAGTATTGTTTTACAGGAAGACCTGGGACAGTCATTTAACTGGGTAAAACTTCTACAGAATAAAGAAAGAATTCCGCTTTAATAAGGATGATTATAGGCAAACTAATTGCATACGTCCTTATTTACACTCCTGAGGAGAGATCTAGAAGTGCCCTGATAAGCATCACATAATAGAAAAACAGATTAAGGAAAGTCTCCTTCTGACTCTCGTTAAGGATGGAATTTTCCCGGAATCATTGCATACCACGACAGCAAAAATCCTTCCACTTCTAAATATTAGTCACTTCCCAAAAGGTTTTCCTGCATGCTCTTGTTTAAAATAATATTGAAACAGTTCTACCTTGAGTTTGGAGCAAATATAATTACAAGTGGCAATAAAACCCTGAAAAGCTGTATTTTCAATTTGGCTTCAGTGTTGAGCTTTCGGAGTAAAGAAGAAATGTTGTAAAAAGCATCAGCTAAGTGTTTTGACCAGGTTGTAGGCATTGGCCAGGTTGTAATCTAATCGCTAGGCTACGTTAATTGGAAATGAGTAAGAAAGTAGGGCATGTTATAAAGAAGTGTCAGAGACTCTAGGTAAGGCTGTGAGTAGGTCACTTTTCATTATCAAATGTTCTAAAAGATACTTTAACCTTGTTTGAAAACAAACAATCTAACAAACTCTGCAAATATTTAATCTAATAATCCTCATAATTAACATGAAGCAAGAAAAAGTGAGTTTGCTAAACGTAAACTCAGCTAAGAAACTATTCTTGAATAATATGAACAACAGTCACGGGAATAATAGTATTCTTTCAAAAAATTGTTCTTTTTCCTGTTAATAATTTAAATCCTTTTCCTCAGAATTTTAAAATAGGTTCAAATATTTTAAATGAATGGAGAGTGAGAACACCTTAACATATAATATATAATACTAACAGCTCTTTTGAGGGATATAATAAAAGCCATGTTATAAATAATGGACAGTAGTCATTATTTGATTATAATTATGTATAAATATGCTAGATCTCTCAATAGTATTTGCAAGGGTAATTACACAAATCAGACTATGGCTTTCTGCACAGTAGTTAGTTCAGTCATAAATATTCATATATATAAATATAATTCATACCAAAATACCACCATCCCAATAAATTTTCTTATTCCAATTTTTGCTTTTTTTCTGAAACTAGAATTAAAAGACAAAATACTATAAGTAACACTCAGAAAATGTTCAAGAACTGAAAATGTCAACATGCAGACATATTCTCAATATTTTTTTCCAAACCCTTGATTTTTTATATTCTACATAGTAATTCAAACCAAAATGTTTCATTTTGATTTATTTTCCCCTAGAAAAACATTAGAAAAGCTTTTGAAATTGAAAATTGCTCATGACAATTCCGAAGGGAGAAAATGGTGAGCTAGGACATATGAAGAGCTTCAAAATGCACTTGAAAATGATAGTTGAAAAATGTAAAAAATTAACCCTTCCTGAAGAGCACTTTCTGCTTTGAGGAACTGTCATTAGAAAGCAAACTCCTGTCCTGAATGACTTAGTCCCTAACAGCCGCCGCAGCTTCTTTTCCGTGGTCTCTCCTGCAGGTTGGACTGTGCCTGCTCAAGGCACTTTGAGATTGTACCATCTGCTTAGACTGGTCTGGACACTGTTGCAACACAGCCAGCAAGACTTTAGCTATCGCCCGCTAAACCCAGAGAGTTTTTTGTTTTGTTTTGTTTTGTTTCCTGAGGAGTGAACAGGTAGCCTCCTTGTACAGATGTCTCGGAGGGAAGGAGAGGATGGACGATTAGCGCTACCCACTCTCACTCCTGGGCATCCCTGCTGTCCTCCTCACTGATGTGGTTTTTTACTGCAATGGTGGTTTTGGAGCTGAGTGTCAAACAGGCAGGAAATGGAGGCAAAAGATAGCTGCTTGCTTATCTTTCTTTTCTAACTTGGAGGTGTAGCTTCTCCATCTTATTTGTATTTCTCTTTTTTTTTCCACAGCTTTCTCCAGCTCTCGAGTGGCAGATGTAGTTTCTGTTCAAAGGAAATGCCAGCAGGTCACTTAACGATTTTTTCCCTCTCCTCCAAGTGCTTAACTCTTAGTTATACATAGAAAGATACACAAGAGATTATAATAAGAGGAATAGCAGGCAGCCAAAACCAATTTGATTTATTTATAGTGTGTGACATACGGCAAAATAAGACAAGATCTCTGGCTTATGGGCACTCTGGCAAGAAACAGGCTGAATCCCATGGCAATACCTTGTGTTTGCACAGCTCCTATTTCTGCCGCTCTGTCCTGTCTTTTCTTTCATATCTCATAGTAAAGCCTTCAATGAGAGGACCCCAGTCTTCTCTGGCAGGTTGTATCTTAGACATTGCTTAGATACGTGCCCACAACGCATACCTAGCCAGTGGGTTGCTGTTCATACCTCTTCCAGGGAATACAGCATCTCAGAAAACATTTTTGTCTTGTTTTTCTGGAGTGTGGAAGATAGTGATACTTTCCTCTTTATCTGCTTCAAAGGGTACTGGAAGAGCTAGGTAGTACTTTGAAACACCATCTAGTAGTTGGGTATTTTTATTATCGTCAGGAAAAGAAAGAACATAAGAGCAGCCAATCCGGCTCAGATCACCCCTCTGTCCAGACCAGTCATCTGTCTCCAACAGCTCAGAGAAGGAATATAAGGATAAGGAAAGAACTTTGTTTTTTGCTCTGATGCAGCCTTCACTTGTTTCCCACTGAGCTGAAATAATACCAAATGATTGATTATTCTCTGGAATGCCAGTCTGTTCCTTTCTGCATCCCCATCTCCCTGGAAATGAGTCATAGTGCAAGATGGGGAAGTCAGGAGATGTTTGATATCAATGGGAAGAGCTACTTCTAGTTAAAAGCAGTGGTGCAAATCCCACTTACTACAAACAGGAAAGGAGTGGAAATTTCCATGGGGCTAGTACTTCTGAGTCCCATCAGTCCTGTCTGAAAACCCTCTACCTTTGATTCCAGGGGCTCCACCCAATGGACTTTTTATACATCGTTCTGCCTTTGATGACTGTTGCCAGATTATTTTTCTTATCTGATTCAGAAAAGATCTACAAGGATCAGTTAGTTAGCTCCAGGGTAGGTTCTTCGAAAAGCAATGATTTAATAGGGCTTTCTTTTACCTGCTGTTGGGGTTCTCCAAACTCTTCTGGTTCATCTAGCTTTCTGATACAAAATGCTGCCCTCAGCACTGCCCAGCCAAGCTTGGTTGAGGTGCTGGTATATCCTGATCCATGGCTGTAATTCCTGGCTCAAAGGGGCCATGGCTTGCCAAGTGGTCATTGCTCCTCACTGCAGAGGACGGCCGCAAACACAGCACCAAGACAGATGCCTCTGTGAGGGACAAATCCCTTCCAAGGTACTGCTTTTGTATGTTGGGAGTTATCGAGGGGAAAAACACCAAGTTAGTTTGCACTAAAAGCTGCTGCCAGAAAGCCTGGCTGCTGCTCTGGTTTTCAGGCGTCACCCCTTTCTGCCTCCTCGCAGCCCTCTGTCATGGTGGAGGGGGAAATGATCTTGGCTTAGCCAGGGCTGAATGAGGACACAGGGTCAAATGCTCAGCTGGCCTAAATTGATCCAGGATCTGTATAGTATGAAAAGTCTTGACACAAGCTTGCAAGGCCTCAGTAAATAACACCTGGATCTTGTCTGTGGGAAATGGAGCAGCGTGGGGCATGCTGGTCTCTGAGTGGTCTAGCTGGAGAAGCTGTGAGCCAAAGGCTGAAACTGGTGGTTTGTGGCACTGTCACGAACAGAGAGTGGCTTGAGAAGAGACTGCATGCTTGAGCAGACCTGAGCAATTCACAGTCAGAGCTATCAAAGCAATGACCGAGCGCCTTTAACATGCTGTCTAAAATCATATTCAGAAACTTTAACCCAAAATTTTAATGCTCCATTGTATTGTTACAAATAGGTCAATGGTGATATTTTATATTTACACATCACCTTCCACACCAAAGACCCATTGGTCTGTAGTGCATTCAGAGGACTTTGGGGATTAATGGCATTAGGTAAAAAATATGCACAGGTATATTGTGCTCTGGGAAGATAAATTCTTGCCCCTTTCCAGGTTTTAATGGGGGGTAAAATTTCATCCACTATAGACACACAGATCAACTGGGATTAACCTATTTAATATTAGTCAGGTTAGTGATAGTCTTTAAGATAGCACTGTCCTTGTAGTCTTACTGGATTTATGCAGACAATATTACCGCAAGACAATTTCATGTGTTCACAGGAGCTGCTAAGTGAAGTATTCAAGATCTTTGGAGGCTTTTGTCTTGCTTTCTCTTCACCATCTACATAGAGGCAGGAGGACAAGTTTTCCAGCGTTACCTGTTGCAGTAGAGATGTCTAATTCCAGTTACTTATAGGATCTTATAGATTACACTGGTAGACAGAAAATGGAAGTTCAGTGAAAGAAATGGATTTAACAGCATCCACTGGGAAACCAATTGGAAGCCAGCTGTATTAGCTGAACTCATCATTGAAAGATTCTGTTTACCCTGGGAACCACAAACTTAAGTCTCAAGAGAGATCCATAGTTGGTGTAAATTGTTATAATGAGCCTGGGTCATGGAGATCCGCTGAGGATCCCTGCAGTGCTGGGGGCAAGGGAGCAACTTCTTGTACCCAAGATACCGTGGTAATAGGTCTTTGCAAAAGGGACAGGGGGCACTTTGTGTCTTCATGCTACCTTGAGACCTTGGTCCAGTCTGCCCTGTCCATCTTCCCAAAGGAGCCTTCGTTAATGGCCCTTCTCCTTGTCACGCCGCAGTACAGAACACATTGCTCAGAAGGGCTGGAACCCTATTGCCTGCAGTGTATCTGCTTCTCCACTCAGCAAACCCTCATGGTGGCTTGACATAACACCCCCATGCATCAGAGAACCTGCATAAGGTCTTGCTGAATGATAGCTGGGGAGCCTTAAACATGCCCAGAAAGCTTCCAGTGTGTTCAGAAAGTCAATAGATGAATTATTGTCCTAATCAGTGGAAGGTGTTGGACAAGACAATCAGTCAGATGGAACAAGGTGGAGAGAAAGTGTTGGTGGAGAGACTGGCAATGCTAGGATGACTTTAGAGCTCTTCATGGTAGGAGGTGGCCCAGAAAGGATAGAGGAAAGGCAGGTGAGGGAGAAGAGAGGGGACTGTGGGAACTGCACAGAGGAAGGCATGAAGCGATGAGCTGGCTGATTGCTGTCTATTGCTCGCTGGAATATCTGCCATATGTCCAGATTAAAGTTGGTGATACAGCAAAGCTCCTCTCTTTTTCTGTTATTCAGACACACACCATATTTCTTTGGTTGCCATATCCAATTCATTTCAGATCTAATGCCAGAGGATATTCGATACGAGATCTAAACAACCATATGTTTAACTTCATAATGCTGTCTGTGTTGGAACATGTTGCACGACTTTGAATCTTACAGTAGGTTAGTGCCATCAGATATACATTAATGCAATCAAATGTAACACACCCAGCTAAAGAAAAGATGTGACACCTTTGCTATAATTCTGAAAGAAAACTAGCCGAAAGGGAACAAAACCTGATTTGGCAAAGCCTCAATCAGCTCAGAGGAAACTCAGCATTCACAGTGCATTAGCCCTCACAGCACCAAGCCCAACAGAGAGAGTACGGACAGACTTCCCCGAGCAGAAAGCCTCCCTTGGCAGTAAGGTGCAATATTCATTAGATAACATTGCTGTTGATCTTGCCTGAGATTCTCACTCTGCTCTAAGGCTGGGAACATCTGTTCTGGTTTCATCTGTCTGGCTCAAGAGGTTCCTGCCTCCAGCTCTTTGTTGCCTCCCTTCCTGCCCAGGGGGTTACCATCCTGCATGGATTTGCCAGCAGAGTGTTTTAGAGTGCATCCTAATTCACTATGGATTTAATCAGCCTCGTTAACTTGAACTGTGAGGGGGTGGAAGGGGTGGGAAAGAGTAAGTGGCCTCTGACAAGGGCAGTCAGGAGCATGCAGGGGAGGTATGGTCTCCTACCAGCACAGCTGTGTGCTGCAGATGACCTCTTTCACCAGGAGCAGGAGAAAGCTGGGAAGGAGCATGCCCTTGCTTACTGACCTAAAGCACTGATGGTCACTACCAGGTACATATGCATCCGAACAGGCTGGGAAAGCCATGCTAGCCTTGTTGTAGACCTAGCATTGTAATTCCCACTCTTTATATTTTTTTTCTTAGTAGCATATATACGTGACAGCCTATAGATAACATGCTCGTAGTTATGGATAACCGCATGCTATCAGAGAGGAAAGCCTGTGTATTCCTTGTGTGTGTGTGTGTACTTCAGGAATGGATTATGTGCAATCATGACACTGAAATGCACAGATCTGAGATGGACTCTGCACCTATAGCAATGAATACATTCTCTGCAGTTGCAAATCTTGGTATCCTAAAATATTTCAAAAATCCATGTCATCATCAGGATTTCTTCTCATAGAGATTTCTGCTTTCTTTGTGCACATGTGTAGCTGGTGATGGGGAAAACTTTCTGTAGTTTAAATACTGACATCTGCTCATGAAGAAATTAGGGAATTCAAAAATCCTTGCAGCTTTCAGATCACTTTCAGTTTCCTTCCCCCTCATCTTCCAAACATCCTTCCAATATGGTTGTCCATCACAGAATGGGGGCCACATAGCATATCGTATGCAATGGTGTTTTGGTGCCTGACTGTGAAGAATGGCTTCAACGGGTTCTTGATTTGTCAGCAAGATGGGGTGAGGTCATGTATTAAAAGGTAAACTTACTTTTGCACAGTTCATTGCAGGTTTTTAAGTGTGCACAAGAGGGACCAAATGTCCTTAGCATACTTTCCTCTCCATGACAGTTGAAGATGTTCAGCATCTTCCAACTAATAATTTAGTGCACAAAAAATGAAAATACAGAGTTCAGCCTCCAAAATGTGCCCAGTGAATGTGAACATGCTACCCAGGTTCTGCATTAATTGGGCAATCTTCCTGTTTTAATGCAAGCCCAGCACTCCTTGTCATTCATTTACAGAGGGAAGTCCATGGCCATTTTTCGTATCTGGTGCTGTAACACTAATGCAGTAAGTTGTGATCATATCACACCTGGCCAGCATGCAACGTGAGATGAACTATATGATCATCTCATCTATTGAAGCAGAGAATGGGACTTCTGGCATCTGGTTTCGTGTTTCTATGTTAAAGATATTTGTCTTGCCATCAGTGTGGATTTCCAGATTGTGATTGAACATCAGCTTTGTCATGGTATCCCTTAGCCTTTATATGGATCTCACAAAATGCAAGCTGTCTCTGAAGCTGGCATCGAGAAGGACGGAATAGACAGTGTGTGATGGAGAATATGCTGTAAATGGCCAGACAGTTTAGCATCTTTCACTGCCTACTGTGTGGGAAAGTAGCTCTCCAAATCCCATAGCCACCTTCCCAATACGCAGCTATGAGGGTCTGACTCGGTTGCCCTACTGCTTTACTGTTATGAGAACTTCCATACCCAGAGCAATTTCATGATTAGAGCACTCAGCACACAGAATATCAAGTTGTGACTTTGGAATAGATACCCAGCTGCCTGTGAGTCATTTCTCTATCTATAAAATGAAGATAGTGATAGTTTCTTATTTCTGTTAATTATTTTCTGTGCTTATTAAGACCTGAAGATCTCTGTGGCAAGAACTGTATCTGGCTGCAGAGTTGTCACTAAGTGACTCAGACTTTGTTTGGACCCTGTGGCCATTGCTGTAGCCCTTCCGTCCCTCCACACCACCCACAGAACTCAGTGGGTTTTTCTGCCGCATCTTGACAAAAATTGCTTGTTCCGTTAGACCTGCGGTGCAAAGCCTCTGAATCCACATTTTGCTACTAGTAGGTTACTTCAACTCCACTTCTGTTTCATTTGTTGATTGTTAAAATACGATGGATTGGTAAAAATGGAATGATCTGCTCAGTGCTGGGCACAAGGGAGGGACAAGGGGTCTAAACACAGTGATGACCACGTGTCTGGAGTATGTACTCCCCTGCACATAGGTGAAGGACTTTTATTTTGTAGGAGAAGGGCTTCTTGTGTTCAACACACAAAAAGATGATTGCCCCAAAACTTCATTGACACAGTAAAATGACTCAATCTATAATTTTAGTAAACCTTAGAAATATTATTTCACATGCAACTTGGCATATGTTGAAAGAGTTACTCTGCCCATCCTGTTCCCCACATTTTTTTTAATGATCCATTAAGAAATGTACATGCAGGGTACAATGAAAGTCAACAGGGAGAGCAGAGTAAAATCCAAATGCAGGTAACAATTTACTGTGGATAAATAGCCATTATAGTGGCTGTCTAATGACCTGCAGAGACCACATCTATTCAATAACTGCTTATTCCCCCCTTCAATTGATCCCACTTCAGGTCCTCTGTTCCTTTTGGAGCTTTTACAAACAACATAGTAGTAAATCTCAACTCTAAGAGATGCATCTGAATGGAACCACCGCTATGTCTTTCCTGTCTTTTTCATCTACTGGAGGAAGCCATAATTACAAGTCTGAGTTCAGATAATGAGGAATGAGCGGATGCATTTCAGAACTCAGCCTTGGATTCTGGAGACTGGAAGATTGCTGGGAATAGTCATCACTTCCTTCACAAATAAATGGTCTTGGATACTCTTGGGGATGAAGTTAAATGGCTCAAATCCAGCAGCATAGACATTTTAGCAAGGGTTAAGTACTGCAAACCCTTCTACAAGCAATGCAGTTGACTTTAGTGGGACTTTCCTGGAACATGAGGACAGTGACTTGTAGAAAAGAATTTCACTCAGTGCATGCAGGAGAAGACTGGTGCTGGCTCACCAAAAGGGAGACTCTTAGTTCATTCATATCCAGGGTTTATGAAGTGTCTGCTAACCCTGAAGTGACCTTGTTCTGACACCCTGAGGGATGGCATGCCAAGCAATATCAGCAGAGACCCAGCACCAAGGATCAAAGTGTGAAGGACCACCAGCATGTTGCAGGAAAGGAATTCATAATGAACTTTTCAGGTCAGAGGTTCAGGCTGGAGAAAAAAAAATCTCGTTACTTCAGGAAGGCACACTCAGTTACACAGATACAGGATGCCTAGTTGGATAGTAGTCTTTAGAAAAGGACCTTGGGATTAGGCTGGTTGAAGAACCGAAGGGAAGTCTGCAGATTGCAGTGTTGTGAAACAGCAGACACCATCCTGGGAGTGCAAACAGCAAACTTCTTGAAGCAGTTCTTCAGTCCCTTCTGCATCACCTGGGCTTCACCCAACTAGGGTTTCCATTTCTAGCATAACCGTCCAAAAAGATATGGACCACAGAAGAGAGGCTAGAGGATGTTAGCAAGAGTCATCTGTATGAAACTACATAGTACAACTGGTCAAACTGGGACTATTTAGCGTAAGGAGGAGAAGACAAAGTGAGAATATGCTAATGACCTTGACATATGTAAGAAAAGGCTGCTGCAGAGAAGAAGAAATAGTCTGTTCTCCATGTCCACAGAACAGCACAAGCAATAACAGGCTCTGAATTCAGATTAAACATTAGGAAAATCTTTCTAACAGCAAAGGCAGGAAGCAGTGGTATAGGTTGTCTGAGCAGGCTGTGATGCCTGTGTCTTTAGAAAGGATGTTCAACCTCTGGAACAGTGTTGGGAAGTGGAGATAGACTTTTTGAGGTCTCTTCTAGTTCAGTGATGATTCTAAAATTGAGGCATTGGTTAGAGAATTGGATTTCTAATTTCTCTAATTTTGAAATGGGAGACAGTAGAATTTACCCCTCTGGGCTGAGAATTTTGATTAGAGGAGAAGCAAAATAAAAGCATTAGGTTTACCTGTGCACCACAGTTTGCAGGACCAGAATATAAAAGACAATTTACAAAATGACAATCTAAAGCCAGGCTCCTGAATCTGAAGCGGAGCTGACTTCATCGAGTCCCTGGTGCGTCAACCAGAATTTGAGAGCAAACAGGAAGGAAGAGCCAGACAAGATGCTTCAAAGGGTGCAGTGAAGAACTAGAGCAGTGCCCCTTTCCCCCCACACAGATACCTTGCAAAGGGGTGAAGGAGCAGAAGCATGTTGGTCTATTTTACAGGAAACGCTACCTTTCTGGGGGCAGTCCAGTTCCGCGGTGCCTCAGCAGAAGGCTTTAACAGGCAGGCACGAATGAACCCTTCAGCTATCACATACAGTCATAGGCAAGGACAGTAGGCTGATACAAGTCTGAAACTTCAAGGAAAAAAATGCTTAAACAAATAGGAAAACCAGAAGAAAGCTTCAGTCTTATATCAAAATGATGAACAAGAATGTAATCCTGCAGTTCAGTGGACCTGCAGTATATGTATCCTAACTTTTATACTGTGTGTGTGTGTGTGTGTGTGGTGGGGAGTGCTTGCATATTCTCTCATGTTCAGCCATTTTTTCTACTGGTGATATTGGTATAAGTAATGCTGGATGTAGAGTGGGATTTATGTTTCCCGGCAAATATTTTTCATATGCAAATAGATACATTCAGAATAGATGTTTAAACAATTTGGTTTTAGCAGTGTGACTCATAACTGAGCTGTAGCTGTATACACTTTCAGTCATGATTGTGTTAAGATTCATGACAAATTATATGCTATTTCCCCTGTTCTGAGCTATTGGCATATTTAACAATCATTTACACGTCTACAGTCTCTACATTTCTACTTACACAAACTTAAAACTGTATGACCTAGACATGTATGCTGTACCATATATGGTGAACTGCATATTTTTATAACCTTCCCTAAACAAGGAATATGGAGATCAAAAATTACCAGCTACAGAAATTCACAAGTCTTTCAAAATTATAAACACTACTATTTCACAGACTGTTCGGTGATAATGTATGAACACTTCTACCACAACAAGAACTGCGTGATCATGAATAACAGCTCTTATTGCAGTATGATAGCTTGGTATCGCTATCCACAAATTACTCTTTTTCATTTTGAACTGCAGTTCAAGCTGATCTTGGAAGTCCAAATATTATTACTTCATCAGGAAGATGATATTACAGTACTGCTATTAGTTATATTCCTGGTAATGACACTTTAGGGCATATGGCCCAGTGAAGAATATGGTTCTATTGTATGAACCACAGGACATATACTGAGCAATAGGAAGAATCTGATCCTCTTCAAAACTGGTTGCTTAGTAGAAGAGAGTGGTGGCAGTAACCACTAAGTGGGCGGTACAAAATTGTTCCTTCTCTTTTGTGTGTTTTGTGCAGTGCAATTCTAGGGAGGGAAAATCCTCTTGGGAGTCTATTTAGTGATAGAGAATATTGCTAACCTCTCTATTAAGAGCTTATACTATTTCCGTTTTTGCTCTTTCTGCAGTTCCCATGGTAAAGACGTACAAGTGATTTCTGCTGAAACAGTTCGACCCATTAATTGCATTCACTTGTACTTACCCAATAATTCCTCAGCATCCTTCAGATACTGACTGACAATATTCCTACCTTCCACTCCTCCACTTAGTCAGCTTTTGGCAAACTGGATACTCTTTTGCTCTTTCCCATTAAGATGGTCTTTGCAAGGACTTTATGCACACAAACTATCCTCCACCTCATCTGTCTAATGCAGCTCCTAAATCTGCCTGTCTCCTGTCCCCCAGGGAGCTGGTCCCTGAAAGTTAAATTGATTTTAGCATGCTTGAAAATCAACTCTTAAATTAAAGAGTTTAAACACCAGTTCTAGACATCTAAGTTTGAAAACTGTGCCTTGAAGGATGCATTTTTTTGACAAGGCGTCAGTCAGAGGTAACTGTACCAAGAAAATGGAGTTACACCAGTGCCTAATTGCAGAGCACCAGAATATGTTAATATATTAGGATGTGATTTTTGTATGATGATGACATACTGTACACCCTGGCTATTCTGTTATCCTGAGAGTCAGAGCCTGGACGCGAGACGTTGGCCTGAGTTCAGGAATGGCTGGGTGAAGTTCCTGGGCTGTGAGCAAACAGGCCTTCAGCGGCAGGGTTGGTGACTATCAGCATTGTAGTAGCAGCATCTAGGAGTGACAGAAATGGCTATTGGAGGTCTTCAAGATCTGGTAAGGTGGTGCTATGTAAGGAAACATCTAGGGCTCAAAAATAACTGAGCCCACCAGAAACCTGGAGATGTTTCTCCTCAAGCAGGGAAAGGAAGGACAAGTGTAAGAACTATCTGAATCCTGCAATTACTATTCTTTTGCTAATGTGCTCCACACTGTTCTCTTTATAAATTACTGAATTATCCTTAGGAACAAAAGGTATTAGGGTCCTGCAAGCTTCTCTCAGTTTGTGGTAGGACTAATTCATTAATGTGGCTCCAAAAGGAATGTGTGCAATGTTCTTTCTAATTGGACATGACTGTTTAAGAATGACTCGGCCTCCATCCAGATCACACTGTCACTTATGCTGTATAATAAGCTACTACTACTGGCCCATGAATCAATTTTTAAACAATCTCCAGTAATGAACTTGGACGGCCCATTGTTGTTGACAAAGAAATGCACAGTCCTGCTATTGTCGAGGGGCTCAATTATGGGTCCTTGCTGGTAAAATAGAGGAGGGGGGAAGGGGAGGGCGGTCTATGGACAGTAGTGACAGACTGAAAGAAGTGTTTCATCTCTGGGCTTTTTACAGAGAATGACAAGCCAAAAGGTCAGTTTCATAGAGGTTTAACTCGAAATGTCTGAGGACAAAAAAGGCATCTGGGATCATTAGGAAATGTGAAGTTTGACTCGCACCATTGGAAATCTTTAATATATTATTTTAACTGTAGATCTGACAAACTCTTTGCCCACTGGGTGGGAAAGAGAGGTGAAGGGAAGTAAAACCTTTATATTTATGCAGTGGGGGGAATAAAAAGGTTAATTTTAGTAACTCTGGGAAGAGTCCGTAGAGAAACTATCAGTGTTTCAACCCATTTGCCATTGTCCTGAGCCATTGGAATCAACCCTGCTCGCAGCACAGGCTGCTGCCGGCACTGGCTGCTGGAAACTGGGCTCTGAACATTTTCCCCTCAAATAACCTCAGCAGGCACAGAGATGTCAGAAGGCTGCCCAGCGCTTCCTGACCGAACCAGCCTCGTCAGCGAGGCAGTCCTGCATCTGTGCTCCACACTTTGTTCGAGATTACTCGCACATTACCGGGATTCCCTGCGCCTTCCAATAGGAAAAAGATAAATATATCCAGAGTCGTCGTAGCAAGCCGGATCTGGAGTGGAAGAGTATCTCCTTGCTCCACCCTTCCCAGTTGGCCATCACGTTACAAAGAAAACTCTCTGTTGCAGCCATTTGGGGCCACAATTACAGGTTTCATTTTAAAGCTTTGAAAATACCACTCAAAGCCAAGGATATTGGTCGCAGGTTTCCTTCAGCGGCAGAATATACTGCTGTGAAGTCATGGGCAAATGCACATCCAAATTCCAGAAAAACAGCCAGGGTACAAATTTGCAAATGAACTACATCCCTGCTGAGCCCATGGGTAAAAACCTTCTCCCTTTCCAGGTGATTTCACCACAGAGCCTGAAGAGAAAGGCAAAGGACAGTTTGACCCGGGCAGCTCTGCCACGTGTTTCCCAGGTGGATGAATCACTCCCCTATCTGGACAGGACACTTCATTGCCCAACCACAAAGCAGGATCACACCACTTCCCTGCCTCAGTGCATTGGGAAGGCCACATTCACGCAAGAATAGTGGGTGAGATTTAATCAAGCAGACGGCCCAGTAGGCCACCTATGTCACGCAAGGAAGTGCGGAACCGAGCGCATGCTGAGAGCTGCCTGAGCAGAAATTAATCTGCACGTGCGTGGCTAAAGCCTGTTCCGAGGTGCAGTCTGAGCCACACCTGCTGCTGCTAAGGCTGCTGGGGCTTGTCAAGCAGATCCGTTCATCTCGCAGGATATTCCTTCCAAATGCCCTTCAGAAGAAAAGGGAGGGAAGGATACTCAGGACATGGAGCATTACTCAGCATCCCTGGCCTGACCCAGTACCAGCTGGAGTCAGACAGGTGCACCACGTCCACGCGCAGCAGCACACGGGGACTCTGTGGACCACGTTGTGCAGGCACTTCATGAGATGGTGGAGAAAAGTAACCCTGGAAGTTTAGCCACAAAAAGTAACCGTGGAAGCACATAGCTTGGTACTATTGGTTTTCTTTTATTATACAGACCCGCAGTACATACAGGAGAAAGTCCTGGGAAATTAGGAGTGCTGGGACCAAGTATGGGGCACAGGCAAGGCACTGTGTGGCAGAATGTAAGATCTTTGAAAACGTGGACTGCTATGTTGGGATGTATGTCCTCAAGTGGGGCAAGGTCCAGTCTAGTGGTGCTCCCTTGCTTTAATCCCAGAATAGCTAACTTATAGATGACTCCTAAGGAAAGGAAAGAAAGCAAAGTTTCCCCTCCCTTGTCACCCAGCTGTCGAGAAAGTCCTTTTATTTCTCCCTAAAAATGTTCCCTCCTGAGAATATACCTGAATCTGTGGTGCTAAGGAATTATGATTCACCCAGCAGGAATGTATCTCTAGGTCCAAGCACTAGGCTCTTGTTTTTCCACTGTTCTCTGGCCTGGATGGAGAAACAAGCAATAGGAAGGGATCGGAGCCCAAACAGAGACAGAGGGGTTTAGCATGAAGAGTAGGAGGCATACTGAGTGAGAGCTGGCTTTCCAACCAGCACATCAACCCACTGCTCAATTTTGTCATCATGGGGCTGAAGAGATCCCCTGGGCCTGCAAACAGCATTTTCAGAGCTCTCATCCCCTGATAAACTCTTCTGAGGCAACCCTGGACCCCAAGACAGAGCAAGATATCCTAATAGAGGTGATTCCCTACATCAGCAAAGGTGTACATAGGAGCTGAATAGAGGAAAAAGGACCTTGGGAGCTGGAGCTATTCAAGAATGAGCTAAAACCCCTCTGCATACACATCCAGAAATCTCAGGGTCCATATTCTGTGCCTGCCTCAAGTATGGGCAACCCCGTCTGTTCCCATTAGGATGCCCAGGCAGTAAATTGGGCCCTGAATATACAATTAACCAAAGGGCACCATCCTGAAGCCAGGGTTCACACTGATTTGTTATGGATGGGGTGGGAACAACCCTTTGTAAATCGGTCGCAGGATGTTGCTCCTAGTCAGCTGGAAACTTGGTAGCTCAGCTCCATAAAAGCAGGATCTAACGCTTCAGCTCCCCAGCTGGCTTCAGCATCCTGACCAGCACGCAATTCTGTGGCTTGCTTTTCTGCATGACAGTCTGAAAACCTTCCTTGAGAGCCTCTTGTTTGCTAGCTGCCAGGAGTTGCCATGCAGATTCTTGCCAAAGGGATAATATAAACAAAGCATAATGTCAAGTTTCCCACACAAGTAAGATGATCTATTAGCACTGCACTTTGTACTAATTATTGCACAGTGGGTGGGGGCTTGTGAAAGGAGATTTATGCATTCAGCTAGCCTCACTTTTATTATTTGTAAGTACTTTTTGGCAAGGAATGAGCGAGATATGTATTTTATTGTTACGCTGTTGCAAACATCCTAATCTTCCGCACTCATTAAAATCTCATAACAAATAGTAAGAATGATATATTACAGCTATAGCGAGCATCTCATTCACCCCCAGGTGGGGGAGGGGGGCGAGACACAGGCAGGAGGGACAACTGGGGAAATGGAAACACATTTTTTTGGGCCACAGTCCTATTCCCAGCACACGGAGGGCCAGCCATCCTAAGGGCGGAAACAGGGTGATGAACAAAAAAGGTTAATGGGATGCAAGGGTGGATGGGGAGCCCTGTGCTAACATCTTTGCTGGCCACCCCACCATGTGGAAGGAGGATGGTGCTGCCGCAGAATGTGATTCAGGGCTTCCACAAAGAAAGAGCCTGCTCATGCCTTCCCTGGGATGGAGCTATATCTCTGCAGTCAATCTGTACATCTGCTCGGGGCAGGGGGAGCACGTTCACACTGCTACCTGAGGAGCAGCCTGGCTTCCAAGTCTTGTGTCCATGTGTCAGGACCTGGTGTGAGGAGGAGCCCTGAGCACCCTGGGAAGGAGTCTCAGAGTATTTCTGCACTGCCTGGACAAGTAGAAAAAGCCTCAAAAGTTGCCAGACGAGTCAGTTTTTCCTTGAGTAATGCACTGCTGGGTAATGAAGGCTAGATGCTGCACTGATGTAGCCCTGTCAGTACGAACTGATTTTTGTGATCATCAGTTCGATAATCTTTGAGTGCAATTTAACTTCACCAGTGCAGCTCTTGGCTGGTAAAACAAAGAGGAACTGAGCGAGACCAGAAATAGATCCAGAAGAGATACTAGTGACCACCAAACTGGAGAAAGTCCTGCTGCAATTCCCTTGCGTAGCCTAGGCTGGAATTCCCCTCAGGGTGCCTTTGCAATATATTCCCTTCATCCTCCACACCAAGAGCATCCAAACTGCATTAGTAATACACAAGCTATTCCAAAGTCCGAGGTGGACCTTCTCTGACCATGCATCAGTGGCTCAGGACAATGGCAGGAGCACATGCCACTGGATTCACCAGACATACTCAAAGCCTCATTTTCCAAACCAAAGTTTGGGAACACCTGTATCCTGCTTTCCGCCTGACAACAGCAGACAGTTCCAAAGTTCAGTCTCACCTTTGTGTGTTGTACCAGCTGAGGAGACACCGGGTAAAAGATGAAACACTCCACCTTTTACTTTCTGTTGTTTTGTGGGAACAACATTCAGTGAAAAATCTTGTCACAGATGGAAGGCCCGTGCCTACTTTGCAGCCTCTGGCATTTCCAAGGGACCAGAGCAAATAAAGAGCAGTTTTTCACTGGGATTTGCCATGCGGCAGTCAGAAAAGACAATCTGAACTCATGAATTCATGTTTGACCCTTTGGAAAAGACTGTAGGAGGAGATGGTCAGAGGACTCGCAGGAGCCCTGATGAGATTAAGTCCTGGTGCACAAAATGCTCCCACCCAGGCCTACATGCAATGCTTTCAGAGCTGAACTCCTCTGCCATCACTGATTCATACTTGCTCATGATTTTGGGGGAGCAGGGATGATCTTTTCCATCTGAGATGGGGTTTCTCAGCATTCTTCACGTAACCAGAGCCATTCCTACTCTGACACTCAGCCATCTGGTGAGGGAAGAGAAGGGCTTTCAACCTCTTCATCCATCATCTCTCCCACAGTGAACATCATATTTCAAACGTTCCAGCAGAGCTTGCCCTAAATCCCCACGCACTGCCAGTCAAGAGCCTCCCTCCCTATCAGCCTTTATTCAAGTGCCCTTTTCTCTCCCAGATGATTCCAAAACGTCATATTTGTTCTCTCTCTTCCTAGTATCCCTTAAGTTATACTGCTGAACTGACCTCAAGACACAGAGAGGCAAAGCTTGATCCACTGGGCTACTTCTGACTGTCCAGTACTAATCAGGGTCAGGGTCGTGGTGGAGCAGAGCTGGGCAGCAAATTTCTTAGACACTTTTTGCAGCACAGGTATGGAGTGGCCACATCTATCAGGTAGCCAGGTTGTTTTCTGATCTATTCCTCCAAGCTCACAAGTATTGACATGATCTTTGTTCTGCAGTTTCAGGCAAATGAACATTTGGGATTGTTTAACATTTTTGACAGAAAAGCTTTTAATATTTGGAGAATGTCTTCAGCACTGCCTTCTTCCCCTGATCTTCATGCATTTCCCAGCTGGTGTTGGGTTAGCCCTTTATGTTAGGAAAAACAAAAGGGGAGGTAAGACGAAAATGGTTGAATTCAAGAAATGACAAGTGTTGATCTGACTTTCAATCCATGGCAAATATAAAAGGGAAAAAACACTTCTCTCAGACTTTATTTTTCTTGGAGATGAGACCTTCTAATTCTGAATGTTTCATCCCCTCCTCTTCTAACTGACCCCTGTTATCACAATGAAATTAATTCTTCTCCATGCAGGAACAGAATAACCATGTGCCCTTTAGCTTGTCCTCTCACAGCTGGTTTCTATGGGAAGAGACCCAAATATGTGAGGTGGGAGAGAGTCCTAACCTGCTCCGCAGGCTGGGAGGCATGGGCAGATTTTCACTACCCTGCACTGCCTTGATGTGGCTGATATAAATGTACAGGTTTGGGTAAATTCCTCCATCTGCTCAGAACGGCACCCGGTCTGTAACTTAGTTCCCAATCCATCATCAGCTCATCTGATGCAGGACTTTGTGGAGATGGCTTCCAGAGAAATCTGACTTTTCTTGCAGGGAGGAAGCAGAGGTGTAAGGGGGAGAAACACGCTGTCTGCAATGGGAAAGATGAGGATTAGGGAGGATGCCAGCATGTGGTAGTTTGTTTCTCAGGCTTAAGAAAGTATCAGGTTCGTAGAAATACGCTCAGCAAGGAAGGGTTTGATTCTTTCCTGGGAACTGCAAGTATGAATTCAAAATTGCTCTACTAAAGTCCAGGAATGAAGGTCCGTGCTACTGAAGGAGGTACTGAAGGTTCCTACTGTCGTCAGCAGTGATGGACCATCAATGAGCGTGCTACACCACCCCAAAGCAACAGTGTGAAACCCCTGCTGAACAACCCCTCTTGACTGCCTCCCATCATCAACAGCCTCTCCTGCAGTTAAACTCTGTCCCATGCCTGTCCTTCCACTGCCCACTCCTTGTTTGATTTTTTGTCATTTCAGATCTTACCCTGGCCATAAAGTTTAACCACAAATAGGAAAGTTCCTCCTTCAGCTAGTGTCTGTCACAGTCTGTCACTATTTTTATTTCCATCTTCTTCCCCAGCCACCTGTGTCATGATCTAGACTATCCTCTCTTCCCTTCTGCCATTTTCCCCTGCCCCCAGCACTCACTGTCTCCTCTGCACAGGCTCAGCCTGAACAAACCTCTTTTGTCGGACCACCCCACACAATAAGAAAATTAGCATTATTCAGGCATGTTGAGGCCACCACAGCAGCTACAAGCCATGATTATGGTGCATGTGGTTAGCACAGCCTGCAACATCAAACAGCCTGTTTACAACAGATGTAATCCGTAATGATATAACAGGTGTATAACAGTCAATACCAGCATTGTAGTGATCAAATAACTTTGTGGCACGTTCGTATTGATCCGGTATTAATCCAGTCCCCTCAGGGTTTTGGTCTATGATTTATACGACTCACTGGGAGGTTTCGGCACCTATTTGGCACAGCACCAAACTCCAGGCAGGGATCAGTATATAATTCACATTTGCAGCAAGAGCTTTTTAAATCCATGCTATTAGCAAGCCAGGTTTGTCAATGGCACTTAGAAAGGAAGGGCCTGTTAGAGCATGCGGAGACACGTTGCGTTCAAAGGATGATTCACGCACTGCAGCTTCAGTGACTGTCCTGGTTTTACATGCTTGAATGCTGATGAATTAAAGAAGCAACAACACCATAGCCTTTGTCGGCTTTCGCAGGCTCTTGCCTTATGGATTTCCACCGCATCGCTTTATATGTTAGCCCAAACTGCTTACCTTAGAAAGAAGGCATGTAGGAGAGGATGGGATAAAAGCATACCGAGGGAAGGAGGTTCAGGAACTGCTGAATGGGAATCAAAGAGAAACGCCAAGATGGCAAATCCAAAGCTGACAGAGGGAAATGTTTTTCTGCCCAGGCCCTAATTAAAATGTAGAATTATTATCCACCTGTGAGGAGAGAAATTGGGTGAAATTTAAGAAGATGACGACCATTTAGAGGGAGAGGAAAACATTTGCAGCCATCTAAGACAAGGGTTGCTTGCCCAGAGCAAGCGTCAGAGGCTGCTTGTGGTTCTGATCCTGCATTATATGAGTTGGTCCAGTTGTGAATAGTCAAGGGTCCACATTCAGAAATTCATCACACACCTAATTTTAGCTAGCACCTCTACTGACGATTTATAGGCAAAACACCAGCAATCAAACATTTGCGGCAAATCAGAAGCTGTCTTTTAATAGCAAGAGTGAAATATGTTGCTGAAGGAGCACGGAGAGGAAGCTGGTATCGTGTGTGCTGTAATCCAAAAAACGAGTTTCGTTTTCAGCGGTGTCAAGCTGGTAACTTTCATGAGTATTAAATGCAATTAAAGAAACAAACACTTTCCATCATTCCCCAGAGTGAGAGATACTATCAGTTGTGGCTTTGCATTTTTACATAATCACAGTTTAAAGGAACATTTTTCCATATGTGGAAATTCCCTGTTTTCTCCTCCAAACGCTAACAAAATCCTTGCCGCTGGCTAGCTACACTCTCTTCATGGCTCTGTGTTATGGCACTCCTGCTTGCCCCAAGGCCCTTGGGAGAAGAGATGGGCCCAAAACAAGCACCAGAGGTGAACGTGCTTGAGATCCAGTCCTGCACCCAAACAGCATGCATTCCCTCAGCTTGGGGTGTTTTTCAAAAATTCCCCTCTCCAAAGGTTAAAAAGACTTTTGTGATCTCAGATCCCTCCTCTTTTGGGTTTCCCACCCTAGCGACGTGATCAAGAAGCACGATTCCCTCCCATCGCTGAGTGCCCCTCACCCCAAAACCAGGGCTCCTCCAGGGCTAAGTAGAGCTAAGGGCACAGCTTACTCAGGGAGCTGCACTAACATAACCTCAACGGAGTTCAACCTGACAGAGTTAAACCGGTCTGTAACACTGGGCGGACACCTTGGGGTTTGGTTGATGATAACAGCGTTCTTCTCTGATTCAACTCGAGTCCGCTGAGAACAGCCTTGCGCTGAGATGAAATCCGTCACACACACAGGGCTTTGACTGATGTGAATTATCAGACCCTGGCTGCTCTGCAGTAGCTGTTCATGCTCTTAACTCTTTAAAGAAGCAGCCTTGAAGTTCTTGCCCTTTGCCCAAGAGTGGGCCAGCTACAGCAGGCACAGAGGGAAACTAATGCCAAGGGCTCCCTGCTCAGGACTCCCCTAGCCTACACTAAAACATTTGCATGTCCCAGCTCTCCTACACTGACCTAGAAGTGTCCATAAATGGCTTTCCAGGCATCTATCTATGTCCCATTTCAATCCAGCTAGAATTGCTTTTCCCTGTAGACAAGACAGAGTTTAGATGCACTTCTTCCTCTTCTTCAAAACATTTACTGTCCTCAGCAGGGAGACCATGCACTGAAGGCCAGAAGAAAGAGCTCTCCTGAAGTTCCTCTAATAGGGCAGTGCTCAGGAGGGCTGAAGGACTCCTACACAGGCCCTAGCTGCACCAGCCCAGCTCAGAGGCTTGAATTAGTGCTGGCCATCAGGCTGTCTTGGAAAGACTTCCATAAAGGAGGCCACAACAGGGAGTAGAGAGGAGAAGCTGTTCCTGTAGCCTGCAGAGCTATGGCATGATAAATTGGCCAAAGTACCCTTTGCACTGAGCAGTGATTTCTAGTTTGTTTGTACGGCCTTTGCTTGGCTTGTTTGTTTGTTTGCCATGAGCATTGTTTGTGTATAGCTTGCCTGCTGAGCTTTTCTCTGAAGTATGTGGGCTGACCTGCTCCGCTCTTGGATACTGTCTCAGTTGGTTGTGAGCCTGCAGAAATTGCCTGGTTCTCCTGCCCTCCATCACTCAGCCCATGAGCAAGCCCCCAGCATGCACAGGACCATAGTGGAGGAGGTTCTCTCACCACCTCACTCCAGCTTCTAGAAAGCATCTTTACAAACTGTCCAAACCTTGAAACAATAAATATCTGTTTTTTCTGGTGGCAGCAGGAGAGGGTCTAATGGTATTGGCACACAGTGAGTGAGGGCATGTTGTAATGGCAACCCGGATGTGTACCTATGGACATTGCTTAAGAAGAGTTTAATTTGCATGGACATCCTCCAGGACAGTCTATTGATAATAAATCCATCTCAGGAGACACTTAACTCAAGACTGGACTCTGAATCCAATACCCCTTTCAGATAAACAGGAGAAAACAATCCTAACTCTATAAGCATTTTGGTGCTTGGGCCTGAGGGCTGCAATGCACAGACTGCTGCAGAAGTGACATTAACCCCAGTGTTTCAGAAGTCAGCACTATGAAGTGGGTAGGGCTCAGGATGCTTGGCTTCCTTCACAGATTCATGGAAACAACAGCATCTCTAACTGATCAGCTCAGAGGGCTTTCTACATGCAAGTTAGGTAGACTGATTCCCACCTTGTGAACAGATCATCTCAAGAAGTGGGGCACCAACCGTATGTCCAAAATCATTTAATAAAAAGGGGAGAGTGAGGAATAATTCTTACATCTTGCTTCCAAGCCAAGCCATGCTATACATGAGGTTTCCCAGGTGAGGACAAAGCTCCTTGGTATACTGATACATACTGTGATTTTACACCATCCTGCATATACATTCATAATTCAGCACAAAACAGACAAGTAAGACACTGAGGCTTTAAAGATTTTCACTGACCAACACAGTTACTGCTGTTATTTTCCATCTGGCAGGATTTTGAGGACTTCTAGAACATGCCAGATACATTTTCTGGGAATGTTATAATATTAGAAAACATTTAGATAAAAAGCATCATTGCTTATGGGAAAATCTTGTTAACATGGAACAACCATCGGGAGCTCTTGTTAAAAATTCCTTTCTCCTTGATAAGAATTTTCCTTATCTAAACAGTGGTTTGGATTCCTCCCTCCCCTAGGTTGGTGTCATGTCATGGAGTCCAGGAACGTTCTTCCTTTTATGCGTAAGAGAAAAGTCTAGGCAGCACACGTTCCAAACAGCCTGTTTGTGCTGTTGTTTTGGTGGAACCGCGGGAATGTCTCATACAAATCTGTGAGGCTTCGCGTTACGAGGAGTCAGAGCAGTAGCGTTTGGGGTCTTATCACTGCCCAGCACTGCCCAGAGGAATTGCTTAGACCTTGCTTGTAAATGGAGGGCTAAAGATGTTGAGAACCCACCATCTTGTGGGGGGGGGGGAGGGGGAATATACACCTTGCAGACGAATCACAGGTTTGATTTGCTCCCGTTAGGATATGTAGCTGTTGTTGGCTATCTCAAAGATCTATGGCAAAATCAAGGAAGGACAGGCCCACCAGGGAGACAGGCACTCAGTGTCTCCTGAATCCCTCTGGGGACAAAGGTAGACACTAGCTCCATCTAATCAAAGACTCTGTCTGGACTTGGACTGCGTTGCCCATGCACCTACCAATTTCATGGAAGCAAAATCAGCCCCTTTATGGGCAACCTGCTCTGGCTGATAACCAAGCTCAGGAATGCTTCTTTATTCTTTCTCCTTTTCATTTCTGTCCTCTTCTTCCCTCCAAAAGTAAACCATGCTGGATATTGATTATCTTTGATGCTCATGTGCATTCAGCCACACAGAACTACTTGTTGCACAGAGCTGTCTTTACTTGATTTTATTTCTAGTCTACTGTTATTTTTTTAACCAAATTCCTTTAAGCCCTCTTTAAATAGCTCAGAGACTATCAAGGGATATTTTGCAGTTCTGTTTCTCCATGTTCTCACTTTCTTTCATGTGTCTCTAAATCCTTGCCTGCATTTGCCCTTTCTGTTCCTGTGAAGTAACCAGTGTATTACCTACAGCGAAAATTCAGCTCCTCTCAATTTTGATGGGCACTTCTGAAAACCAAGGACTTTACTGAGCCAAACAGAATGGCAGTATTAAGATTTTGAAACGTTGCCTCGAGGGTATTATGAACAAGTGTCCTTTCTGCATCAGGAAATCATCCAGAAATCACCTCAGACTTCTGCATTTCTGAATCCAGAGAGAGACAACAAAAATGTTAGAGGAATGGAAGGGAAAAAGAGAGAGGTTTTGCATTAAGATATGGTCAGAAGGCAGATTTTCTAGTGCAGTAGGACTCTAATTTCTTTTTATGCTGAGTTTCTGTATGACTGCATGAAAACATTTTTGAACACTGCGGCAAACCAGAAAGACAAAGAAAAATAAAGCAGATTTGGGAAACAGCTACGCAAAGTTGATGTTCTGCTGCCTTTAGCCGCAGTAGCCCTCGCAAGGACGATCGTTTTCTTGAGTTGCTTCCTATGCACACCAGATTTCAGGGCCTGAAGGCTGAGAGATGAGCTGGTCCCCTCCTTGGTGCGCCTGAGAGGCAGCAAGCCCTGGGAGAGCTACAGGGTCACCCTAGCATGGACCTCTGGAAGTTGAGTCTCAAGCTCAACTTTTACAAACTATTGCTTTGGGGGAACCTTAATACACCAGCATGGCAGCTCCCACTAAATCCAGCTTGCCTGAGGCTTGGGATTATCTGAAATCCTCATCCCAGTCCTGAGTATTGCTGTATTTTTAAGGTTTACTTGCTCCTCCTCTTCCTTGGTTTCTCTGAGCAGCAAGATGAGTCCCCTGTTATAGCTGAAAGATTGACTGCTGAGCACTGCTCGCATTTTTTGATTATGTAGTTCAGAGCCCCTGAAAGAGCCCTGCAGCCACTTAGCTCGCGATGACGACTGATACGAAGCATCGTTTCCTCTTATTGCAAGCACATAAAAATAAACAACATCCTACTGTACGTGCCTCCATCCAGGAAAGCACGGGAACCAGTATTTATAGATAAACACAGATACATTGCCTGCTGGGGTCTGCTGCAGTGAATGTAGACCTGAAGATTGAAAATCCAATTGTGTTTATAAATCAGCTGTGACATGCCAGTGTCATGTCATCAGCAGAAGGCAAAGGGCATGTTTACTACAAGCAAAGGCACACGCTACAGTCATATGCATAAGCAAGTCTCTGTGCAGGCAGGTTATTTTTTGCATAGTGGTTTTCTGATTTTTACATGACTTAAGGATAATGCTCTAGGAGCCTTCCTTTTTCCTTTGTACACTTTTTTAAATAGTTAAGTTGTTTTTTCCCCTTTCATAATTGACTGGAGGTTTTGTTCAGTTTTGGTTTTTGTAATGTTCTAAAGAGAGTTTGTGCTTTTTTTGGCATCTTATTACATACCTCAGAAAATCTGACTGAAGCCCTGGCTGCTTGTACAGTTCCTGCCAAAAGGAATTCATGTTCTTCTCAATCTGCTGTTCACCTTTCTCCTTACAACTGGCATCTTAATAATAAATGTGGTTACTAAGAATAGTCGTTCACTACCACTGCCATGTCCAGTCTTTTATTTGGACTCAGAGCTTGTCCTTGGGTTGACCGTTCATCTCAAGCAAAAAATCAGTATCATATGAAGACTCTGAACTGACACTTCCAGGAAGCTGTCTGGGATCCTTGGGGACTGTCGTAAGGGGTAAGAGCCCTGCCGTGGCTGCCTGTTTGCATGCTCCACGAGAAGCTTTTTCACTCCTGCCCACTTGGGCCGTTCGGGCTTGTAGGGGGCCGTCGTTTACAGGGCGAATTCTAGGCTTTGCTGGAGACCCCAGATCCTCTGCATGAATCACTCGTTTTTTCCGCACTGATCTGCTCCTGCCCCACCTCTTGCCCGGTGCCGACTCCCCAGCCAGGTTTCCCCAGCCATCTCCTACCATTATGCTAGTCAGGTTTTTTCAGCTGCTTTTCTGTTTTTTTTTTTTATCCTCTAGATCAGGCCCTCTTATTAGATATGCCCTTTTCACTGACCCTGAATTATTGCTACCCATGGTCTTAAAAGAACAGTGTTGTTTGTTAGTCTAAGAGTACATGTGACAACTCTCTTCCTGGCCAACGCCGAAGATTTCTAGGCCAAAACCCGTGCATTTCAGCAAAAGCTATGGGCTCCAAACGCAAACCATGGGGTTAGAGGAGGACAAGGGAATCATCTTCTATTTGGGGGCCTGCCGGAAGACACTAATCAGAAAGACATGCCCAAATTTAGTTCAGAGCACGCAGAGTTTTCCCCAGGCTGATGCTAACCTCCATGAGTGGCAAACATCCCATTCCCACCGTAATGGGGCTGCCTGCAGGAGCCAGGACTTTAGTGCCCGGGAATTTCACCGTGGCCCAGCTTAAGCGAGCTGCCAGGCGGCTCAGGAAAGCAGGACGTTAATGGGGTAGGGCATCCCAGTCCATAGGGGTCTGGTCTTTAAAAAGGTTCCCAGCTCCGCAGCTCTCTAGGGTTCGCGACAATTCGCAGATTAGTGTTGGCACTTCTAAGGCCGGGCTGGCAGAGAGACCTTTAACCAAGACAGACAGATCTCCTGCTGCGGCACTGTTCAGCGGGTTTAAATGGACTAACGAAGCCCCTCCAGCTTGGGTGATATTGGGTCAATCTTTTCTCTTTCGTTGTGTTTTCCCCCTTCCTCCCCCCCACCCCCGCCTCCGTTTTCCCCAGGTCACTGCTGTGGCCGGGACTCGGGGACGGCTACACACTGCCGCTCTTGTGCCTTTGTGTTTGGGAGGGCAGGGATCATTTTTATAACTCTTTGTACCAACGCAAGCAGAGCTAATGATGATAAAAGGCAATCACCTCTTCTGCTCCAAGGCATACGCTGGTTGCCTGCAGGGTCGGGAAGGAATTTCTCCCTCCCTCCCTTCCTGTGCCAAGAGGCCCATCAGCATCAGCACAGCTTGAACCGTCCTGTCTTCACCTCAAGCAACCCTCTGCTCCCTGCCCCTCCTGGATTTTTTTTTTTTTTTTTTTTTGGCCATGTTTTATAGCCATGAAAAATTACAGAAGGAAGAACAGGTATTTCTGATGAATGTCCCCATTGGCAGCGGGGCTCCAATGTGGACACAGGGAGCTGCAGCCGCTTCTGGGCATCAGGGCAAGGCCCAGCATCCGCCTCGGATGGGCTTTTCTCTTGGGGTGTTGGATTTTATTGTTCCTTTATTGCCTCCCTCCATGGTGTTTTTCCTGCCTTTAGTTCTTTCTTTAATTCCCAGTTGCTTCGATTTGCTGCTGGCTTCCCTGGAAGCCTCCAGATGCTCCTTCTCATTCACATTAGCTTGGTCAAGGCGTAGAGGTAAGCTGCATGGAAAAGAAAAAAAAGAATTTAAAAAAAAAAGAAAGAAGAAAAAGGAAATGCAAGCAGGCACAAGCAGCAAAGCAACCGTTGGGAAGCCGGGGAGTTCAGAGGTAAGCCGGCTATCCTCAGGTAACAAACTCCGGGCCACCCACATCAGAGCAGCAGCCTCAGCTCCCTCCCAGCAGAAATGACCAGGGGCAAATCTCAAAGGCAGAGCCAAGGCGGGAGGCCAGAGGCATCGCGGCCGCTTTCCCCCAGCCCCGGCAGCTGCCTCCTGCCAGAGAGAGAAAAACAGGCCGTTTCCACCCCGGCACCACTCACCAAAAAAAAAAAAGAAAAGAAGAGAAAAAAGAAAAGGCTGGGGGAAAAAAAAAGAAAAAAAAAAGATCTTTTTTTTTCTGTTGTTGCGTTCCAAAGCTGTATATAAAAAGAAAGCGATAATTTAAAAATAATAATAATAATAATTAAAGTAAATTAAGTTTGAGCTGGAGATAACTCCAGATGGGAGGAAAAAATGGGGTACTGACCCCCCCCCCACCGCACAGGACCAGGGGAGTTAGGGCAGCGCGTGCCACCCAGCGCAGCCTCAGCTCGCTCCCGGTCCCCCGAGAGGACGGGAAGGGGCCTCGGTTTCCCCGCGAAAGCAAAGGGAGAGCGGCGGGGTGCCAACCTTTGCACCTTCCCTGCCTTCCCCGGGCGCTCGCGTCCCCTTCCTCGCGGGAAGCCGGGAGCCCTGGGCAAACTCGGGCGTAGGGAGGAGGGAGAAGGGGCGCCGAGTTCGAAGCTCTCCTGCTAACTTTGTGCCCCGCTGCAATCGGCTTCCCTTCATCCAGCGAGATTTCCTAGCTGCGGGAGAGAGGCTTTTCCATCCTTTGGCCTCAGCACCTTTACTTTTTTTTTTCTTATTGCAGCCGGCGCACTGCTGGCGGAGCCGCCCCGCCGGTGGGAGGCGGTGGGGAAAGCAGGGGATTTCACAGCTCCCCAAGGCCTCCTGCCTCCTGCGGGAGAGACTGCAGGCTGCACAGAAGAGCTCCTTTGCCGGGGAAGCTGGGATTAAACCCCAAGCCCTTCTGGCACAGCATCGTGCACACATTGAAAAATAAATCGTGCAAGATGCGCAAGGCCGGCGTGCAAAGCCAGCGCTATTTCAGCTTCCCGCATGAAGGTTTCTGCATAATTTCTGCACAGTAAAAACTGTATCAGGTCTCTCTGCTGCAGAAAGAGAATAAGTGAAGCTGGGGTACATCAGCTTGGCATCCTGCTGTAATGCTCCCACCTTAAATCTGGTTGCAAAGCAGCCCAAAGCCTAACGGCAGAGCAACAGGTCTCCCACCATCCCATGCTGTCCATCAGCTTAACGGCAGCTTGTGTCCCAAGCTCTCTGCCAGAGCTGCATGCAGCAACCGTGTCACCCCCTGAAGATCACCTGCTGTGGTCACTAAATCCTGGTATCGCCTCCAGGAAGAAGACAGCAACCCTGGGAGCTCCCAGCTGCTGTGCAGGAGTTGCACCGGGGTCTGCAGGAGAAGTCCTTGGAGATCCTGGGAGCAGGGATGTTTCTAAAGGGCTTAAGCCAGCATGTAACCAGGACTTTGACAGGCAAAGACCAGGCCTGCCAAAGGCAAGGCAGCAGGAGAAGGACAGTCTGCCCCAGACTACGCACAAATGGACCTGAGGTTTGGGAGGGTAGCTGCTGTTCTTCTTCACGAGCTGGGAAACAGCCACTGTGTACCTTCAAAGCTTTTAACGTGGCAGAAAAAGCATTCAACCCTTGCAATGCCCAAGCAGAGGAGTTATTTTAGTTTTTATGAACAAAACAGTGCAGGACTTGGGACACCGAAGTGGGTGCGAGGCTTTTTAAGGGAAAAATGAGTTAGTGCCACTGGCACGTGTTAACACATTAAGCATATAGCAAGGTAATGGCACAGTAAAAACCATTTGTGCAAGCTCTGCACTGGATGACCAGAATCACATTCACAATTTTGAAGCAATATAAATCTAATATTCAATCAGCAGGGTAAAGCAACCCAGGTTTATTACGGAGTGCACAGTCATACTCAGAGCTTACGGTAAATACATAAGTCAGACAGCTTAGCGGATAACCATCACGTTCAGGGTTTAGGGTATTGTTCAGAGCTGTTTTGCTAAGATAAGATTTCTGACATCCATCATTGCTTCTGTCAAACCAAAGAGGTTGTGAGGGTGATAAGAAGTTGTCGTGGTTTCGCTTGGTTAAAGGGCTTTCTTGATTTTAGCAAAGAGATTTTAGCCAAGGTTAATTTTGCAGTAACGATAATTCTCTGCAAGCAGCCTATTTCTTTTTTTCTTTTTGGTGGAATGGGACCTCTGAAATGAGCTGAGCTAAGCAAGACCTGGCAGCCGGAAATAGTGAAATAGCAGGAGCCTTTTTATGAATAGCAGGTTTTCAGAGGAGCTGGGCTGTGATGATCATGGATGCGTACTCACACCCCAGTGCTGGCTCACCGGGACATAGAGGCCATCCTGCAAGTATCACCTGCTGGCACATTCAGCTCCTCTGACCAAAGTTTGCTCCCCATCGGCTGTGGAGCACTGCGAGCTGATGGGAAAGAGGAGCTGGCTGACAACAGGCGTCCCTCTGCAAGTGCAGGGCCAGTGCTGGTTTCCAGGAGGGTAAAACAAACTCCCAATGAGCAAGTGAATCATTTTTTCATGTCTGACTATTAAAAGAAAATTGGGGCCAGGATGGCAGGTTTAGTGAGTACAAGCCTTGCTGCTGGAAGTAGTGCACCAGAGCCCTCGCGCATGGGCAGGGTTATGCCCTCCCTGTAGCAATGCAGGGTGCAGGGTCCTGTGTGCAGGAGTTGTGGAAAAGCCCATGAGAAGATGAGCCACGCAGCACACTGACAACCAGGTGAAAGCCAAGTGGGGATGCTGTGTGTCCAACTGTAATCACAGCTTGAGGTCCTGAATGAGCTCCCGGGGTCAGCCTTGCCCCTGTAGGCAGGGCCACGCAGAGTCTCACAGTGCCCGATGGGTTGGGTGGCACTGGTTAGACCAGCTGCTTTGCAGCACGGCTTGGCTTTCATCTACCAAATCCACTTTTCCTCCTGTCCAGCCATGTGGGATTCAACTTTCCTCCACCAGGTGCTCTGTGGTTGGGGTAGGGCTTTGTGAGGCCGGCTAGTGGTGGGCAAGCAAGCTTTAAAATAACCCTGGGTGTGGACACCTCTCTGGCAGTCATGCTGCTCAAAGAGCCTTGTCCAAACAGGTACATACAATGTGTCCTCAGCCCTTGGCAGGGTTACCAAGCAGCTATATCTCTGCCACGGTGCAGCATAGCCTCAAGGAATCAGTGAGCAATACCCTCCACAGCAGCTTGAAGACCAACACAGCAAAACAATCCTTAGCACGTCTCCAAATAGCGAAGCTTTGTGTCAGGCATCCCCAAACCTTGCCGCCAAGCTGTGGAGACTTTTGGTTGGTCTAGATGATCTCCAGAGGTCCTTTCCCATCTGAATTATCCTATGAATTATCTTATGACTGCAGGACCAGATAAATGCATATCATGTGTAGCTCTGCAATGAAGCCATACCCAGAACTCCTCAGGAGAGGGTTTGGGTTGTATTCTCTCGATATAGTGGCACTACAATCCTAACCAGAGCAACAGGACCCTGTCATAATATAAATGTTACGTTATGGAGATGTCCAGATCCATGCATGATATTCCCATGGCAGTCAGAAACCAAAATACCTTTCTCTCTCTTTGGGCATAAGATCCTGGAGCACTACTAGCTGAGCCAGGAGGACACGAGTCCACAGTAGCCTGCGGGCACTGAGCCTAGCCTCCTCACTACGCTCCCCAGCAGGTGGGAGCTATGCTACCTCTGACATCTTGGCCTGCAGCAGGGCCAGTACCCCTTCATCTCCACTCACACCTACCCCCATGTATTGCCAGTTCCAGGAGCCAAGCATGGTCAGACATAACAGCTAAGAGAGGGCAAGAAATAACGCCATACCCTCACTTGACAGCCTCCACCGTTGGGTATTCATCTTGCTCTCACCTTGTCCATTATCACCTGATTACCTGGCTCTTGTCCCAAATCATTTCCATCTATGGCCCAAGGCATCTCAGCTGTGCAGGCAAAACTGGCCAAAGGGTGAGCCAAACTGAGACAGGGCAGGAGGATGGAGGGAAAGCCCAGGAAAGCGCAACTGGCTACTCTTGCTGCTTCTGGATGGGCGAGAGCAGTAGGGATGGACAGAGAGAGCTGCCAATGGAAAGGGGCTCCACGGCCTCACTAGCCCCCTCTTCCTGCTCCGCCAGAGGCACCAGCCAGCCTAGGGGTAGGGATAGACCATGCCGGCAGCAGGGCTGGGGCTTTGTGCTGTCCTACCTTGGCTGCTTGGTGCGGGCCCCTGCTTCTCCCAACACCATCCTCCGTGGAGCTTTCCACGCTGACACTGGTGATTAGTTCTGCTATGTTGTTATTTGTGCTAGCTTTGCTAAGATAATTGACAGCAAACACTGCAGCTTGATAAGCAAAACATTGGCAAGCTGCAATTTCTAAAGCATCGTTAGCTAAATTTGTAGCGGTTGTCTCCAATTTGCAGTCCTGTTTTTCTCTGTGAAGAAGACACACGCTTTCTCAGCTCCTTTCTCATGTTCCCACTTGCCTCTCACAGCCATGGAGGTAGCAGGAGGATTCCCTTTGCTTTATGCAGCTTGGCTTTGACTGAATAGCTTCCAGTTACCTTGAAATCTAATCTTCTTTTGAACTCCTTTTAAGTCAGTTGCATTCTTGGAAGGAGATGAGCCTGCGAACTTGTATCATCTGATGCAAGAGATAACAGCTCTGCAGAACCTACGCTCAGTGGCAGGCACAAGCCAGAAAACATCTGCACCTGCTCACATGGAAAAAGCACCAGGGTATTAGAGGAGGTGATTTGCCTTTCATGAGCTATGGGGTGTTAATTCTAGCAGGGAGCTTCTCAAAGGCATCCTCGCTGCCTGCTTTGGACAAACAACTGTTGGTCCTGTGTGAGTTGTGGCATGTGGTACCAGACAAGCCAATACCTGAACTTCTCCAGGTGAAGATGAATTTCACAGGTTGTTCAGGGGGTGGTTTGGTGCTGTTTCTCAGCTGGTAAAATGGGCTCAATGTAAGAAGCTGAACGCTCTGCCCCTTCTTAGAATGAGAATCACCAGCCTTTGCAGGTCCTCTTGCACTGAAGAAAGAACAGAGTAAAAAGCTATACACAGAACTAGTCTTTATTTTTCTTGCTTGTCTAGTTCCCAACAACAGCAGCTGCCTATGCCTACCAGTGAGTGACACATGGATAAAGCCCAAGGATCTCATGATTTGTGAAGTTTACAGGTTGGGGACCTCTCTTCTAGGGGGTCTGTAGTGCAGTTCACAGTTTTCGCTCATACACTAGTCATTGGGTTAAGACTATAACTTTTAGGTAATCTACTTGATTTCCTGTACCAATGTACATTTCTATGACATCTAAGAATTTCTCTTGAATAGCTGAACTTCTACCTGCTTGGGCTGCGAGTTCAGTGCTCAGCTCTTCTCCTTCTCACAAAACAAGACTGGGGCTTCGCTCTGCCATTAGACTCTGCATGAATAAAGTTCTTGCTGCTAAAGGTACAAACCTGAGAAAGGAATCAAACAGGTACAGAGACTATGTAAGGGAAGGAACCAGATCCCACTGATTCCTCCACCCAAACTGAGTGTGAGGAAAAATGGTGGCCACAGCCTTTGGTCTCCACCACAGAGCAGAGGAGCAATAGAAGAGAAGAGAGCTAGAGAAAGGGATGAAAGCCACTGCATTTGACATCAGGACGCAAGGCCAGACGTCGAATGTGAAGCAGCTGACATACCAGAGGGTTAAGAGCAGGGCCTTTGCACCAAGTAGGACCTCAGGAAGTCTTTAGGGAGTGGGGACGTCATTTTTTCCTGTGCCTTTTGCATTCCTCCATGGTTCCTTGGATCCTCAACTTCAAACACAGCTCCTTATCTTCTTATATTACTCAGTGTTTCCCCATGTGCACTCTAATGCAGCTTCAAACCCCAGCGCTCACCACAGTGAACAGACTGGTTGATTAAATTAGAACGACTTGTTCTAATAATCATTTGTGGTGACTATGTGAAGCTGGTGAGATGTTTGGGGATAGCTGTGTATAAAATTGCTCTAAAAGCATTGATTTCATTGTCAGAACCATCTGAGACAAGACCCATAACAACGGAGGAACCATACTCAAGGTTTTGTCCTCCCAGGAACAAAGGAACCATTACAAGAGAAAACGTGTACAAATGAAATTTCCTTTTGTGGCAGTGTTATCCCTACTGGGATATTAAATGAGCTATCCCATAGCATTTGGGCAAGCAATGTATTCCCCCAAACCTCAAGTAGTTTGTTAGCTCCATCCATTCGCTCTCAATTATTCTCAGCACTTTGAATTCCTTACATAGATTCCAAATTTTAACAGTGAGAGTGAGCAAGAGGAGATAACCAGCCCTTTTCATCCTTGAAATTCCTTTGTTCATTATAAAAATGGCAGAAGAGGCAAAAGACTAAATTCTGGTTCTGGAGGGCAAGTATGACTTCTGAGTGGGGGCAAAATTTGGGCCATGGACAAAAGCTGCAGGGCACCTCCTGGCCATTTGCAGTGGTTGGGCAGGATGACTTTGTTTCACCATACACATTTTTTGAGCCACATAATTGCTGTTCACCTTCCTCCTTGCCTGTCCTCTTGGATGTAGTGAGACAAGGACAGTGCCCCCCCACACCCCTCACTGACTGGAAAGGAGCCTCTGTGTTGGGTAATCAAACTGGAGTCCTCCCAGTATCTGATGGTCACATGGTGTTTGTGGAGCTATGCGAAAGAAGACAAGTAGGAGTGGGACTGCCAGCTGCCAGAGCAGTTCATGCAGCCCACAGCGTGCTTCTGCCCACATCTGAGGAGCTGTCGGGAAGGCGAGCGCGAAGGAGTGAACTGTGGACCAGATGAATTGCTCTGGTGGGCTGTATCCAGCCTGCAGGCCATCGGCAAGGCACGCCTGCGCCAACGCTCCCAGCGGCTGTTCTTTGATAGGTGCTATGGAGCGAGATCATGAATCGGAGAGAGCGGTGGGACGATCCAGTCCGGGAAGTCGTGTCTATCTTTGTTCTACTCCTACCTGATTGCGAGATGAGTCATCCCCTTCAAACCAGCGAGGCTATTTCTGACATGAGGTGCTACTTGGCGTGAGTAAAGATGGAAAAGCCTGCCCCATAACTTGGATGATAAAAAGGATAATAATTATGCTTTATATAGCAGACTTACAAATAATGGCTTGCTTCTTCGACTGTTCAAGACCACACACGCTTTTTTCTTTTTTTTTTTTTTTCAGGGGGAGAGGTGTGGGGAGTGTGGGGGGTTAATTTGGGACTTTTTTAGCTGGAACAGGAGATCTGTGTGGTCTCGTAGGCTCCTGTATAATAATTCTTTTAGCTTAATATCTTTTGATCTCCTTTAAGTTATTCATCAGCCCTGAATAACACACTGCTTGACAGTCAGAACTTTTTATTGGTGAAATGGTGCTTCGTTTCACCTTCAAACAAAAGCAGGCTAGATGATACTGTACTTAACTGATTACTGTATAAAGCCATGGGCAGGTGTCAGCTATGTTAGGAGTAAAGGGATATTAAGTGGAGAGAGGAAGGAAGGGAAGGAAGAGACAGAAGAGTGGTCAGCAAGGAAAGGAGCAACTCAGAGAACAGGGAACAAAGTGAAAAGAACAGCCAAAAATTTAGAGATGCTACAAAGGCAACAATCAGTAACAGACTTTTTTACACATCTAAATAAAAAGAGAAGGGAAAAGAAGGGATGAAGTGAGACGCAGGTAAAGGTGGAGGCTAGTTCAAGCCCTCCACAAACATGCAGTGACTCTTTGCTTCAGCTCCTGGTAGGGAACAGATTGAGCATTCCAGAAAAGGGAATATGGAGGAAAAAGTGGCCTTTTCCTCCATATTCCCTTGTGTGAAGAAGTGTGAAGAGCTGCCCAGGTCTGAGGAAGCAGACTGTCTCATCCCTCTGCTTTTATTAGCTGGCAAGGTGGGGAAGGTGCAAGTGAAGCTTACCTACAAGTGAGGAGAAGCCAGGAGTCCCTACTTTAAGAAGGGAGGAACAGTGATGCAGCAAGCTGAGCCCCCTGTTCTGTGGTCAGCAGCATGGCAAACATCAGGACATCCCCCAGACAGCTGCAGAGATGGAGGGGCCTCAGAAACAAGAACAAAGAAATGTGGGTTTGCTAATGGTCTGCCTGATCTTTAACACACTATTTTTGAGGCTGGAGAAGACTTAAAGCGCTGGGGCAGGGTGCCACACAGGACATCACAGATTGGTGTTGAGGAGATGAGGGCTGCCATGAGGGAGCAAGGACCAGCTAAGGACAGGCAAGCAGTGACCTGTGTAGGGACAGATCAGCTGAAGGCAAAGGAGATCATTAATGGGCCTCCCTAAGGAACAGTGGTGGAAATTATCTTATCTCACATTCTCACTGACAGCTTCAGCAGAAAAAGAAGCAGCAGGTTAAAACCAGCTGATGTCAAAAACTGGGGGAGGGAAGAAAGATGTCATCAGCTTGGAAAAAGTTACAATATCAGTTCAGAAAAAGCATCTGACTCCAAGGATGGGGATACTGTAAGCGGGGTGATAATGAAGAGCACAGGAGGCAAAGTCACACATTTAGGTGAGTGAGAAGTCTAAACTCACTCCACAGCCTCCCAGAGCCAGAGGCAGGTCCAGAGGGAAGTTCACTCTGCCTAAGACTTGTGTCTGACTTTTCGATGGCTGAAATTAATGGCTGAAACGAAGTCCTCCTATAGGAAGCAGTGACAATAATTGTCTCTGTACACATACCATACACCATACACAAGGGCATCATGCAAGGCAGCGTAGAAGGAAATACCTGATGCTTGCTGTGATGTGTCGGTTTCCCTGCCTCTGGAGAGGCACATGCGGTGCAGGACGGGGAGCACGCAGAGGTGCAACCACAAAGACATAAAGCATCAGCATCTCTGTAACATCTGCTTTAGGAGGCGGCAGTCACACAGTAGTGCTCAGCAGTGCTGGGACATGCAGGTGGGGGAGAGCATAGCAGTGCAGCTCAGAGCTGGCTACCCCAAGCAGCTTCAGGAGATGGCTAACCAATTTGGTGCTGGCTGCTGGCACATCACCAGCTCACTGTAGTAGGGATTTTAAGTTTCATCATCAAGTCTAGCTGGGACAGAGCGGTGGCAATCCATCCATGCATCTGCGGCCAGTGCTGCTTTGATAGCTTGAGGGCCCTGAGGGGTATTTATTTCCTGACAAATCTAGAAGGGGGACTGACCCTTCCAAGGGCTCTGGAGTGAGATAGCTGTGCATAAGAGAGTTCCTCACCTGCTCATGAGTCAATACATCACTGGAGACGGCCAGCGAGTTACAACAGGAGTGGTATACCTTTGCCCTTCCCTGACACGCCACTGTTCATCCCAAATTCTTCTCCTGCAGAGCTGTGGCCGAGGCATGGGGATACTTTATCTAGACCTTGGAAGGCTCCTGAAGTAGGACACAGACGTTAGCCTCAGGCAGAACTGCCTTCCCTCCTTCCAGTCCCTTCAGGCACTGCTGTGCAGGGAGCCTCAGGAAACTTCCATACAACCTTCACTGCTCCTTCTGCTTAGACCGATCAGCCCAGGCACAGCTGTAGTTGCAGCCATGCAGAAGCAAATACTCACCCTCATGTAATACTGCAGTTGCCATTCTGTCCAAGGTGACACATCCATAGCAGTGTCACCTTGCTTCTCACCAGGAGTATCTCCGCTCCAGGCTGGAGCTGCCCTCCTCATATGAACAGGGGCAGGAACCTTCATAGTGTGAGTTCCACTGTATGTGTTTATCCATGTTGGGACCTGTCTCCAAAAAGAGCCATGGGCTAAAGCTTTGGAGTAGTCCCTGGATCACTCACTGCTGCATTAGTTCCCTTCTCCTTGGACCTCTCTGTTGAGGACTTTTCCTCTGATCTAAAGTGAGTCCATCTCTGCTCTGAGGTCTGTCACAGAGGATAACAGCAATGTCACCATCTCAAGATAATGGTGAGCATCCAGCCAGACTCTTCAAAAGTTAGGCAAGTAGGCAAGGGTCTGCCTTCAATATGCAGTGTGTCATTTGCTGGAGCTACCCTTGGGGTAGAGATCCCCTCTTCCACCAGCCTCCTAGAGATGCTGACTTTGGACACATCTCTGGAAATCTTGGTCCTTGTGCACCCACATCAAAGAATTAGGAAGTGGTGCAGCAGCAGAGCAGACAGGGTGTGGAGAGAGTTAAAAAGTGAGAAGGCAACAGGAAACAGCAAGCAATTTCTGCTGCTTGGGAAGCAAGGGAATAGGATTCAATGGTCAGAAACACAGTCCCAGGGAATAGCGACTGGCACTGGAGAGCTACCCAAATCAGAGTTTCTCTCCAGGTTTTAACTCCCTCCTTGCAGTGTAACAGACAGTTCAAAGCCTGCTTTAAAGTAAAACCCAGATTGTAACCTATATGCCCAGGCAGGCACAGGGTCAGGTTCACACCACGAACTAACCCAGGCTCATAGAGCTTGTGTGTGGACAGTCAGGGCTGAAAGTTTTGGTGAAGGAGTCAGCTGTGTGGGAAGCGCTATCCTCAGGAAAGGGGCCAGCAGGGAAAGGCTGTGGTGCAAGACAGACACGGGCACAGGGGAAAAAAGATCGCAAAACAGGAGGCGAGAGGAGCAGGAGCCACAGGAAACATGGGATGGGGGAAAAGCAGGAGAGCAGTGATGGGGACAGAGGCACAGTGGGAAAGTGCAGGGCAGGCAAAGCCATTACAGCTAAAATTTAGGCAAGCGAACTGATAAAAGCAAAAGCAGGCCAGCACCTAGGATGGGCTCTAGAGCTAGAAGAGGCATCTCTCGCCAAATCAGCGAACGGCAGAGCCAGTGTGGGAGTCTCACCTACCTTTGCAAGGGACACAACCACCCACTGCTTTCACCGCCTCCCAGCACATGCTGATAACATGGCCTGGACAGGACAGCGTGTCAATAGCTGTTTTCCTCCTTGCTGCTGAACGTGCACCAACCAGTCCAGGGAGCAGAGTGGCCGAGCGCAGGACTCGGCAGCAAGCCTGGGGTCCAAAACAGGGCAAGATGGCACGTACAGGTCCTTCATCTGTAGGAGGGCACTGAGATCAGAGCAGAAATCTCAAGTCAGTTTGATGGATGTTGAAACAGGCCTCTTGTTTTGGTTTAATCCTAGGTTAAGTGTAAATGGGTGCAGCCTGGTGGAGCAGATGGGGAACGAGTACTAAGTAAAGTCTTCGCAGAAAAGCTGGTGTAGGGATGGACACTAAAAGACCAAACTGCTTATGTACATTTTGGATCTCAGATACCCACAGCATTACGGGTGCCATTACTATTTTGTTTGGGGCTGGAAAAGAGCCAAGCACGATATTTTGGCATAGATTAGAAAGAAACAGTAAATAATGGGCAAGAATATAGCCAGGAGCTGACAAATGACAAAAGCAGCTAAAGACAAGAGGAAGCTGCAGGTCCAGCTATGAGCAGCAGGAGGAGGAAAGCTAAGGAAAGCAGGGGCTGATCTGGGAAGCTGGCGAACATGTTCGTGCTGTTTGAATACAAGTCACAGCCCAGGATCCTGCCACTGGTTTGTTTGGGGAGCTGAGGGTGGTGTTTCTCCCTTGGGAGAAGGGACTGAGCTGGGGTTTTCTGCACCAATAAGAAAGATAAACTGAGTGATAAGCTCAGTGTAAGGGACAATCCTGACTCAGCATCCCCAAGACTGCTATGAATTGGATAGAAAAACGCTTAGGGAAAGTTGGATACATGGCTAAAATCTGCCCCTTCTGTCACTGTCAGGGGCTACAGTAAAGTCTGTTTAACTTCAGGTGAGAAGCAAGTAAAATTGGGTAAAATTCTGTCACCTTAACAGAGGTGTTGAGATGTCCTCAAACACCCTCAGCCTCCAGCTGCTGCTCCAGAGGAGCTCCAGACTTCTATGGGCAATGTCAAATAAGCTCATCCATAAGGCTCTATCCCTGCGCATCTCAAATGACCCCAGGTGCCTGCCTGTGGCTGGCCAAACTGGGCCCCCGGAGTCCAGAGGGATGCTAGAGAGAAAACCTGCTCATATGGTCCAGACAAATCTACCACAGAGACATCTCCAAAGTTGAGAGATTCACACTCCAGTTCTGAGTCCAAACCTATAGCAAATTAAGAACAACTGCGTAGTCCAAACAGGGAATCTGTTTCCTGCCTGTTCCTGAGCAGCAAGGTTGCTCCCATTCTCAGCTATAACAACAGTTATTTCCAACCAGCTCTCACACGGGCAAGACACAAAGCACTTAAGCAAAGCAAAAATTCATGCACACAATACTCGTAAATCCTCACAAGATTGCAGCTGAGTCCTTGGGTCGGGGGGATCACATTTCCATGCGACGTAAATCAGTATCACTACGTTCAAATGAACACAGTTACACTGATTTACGCCTGATGGAGAAATGGACCCAAGAAACTTGACAAGAAAGCTATTTCATCTGTCATGACTTCACTTTGCAAAACAGGTAGTAAGTTGGTCTATTGAGCAAAATGTGCAGATGCAATATGATAAGGTACTTTCATGCCTGGAAGAAACACCTGTCTAGAAAGATTTTAATAAAGACCGCATTGCAAAAGGGTCTTACTGTTGGGCAGCAAATGTTCCCATTGAGTCTGTGAAGAAAAGCTACATTTAATCCTGGTGCACCAGTTTTCCTGTTAAACCAGACTTCTAGAAAAGGTTAATGCGGAAGAAGATGCAATCAAGGCAAGCTAGTGGAAAGATAACCCATCAATTAACCAGTGGCTCAGGATATTCCTTCAAAGGCCCATTCAATTAGACATCTGATTTGCATGTCTTTCCCATTTGCTGTAGGTACTCATTAGAAGTATTTAAATACAACCCTGACTGCAGCCCCACAAAGCCTTGGGTGGATGCTTTCAAGAACCTCATTTTCATTTATCAGAATTGTCAGAAGTTGCAATTACTGTAGAGCATGAAACAAAGTACTTTATCACCCCTTTGAATCTACTGGGATTAACATCTCGCCCTTCCAAAAATAAGCGTCTTAGCAGTCATCACAGATCCTAAAGATCAGGATCTCTTCTTTCAAGTCCCATCAGAAAGACAAACATGATGACCCCCAAAAGCTGGCCCAATGTGCAGCTCAGCTCAACAGCACCATCTTTTCCCCATCTTTTTAATAGGCTTGCAACCAAGTAACTGCTTCCCATTCTGGCCCATGTCTAGTCATACCCTGATGAAGACAAAGCCAGGGACAGATGATTTTCTTTCACTGAGAGAGTGGGGCTGGTTCCTACCTCTCTTGAGCTTCAGTATCTTGGTTTTTTGGCAATGGGGAGGGGATCGCACCACAATCCTTGTGCAACAGGTCCAGCCTGTTCTCCCTCCCTGCCCTTTGCTGCCCTGTCCAAGTTCCCACCTCGTGCTCTCCCTCCGAGCTTTTATATCTGAGCTGCTATTTCAACATCCTCTGAGTTGAATTTGGATAGGAGTCGAATTCAGGCCCCCGGTCCGCAGAAGCCAGGCTCTCAGCAGATGCCAGGACATGACTCCGCAGCAGGCATGGGGTGAGATTACGCAGTTTCCCCGGTGTGGTGGGCCAGCACATGTGAAGTGTGATGGTGGGTTTCCCAGAGAAGCGTAGCCCCGTGGTTGAATTCTCAGGTGTCTAATAAGAAGCATGCACTCATTGAGCTCTCCCCATTTTCATGCTGTCTCTCCCACATGTGGGTGCTGATCTCCTCTGGGCTCAAATTCACCTGGAAACTGCCCAGGAGTCTATTTTCATGAAAGACACAGGAATCAAATGTCCTGAAGACTGCTTTCCCTCTGCCAGATTTGGCTGAATTTGGTTTAAAGCTTCCAAGGTTACTGTGGAATGAGAGGATTGAGAACTGATAGAGCCTTAGGAAAACAGTTAAAAAATCACCCCTCCCTTTCTCTTTCCCCCCCTTGGCATAGCAATACAAGCAAAAGCGGTGTAGGCACCGCTGTACCCACACACGAGGGCTTTGGTCAGCATGGCGTGTAGTATCGTGTTATCGTGGGAGGCAGCAGAGCGAAACACGCTCTGGCAGGAGAAATTCTTGCAGTATTGTCCCAGCTTTGGTCAGTACTTGTCCTGAGCTTGCACATAGCTTGGAGTCTCCTTCTCTGGAGACATTCAAAAACTGCCTGTCTAACATGCTCCAAGTGACCCTCCTTGAGCTGGGGCGGGGGGGGTAGATGATCTCCAGAGGTCCCTTCCAACTTCAGCTATTCTGTGATTCTGTAGCCAGCCTTGAGCTCTGCGAGGAGGACTTCACCTCCCCATGCAGGCCGGGCCAGCAGACCCCAGCAGCATGGGGCAAAGAGCTGTGCCCCCCCCCCCCTCAAAGCGCGGTGGCAGAGCCCATGCCCCTATACTGCCCTTCACTCTCCCCTTGTGCACCAGTACCCCAAACACAAGGCAGAAAGCAGACAGTGCTTTAAAAGACCTGTTGCCCCTATCCCATCCTTTGATTCTTGCTTGGATGTTCTTCTACAAGGCATAAAGGTAGCGCCTCTAATGAGATTACATATTATAGTCAGTCAGGAGCTGTTAAAGGGCTGTTTCTAATGGGATTAAAATGTATAGTACCCAGTTACGGCCGTAATTGCATTACACCCGTAAGCAGAGGCTGTAGTGTAAACTGCAGGCAGGTCGGGGATCCGGCGCACACAGCTTCGCTTCTGTATCTGCCTAGCTGCTTCCCTGTTTTTCCTTTTTCCTCTGTCTTGGATGGAGAACAAAGAGGGAGAAGATTTTGCAGAGTGTCAGGAAGTGACTGGAGGCTAATCCCTCCTCCGACACTCCCCAGCACCAGGGGGAAGTAACCGAGATCAGCCAAATTGGCATATCAAAAGCCTTCTAATTATGTCACTGGGGGCTTGAGCCAATTCCTAACATTCTTATTCATGGAGTTTCCAGCACAAGAAAACACTTCTTAATCCCAGCTGCTGTTTTTGCAGCAGGCAATGTCATGGATGGGTTTCTCTTTGTCCACACAGCCTTGCCCCTGCAGGGCTCTGGGCACGGTGGCCCTGGTCACTGGCTCCAGCTCAGCAGCCCCCACTGGCAGCACATCCTCCAGTCCCCAAAACCACAGGGTTTTGTCAGTCTAAATGGCCCATGCAAGCAAAAGCGCAAGCGATGTGCCCATGGCTGCCAAGCAGCGAGTGGCAGAGGTAGGAGCTAGGCCACGATGAGGCCCTCAGCCTCTGGGCAACTGAGGTGGGTCCTACCTGCTCGGCCACACGCCTCCCTTTAGACAGGGACAGGCCAGCCGGTTCGAAGGGTGCGAGCTTAAAGCAGTAATAACGCTCAGTCCGTAGGTAGCACTTTTTATCTACAGTCTCAAATCTCTCGACAGATATTGCTCATAGTGGCAAAGATCTGAGAAGAACAAAGGAATTGGGTCTGCGCCCATCTCGCTCCTTTGTAATATGCAAAGAAGGCCAGAAATCACCTTGTTCGTACTGGATTTTTTTTTTTTTCAAGATATTAAAAATGCAGATCTTTATTGCTCAAGAGAAAACAGCGCATTCGTGTCATGAAGCAGATACCGAACAGGTGACACAGGCAAACAGGGAAGTGGTTTGTACTCAAGCTGTTTCAGCTGCTGCCTTTTGTGCTTTTCTATTGTTGTTGCTGTTACAACTCAAGAGCCTGCAGAAAAAGGGAGAAAAGACACTTCCGTTAAAACAGCAGCATGTCACCGCTACGGGAGCTGAGATGCTACTGTCCCACCTGAGCCTTTCGAGCTCTTGTCTGCAGAAGCTCCGGGGATCAGATGCTCTCTGATGCCTGCGTGTGGTGCCTGCAGCCAGGGTAGACAGAGGTTCTTTCAAAAGCTCTAAGTGCCTTTTACCTTTGCCACCTCTGGGCAGCAAAACTCAGGTGCAGCAGGCTTATTTTGCTCTAAAGTATTTTCTTCTGGAGAACTCCTTTATCTTCTAAGCCTTTCTTGAAGGAAGAAGCAAACCCTGTTGCTGCTGCACAGGGCAGGCACTGAAGTACAGTGATTTCTTGCCGCGACAGCGCGGACCATTGACTCACGCGAGACCAGCGTCCAACCCTCCCAGCCCCCCGATGATTATCAAGCCCCACGACTACCCAAAGATGCTCCTGCCTCTGAAGCCAGGTTCCCTTAATCCTCCCCGGGACACTTCCCTGGGAAACAAATCTCCCAGGCTCCAGAGCTTCCCCTGCAGCCCATGCTCCCAGTGCAGTGAGCGACCGCAAGCCCATCAGGAGCAAAGTGATGACTCACGTGGCCTCTCCCTTCTCAGGGCTCCTGCTGCCCTTGCAAGGCCAGACAAAAATTTGGCACCTGCTTGCTGCGCTGCAGTGCTCAACCAAAGGCGCTCAGCTTGGGCAAACGTGCCGAGTGGGACATAGTCCTGAGACGGCTCTTTGGGGATGCACAGAGCGAAACAGGCACAACAGGGATGATAGAAAAAACACAAAGGTGTCCACGCACTGGGCGCCGCAGCACAGAGTTTTGCCATCTGTCCATCTGTCCTCCAGACAGTGGTCCCTGTCCTAGGACAAGGTGGTGGGGGGAACACACGTTTCCCAGTCTGCAGGCTCAGCAATACGACCGAGCGCAAACCGGAGACGCTAAGGACAAGAGGTGTTTCTGCCTCTCCGGTTGCCAGAGCTGGGTGATGCGGAGCAGAGCGAGGGGCAGCAGAGCCTGTTCCCTGCAGGATGCGAACGTGCAAAGCCCGGAGCAAGGCGGGGGGTGACACTACCCCCTCTCCTGCCCAGGGCTCGCCTCCCCCAGCTCCAGCATCACCTGCCTGTTTACATGGGAGTTTTGAAAGCTGTTACCTCCAACTCTTTTTATACCTTGGTCTAATCTAGATACTGTTAATGATATTTACTTTCAAGACACTCACCTTAGATTAGCTTTTCAACATCTAAATCAAGCGTTCCATCCCAAGCTTTGATATCATGATGGCACTTCAGCTACCTTTGATCATATCTACTAAGTATTCTCATTAGTAATCAACATTACTTACTTAAAATAAACACATGTTTTCTTGAAGCTTTGTGGTTACACTTAATCAGCCACAAAAATTCCCCTTAAGATGGTTTGTATCATTCAAGGGCATTTACGTCCATAACCCTGTAAACAGTTGTTTTCTGTGTGCTCTCCGAAAGGCCGTGGATTCAGCCGTCTGATGAGATCCGACTTTCCATTAAAGGATTTTTTATCCCTAACATCCCCACTGCCTAAACCACTGTTCAATATTGCAGTGTCAACTGGATCGCAGGGAGGATTAGGAGGTTACTGCTAGCCGGTTCTGCCATTCCTGCCCTGGTCCGTCCTCTTCTGCAGAGCGTAGGGAACGGCTTGCGCTGAACCTGAGCCCTGACTTCCCAGCAGTGCTAAATTGCCCCAATTTCACAGCACTCATCAGCGATAACTGGCATTGCTTTGAGTGGGAGGCAGGTGATGCCAGGGCTGTATGACATCTGGCACCTTCAGGTTTAGGCAAAACAGAAATTGCAGTAATAGGTCCCTCTGACAGGCAAAAAATTGGCCAAAATCTTTTGTATTTCAGGTAAGTTGTGAGTGACTTCACCATAAGGTGGTTCAGATGCACTGCAGAGAACTGGCTGATATTGCTACACCAGCAGCACTAGGGAGGTGAATAAGTCATTGCTCGGGCTCCCACACCTCTCCTCTCCACTTCACACTACTGATGGGGTGGATTGAGAACTGGCTGAATGGCAGAGCTCAGAGAGTTGTCATCAGCAGTGTGGAGTCTAGTTGGAGGCCTGTGGCTACTGGAGTTCCCCAGGGCTCAGGACTGTCTCCCATCCTGTTCAACTTCATCAATGACCTGGATGAGGGGACAGAGTGCCTCCTCAGCAGGTTTGCTGATGATCCCAAGCTGGGAGGAGTGGCTGATACCCCAGAGGGCTGTGCTGCCATTCAGAGAGACCTGGACAGGCTGGAGAGCTGGGCAGAGAGGAACCTCCTGAGGTTCAACAAGGGCAAGTGCAGAGTCCTGCACCTAGGGAGAAATAACCCTAGGCACCAGGACAAGCTGGGGGCTGACCTGCTGGAGAGCAGCTCTGCAGAGAAGGACCTGGGAGTGCTGGTGGATGACAAGTGACCATGAGCCAGCAATGTGCCCTTGTGGCCAAGAAGGCCAATGGCCTCCTGGAGTGCATTGGGAAGTGTTGCCAGCAGGTTGAGGGAGGTGATTCTGCCCCTCTCCTCAGCCCTGGGGAGGCCTCATCTCAAGTACTGTGTCCAGTTCTGGGCTTCCCAGTACAAGAGAGACCTGGAGCTCCTGGAGGGAGTCCAGCGTAGGGCTACGAAGATGATCAGGGGGCTGGAGCACCTGCCCTAGAAGGAACGGCTGCGAGAGCTGGGCCTCTTCAGCCTGGGGAAGAGAAGACTGAGGGGGGATCTGATCAATGTGTACAAGTACCTGAAGGGAGGGTGTCGAGGGGACGGTGACAAACTCTTTTCTGTTGTCCCATGTGACAGGACAAGAGGCAATGGGCAAAAAATGAACCACAGGAAGTTCCACCTGACCGTGAGGGGAAATTTCTTCCCTGTGAGAGTGATGGAGCACTGGACCAGGTTGCCCAGAGAGGTTGTGGAGTCTCCTTCTCTGGAGATGTTCAAGGCCTGCCTGGACGCAACCCTGTCTAACATGCTCTAGGTGACCCTGCTTGAGCAGGGAGGTTGGACTAGATGATCTCCAGAGGTCCCTTCCAACCTTACCCATTCTGTGTTTCTGTCATTCTGTGATGAGCAACTTTGTGCGTGAGCAGCCCAGACTCCCACCTGCCTCCATCTGAGAATGTCACCAGGAGAGGCAAATAACTGCACTTTTCCTTTCCCCACCATCAGTGTGCCCCCAAACCCCCTCCACTGCCCTTCTTCTGTTCCTGCTTTTGATTTTTCCCTCATCTTCACTCCCACCAGGGCTGCAGTCTGCACCCCCCGGGTGGTCAAGGCGGTCTCAGCAGTGTGGCACTAAGGAAGCACAAGAGTCAGCTTTGCAGTTTTTCCCCACAGCCAGTAGCAGCAGAGAGGCTGGTGCCATATTCATCAGTGCTGCCCAAGCTGCTTCCAAGGGTGGCAAAGGCTTCAGAGTTTCCCCAAGGAGGCCTCCCCATCTACATGGCCCCAGAGGCAGCACCCGTGGTGCCCCAGCACACCAGCCCGTGGGGGGTGACAGGTGGCAAAAGCTGCAGGAGACAGAGGTGGTGACGCTGGGCTCCTACTGAGACTTATCTGACCCATCTGTCTCCAGCGGGAGAGGACTACATCACCTACCAGCCTGGCGGGCCCAGGGGGATTAGGGATACAAAAACCCCTGCCAGGAAAGAATGGGAGGGATTTTGCAGTGTCTAAATCTTTCCTGCTGCTGATAACGCTTCCTCCCTTCCTCCGGCTTCGCTCGGCTTCGCTTGTCCCCTCCAGCCCCCCCCTCCGCCCTTTGATGTCAACTGGAGGCACCAGGTCTAAAACAGTCACTGCTGTTGATTAGACCTAATTAGTCCCTAATGCCCTCTTAAATCCCATTTAAAAAGGGAGCCATTCAGCACACCCAGTGACAACCATGGCTGAAGGCGACATTAAGAAGTCCACAATCAAAAGGAGAGAGTGCTCGCCAGGTAATTCAAGACAACCAGGATGCTTGTGGTGGGTACCAGTCCTCCTGGCTGGGAGCATACCCCCACAACTGCTGAGGGGGACCCAAAACTGTGGCTTTTCCTTCTCAAGCTGATGAGATCCTTCTCCATGACATAAGTACTGATCCTCGGCATGCACCCCATGGAGCTCCCCCTGTTTGTACCACCCAAAGGTGAAAAGTCTGGAATGCTGCCCAAGAAGGAGCAGGTCCAAGATAACCAATGCTGAGCACCCATTGGACTACTGATACCCTGGTAGAAGTGGTGTGAAATCAGTACAGATATTCCTCTCCCCACCTTTGCAGGCAGCTGATTTCAACCTCTCTGAGTGCCTTAAACATTTCCCAGCAATAGTCTCCCTTCGAGCAAATTTAAGGCTAGTGGCAATAGAATTGTTTTGCACAGAAACAATCTACTGACCCTGGGACCTCACTGGCTGTATATCCCCACCAGAGAGGTAATGATCACAGCACCAGCTAGCATGCCCCAATCCCTTTAGGGCTGGCTGCCCAGACTCATGGGCCCTAGATAAAGTTTTAGTGTTACCCACAGGGCAACCCATCATCTATGGAGGTGAGCAGACAAAGACTGTCACTCCTGCCTTTTCTTATGGGGAGCCAAGCCTCTGCCTGCGCAAGTCTTGACCACACTGTCTCCAGCAATACATGCCCAGGCCAGACTGCAGGTGAAGAGATCCAGGTCAGCCCCTGATCCTTTGGGGGCTGGAGCTACATCTGGTGAGTACCTCACACTGAAGGCTGTCCATTCCTCTTCCACAAAAAGATTGGGGCAGGAACGAGCAGAGGGCAAGGAGGAAAGGAGAGGAAGGCTTGGGCAGTCCAGGAGTCAGAGTAGGCTCTCAGTAGTAACATTTCTCTAACCTGGTGCCTTTTTAACAAGGAGTTATGCCAGTAGATTTGAGGTATTGATAACCTTTGGGGGTCAGGATGGGGAGAGGAGAGTGTCACCCCTTCATCCAACTCATGTCCCACCAGCACAAGATGTATGACCAAAGCCAAACCTGAGTGATTAGGACTTTGGTTTAGGAAGACACAACAGGAAGTCCCATTTATCACACACTTCAGTACTATTAACCTCAGTGGCACCTTGCCTCTCCTTCCTGTCCCACTCCATCCCTACTCTTTCTCATTTATGAGCTGGGAATGAGGTATGCCCAGCCTGTGCCTTTGCCTCAGCCACACGACCAACCTCCCGCCTTTAGGTCCAACTTTTTCTAGAAGTCAGGCCTGCATCCAAATTAATTTTCTGTATGTGTTGTTGGAGTGATTAGATCTGCAAATCAACATAGCCACAAACTGAATAATGCATCAGCGCCTAGTATTGTCGGGGCAAGGACCTAAGTTCCTCATCAAGTTCAGTCCTGCAGAGCCTGTAACTAATGATTTTTCTCACTTGGACAGGAGTCAGTGCTGTATCTCTCACATGCACACACAAACATTGTATGTGTGCCTCGTTAGCAGGAAGTGATCTGCAGATAAAGGGAAGGAGAGCAGAGCACAAGCACTGGGACATTCACTTGGCATCTCATACTCAGCCCACAGCAGGCAGAAGACACTGAGAACCAAGGTGACATCAGGAGAAATGTCCTATCACCTGAATCTATTAATGTTGGGCCAATTTCTCTCTTCCTGGGAAGTTCTGAAGATCTCTTTTTAGTCCTATTGTTAGGGGCTGGCCCAAAGCCTACTGATGTCAATGGAAAGCCAAGGGTGAACTCAGTGTTTCAGAGCAGAGCCTTTGTGAACACACAAGAGTTAGTATTTGTATGACAGGTCCTAGGTGTGGATATAGCTACCCTGGCCTTGGTGGTATGGCAGCTGAGGGTGATCAGCAGCTCCCAAAAACTCACCAAACTTCACCTGGCTGGATGCAGAGAGAAGAAACATGAGGGAGAACCCAATGAGAGATGTCATCTTCCACAAGCATATGTTGGTCCCCAGGGTTTCTTTGATGGAGATGCTGGGCCCAGATTTGGTTCTTCCTTCTGAATTAGGACTTTCACCTGTGTTCCACAGCCAGAGTTACACCCTGCTCTGAGCCATAGCATCGTCTCTGCAATTCAGCACTCCCATGGCCCACAACTTTTCAGGCCAAAGGTATAGCCCTATTTGGAAGCTCTTGGGAGTGATGGTGGGGCGCAGGGGACAGACAGGAATACTGTGCAGTGGGGCACAGAGAGAAAGCTGTCACACAGCCCTGGCCTGGTCTACCCTGGAGTTAGTACTCCTGCAGCTGCAGCAGTGGGCCCACACTCACAAACTCTCCTTGCAGACATGCCCCAGCCTAATGGGAGGCAGGGAAATTAGACTAAAAGAGAACTCCTAACTTACCTCCAGAAGCTATGAGTGGCACATTTATGTTCCATGGCAAGAGGCCCCAGAGGACATCCCCTTCCATCTTCAGATTTATGTCTAGTCAGGCTGACTGAACTGCCCTGTGGATGTGCATATTTTTCTCCACTTGCTACTGAAAGAGCCCAAGCAGCAAGGTGAGACCGAGGTGGCATTCACATTGCTCACCATTCACTCTCTGTTGACTTCTGGAGCTGAACAGGTACCTCCGCTCCCCTTTGTAGTCACCAAAGGCCCTCTGGAGGTGCAATTCATCCAGCCGACTTTCAACTGCTTTAAGACAAGATGAACTGCACCCTAATTTCCCCCGGCTATGCAGATTAGATCTCCATCAACTATAAAGGGAGCATAGAGAGACCTCTAGGCTTTTTACCTGTCTGCATTTAGTCATACAGTTCCCACCCTTGGTGACTGAAGCTGGGTCAGATAAGGATTTGCATTAATGAAGGAGAATCTAGGGTAGGTGAGGCCTCTATGGCTGGAATTAGGGGGAAAGATCAACAAAATAGATTGGGGGTGAATAATTTTATTTGCCACCCAGGGATGTCCCCATTTTAATTAGGTTTGTGACAGTGACGTTGCTCAGAGGTTCCCCAACAGTGGATGTCAGCTCCAGGGATGGAGTGGGCACTCAGCCCCAGCTCCACACTCCACCTCCAGACCACCATGATCTTGGGCCAGCCGGATAGGTGATGGCTCCTTCCTGGGCTCTCAGCACTGCTGCAAAGTGGCACAGTGAGCTGCATAGTGGCTCTAGCTGGAAACTGGCTCACCTACCACCACACCAGTGCAATCCACCATGCAACCTCGCAAGAGCTGGTGCCAGCCCAAGGGAGATGCTATTATTTATTATGACAATCATGACATTTGCTGGAGAAACACCTTCACAAGTGCCATGGTCTTCCAGCCTGATGTCTCTTTCTCGCTATCACAGGTATATGAGGATTAATGCAAAGCAGAACAGTAGATCTTCTGGTGCTGAACAGAATGCTCTTGTTCTAGCTATAGCCATGATCAGCAGTTAGATTACTCTCTCTGTTGTTCATTTTTTTCCATTTCCTGACAAAAATTTATGCTTGGTTATCAGTCAGCTGTGATAACTGTAGGGGAGGTCTGGGAGCAAATTTTTCTTTATATTATTCCTCATAAATATGATGGTGTTTCCTAACCTGACATCAGCAGGAGCAGTTCTTCCACCTCCATTAGTCCCTTTTCCCTGTCCCATGAGCAGGCAGCCCCTGAAAAAGAGGGGAGCACTCCTGAACTTATCATCTCTATTGCAGCACCACTAAACATCCTCTTTTAAGGTCCTTGCAAAAGATATTGCCTTCTCATGAAAAGCAAGAGCCTTGAGGAGGAGGTTGTGTGCTCAGTGCAAACCAGTTTATCTCCTGGCCTGACCAGCTATCTCTTGTCCCCTTCCTAGCGACCACGCAATGAGATGGCAAGTTGGATCAGCTCACCCATCCGGCTAACACCAGCCTGGCAGCACTTGTGCCCTGCTATACCACTGAGTGGAAAAGAAGTTCCTGCTACAGGGCTGGACTTCCTCTGGGACCTCAGGGGGCTACAGACTGGGCCCATCATGCCATATAACATGTTGTCTAGGCCAAATGATGAGACTGGAGTAGCACTGCTCCAGAGTCCCCTCCATCACTGATCTCCTAAGGTAAACACAGCTCAATTAGCAGGAAGATGTCCTGCAGGTGTAGCTTGTACCAGCTTGCCAAGCAAAATATCAGTGCAAAAGAATGTATCTACAGGTATAGCTTCATGTGTTTACCTTAGGCTTTGTCATTGCAGAAATCACCCCAGATCACACCTCTACCAGACGTTGCCACACAGCAAATGTTTCTGGTGAAGTCATCCTCAGGAGAGGAGAAGCTGAGAGGACTTCTGCTTTAACCCTGCACCATGTTAACAGCCACAGGAGGGACATCTGGGGTTACCCTAACTCAACAGCCCCAGAGAAATGCTTCCCCCATCACCAGTGCCTCTAAGGATGATGGGAACCAGCAGAGACTTTCTCCTCTCAGCGCAGTTTCTATAGGAAGCAAATGGGGGCGATGCATCTCCTGATGTGCTGCTGTAGGACTTCTCCTCGCAAAGACTCTGTTCCACAGTGAGATCAAAAGGCATCCAGCCCACTGATTGCTCAGCTCATGTCAAAAGGCCCCCCCCCCCCGATTACCTCACCACTAGCTGCACCCATGAAACAAAATCCTGAAGGTTTTAGACAAAGCTGAGGTTTCAGATGAGAGGGCGAAGGAATGACTCAGTGCCTTCAAACGCCAAAGTCTTCTCCTGCATCCTGTTTGTACAGCACCTAGCACAAGGGGTCCAGGTGCATGCCTAGGGCTCTGAAACACCGCCACAATTAAATAATAAGTGTAATAGCAGCTGTACTCCCACCAGCAGGGTTTCATTTCATTATTTAAATATTCAGTTGTGCTTGGTAGCACCTCTTGAAGATATATATTTTTTCAGCAGGGCAGGGGGTCACCAGGAGCCACCTGCTGCTGTACAGGTATGGCCAGGAGCCGGTCAGACACATGCCAGTGCCTCTAGGAGAAGATCTCAACAGCTGTGCCAACAAATCCTAGCATAGAGAAGGAGGCAGCAACCCTGGGGTCCTGTGGTACCTCAAGGGATGGGGCAGAGCTGAGCAGAGTTTGCAATGATTATCAGTAGCTCACATTTGGGTGTCAAACCCAAAGCCAAGACAGGAGCCAGTAGAACAGATGCCCACCGGAGCCCTTTTGCTGTCTCTGTGCATCAGCCACCCTTGGCTCCTAGTCTCTATCTCCAGCTTCTTGGGGATGGGGTAGCAGGTCCATGCTGACAGCGTGCACCTTGCCTGGGCAGCAGGTTGCCCTCAGCCAGGCACTTCCCCATCCCTGGTGCAGAACAGCGGTGGGAGCTACGTGTGTCTATCACAGAAGAAACAGTGCCACCTACTGACACGAATAACCCTATTCCTAGAAAGCGAAGGGCCGAACACTCATCTAGAAAAATAGAGCTTTTTCTGTGCGTATATATTGGACTAGATGGTTGCTCTTCTGCCAGGGTGGGCTCTGAAAAGGTTTTACTCTAACTTGGTCTTTAGCAACGATTTCCTTTCCCCATAAAGTTCATTAGTGAGAGCTCGCTAGGTTACCTAAGCGCACACTGGCTAAGGTGCCAGCCTTTCCCTGGGTGCTCAAGGAGGACAGCAGATCCAGGGCCTCCCACTGCCGAGGAGAAACAAAGCTCCTGATTTTCTGATTTTCTGAGCTGACCTACCAACAGCAAAACCATTAAAGTGGGAGGTGCATTGCCGAGGGATGACCCAGCGCCGCCAAGTCCAAGAAAGGTTCCTGACAAACTCCACGGACACTGGACTGAGGCCACAAAACATACCTAGAACCAAGATTTTGTTGCCCCCTATGATTTTAGCCAAGGCTTCATCCCACCAGGGCTTCAGTGTGCGTGTACATGTATATATGCGCGCACACACACACACACACACACACACATATACATACAAATGACTTCTTAAATGAGAGGTTAGCATAGAAGGCAATCCGAATAAGCACAGTAATAATTCTGATTATGCCACATATTCTGCCTAATATATTTATTTTTAATGGCAGTCGTTTTAATAGCTCTAAGGCCCTGAATTAGTCCAATATGTTGTTAACGATGTTCACTTTAAATACAAATGATAATGGCTTTTCCAGAGGGTCTGGTGCCCTGGGTGAGCTAGCTGCACACCAGCACCTTGTGTTTAACATGTTCCCTTTTAATAACAGGCTTAATGATGCACTCAGGGCCTAATAACTGCATTTAGTCACAGAGAAAAACCATCTACAAAAGGCTTTCTCTAAAAACGAGGCTACAGGGCCTCTGTTTCAAAGTCACTCTGGCCATCTTTTTATGCACTTGTTTTTTTTTATTGGAGGCTCGTGCAAATTGGAGGCAGTGCCGGAGGCTCAGGCAGATTTTGGGGAGAGATTTCGCGGCGATGGCCAGGCGAAGGACCCGGCCGCAATCTCAGCAGCCACATTCGGGGGCCGGCGGAGGGGCGAGAGCCGCGGGAGACGTCGTGCGCCCGCGTCCAAGCCCGGGTCCCTGGGGCCGGTGGTGTTTATTTGGGGTGGGTTGCAAAGGAAGACGCCTCTCGGCCCCGGCGGAGGTGACCGGGGGCTGTTGCTGGAGTGGGGAGCGTTCGAAAAAAATCACACCCATCATCCATCAAAAAATAAAATAAAATAAAAAAACACGTACACACACACACCAACAAAACCCCCAACTCCCACCTGTAGCTTTCAGCAGCGCACTGAAAGCTAGGAGCACATCAAGTTAAGAGCGAGGCAGCAGCTGCGCGCTCCGCTTTCATGCCCAGATCAGGCAATCTGGGGCAGATCGCAAGCCAGAAAGCCCCAGGGAGCTCGAAACCCACGGATCCTGCATGCTTTCCCCACTGGAGCAGGACCCCTTGGCCCCCGCAGGGAGGCTCTTTCCTCCCCAAAAGGGGCATGGCAGGAGAGCAGTACGTGTGATGGTGCCCGCAGCAGGGCTTTGCTAGCCCGAGCTGTGTCCGGACGTGTCCGGACCCGGACTTGTGTCCAAGCCTGTCAAATCTCCCACGCCGGGAGCCTTGCAGAGCCGGCACTCGCCGGGCGCTGCTCCGCGCCTGGGTCTTTCTCACGCACTGCAGAAGGCTCCATCCATCCCTTGGGGTGAGGCCAGCCCCATGCCTTGGACCATCCCTTTCTGCAGCGTTGCTGGTTTGAAGGGTGGCCCACGCGGCCACGGACACGCGCACCGGGAGGGAAATCGCTGCTCTGCGCAAGGACCCGCGTCAGTAATTCCCACGGCAGAGGCACGGCTGCAGGCGCGGGAGGACACGCAGCCGGCCAAGCCTTGCTGGCCCCGAATCACAGCAGCACCTGAAACCTTGCTAGATGTTCCTCAAGCTACCCACGTCAGACCTCGCCAGATGCAAACTCCGGTGTCGCGAAAAACAGTGGCGAGGCTTGAACGGGCTCTGATTTGTGCATTCTGCCCCCAGGCCGGAGCAAAACCAGAGGGTAGAGCCCACTAGCAGGCTGCGCATAGAAAGATCATGCGAAAGATAACTTTATTACTAATAACACCCGTGGAATCCGATTCGGGGAATAGGCTCTATTGAATGCCTGAACACAGGCATTCCTCGGCTGGGTTTTTTCTGCCTCCAAATACTTCATTTGGGTCTTTAAATACTAATCACAGAATTCGTAGGAGCACTTTTTATCTTCAAAGTGCTGCAGGAGAAAAAATTAATTCATTAATCAAAGATAATTAAAGGGCACAAAATATGTCTTTTCAAGTGTGGGAAGCCAGCAACGGGAGGCGAAGCGTTGCAGGCGGCCAGCGCAGGGACTTCAAGCCTCTCTCCAAGGCTACGTGATTTTCCTTGAGCGCTGCCCGGGCAGTAGCCCTGCTTGTTCCCGGCAGCCACGATCCCGCCGTCTCCCCGACGCGGGCTAGGCGGCCTGTCTGCCGCGCAGGAAATAGGGTTTGAAGCTCACAGCTAGGAGCAAAAGCTGAGATTGCGGATTTAATGAAGCTGGGATGGAATGGCGAGGGTGGTTCAGTGAAGCAGCAAATGCAAACACATTATCACCTGAGAACTTGCTCCAATTTCACACCAATTAACTAGGAATGAGAGGCGAGGGCCGTGGCTGGCTGCAGAGATGGCTGATAATCCTGCGAATGGGCAGAAATGGCTCACACGGGGACGGGCCGGTGCCAAAATGAGCCTGTTAGATAACGCCGGCCCCGGCAATTTTGTCTTCAGGAGCGAGCATGTCGTTACTGGAGCTCGCTTTTATTAGCAAATATTAAAAACATTTGCAGAAATACAGATGCCCGTGAGGGGAGTGCGGGTGGAAAGTAATAAAGCAATAGCTGATTATTTTAGTTCTCTGCCGATGCGTCATACTAAAGGAGGAGGGATGGGGCAGGGGAAGCGTCCGGGTGATGCAGCGCTGAGCCCCGCAGGGAGGACCACGGCGCTGAGTGACGCATCCCTGTCCAAACTTCCCCTCCACCAGCACCCATGAACCGCCTCACCCTTATTGCACTTTAATATTTGACCTGCTTCCCTTTTTTTCCTGATGGGTTTATCTCCAGGTTAAGACTTAAGGCAGAAGAGGAGTAGCGGGCTTTAGGGAAATGCTCTGGTGGTAAAGAGTCTGCTACGAATCAGCTGCCAGACCTGGTGGCTGCACCCTTATGAGCACAAGCACCTTTTGACATCGGACAACCTCAATTTTTCCCACGCTGCCACCTTTCGTGCCAGCTGGACTTCCTGCTGGCCTGACACACCAGCCTGGAGAAGCTCTCTAGGAATACTGGGGTATTTCCTCATTGGGGCAGGAAACATTGGAGCCTTGGCAGCACCTCAGAAAGCGGCACAGTTTGGTGTCACTGGCAGGGAGTGCTCCTCACCCACATCCATGCGAAGCCGAACTGAGCCCCCTCCAAGCTGTGGCTTGGGGCTCTATTGCTGCCATGGGGCCATGGGGCCACACCCTCCACCAGTGGGGTGAAAATGAATGGCAGATGAGCAGCAACACCTTCAACGAGTTGCGCCAGTACATGCTGGAGGTGGACCTGCTGGAAAGCAGCTCTGCAGAGAAGGACCTGGGAGTGCTGGTGGACGACAAGTTTGACTATGAGCCAGGAATGTGCCCTTGTGGCCAAGAAGGCCAATGGTCTCCTGGGGTGCATTGGGAAGAGTGTTGCCAGCAGGTCGAGGGAGGTGATCCTGCCCCTCTCCTCAGCCCTGGGGAGGCCTCATCTCGAGTACTGTGTCCAGCTGTGGGCTCCCCAGGACGAGAGAGACATGGAGCTGCTGGAGAGAGTCCAGCGTAGGGCTACAAAGCATCTCTCCTATGAGGAACAGTTGTGAGAGCTGGCCCTATTTATCCTGGGGAAGAGAAGACTGAGAGGGGATCTTGTCTATGTCTATAAATACCTTAAGGGGGATATCAAGAAGATGGGGCTAGACTCTTTCCAGTGGTGCCCAGTGAAAGGACACGAGGCAACGGGCACAAACTGAAACAAAAGGAAATTCCACTTGAATATAAGGAAAAACTTATTTACTGCGAGAGTGACAGAGCTCACAGTATTTCTATTGTTTCAGAATATCCTTTCTATTTTTTTAACAAATCTTTTTTTAAAAGTTGCTGCTCAAAAGTAACGAATTTCTTGCAGAACAAAGTATTTTGCTCAAAATAGTCCCATGCAAATCCAACTTCTTTTTAAATCACACATTCTGTTTCTGAAAAGAAGCTAGTTTTTCTTCTCTACTGCTTTATTTCAAAACTGCAAAAATCCACTTCAGAAAGAAAAATTCCAGTCCTACCACCAGCAGCTTCACAGGCGCAACAGATGCTCCAGGGAGGTGGGAGGAAAAGCCTCCTCAGACCCATCCCCACTTTGCCCACACCCTATGGGTGCCTTGTCTGGCCTCATCCAGACTCATGTCCACCCCAGCTTTGGCTCCTTTCCTTGGGCTGGAGAGTGAAAGCAGAGCAGCAAAAGGCTGAGAGGCATCACTTGAGGCCCCCGAGAACTGGAATGCTCCAAAGGCCAGGATCCCCTCATCAGCAGGCAACACATCCAACCTCACCTATTTTATGATTTTTGTTATATATATATTCTACAGATCTTGGTTTAGAATTCACATGAATACAATATTTAATGTTTCTATTCAAAAAATATGTTTTATAGCTGTAGAACACAGTCCAAGTATCTCCTCCACAGCGAAGCTCCTCGCTGTCACTGTCTATGTGGTTGCCCATGTGAGGAACAGGTACAATGACAGGTTGCTCACATGGATTTTGGGTGACCGGCAGGTGTTAACTCACGTCTCTTGGAGCTTTCTTTGCTCCCTCTGGCTGTCCATGTGTCCACACATTTCCCTGCAGCAGCTGGAAGACAGAAATGTTTCTTCCATCATGCCATCACAGCCTAGCACCAACCAGTGGGTCCACCAGTGCAGCAATGTCTTCACTTGAAAGCCACCTGGCGCTCTTCTCATCTAATACTACTAGCAAGTACCCAATATAAGTGTATATATTTATCCATCAGCAGCAGCCCTTTAGATAAATTAAGCCTGGTTGCTTTTGAGGGCAAGGTGTGGAGATGGTTCAACATTATGGACATATAGCAAATTGTATCAGGGAATTTGCCCTCTATCATGGGAGCATCAGTATTTTCATCCACATTTCTAGAGCACTTTCAAGCTAAGTTCGTATTTTAAGAATTCAGGCTCATATCTTAAGATCTCTAGGACTTTGCGCCTGGATCTCATCTGACCAAGACGTTCATAAGCCAACAGGCTGCTGGACTTGATGAACATGGAAGAGAGATTCAATAGCCTGCATGGTATGGGAGATCAAACAAAGTGACTTCTTCTACCTTTAAAATGTGTGAAGCTGCAAAATCTTAAGGGCATACAAACTTCCTTTGAACGCAGGGCTGGAATCCTGGAAGTTGTATTCCTTTAATTTCCTTTACCTGGTTGCTTTCCCCATGAAGGACAAGCACAGTGTGGTGAGTTTTCAGTGGAAACTGGTTTTGCCTCATTTTCCACTTCTCTCCCGCTGAAAGGGAGGAAGTCTAGAGCTCCAGAGGCCTGCCTGCCTCTCTCTATGCAGACAGAAAGGGCTGGGTGTCTGTGTTTAATTACAGCCTTAAAGAACTGCATTTAGAAGACAACAGCAAGCTATTTAATTAATACTTATCATTAGCACACATATGAATGCCTAGCAGCAAATTGCAACAACAAAGCAACTCCTTTTTTTTTCTTTTTTTTTTCACACTTGGGATAAATTAATTTAAAAAAGAGTAAACAAACCATTTGCACTAGATTTGAGATGACTTTTTATGGAGTGGGAGTACTGGGATAGTAGGTATCATCTTAGGACAGCAAAGATCTATAGGAGTAGGCCCTTCCATCTCCAAATCTTCTGGCTAATCTTCATCTATCTATCTATCTATCTTTCTATCTTGGCATTTACACTGGGCTCATCCCCATGTCTGAGCGCCTACTTGTCTTCATACCTGTCCATAAATTATACAGCATCCCCAGGGAATTTTAAATAACAACTCCCAAACTTTCAGAACACTGTTTTAAGGAATGGGCTTGTAACTCCCTGCGCTGCGGACTCCTCCTTTCCGGCCTCCAGAAGCAATGCTGGAGTCAGGAAGGACGTGCCACCACGAGCAGTCCCTGAGGGTCCTGCAGCCTCAGCCCACTAAACCCAGGCTTAGTCGGAAGGGTCCCAACAGGCATTGCAATAAGTGTCCCCATCCTGACTCCCAAGTTGGACAAGCCAACCAACAGCCATGGGATGCCAAGACATTTCAGTTACAGTGGCCTTAATCACCTTATTGGGTAGGAACCCGTGCTGAACCCCATTCCTCTATCCACGCAGTGCACTTTCCCACGGAGTACCTACTCTCACCACGCTGGCAATGAACCAAGAAGAAAGGACATGTTAGCAGCTGTCCGGCCAGCACACCCCACCTCTCCCTCAACCGTCCCCTGCACGAGCAAAGGTGACGAGACACGAGGTGCCTGTCAGATCACAGGCTCTGGGGCATCACCGTCACCTGGGGCACGTGGCTCAAATCCATTTAGGATGAACCCAGATCCTTTCCCTTTGCTGGGAAAAAACACGAGCCATCAAGGTATGAGACGGAGAAGCGCTGACGTAGTTTCGCCCTCCAGCTGTGGAGTGAGCACTAACTCCCTCCCACTTCTTTTCTGTCTGGACAAAATTACTGGACAAGTCTGGCCTGAGCTTGTGAACAGCCCAGAAGTGATATTTTGTTAAACCCAGCAGCACTTCTAGCTGCCAGAGCCCTCCACAATCTACCCCAAAGGTGGCCAAGGAAGAAATCTGGCATCTCTGAGCATACGGTCTTTCTGAACAAGTTTTCTCCATGTATTTTGCACTTCTTCATCAAACTGAAGCTCAGGTTGCTCTGATGGGGGCTGCTAAAGTGGAAGCAAAATCCTCTCGTGATGGGCTGCTGTGTCCAGCTTTGGCAGCCGCTCCTGGAGTTGGAGGAGGCTGGGGGATTTGCCAGAGCCTCTCCAGAAATGCCAGGAGAAGGACTAAAGTGAGGTTAGGACCAAACCCCAGGCAGCGCCTTGCCGGCACAGGCTCAAATGTGACCGAGGATTGCCCTCTGCAGGAATGAAACCTCTCTGCAACCCTCCAAGCTATCTCTCCAGTCCTCCTGTCCCTCCCGTCCACAGGGCCGGGCACCCTTTCAGGCCTCTCCCCCTTCGCAGGGTGTCTTAGGCGATGATTCAAGAGCTAAATTACACCCGGGCAACCATCCCTGTCGGAGAACCACAAGATGTGCGCAGGCAGCTATTAGCACCAGTGGAGTCCAACCCGTACAACGTGCGTGCAAGCAGGAGGAGGATGCAGCTGCGGAGATCCATCATGGGTGGGGGGCTGCTCGCTGGCAGCATTAACTGCAGTTTGCTATGTAGCCCCGAGTGCAAAACCATTTTCTAGGAGAGGAATAATGTTAATCGTGAGGACAAGGCTGCGGCGTAGCTTAAATAAGTGATATGTTTCAGGCTCGGGAGGTGGGACACGGGCCCTCCAGCCCTGCAGCCATGGGGAGCACAGCTGTGTCCCTGCAGGATAACTCCTTTCCCAGAGGGCTTTCACGAGCTAGGAGGCAGCCTGTGCTGCTCTCTGCCAAGAGCTGTGTAAGAGCCTGCCAAGGTGCTAGGAAGAAAGCTTTTAACCCGGGCAAAGTTTCCCCCTTCTTTCCACACAGTCTGAAAAATCCCGTGCTGATTCACCCTGCAGAATTTACTTTTACCCTGCTAAATGTCATTAACTCTTTAAATTAATGCTCCCATTATGGGACTTCCTTTGATGTCAAAGGGGATTTTTTTTTTTTTTTTTTTTTTTTTTTTGATGGCAAAATGGGGATTTTTCCCCCCCTCGCTGTAATTATTCTCTCTTTTTTTTTCCTTTTTAGGTACCAGATACTCCTGCCAGCTGCATGACTTGTGGAGGCAGCTCCCCCACGAGGTATTTATATATTTATATGTACATGATGAGAACATGGCATTGAAAGACTTGAAGTTTCGGTCTTCAGATAAGGGGAATTTCCCATTTCCTATTCGTTTCAGTGGAAGTTGCCCACAAAGGCTTTGGCCTGCAGGAGGAAGGTGTGAGGCCAGGAAGCAGCTATGGTTGTGGATGCCCATGCCGGCACCACCAGCCCTGTGGAGCGCTCGGCTTCAGGCTGGCTCAGTATCAGCTACCGAATAAAGCCTTTCCCCAGCGTGGCCATTACGGCTACATCTCCACAGTCCCCGTGGCATATCACCACTTTTCCATGTGCTCATCCTATTTAGTTTTATTGCAAATTTAAGCTGTGCTGAATTTTGGTCAGCACCTTTCTACCCCAGCCCAAGCAACTGAGCCAATGTATCATAGAAGGCAATATTGCACTGATGCTAAAACATGGATAATTTTTAAAGCTTTTTCAAAGCTTTTAAAGCTGTATTAGAAGGTGTTGCACAGAGACACATTGCCCAGTGTAAACTCTGCTGGGCTATTACACAAGAGCTGACCCAACTGTTGCATTGCTTGCAAAGATTTGCCATTCAGCTCAGTGATCTCCATTTTTTCCTTAGTGATTCCAGTTTCTCAGCATGATTTTCAACCCAGGTCAACACCAGAAGCTGCCAAAATGCCCCTTCCTGGGGCATGCCACCCCAATCCCTACTGCTTTTCCACGCGTCCCAATGCTCAGCCCAAACTTCCAGGGATGCTTGCAAAGATCTCTAGCTCCAGGTCCCTTGCTACCCTTTGCTCCCCGTTTCTTGGTGGCGGTGGCGGTGGGTTTTTTGCTACCTTGGCAAAGCCATGTTTGAAAGTGAGTTGCCCACATGCAAGCTGTCCTCTCAGCCAAATTATTCGAACCACACTGGTCCTGCGTTTTACGATCTCCCGAAAACAACAGAGATGTCTGAGTCGAGGCGCTTGCTGGAGAAGGAAGAACAACCGATAGCTGTCACTCATAAAAATGCCGTGGAAATATGATCTAATAACTGCAGCTCAGCTCCGCTTTTTACTGCTATAATTCATATTTGTTTTTTCTACCAAGTGGCTGTTCAGTGGAAAGCCATTACAGCTCTGTACCATAATGCAGAAATAGGCTTTTAGGTAGGTTTTCCTAGGAAACAAGACATACAGGATCAGACTTACTGAGTAACACTCAGGAAGCTAGCAATCGTGGATCGTTTTAAAGGAGTTCTCCATGAGGCTAGCCACCGCGGGACAAACGTGTTTCTTAAAAGCTTCAGCAGGCTTTAACGGAGTTACAGGAAAAAGACAACAGAGTTAGAAAGCTCTTTCTTGAACATTTTGCAAAATGTTCTATCTAATTAAAAGAAAAGTTTGAAGTATGTGCCTACAGATAATTCTCTAGCTGATTGTGTGGAGAGCCTAGACTTGTCTCATACAGAAACATCACTCCCCAAATGGAAAATGAACCTTAGGATGCATTTGCCTTTATAGCACAAATCCAGGCCACATCTGTGCAAGTGCTTGTGCTGTGGTGTCCCATGACCCCACCTACATCTTCCTCCGCTGGGCCACATCTTCTATCTGCTCCCGGAGTATTTTTGCCCAATCTTCCCCCCTCTTCATGGAGGTTGACCTGGTCTCCAGCGTTGTCAGGGCACTGATTTCTGGAGGGACTTCGGGAACCAGGCCGGCTCTGAGCACAGCGTCCTGAAACTTGGCTGCTGAGGCTGGGGCTAAGCAACACCGAGGCATGCTGCAAAAAAAGCAAGGCACCCTTGGAGGGAAACGTGCCCAGAGCCGGCGGGGCAGCTGCACCCACCGACGCAAGGCGCTCCGCAGGAGTGGGCGCTCACCTGCGGCTCCCGCAGCCCGGCTGCGCGTAGTGGTAGTGAGCAGCCACGGCAGAGTGGGGACACAGCAGATAGCGGTTTTCCTCCCAGCAGCGCCTCATCGCTCGCACGATGTCCTCGTCGGAGGCCGTGCACGAGCCCAGCACCTGCGTGAGCTGGGGAGAGCCGAGCAGGAACGCAGTGAGACGCCCAGCGGGGATGAACCACCGGCAGCGCGCTTCGGCACGGAGCCCAGCCGCGTGCAACGCTCAGCAGGGCTTCCAGCGAGGCTTTGCAGTGCGGGCAGATGGCAAAAAAGAGTTAGAAATCGGGCAGCTGGAAGGTGCAGAGCAATCTTCCCGCTGCCTGAGGAAAGAGAGGCGGCCACAGCAGCAAGGGGAGGAAAGGGCCCTTTGGGAGCAGCCTCAGGCAGGGTGCTTGATGCACTGTCAATGCAGCTTCTACCTGCCTGGTATTTCTAAGGAAGGGGTAGTTTCATATCCTACCTAAATAATTGTAAGGCTTCTTAAAATTTGTTTTGTAAAAAGAAAGCAGTTTCTTTTAAAAAAAATTGTACATTTTTTTTAATAAAAATTACACACTGATGCAAAACCTCTCTTCCAGCCTGTCTTCTCATGCACACTTACATTTTAGGTTGGAAACCCTCCAAAATGATCCACTGCAAGCTGAATTTTTTATTTTGGACACAAGTTGGAAACAACTGGCGGCAGTAATCTCCTTATACACGCACGTGTGTGTAAAGGAACTTACCTTTCTGTGCAAATCCTCGGGGATCTTGAGGCTTTTGGACACACTGAACTGTTCCATCAGAGTTTTGATGAGGCTGCTGTCGCCGTCGGAAAGCAGCCAGAGGATCCTCTCCATGTTGTAAGGCTCCTAGGATAACAGGGCAGCACGTGAGCAGCAGAATGGTGAATTTCTGTCTCAGTGGAGAGCACCTGTGTGAGTTCTCTGATGTCTAGTTAGGGCTGAGCTATTGCAGCTATTTGATCAGTGGAAGTTGTGGTAGGATTTGTCTCCTGCCTGGACATGGGTATCCTCAAGCCCTGCAGACGCCTGATGTCTCTTAGACCTCCGACCTCTCTGATCAACCACCAGGTTGAAAAACTTAATGAGGGGACAACTGACAAATAAGCAGTGTGACTACATCTGTATAATTACCCTGAGGAAAGCAGACTAATAACACACGACATACTTGCAAACTGGAGATATCCAGCTGTTTACGTGGTATTGCAGATGCTGTTGTGAGTCACTGTGCTCCTGTGTGGCTTAATAAGACACTCAGCTCCCCACAGGGTTAACTGATAATCTTTACGAACATGTAAGGCACATACAGGACCTGACTGGTCTGTATGGTATGTAGTAATGAGTGTTGCGACACTGTAGCAAAACTCGACACAAGACTATGTAAGAGGGAGAATGATTCTATTTTAAGGCAAAACCAATTTCACACCTCACGGTAGCATTCCCACATACTCAAAACACCAAGAAATACGTGTCCCAGTGGTCTGGCCAGGACAGATTGTAGGCACAGAGAGGACAAGGGACACCAGCTATCAAGTCCTCATCACGTCTCCTCAGTTGTTCCTGCATTGCAACCATGTGCTGGTTTCAGATGTGGTCTTTACTGCGTTTAAGAGCTGACAATGACAGTGACCTTTTGTCTCTCCATCCTGTGCAAACTCAATGAGTCATTAAGAATTACTCAGCTTTTCATGTCCTTATCTGGATGTCTTAATGGCTCCAGTCCTGTTCTTCATCTTCCCACCATCACCTTCTAAGGTCTCCAGTCTGTAATCTTCATTCTACCCGAAGTGTAGTCAGCCCTTTGGTCTGGGCTGTCCCTTGTTATAGGCTGTCCACCCAGTCTGGGTGTCCTGAGAAGCTACCTGCCAGGATTCTTGGAAGTTGGTGACCTGCCACTGTGGATGCCTCCAGCACCTGTCCTGATACCCTTCTCCTGCCCTTCCTCCTGCTACTCCCACATCCAGACTTTCCTGTTCACCCTCCATTCATACCAACCTTAAGGTTTCCCTTACGGATTGCTGCATCTACACTAGTAAATCAAACAGGGCCAGGAAACTGATGTGACCGCTGGCCTTGCTGTTTGCTTGCTAGACAGCTCTCTGCTCTGCCTTTTTCCCATGCCAGCTGAGACTGCCCAGGAGGCTGCCTGGACCCTGTCTGGAGAATAGTTCAGTCTGGAGACTGTTTCCAAGGAAAATTCAGGCATGTGAGAATGAGCTTTGTGGTGCTGCCTGACCTCAGGGCCAGACAACAGTCCCTGGTTGGCTTCATTTGCTGCAAATACACAGCACGTCTTGGTTGCACTTTGCTGGAATTTCTCCTTAAAAGGCTAATCCACTGTGGAAATAGTTTTTGCTTTACTTATAGCGCTAGTGACTAAACAGGAAGCTTTCTCTGCTTTAATTTAGTGTGCAAAAGAGACAACCTAAAGAGGTTGCACAGTCTCCATCCTTGAAGCTTTTGAAGACCTGACTGAATCAATTCCTAAACAACCTGCACTGACCTCACAGCTGACCCTACTTTGAGCAGGAGGTTTGACTAGAGACTTCCTTACATCCATTCCAAGATGAACTGCTGAGCAACTGAAGAGTTTGCATAGGCACTTCACACTTGGGCTGAACCATGACATTCCATATAGCCATGGGAAGGATGGCCTCACCACAACAGGACTGCTGAAGGGACATGTGCCAGGAGTGGAACCCAGCCACCCCTTGAGGTCCACAAGGAGCCCTAGGAATTCACGTTTGAACAACATTTGGAAAATCCAAGTAGCTTAGGGCCTTTAGTGATATGACACCGAGTGTTTCACACTTGGGTCATTTTTCCGGAAGCATATCCAATGTCCATGGATCACAAGGTAGGTATGAAATGGAGGCGTTTGCTTCCAGGCATTTGCTGTCCATCCCTTCATGACTCCATGACTTTTCATTTCTAAAGCCTTTGCCTGCCTGCTGGGACATGTTTTATTCTGAGCAAACTGCAGATGGCCATTGATGAGGCATTTCTTTGAGGCTACCCCACCTTCCTCTGGTCTCCTCTCTCAGTGGAGACTTTCAGAAGCATTGACAGAGCCTCTGAGACATGACAGAATTTATATTTTTCTAAGTGTCACATAGTGCCTTGAGAAAAATACATCTCTTTCTAAGCACACATCTAACAAACCCCCAGAAACTCACCATTAACAATGACAATTACAAAGTCAATCCCTGAAAAGCTAGGAAGAAGATGTTTGATCTTAATTCAGCAGACTGCAGCATAAATGCTGATATGAGTCACACCTCTGAATGCATTGATGAGAAACAGTGACAGAATTCTGCTCTCATAAACCAGGCAGTACACAATGCAAGAAAAAAAAAATAAGAATATGTAATATTCAATCTCTTCTCATTTTGACCAATTAATTAAATACCTGAATATCCATGGCTGATGCTAATGTAGCCTTCACTTCCCCCGACAGTGAGAAATCTCCATGTTCAACAGCCCTGTGAATGATGTCATTGCTGTTAACCACGGCAACAAGTCGGATGGGAAGACCCATCTTCTGGGCAATACAGCCAGCTAGAAAACAAGCAAAAGATTCTAAGCATGCTTTAGGAAGAAGCACTCAAAGGAGATTTAGCAAAGAAGTCACTGCACAAATTGATTGAGCACTTTTTTCAGGAGCAGCCAAAAGTGACATTCTCTACTACAGCTCTTATAACCTATCTTTAACACTTTAGTAGAGCCTGAGATTAAAAATCTTGGGCCGCAAGGCTCCTCCTGCCAAGCCAGGCCACTGAACCCTGGCCCTTGGGCCTTTCCACATTTGAAGATGGATGGCAGTGGACCAAGAGGTCAGGCACCAGCATTCAGGCAAGAGAGGTGAAGCTTTTGGGCTCCTGCAGCTTAGTAATGCTGCCTCAGTTGGGTGGCCTGAAAATATAGTGAATGCACTTGTGAGAATAAAATCATTTATGGCTTTAATAATACAATTATACACCTATTTCGAGATTAAGGCAATCAAGGACTCACTTTTAAAGGGTTGGAGCTATGCAATCAGGATTGAGTGGTTCTCCTGACTGTACACTGCCATGCAAACCAGGTGGTACCGAGCAGGACTCCACAGACCTGTTAAGGTCTTGCTTAAGAAAACAGAGATGCAGTATTTTCTCTCTCTTCAGGATCAAGCACATTCTGCCCACTTCTAGTGTGCCCATCCTCAGGAGACCTACTGTCATCACCAGAGCATGGTTTCAGATTTTCTGCTTCGTGCAAATCATCATTGACACTTAGATGAGTAATAAACATAAAAGAGTAATAAAATATAAGTGACTTTGAAGACATTCTAATGGAGAATGGGTGTTTTAATTTTAATAAATAGCAATGCCTAGCTTTTGCAAAGTATGTTTAGTCCACAGGTCACAATACACTCTATCTCTTCCTTATCTAACCTCATTTTTTTATTTCACCTGTGATATTTCCTCCTCCTCCTGTTGGCACAACAATTTCCACCACGGGCAGTGGGGTGGTGTCTAAGGATGGTGCGCACTGAAAGTAAGCGTAGAAGTGGTGAGCAATCTGCACCATAATCCGTGACCAGTTGACTGAATTCAAGCTCATCAGGTTGTATTTTCTGGCAAAATCAACATCAGCAAATAATTCCTTGATCGGCTCATCGATTTCATCGCTGTTCCCATGAGCTGTCAAAAGGAGAAAGGAGAGATTAGATTTGCTGACCTCAGCGAACTGGACACAAAATATTTCTGTTCAGAAACAGGTCTAGAAACAAGGCTGAGGATTTACTGCAGCAAGGGGCACTCCAAATTGCAGATCTGGCTTCAGGGCTGTGCAAGCTAGAGGTTGAGGAGCATAGCATGGATCCTGGGGTAGTTTCTGCTTTTGGCACATTTTCAGTCTCTACCACCTATAGATATTTTAGGCTCAAAAAATCCCAACTGAGGCCAGACTAACTTCTGCCGCAGCACCTTTTACCAGGCATCCAGTCAACTGTAACGTGACCAACAACAATGACCCAACCACAAAAGGAACAGTTTGTGCCACTATGTCCATGAGACCTTTAGGCCATGCTTTCAACACAACAGAGCCCTAAAGCAGACAGCAATGCCAACCAGCAAAGATGTGGACATTTTCTTCAATGACAGTGGTCATCTGAAGCTCCTGTATCTGACTGCAGAGTCCATGCGGCAACAGAACGAAGATGTCCATGTTCTTCTGCCCTCTCACACTCTCAATTGCTGAGCTCCCCGTGTCCCCTGATGTTCCTATTTCAAAGCAAAGCAAAACAAATAAAAACAAACATCACTATGTCAACCTCCACCACCATCCTCTCTGGAAAAAAGGGTGCAGAGATGCTCGCTGGGATGTTTTTGTCACCAGTGACATCCAGCCTGGAGTTGTCCCACCAGCCACCTAGGAGATGATGGCACCATCGCATCACCCTTGGCATCTGCAGGTCAACAGCTCTCCCAGCAAGCCCAAGATACCCCTGTGCTTAATGCATTTATGCATCCCCAAGGCTGCCCCGGACAGGGACACTCGATGACATGCCAGCACCAGGCTGGCAGCAGATGGTCCCTGTGCTGTCCCCAAACCATTCCCAGTCTAGACAGACCCCAGAATTTCTACTTGCCCCCAGAGGGATACTCACCCACCAGGATAGTGATATGCTTCTGCTTTTTCTCCAAGAAATATTGTAAAAACTGCCCCGTGCAGGACAGAGACAGGTCCTTAAAAGCATAGGTCACCCCATGCCAGAGCTCCAAAATGTTCAACCCATCTTTCAGTCTGGACAGATGGACCACGTCCTTGTGTCTGAACCTGCTGAAGGCCCTGTCAATCAGGTCTGGAGGGAGAGTGGGTAGAGGATGGTTAGAACAGATCAAGAAAGACATTTCTGATCGCGGTTTCTATCACCCATACTCCTCCCAGGAGCCGTACTGCAAAAGCCAAGACTCTGCTGCTAGAGAGGTGTGGAGCAGGTAGCTGATATGTTATTCTTAGTTATTTAGCAGTCTGATCTTGGTGTAAATCAGCCTGTGCCTGCAACAGCTCTTCTTTGAGTAACCCCAGGGGAAATCTGTCACAATTAAAGCAACTACATTAAAACTGAAAAATAAATTTTACCCTAACGCACTGATGAGCATGGAGGTTACAGCTGCCCTCTGGTGGAAGGAATAGCTGCTAAATGCCAAAAACATTAAAAATCAGACCACAGAAAGAGGATCAAGCAGCCAAAAGCCCCAGGTGGTGGGCATGGGGCTCTTTCCCCATAGGTGACCCAGTCCCCCTCCCGCAGCGGCACACGGGCATTTCTCGCTGTGCGTCTGCTGCCGCCGCGCACGACTCTGGGGCACTTCTGTGCTGGAGGGCCCAAAGTGGGCAAAATATTTTTCCATGCATGATGTCCCATGCAGCAAATGTCCCTTTTCATGCACTTTTTGTGCAGACAAATGCCCCAAAAGAGCAGAGAAACCCATGTGCACTGCAGCCACTGCCGACCAGCCGTGCTGAACAGCTCTGGCTGTGCGGTTTTACCCCAGCAGTAAGCAGGGATGCAGCATTAGCATCGCTACTGCAACCCCAGAATCACTCCTGCAATCCCCAGAGTCAGTGTTTGCAGCTGGGGGCTGCATTTCCGAGAGGACAACCAAGCCCCAGCAAGCTGACAGCTTGGAAAAAGAGCAGAGAAAGGAGCGGGGCGATTGCACGCCGGGCTGCAGAGCGCAGCGAGGATGAGGAGGATGCAGGCGAGGAGAACAGCAGCGGGTTCGACACTCCTCAAACGGCCCCGCGGCGAGGTTTACCGTCCAGCACGCTCCTGGGGACGAGCTCGGCGGCGACGAAGAGGGAGCACAGCTCCTTCACCAGCTGCGGGTAGGAGAAGGCGCTCCAGCGCCGCAGCGCAGGCGCGTCCAGCCGGGGCACGGCGCGCGGCATGAAGAGGCCCCCGTCGGGCGCGTAGCCGGAAAAGAGGGCTCCTTCGAAGTCCACGGTGCCCGGGCCTCCCCGCGTGCTGACGTACTCCATGAGTACCCTGAATTTTGAAGTGCTGGATTTTAAAATTCAGAAACCTTTCTGCGCGCGTCCCCGTTACGGCTGTATTTGTCTCTTTGCGTGCTGCCTTCTTGGAGGATGCAGGGGACTGAAAAAAAGGGAAGAAAGGGGAATCAAAAAGAACCCACAGAGTTCAAAATGACCAAAAGACAAAAATAGGCATAATTTTAAATAGAATAAAACATTTCTTCCACGAAGTTTATATCCTGCTAACTCCTGCACGCTGCTGGCTCTTTCTCCGGCTCTCTGTGTTTCCGTGAAGCTCCAGCTGCTGGAGCCACGTGAATTCCTCCAGTTCTCAAGTACAATTTTTTTTTTCAAGCTATCAAGAATTACAGAATAAAGCTGAAAGCTTCACCTCTAATGCCTCTGAGGCTAACCAGAGACCATCAAATATAACCTCTCCTAAACGCCGTTTCCCGAAGCCTGACCCCTCCTCCGCCCGAGCCGTGCTGCTCCCAGCGTCTGCACGATGCACAAAATCGCGCCTGGGCAGCGGCGAGCAAAACGGGAGGATCCGCTCACGAGCGTCTCTCGCAAACGTCTGGCGCGGTCTCTAGGCATCAGCTCTCGGGTAAAACTAAACGAGAGCTGGCTGCACACTCTGCAAAAATCCCCAGGGTCAAATTAAAAAAAAAGACCGAAACCCGCCGCGCGGCGCGGTGCAGACGAAGGCCGCGGCGCGACCGAGCCCGCTCGGCCCAGCCGCTCCGCGCTCCTGCCGCCGCCGGCACCGCGGCTCCCCGGCGCTCGCCTGCGGCTGCTCCGCTCCTCCCGAGCCAGCTGGGGTTTGCTTTTTTTTTTTTTTTTTTTCTGGTTTTGGGTGGGTTTTTTTCTGCTTTTCAGCAGCGGGGCAGGTGGCGGGGGCAAGCGCGCTGCGCCGCGGCGGCCGCCCGCGCTCCAGCCTGGCGCTTGTGCTCGCGGAAACCTTTCCCCGTTGCAACCGGCCGAGGGATATGCGAGTCCCCCAGGAGGAAGGCTCCGCGCTCGCCGCCCGGGCCGCAGCGAGGGAAAAGCCCTGCAGGCGTTAGGAAATGTCTTTTCGCAGCTCGGGTGATCAGGCAGCGGGCGGCAGGGAGAGCTTCTTGCTCCGCTCTCTCCTTGGAAGAGCTCAAAACGTGGCCGGACGAGCCCTGAGCAGCCTGAGATAACTCTCGGGCTGGATTTAACTCTGAGATTGGACTTGGTTAAAGCAGGGTTTGGTCCAGTGACCTCCAGAGATCTCTCCTGAAAGAAATCAGTCCATAACTGAGCGACATGAAGCCGCCCACGGGGCAGGGCTGCGGGAACACCCCCATCCCACAGATGGGGAAACTGAGGCACGGGACAAGCAGGCGACTGGCGCAGGGCTCAGCACCAGCAGGCTTCCCCCTGCTGGGATGGGCTGGGCAGCCCTTTCTTTACCTCTGCTTTGTTTTCCTGCCTCCCCTTCCACAGTAAGTGTTTGCTGAAGGTAAGGTTAGTGCAGGACTCGCGCTCCTGCACTGCGGAGTCACCTTTGCACCGCCAAGATATTTTGCAAGAGGCCAGAGAGGTGTTTGCACGTTTTTGCGTGCCAGCGCGCGGCTGGGGCACAGACGAGAGGGTGCACAGCGCTGCAGAAACGTGCACGGTAGAGGCAGCGTTAAATGCCTGTAAGGGCACCCAGGGGCAGGTTCTGGGGGAGGCGGCTGCCAGCGGCGCAATCCTCATTTCCGATCAGGATTTTGCTCGCCGAGAGGGCTCAGCACACGCGCACTGCCCATGCGGACTAGGGGTGCTTTACAGCAACCTGCTCTAACACCCACGGCGGCTTCAACCCAAGAAGACTAGGTGCAAAGGGGCAAAGCATTGCTGGTAATGCCCCTGCCGAGGGGAAAACATCACGTCTGCAATAAGGGACGCGGGACCTGCCAAAGCGCTGAAGTTCGGGCCAGGCACACATCGTCCCTCGGGGATGAGCTGCTGTGGGTCACCCGGGAGTTTTCCCTGAGCACCAACGTGAAAAGGGCTTTCCTAGATCTGAAGGTCCAAAAGGGCTTTATTGCAGTGGAGATAGATGCCTAAATTTCAGCATCTGAGCAGAGCTGACTCATCCACAGCAAGAGCAAACCAGCCGCAGGAGAGGGCGACCGGGCAGCATCCGGCTTTTGGGGGGCAGCTTGCACTCCCGTGGGCTGAAACCGATGGCAAAACCTCCCCGGGGTCAGCCCCAGCGCGTCCCAGGGGCACCTGAATCAACGCCAGCCCCTGGGGTCACCTAAGGCACTCGTTTCGGGGGCCTCGGCCGCTCACCTCTGCTGGTCCCCACCTCCCCGGCAAGTCCTGCAGCAGCGCGGGCGAAACGGCGTGCGCGGGAGCTGCTTTCAACGCCGCGCGTTTCCCATTCCCTGGGTATTTTTGGAGGGCGAATGCGCATTTAATGCACTCTAGTGCATTAGTTAGCTATTAATCCCGTGTTTACCAGAAACCGAAGTAGCCGGCAGCGTTATTGGAGCGCACTCGCACATGTGCCCCACTCGCCCCACCGCCTGCGGGTTGCTCTGCTCCTCACCACCGCCGGCATTTCCTTTTGTACGTCGGACTTCTGGCGTGGAAAAAGACGCCAGCAAAGATGGTCAACAAGACTATCAAAACCACTCTGGCTCCCACTCAGGGATGTAGAGTTAATCTATGAAAAGAAAGTGTTACAAGATCATTTTGGTGGTTTGGCTCACGCCAGCTGAATGCTAGATTATGGCAGAACATGGGGAACAGCCCTTTTGATTTCAATGAAGACAGAAATCCTTGTTTTTAACTGGAGTTGCAAGTTCAAATTCAGGCCCTCACATACACTTTAGCCCAGGCTGCTAATCTAAGTTCAAACGTCAGCATCCGGTTGGGAAGCGTGCACTCATGTTCAGGTTAAACCAATACCACATAATCCACAAAACATTGCCATTTACAAGGAAGGATTTTCAGCACTGCTAGTCTGATACGCTCTTTTCTGGGCCATTATTTCTTTAATTGACTTTGAATTTAAGAGGAACAGAGGGGAGCAGGGAAGAGAGTGCCTGCGCTGCTGTGTGCCAGCTGCAAAACCGCTGGGGCTTATCAACCTCAGCAGCAGATCACTAGCTGGAAAATTTAACAGTTTTTAATTAACGTGATCTTGCCTGATGTCTCTGTATTCTTGCTTGGATTTGCAATTCCATCTTGGCCCTTGTTTATTCCTTAGCAGCTGCTCTTTGGACTTGCCGATCAGAAATCAGTTGTATTTACAGAGCTGGGTTTCCGTCTCTGTCCCATACTTCCTGCAAAGCTTCTCCGGGGCCCAGAGGACCGCAGGCTTGGCCACATCACTCTGCAAGAGCCCTGAATTAATCCCCATATCACTAGATGGCAGCAATGCCCTGCATCAGTGCCAAGGCGGTGAAGGGTGAGCTGCCGCCTCCAGGGATCCCTGATTCCTGACCATTCGCCCAATTTTTCTGGGCCTGGAAGGAAACAAGAGACTGGTCTTGCCTTTCTTCCCCTGGCTCTTCCCATATGCCCATATCCTCTATGTCTTGCCCTGCACAAGTCATCTCCACTACTGTTCAGCTCCAGGCAGGCCCAGCTCTTCCAGGACTCATTAATCTCTCTGCAAAGCCGCATTTAGAGCTGAGGAAGAGGAGGCACTGAGATATCCCACAGGAAGACCTAGACAAGAGCCATGGTGGCCAAGCAAGTCACCTAGGGTTGTAGCATTAGCCTGCGGCACCTCCTGTGACTTATTGTGCAGAGACATTTCCAGCCAGGCTGGAGCTCCCCAGAAGAAGCAGACAAGGCAAAGGTTGTTTGAGGTGGGGAAGCATGTTCTTCTGGCTCACTCCACCTTATTCCTCAAATTGGTCCTGAGGTTTTATCATCCTCCTTACAGTACAGTCTCTCTTCTCCTGCCTTCTGCTCCCTGCATCTTCATTTCCCACTGAAGCCCGGTTATTGCCATGGAAAGAGCAGAAAAGATGTGAGAGCTACAGACTGTCTCATCTCAGGGAAACGAGGAACCAGGCCTGCTGCTGCATGGTGCTTCATCCATGAAGACTCCTATTCTGAGTCTCACCTTTGTTTTACAGACAAGGAAGAGACCCACAAATCCCAAATCAGTAAAAGGCAGCAGAGAAGGAGTTATCACTTACCAACTCTTCTACAGCAGCTGCCCAAGTGGTGGCTGCTAATGGGCCAGGCATCATGCTGTGAAGCTCATGCTGAAAGGTCTGAGCTGTTTCATGTGCAAGAGGGTCACTACTGAGATGCAAATGGTGCTCAGATATTTGGGAGTGGGAAGGACTGCACAGGACAGGCCTAAGTGCGTTTCTGGGGGCCTACACCCAAGAAGGAAACTTGGAAATGGCACGTGAAAATATCCAGTTGACCACTGAAAAGGTGTGAGCCTCAGACAAAGCCATCACTTCCATCACTGGGAAGGGCTCAGCAGCTCAGTATAGGCACAAGGCTGCCAGATGCTGGTGCCTGCATCACCACCTCTGGGGACAATGACTCTCATTAGACCCCACCAGATTTAAACTCTGCACATCAACATGGAGAGATTGACATAGGCATGGCCAAACAGATGGACAGAGCCAACTTTGACCACATGAGTATCTCTCACCTTGCCATCCTCTGTGGTGTAACTGCCTTGCTCAGGAGATAGCTCTTTTGAAGATCAAAAACTTAGTTGCAACCAGGGATAGAACATAGCAGTTTCATGAAGATTCATCACATAAGCCTGAATGACATAAAAATGTCCCCCTTGTCTCCCAAGCCTGTCCCTCTCTCCTGCTACTGTACCTCAACATGAGCTGCTAGATGTTTGCAAACTGTAGACAAACAAAGGCTTCCAGATCTATAAATAACTGAACAAATTCTAGGCAGATCCAGTAAGCAGATGATAAGGATGTTTGCCATTTTGCAGTGCCCTTTACTACATTATATAGAGTACACTCCCAGTGGGAAGCATGTTACATTGTCTGAGAAAATATACATAAACCTGTCACTAGTTGAAGAAGCCCTTTGTCCTCTATCCTCTCCTGCATGGAAGTATGAACTTTCACAGAGAAAACAAGGAAGTTCCCGGTAAAAACTGTCATGTTTTGGCTGGAAACCAAAACACTTCGATTCTGCCTTTCTCAGAGATCATCAGGACCACATGGTCCTGGTGAGGTTCAGGATCCATAGCAGTGTAGAGATCTGTAGAAGTTTGCAGAGTGGATCTGCAGCTGTACACATAAGCATGCGTCCGGAATCATATGTTAGTGCCTTATATCAGGGAAATATAAGGCAGAAGTATACAATTGCAAATGAAACAAAGTGCAAGAAGCTCTTGTGTGGTGGTGAATGTGACTCTTCTCTCTTTCTAGATTCAGTGTAAATTCTAGGTAACTCAGATGACATGATCTCTGAGATTTGACTTCCATGTGGGATGACACCTCTCTCTCCTCATATGCGAATACAACAGACATGAACTTCCACCATCACCTCTAGTGATCTGGCAGGGCAAGGAGCACAAACAGCTGAAACACCGCAGCAGGCGTGTCAGCACTTTCACCATGCTGGGTGTGACACCAGTTCCTGCCACGAGGCGTTTCACAGTAGGCTCCAAGGACATCTCTGTGGTGGTTAGTTCTTGTAGACCAAAGTGCAAGACCTGCTTGCAAAGGCAGAGCAGAAAAGGAATGTGAGGATAAGATTGTGCAATGCTTATTCCAATGATGGGACATCGAAGACACTCTTGCCCAGAGAAGGTTGCACAATCTGATCCTACTATGTCAAAGATCATATTAAACCCTAGGGCCAAATTTTATCTCAAAATCTGCAATCACACAGGAATACAGGCCCTGTTGCCAACCACCAGAGACTTGACAAGGAGGACGTTTTTATGGCTAAGTAGCCACAGCATATCTGCTTCAAGAGCTCTCCCAGATGACTTTGGGCAAGTCATACAGTCTTTGTGTTCACTTGACCCTCATGCATATAGTGGGGATACTGCACTCACAGAGCTGTTTTGAATACAGGTGTGGCCCGTAGGCAACAGCATCAGGCAGGACATGGACTGTGACAACCCTGGACTTTGTCAACACAGCCAACACTTTGTCAACTTTGCTCTTATTTGCCTTGTGGTCATTTCCTGGGGAACATCTCACTAGCAGCAAGCCCTGGAGAGGTGGTTTCTAGTGAAAACTCTGATACTCTCAGGTGCCCATGCAATCTCTTATATTGCTCTCTTCACTGCAGTGTCATACTTGAGCACTAAGTGCACTACCTGTGCATCGCTCTTGTGTTTTTCCCAGTCAGGGAGTACCATCTGCTAAGGAAGGTCAAGGGGGACTTTCTTCAGACCTTACATTTGTTTTAAATGCACATTAGGGTTGTACGCTTAGCTTAGAAAGAAACAAATATGCTGGTCTTCAGCACAGAGCATCTGCATGTTCACTTTGGAGCAGAAGAGGCTGACACTGGCATGTCCCTTGATTCTTATCCTTTGTCTCTCTATCTTGACCAGGATCTCAAGGAAGATTTTTCTCTGGCAATGAAGGGTTTTGCCGGTTTTGGAGGGTGTTCCCTTGTGCCAAAGGAGTGAAGATATCAAGCTGATTATCGCCTTGATGTGTGAGGCTCCTTTAGGTATCATGGGTGTGGGGCACCAAGTCGACTCTATAACATTTATTAAAAGCCAGATTAAGGAATGAGACATTCATGCAGTGCATGTTTGTGATGAGTTGTACATCAGGACCCACGTGCAAGCAGCAGGGCACATAGACACACACTTCTCCTCATGCCTGTATGAGCCTGAGTAACTATTCTTGACTAACTAGCTGTCATCCACTGTGAGTAGTCATTAAGTGAGCCTCCACGGTTGATAAAATCAGGATCAAGGAGAGGGCTGGCCAGCTGAGGAGGTGAGCACATGCCCAGAGTGACAGCCAGGTGCCACTCCAGGATGGAGTTCATCTGACTGCTTGTAGGTACTTTGAGGGTATCATTCTTTGCATCCTAAGGTACAAGTCTCCATTGGATCAGATGAAAGACTTGCCTATCCCCACTACGCCACTGGGGCTCCTAGGGTATCCAGCTCAGATGGAGACATCTGCACTGCAGGCGTGAAGCAGAATGAGATAATTACATTTATGCCACTCAAATGTTATGCTACTCCATTTTGGGAGGCTCTTTCAGACCTTTCTCACTCAAGATTATAAGTGCTAATGGCTCTGTTTCTTTCCTAACATTTTTTTCCCCTGCCTTGGGACAAACTAGCTCCATAAGCAATGAACATTGCTCTCAGTCCTTGTCTCTGGACTCCATAAGCTGGATGGTGTGACGGAGGACAATCTAGTCACATAAAAGAGATCAGTGTCAAGCTACAAGGGGAAAATATCACTTTTAAGGGGTCTCCTTCACATGGAGAGCTAGGCAGGTGTCACAAGCCATGGCACCACGCCCCAAACATATGAGGTTTGGCAAGAGAGCAGGAGGCTGGGGCCAGGTGAGTAGCACAGCCTGTTGCTGTAGCCCAGGTTTCTCACTACGGTAGTCAGCTCATGCTGTGGTCTTCGCAGCTCTTAATGTCCTTAGGCAGTAACAGCATCTCCAGTGTCCAGTGGGCTTCAGACCAGCCCAGTTAATCTCTAGAAGACAGGATTGCTTCCTCCTTTGCTTATAGCCACAAGCAAGACAGCTCTGATTAGCTGTTGCATTACTGCTTTAAGGCAAGACCTTAGAAGTGATGGCCCGCTCTTCTTTAAGCTCTGCTCTCCAAGTAATCACTGGCAAGCAAAGCTAAGGCAGCAAAAAAAAAAACCCCAAAAAATCTCGTGCTGCCTTGCCCTGGCAGAACAGGGCCTTTGCTCCCTTTGGGTAATAAGATGACAGGAGCCGAGGGCTGCCGTTCGCTGGATTTTGGCATTAACCAAAGGTATTATCAAGCGGTAGTGCTCTGTAGAAGCTGCCATTTTCGGCAGGCTTATCAAGGTCCTGATAATGGTGTATCTAATCTTAGACCATGTAAACTGGTGCTTGCACGTCTACATTCTGAAAGTTACAGCTTGGAGTCAGCCAGCCTGATGCTGATTCTGGGAGACCATCAAGGCCATTTTACAAAGAAAAAGAGAAAGCAGGCTGTGAATTGTGCCTTATTTCATGTCAGTGCTATCTGGATAATGAAACCCACTGAAACTAGTGGAAGCCAAGATGGGCAGAGGATTGAAAGGAGCAGCAACATCTATCCTCATCACATCCAACCTTTCAAAGCAATGCAGCAATGTGGCCTTCTAAAGAAACCTTTGTTCCCTGAAGTTACTAATAACTGGACCGAAGACATGAAAACTAGGCAGGAGAGCAAGTTCCCAGATACAACCAGAACAGAGTATGAAGACCCAAGCAAAAATAGGGCTTGAGACACAGGGGAGTTCAAACAGTGGATCTGTGATTGACAAGCTGATGACCAAGCTCTTGAAAAACAGTTATGGATTTGGGGATACCAAAGTGGGTCTGTACTAAAGGAATCCATGACTGAATCAGCAAAAGCCCTGCCTTGTAGCCCTTCATTTTTTGGCTAAGTAAATCCCAGTGCAGTACCCAGGCTCAGCTTCCCAAAGCACTGAAGTGAAAGAAAAGGCTTCATGAAGTCCAGGGAGTCACTGGTAGGATAGATAAGAGACGAGAGAAGAGATGCAGAGGTGTGCAAAGGCTCTCCAAGGCAGTCAGGCACCCAGTCCTTGGCTACAGCAAAGAGTCTCTCTCCACGCAGCACTCCCAGCTGTAAAGTCCTTTCTGGAGTTCAGAGCTCCAGAAATCAGAGCTTTGGTTCAAACTGGACGGAGCAGAAAAAGAGTTTTTTCCACAGTAGCCCTGAAGTCTAGGAGGATATGTCCTTCAACAGATGAGTGGTGCAGCCCTGGAACAGGTTCCCCAAGAGGCAAAGTAGGAGGGCATCCTACTAGCCAAAGCCACAGCTGAGAAAATCTCATATCAGCAACAGTCATGCTTGGAGCAAGAGACTGACCTCCAGAGGTCCCTCCCAACCAGCATTTCTGTGATTCAGAGCCTTGGGACACAGAGAATTTGGTAACTCCATGACTAGGATGGAGCTAAGAAGTTTTGCGAGTCTATATAATTGATTCATGTGCAAAAAGCAGAAAGGGCACACTCAGATCCTTTCATGCAGCAAACTTCTAAGATCCTAAGCTTTATTTTCAAAGTGGCTTAAACGCCAAAGAGCTTGTTGGCTTTCTGCAAGACAGAGCCTCATCAATAATTTTTGAAGATGATCTGAGCTTTTTCCCTTTTTACAAACCAGACACAGATTTTAGGCTGTGGATCAAGTTTTAATCAAATTGTCAGCTGACTCAGGCTTGTGATAATTCAAATAGGCTGCAGTTTCTTGACCTGGAAAGTTAAAATGACCCCATGTTTTAAAAGATCCTGTATTCTAATGTGGAGATGTACAAGTATTCTGAACTTTGCTATTGAGATTAAGTTTATCTCACCTACCATTTGCTCAGCAAGCCTAGATAGATAATAGTTACCCTGGCCAAATTTCATTCAGTGAGGGTTTCTTCTCCTTTTTCATAAGTGCTTCGGCATATCTCTACTAGGAGAAATAAAAGAAGGTGAACCCACTGAGCAGTTGGTGACAAAACAGAGAGGTTTTATTTCTGATGATTGATAATTGTAAGTAAATTATAACAAGTATCGGTTGCATTTCCAAACTTACCAGCAGTAATTATGATAAACAACTCAGAGACGTCCAAAGGAGAATGACTCCTACTGCAGCAGACACCAAGAGCAGGTAATATTTCTCCAGAATCCTGCTTGTCTAAGTGTACTCACTGTCTGCTTCTACTTCTCCTACCTCCATTGCCCATACTTTCCCAACACACTGAAGTTAGAAGCATAGTTATCATATATCTCTGCACAGCAAATGAGAAGAGGAGGATACCTGCAGAAAACAACTTTGGTCTAAAGTGGGGTCGGTTATATCATGAATTGCCCATTTCTGCTGTCAACCAGGAATATCACTGGACAATTATTTAACACTGGTGGGAGGCACCTAGACCTTACGAGACTGGCCTACCCAGGGAAAGTTCTCACCCCATTCCCAATTGTTTTCTATGTGGTTCGGCTTAACTACATTAAGCATCAAATAGACTGAAGTGTTTGATTACAATCATTGCACTTAAATCAAGGCCTTTTCCAAAATTTCACTGTCTCAGCCAGCAAACTCAATTGCTAGCTTCATTTTCGCAGTTCAGCTCCTAGCTATCTTAGTGCAAGAAGCACTAATGTCTTGCACTGACTGGTAAGTAGTAAGATCAGTAAAAAAAAAAAATCATGTCTGGTTAACTTAAGTCATCTTCTCCATTTTGACTCTAGGGGAAGAAATTTCCAGCTTGGATGTAAATGCTGGAATGGAATGATGTTTAGAAATACCTAAGTATGGAATGATGGAGAAAGCCCCGCTGCTTTTCCAGACTTGTATTTAAACTGTTTTTTTGTTTCGTCAACCATTTCAAAGTGTGAAGGCCAAAAACTGGAGGGGTTGCAAAGCCTTTTCTCAGCCAAAGTCCCATCGGCAGTGTGAGGCTTGGTACCTGCACCTCCTTTCAAGATGGGCATGCATCTGGCAGGGGAAGACCGTGCCCGGGTTGTCTCCAGTGGCTGGGATATCAGGTTGGGGAAAACTCCAGGTGCAGCTTGAGGCACCTAAGATTGGATTAATTTTGCCTAATATTAATTGTTTGCAAATGACCCAGTCATGTAGGCTCCTTTTGTAGAGGCTGGAAGGAGACAGGGAGCCCTGGGACACTGCTTATAACGTGTCTCTCCTTTGGCTCATCTAGACGGGAGTTCAGAGGTAGTGCTTATGCTGCACATGGCTGAGATTTGATGAGAAAAGTCCCTCTCTACTGGTTTAGATGCCACCTCTTCTCTCTAACCTGCACATGGGAATGGGTGAGAATTGGGTATCTGCGCGGGCAGTGGGACATGGTCAGGTGTGGTTGGCCCAAGAGCATGTTTCATTGAGCAGTGAATGAAACTGGAACTGCAGGTTGCTATAATGGCAGTGTAAATTTATTCCCTTGGTGAATGTACCACAGCACATTAGGTCAGAGACAAAAATATTCAGGTAGCTTTTCACGTTTATATATGCAAAGGAAGAGTGCCTTGCTCTTCAAGCAGCCACCAGCCATACTAATTAATTAGAAATCGAGGCTGAACCTCGACAGGGCAGTGTCTCTTGCACACCACCACAAAGTGCAGGGAGCAGAGGGAGAGCATGCTGGGAGAGGGGGAAGTGCTAGTGGTAGAGCTGGGCAGTGGCTTTTCCCTGCAAAACCCTCTGGCAGTTGTCTGGGGAGAGAAGAAGGAAACAGTTTTTGTTTCTTTTTGTTCTGTTTTCTGACAGAGTAGCATCTCCAGATTGGAGGGAGCCAGCCATGAAACCTGGGATTTCAATAAAAAAAAAAAAAAAAAAAAAAAAAAAAAAAAGAAGAAAGATGCTGTGCAGAAGGAGAATGGAAGAATTACAAAAAGGAAAAGGCATGTGGGTGAGAAGGGAAAAGGAAACCTCAGCTGGTGGCTTTGGGAGAGAGGAGGAATTCATCAGAGGACAAGGGAGAGGTGAAAGCAAGAAGACAAGCCCAGTGGGTCCTGGCCCACAGGGTGGACTCTCAGAGGTGGCGCAGCAACCTGGGATGCTTGGCCGTGAGGGCACATTGGGAAAGGAGCCCAGACCCAAGCCTTGCCTTGGATGGATGAAACAGGCACAGCCTTCTGATGCAGTACTTGCAAGAAATGTAGCTATGAGGGAAGAGATGCTTCGTCAGTGCATTTGTCCATGCCAAACCCCTTCATGGATGCAAGGGTAGAGGGATGGAGCCTGAACTCCGAATGTGTTCTTCAAGTTGGGATAGGTCAAACACAGGATTTGATTTTGAGTTCTTTTTTTTCATTAGGGGACCATGATGACTGTGTGACTAGTGCTACATATCCCTGGATTATGCCAAACCCACAGCCACAGAGGACTGTCAGACATCTGCAGGAGTGCCAGTCTCTGCACTCTGCTAGTGTGCAGCCAGTTATTTTTGTGCCAGTGCTAAAGACTTAGCATGTGCACATCAGCAAATAGAGACACCAATGGTCACCTCCAGTGAGCTCCAGTGGTCACCATTTTTCACCACTTTCTGCTCTTCCAGATGTGCATTTCCAGACTACAAAGTTAGATGATTTGTCTCATTTCTCTGATAACCAGTCTCTCTGTACAGTTTTTTTCCCCCATTTCTTTATGGATGCCACATTGCTACATCCATAAAACAGGTTTATGGGACATTCCCTGCCCCCATGTCGTAAATCAAGATCCATAAAATATGGAGCAATTTATGGCTGACCATTGCCCAGTTGTATGTTAATGTTTGAACATAGTCATAAAAGAATTAAGTCATCTCACCTCTGACCATCTTTTAGGACAAAAGCTCCTTATAAAACCAAGCTCTGCTTGCCAGCAAGGTATCTTCTCTTGTGTTGGGAGCACAAAGAGCCTTTCCACCATGAGCTTCACTGGAAAGTATGAACTTCAGTCTCAGGAAAACTTTGAACCTTTTATGAAAGCCCTTGGTAAGTGTCTGATTCGTTTGACTATGCATGTCATACGCTACTTGTGCCTGTGCAGCTTCCACAGGTATTTGGAATAATCTAATTGTATGTATGTGTTGATGCTATAGGTTGAAAATGCTTCTCATTTCTTACTTCTGTCTGTCACCTTACGATGCTAAGGAATATTTTTTTAATGCATATACCTGGAGAGATCATCTCAAAACACAGAAGAGAAAGTACCTCTCTCACTGATAGTTGGAGGACTCTGGGTGAAATTCTTCAGCTCACGTGAAAACGGTCCCAGGAGACTCTGCAGCCAAGGGCCACGGCGACTGCAGCAGACAGCTGCGAACACGTGCCAAGCCAGTAGGATGCATCTGGCTTCAGGCAGTCACAGATCTGTCCCTGCAGGCGGTGAAATGTGAGAGTGAGCAGCCTGCCTCTCAGTCCAGTGTGCTGCCACTCTGCGATGGGGCAAGTCTCCAGACTCCACCGTTCATCAGAAAAATAGTCTACCTGTTTAGATGCTTAAGGATGGACATGGCTACCTAGATTGCCAGGCAACATGTTCCTGCAGGTAGTCAGGAGGGGTTTGCACTACTTCTGCTGCAGAGGCTCTATGTGTCAGATCAGCTTCAGGACCCGTGAGAGGATTTGAGTCACCTAGTTCAGAGGGACCCTGAAACTCATCACAAAAATACCTGGTTCCCTCCTTCTGCCTTGATTTATTCTGTTTTCTCTGCTTGTTTCTCTGCTTTCCCTTTGATGATTGGCCAAGGGAAATAGTTGTTCTGCTCCCAGCCAGCTCCTTCACACAGAGTCCTGGATGAGGTTATTTGTTATGCTTCCACACCAGCAGACTCAGGGCTGTGTGGCTGCCAAGGACCTGTCACCCTGACAAGGTTTTTCCACACTAGCATAGAAACCCTTTGACTAGGGGTCCCACAGGCCCTCAAATCCTCCTGTTTTCCTTTGGTTTCCCGCTCTAGTAGCAGCAATCTGCCCACTGATGGCTCTAATGTGCATCAAACGGCCCTTGTTTCTGGCCAGGAATTCCTGACGATCAGATCCAGAAGGGCAAGGACATGAAGACCATCTCAGAAATTGTGCAGGACGGGAAAAAGTTCAAGGTCACTTTGGCCACCGGCAGCAAAGTGCTGACTAATGAGTTCACCATCGGGGAGGAGTGCGAGATGGAGTTGTTTACAGGAGAGAAGGTCAAGGTGAGTGATCGTCTGCCCATGCTGTGAGTGCTCAGGTATGTTAAATTTCCTTTCCAGCCATTCCCCCTGCACTTGGGCCAAAGGAAAACCCTGAATGACCAGCTCACAGGTATTGAAGCTGACAGTGGGCAGCCTAGTTTTGTCCCTTGCTGTTTGCATGCGTGAGCTGATATAGCGGAAGGAAGGCTGAACCCTGAAACCAAGTCTGTGGATGTGACACTCGGTGCTCTTCTAGGTGCACATTTTCAGACACAGTAGGTCCATTTCAGAGCAATCTTTTTGAGAAACTTGGAACCTGAGACTTTGAGATTTCTACCTGCCCCATTAACTTTTACAAAACGTTGTACAAACTCCTCACTCAGCATCTCTGCAGATGTGGCCTTGCATTTCTAAAGCTATTTTATTAGCCACTTTGGAAAACACTGGCTGTGACTGCAAAAAGTATTCAAAGATTTGAGGTGTGAAAGACTTGATTTTCAATCACATTGCAACATGAAACTTCCTTCTCAGCTTCATTTTGTTGACTTAAAGGCAGTGTAATAGAGAGAGCCAATGAATCTTAAAAAAATAAATCTGTTCTTTTAAGTCCAAGAGGCTCCTATCTTGTCTGGTAGCCTTTTCCACTGCTCCTATTTACACTGAGTGAGATGATTTGGCAAGGTGAGGATTTATCATCCTGGAAATTGGGTCAGCTCCAGTTCCTAGACAATTGTTTAAAGTGGTTATAAAATGCCAAGACAGTGCCACTGGCAAATATTGCCTCTTACTTCTGCCTCAGGAGAAGATGATATTGCAGAGGCTTTTGAAAGTAAGAAAACGGCTTAGTGAATCAGGCCCAGAGAGCCTCATATGCCATATCATGATTTTCAGCATCACTGAAATCCCTAACACATGAGCTAGGGGAGAACAGCTATTGTAAGAGTTTTACCTTCCAAAAACGGGCAATTAGAAGACAGGTGAATATATCTCACAGCTGCATTGGCAAACAGACAGAAATGGATTTGTTTGTTTTATTTTTTTTAAACTGAGTAATTTTAATAATGAGTGATAGCTGCCCTGAGGGTGTTGGTGCTGGCTGGAGTCTTTGTAGACCTGCAGCTTTTGTCGGGCAGACTCACTGGAGGTGTCCACCCTCCTGAGAGCTTTCCAGACGTGGCTGTATTTCTTTATGCTTATTATCTTTCCCTCAGCTTGATTTAGACTAGCTCCAGCCTCACGTTGCTGTGCAACTTCCCATCACACTCCCAAAGGAGAGTGCTGCAGCAGCATGCTATAGACAGGCCATGGATAGAAGATGATGCGGCACCTGTGAGCCCCGAGCCCAGCTCAGGTGGCTCCACAGCTCTTCACTTTGCAGTGTGCGGGCTTTCTTGGCCTGGGTGCTGAATGAGCCTCGGGTAGAAAGGGAAACACTGACCTAAGGAGCCCCAGGGCTGCACTGAGACACCAGCATTGTTGAGTGTGAGGAACCTTCCTTCTCCTCCCCTGAACAGCATGATGCCAAGCCTGGCTGTTCCAGCATCTTATGGTGCAGGAGCTGTGAGTGGGTCCCAGTCCAGAGGGGACAGAGGTTGAAACAGCAGCAAAATTGCACCACTGTCCTAGAAGGCCAAAGTAAACACCCATACCCTTGCTGTGTTGCAGTCACCAATAGCATAATCCTCTCTCTTCATCCTCCTGGGAAAGCCAAAATCACAGGGAAGCAGCATCCTGCAAGCAGCCTGCACAGAGCATGGTGGCAGCTCAGTGATTACAGGGAGGGACAAAAGGCAGGAGCTGAAACAGTCTTCGGTAGTAACGTTAATGTGTCTGTCTCCTCCCTCCTCTACCAGACTCTTGTGCAGATGGAAGGTAACAACAAGCTGGTGGCAAGTATGAAAGGGCTGAAATCCGTCACTGAACTCAATGGAGATATTATCACTCACGTACGTACAGAAGAAAGGGGCACTGGCATGAACAGTGGTGTATACAGCAGCCTCCAGGGGTCCTGATGGAGGCAACAACTACCAGCCCAGAGTAATGCTGAGGAACTCAATGAAGTCTTAAAGACTAGCATGTGCTAGCATTGTGAGTCCGAAGCCCAAGCTGACCAGGCAGACAGGCACTGAAGGCAGTTTTTGTGTAGTCCGAGGGACAAGGTACTCTCTGAGTCCCCAGTAGGCATTAACATAATCAGATCATGTTCTCATGCTGAGATGTAGATCTGTGGCTGGACATGATACTTCCACATAAGAGAAGTATGGCAGACTGATCTCAAAAAATGGATGCCACATTATCCCTAGTTACTTTGGTGTATTCATTAATATAACCAAAGCCTTAATAACTCCCTTTGTAGGAGATAGACTGGGGACCAGTCCTGTCTTCTGATGTGCAGGATCAGATCCTTTCTATGCAGAGTTTTCAGCCATGCACAATGAAAAGCTAATGCTTTGCATTTGCTTTGTAGACCCTGACCATGGGAGATCTCAGCTGCAAGAGAATCAGCAAGAGAATCTAGAAATCCTGTGCATGTTTATCATTTTACTGTGTAAAGTGTGTCCATTAAAGTCAAATTTATATTAAAGACATTTTCATTACTATCATCAGTCCTTCATTGTGGCTACAGGGAAAGGTTGTAATTTTCAGGGAGGTGTTGAAAGAGCTGCCTGGACCATAGCACCTGTTCTTCACGTATATCTATGCCCCAAATATCTATGTCTATATCTATGCCCTGAGCACAGGCTCAGTCTCCAGGGTGACACATCTGTGTCATTCATCTGGCAGCACGGATGTGCTCTGGGTTGGCGCTCATCCTGCCAGCCCGCCCCAGGCACCTGCACCCATTGAGGAGCCATCCTGAGAGCTGGTGCATCCCAGCTGCCCTACTGGGATGGAGGGAAGAGCACCCACCAGGCTAGGGAAAGGGCTCTGGCCCATCTTATTAAAGACATGGCCTGACATGGCTGCAAGGCGACTGATGGAGCCAAGGTACAGGGCAGCTAAGGGTGTTGGATGGCTGGAGACAGCAACATGATAGCAACCCTGTGGCTGTTTTGTCCCTGTCTGGAAAGTCAGGCTGGCTGGGCACTGGATGCCTCAAGGTAGGGATGAGCATAAGGGGATTTGGGGCATCCCAGCAGTTGTCTCCATCCTCACACCTCTGCCTGAACGGGAACAGGACTCAGCCCTGCTGACTCCAGGCAACCCATTGTCACCTCTACCCCATCACTTCCCACTGATCAGAGGGCTCTGGACCATCCTCAGTTGTTAATTGTGTGTTTTGCCCCAAGGTGTGCATGATAAACTGGGTTACTGGAACTGAACTCCTTCTTCTGGGGTGAAGATTTTCTCTCCTGGCAGAAGAATGATGCTGGTCGCTCACAGGAGCCTCTCAGTCATCTCTGATGCTCTCCCTAGCACCTCCCAGGGCATTGCTCTCTGGTAGGCTAGATGAAGATGGGATTTTCTGACGTGCAGGGGAGAGGAAATTCTTCGCTGGTAGCATTCACTTCCAAACTGTTCACTTGGAGGCTACTTGTGAATCTTCACTGGGAAATGAGTTTATGGTTGATGTGATGATGCTCTGGTTGGGACAATGTTCTCAATCTTCTAAAAGTTGAACAGGATGTTAGTAAAACAACACAAGCACCTCCTCACCTCATTCTGCAACCCCAACACGTCCTACTGAAGGACCAATTTGTGCATCTCTCCCATCATCCCTCTCTCCTCAGAGAAGATTTTCATGCTGCAAGGAGAGGTGATCCTCATATTGGGAACTGAATCACTGGAGTTTGATAGACTGGATGTCAGATAGGCATTCATGAACAAACAGTGTCTAAAGAGGAGATCTTGGACTCCTGTGAACCCATTTTAGATCTGGAGCAGCATCAGTGAAATCACTGGGAAAGGACAGTGAGAAAAGCCCTCACTTTATTTTCTTGCTTTTCTGCTGAGGAATAGGTAGAGGATTCTTGAACAAATGATCACTTTTCATCTCTTGGCTGTCACTGAAAGTCTGGAGCAAACCTGTTGGACTTTGACATGGATGAGCAGACACACCAGTCCCCAAATGAAATCAGAACATGACCCTGGTGGGAGTGCTCACTGTCTGTAGAGGAGGATGGTTTTATGGTTATACCTGCAATGTCTCATATGTTACAGTAAGGATAAAAAACATACTGTTGCTCATAGGAGCCCAGGTAAATTCAGAGCCTTCAGCTTATGGCACATCCCCATTCTTCCATTTGGTGAAAAACATATGGTAGAACCATTAGCTGCCCCCATATCCACAGCCCACCTGCCCCTCATCACTCTGCTCCTGCAACTCCTTGGCCTGTAGGCTGCCTGTCAGACTACGCCATCATGCCTGTTGCAGGACCCATCCCAGAACTCGTCTTCAACAGTTGTGTATGTACAAGGCTTAAACACAGAGCTAGCAAAGCAAGATCCAGTTGAAAACAGTCTGGTTGACTGGCATAAAGGGGGTCCAACCCTATCAGAATAACAACAGTGGAGCTGGGTGAGGAGCAAGAGCTGTGGTGAGGTTCAGCAGTGTGCAGTGGTCTTTGCACTCTACTGACAGCACAAGTACTCCCCAAAGAAACCTGATAAGCAAAGACTCAGCTTCTCCTGCCCTCTAGTTAGTTTAAGTTGGCACTCTTCCATTTCTCTGGCTGGTCTCTTGTAGAGCATGAAATTGGATTGTGTCCTAGCCTGCTCTGACCCTCTTCTCTCTCCCTAGGGTTTCAGTCACTGCCTACAGACTTTTCCTAAGCTTAGATGGCTCGTCACTGGCAAACAACCCATTTATTATCCCTTTTTACTCAGTGCAAAGTTGGGCATATCTAAGCAGACACGTGCCAAATGTCATGAGTTGAATCAGCCCACGCTCAAGGTGAGTAAAGGTAGATCAGTTCCTACCTAGAAAGTGCTCATTCAGTTAGAGCAATCCACTTAGCCAGTGACCCACATTCAGGCAACCAGTTCTGCCACAGACCCATCTCATGTCCATCGGCTGCTAGCACTGTAGACATTTCCTAATTTTAGATAAGGCAAATAATTTATCCTAATTAATTTATCCTGAAGTTGAATCTTCGCTTAGCCTGTGTCACTTGCAAAGTGCCCACAGTTTGATATTGTATCACTGTCAGCTGAGGAATCCTTTTTCATTTTTTCATCAGAAAAAAAAAACTGCACACAAAATACCATCTGTGGATGAAATTCTGCAGGGCTTTCTCACTTTTCCCCTGATGCTCACAAGCATACATGACTTTTTTTGGACCCAGCTTAGCACTTCTGCTGTCCCTTAGTAAAACACATGTCACTAGAAGAAACGATATCATCACAAGGAAGTGATAGAAGAAAAGGATAGAAGAAAAGATAGGAAAGAATCAATTAAAAATTTAACCAAGGACTTCAGGATCAGGACTTGCCTTGGAGAGAAACAAAGTTTGAGCAAGAATTTAAATCATTTTATAACAGATTTTCTTTACTTTGATTTTGCTAGCAGTAGAAAAAGATGTTTCTGCAAAGAGGTCCTGTGCTCTAAGCCCCTCAAAGATTTTTCAGGACTATCCCCCAGCATGTCCATGTTCTCAGACTGGTGCCACTGCAAAAAATCTTTTTGGATATATCATATTCATATATCACATTCCCTATGTTTGGAGTTGCCACAGGTGATGCTATCCCACAGGCATGAATTTGTGTTAAGCTCAAGTTTTACTCCTTCTTGTGGAAAAGACTGGGGGAGGTCTCATTGGTGGGTTCAGGCATGACTTGAATCTTTTGGTTTTTGAGAGCAGCTTCTCTCATCTTGTAATACATGAACTCATTCTGCTGGAACATGCGCAGCTCCATCTCCGTCTGGACACGCATGACCTGAGGGACAAAACAGGTTAAAGACCTGTGATATAGGGGATCTCAAAGGAAGTGAATAACTTACTTCCTACACACAGAAACCATCCATCAGTGATGTCCTAGACCACATAATGACTGTAATGCACCTTGTTCTAGGTCTCACACTAGCAGAATCAAACTGGACACAGATGCATTGCAACTCATTACTAATAAAGCCTGCTAGTGACAGAAGGACTCAGGAGTGGTAAGCAAGGAAGCAAAATGGTCACCAATATAAGATAATGAAAATCACTTGGTAAGCCGGGAACAGACCCACCACTTGTAATTTCATATCACCAGATCTCATCTCAGAGCAGAGAAATCAAGCTGTCTGAAGAATGGAAGGTTTTATCTTTGGGCACAGTAAAAAGATTCAGGGGCTCACTGGCCATTTTTAATAATATGCCCTGATGCAGGTTAAAAACTATTTTTTCAGAGATGAAGGAACATAAGAAGGAACATGCACCTCCCAGCAAACTGAAATACAACCTAGAGAAAACCACAGCACTAGTAAGACGTAATCATTAGTTAACCTATCTCTCAGTTCTTAGGAATGGGTTGTTTCTACTGCTTGAACGTAACTCCTTTATAGACAGCTCACCCAAATAGACAGCAGACAGCACAGGAGATCCTGACACCTACCTCCAGGTCTTTGGTAATTGGGTGGGAAGGTCCATGGGTGACCAGGAGAATGGCATAAGCTTTACAGATCATGCCATGCCCAGCTTCAATGAGACCAGCATGCCAGTGGGTCACTCCTGCGCGCATCAGAGCCATCCCCAGCTGCGCATTGTTGGGATGGTATATTTTCCTGGAAAAACATTGTGTAAATTTAGTTTAGGGAAGTTCTGAGTTCCCAAATGTTTGTCAATGACATGACATGTTTGCTGAAGAGTAGACTGTTTGCTGAAGTGAGAATTCTGTTGCATTCATACCACTGAAATCTGCAATCTGCTTAACAAGGCAAGTATGAGTTACACAAGGACATGAATTACAGAAGGACACGAGTTGATGTGACAGGGCCTGAGGATGAACAACCTGCCAAAGGTGAAAGCCGTACACTTGGGTCAGAGGAATCCAGGCTCTGCAATTCCACATTATTTTAGCACACACTAAACCCAGATCTAACCCTATGGCCCAGACTTCACCTACTTAACTTCAGGCTCTGAACTGGAGTGCTTAAACTGAGAATGCAACAATCATCAGCTTCTCATCCAATGTGTGGAAAGAAACAAGCAGTTCCAGAAACTCCAGAAATGTTCATGTCATTCCCTGGCAATGCATCCCTCCCTGCAGGGACCGTAAGATCACTCTCCTAACTTCCATACTTACCTCCACATCTGCCCTTAAGGGCTTATTTAGCATTTTGCACAGGCATGTCACAAAGTAAAGAAGGGAATTACCATGGTCCCCATTTTAGACTGAGAAACCAAGGAACTAGGGAAAAGGGAAGCAATTTCCTCCACATCATTCAATAGATAAGTATTAAAGCTGGGACTCAAACAGGTTGTCAGACCACAGGCCAAGCAAGTCCCTACTAGACACTATAACCCCCCTGGAAAGAAAAAATATCACAAGCTTTTTGAGGTAGAATGGACCAAAAGGACATGTAATGGGAATGAGTCACTTTCAGCTGGAGGATGAATGGGATAATGAAACGAGTTTTCCTCCCTTCCATTCTCTGTGGTTTTCATTGCTGATTTTTTAATCCCTTGCTAATTAATACTCATCAGCCCTGGGGCAAAACCTCAAAAATAATTAAATATGTCATTTTTACTATATGGTCAGTCCTCGACCTATGTGGACCAAGCTTAAAGTTCTTTGTTTTCAGTGGGCATTTAGCACAGGACTTAAGCATGTTAATTAGCCAAGACAAAAACCCGAATATTACTCAAGAGTGAAGGAGTATCTTGAGTGCAGCCACCTGAGAGTTTCTCTTATCACTGCAATGTCTCCCTCCTGCAGTTCACAGGGGAACAGTCCATGTTCTGCAGTGATGGCCTCTCTTTCCTGTACCCAGGCTCTATGTTTTGCTGTCAGGGCAACCCTGAGATGTTTCCGAGACAAAACAAAGAGGCTAATGAAAGATGTAACCAAACTTCTTGCCAGTTATAACTTAGTAAATCATCTGTTTGAGAACTCTTCATTTAGGAAGTGAGGCTCTTCCTGTCTGGTGATATAATCCAGTTTGAATGCCAGCACAGCTGCCCTATGGGAAAATACTAATTTCTGTAAAGTAAGAGCAAAGTTGGCCCTAAATTCTTTGTATAACACACTGTCTAACACCACATGACCACGAAGAATCGCCAAAAACAAGACACAGCCATACAGGTAGCCATCCACCATCCTCTTGGCGTAGTCAGCTGCCTCCTCAAACATCTGGAGGTAGGAGAGCACCTCTGAGGCAATGCTGAGGATCCTCAGGAGGTAGATGTTCGTTTCCGCCAGCACAGGCTCCTGTTTCTTCAGGCACTCACGGCACAGCCTCACAGCCTAGGTCCGGAGAAAGTGGGAAGAGGAAGAGAAGGTCAGAAGCTGCCACACCAAAGCCCTGGGGGCTGCACAGTCGATATCAGTCCTAGAGGCCAAGCCAGTCCCTGCAAAGGGTGAGGAAGTTAGGAATTGTTTTTATTTGTCACAAAACATCAGTCTACAAAAATGACCGGGGCTCAAATTCATCCTTTCTCAGGATTACATTCATAAAACTGGCAAGGAAGAAGTGAGACCTTTATTTCAGTGTTTAGGACCTAGGATAAAAAAAAGATGCCAGCAGCTTGGGTTTATCAAGGATTGAGTGCTAAAGGAGCACTTACACTCCAGTACCACCCACCCAACCTTCTCTTCCTCCACACTGGAAGGCTTCAGCCATTTCTCAAAGTAATTTCAAACCTTTAGGCTGTTGGTCAGCCTGGAGTGTTTTCCTGAAGCTAATACACTCTGAACAAAACAATTAAATATTCTGTGGGTCAGAAAAGGATGAAGAAAGGAAAAAACAACTCCATAGCCTGCTATAGGCTATAGGACATTAGAGCAGAGAGCTGGTCCTGGAACAGCCAATGTTGATACTGTTTACACAGAGTGAAGCAGTTTCAGCAAAAGAGATGAGAACAGGCAGATCTGGCAAGTCTGATTTTTAAGCTTGCCTCATGAAACTCATCTTTTTCACTTGGGAGGCCATTGATTTCATGATCATGTTAAAAATGCATGGCCATGCTGCAGGCAGTCCAGGGGCACAGCTGTCAAAGCAGGTAGACAGCCCAGCTTCACTCCCAGGCAGCATGTGTGCGGAGGGCGAAAGCAAAAGCCCAGAGACTCACTTCATGGTAAACTCCCTCCAGGCGGGCCTTGTTAATCTTCTCCAGTGTGTCCTTCGAGAACTGGATAACCTCCTTCACCATCTCTGCAGAGGGCTGGGGACAACATTAGGAAAACTGGTGAGGAAAATGCACTACCGAAGGCATGCCGAAATGCCCTACTTAAAGGGATACCCTGGCCATCAGTCTGGGAACCCAAACCAGCTCAGCGTGATGTTTATCCATCAGTACCTTAGTCCCACTGGAAGTATATCCCAGTGTTTCTCAGCCACTCCAACCCTCGCACTAAGTTTGGGTTGAAATGGTCCTGCTACCAAACCCAGAGGTGAAACTCCCACTCCTTTCAACAAGGGTTTCGTTGTATATTTGAGAAGATATGATTCAAGCATGCCTGACAAAACACCAACCAGCTCCTGATTAGCTGCCTCCACTCCCTCCATTTAATGCTGAAATATAAAACTATCATATCCATCATCATCATATATCTTCTGTTTTTCTGAGCCTTTAAAATTCACATTGGGGAAGTACTTTAGTTTTCAAGACCTCTATAAACGCAAAATCTATAAATGGGAAATCTGAAATCAGCCCACAATCACCTTACTCCAGGAGTGGGAGTTCACAATAAAAGTCTAGGCCGGGGGACATGAGAGAGTCATTTCCGAGGCATGTGCCCAGTAATCAGACAGGACCTCAGGGTACGGATCTAAGGCAGGTACCCTCCATTGCAATGAAGGACACACAAATTTGGATTCAGGACTGCAGGACTACCCCGTTGTCTTTTTCTCACATCTGGTCAATGAGATTTTTGGGGAATCTGTGAAATTTAGCTAGTTGGGAAAGGCTCTTGAAAGGTTAAGTCAGAAAGAACAACAACAGCTTATCCATCTATTTATGGATATGTATGTATGTGTTGTGTTTGTGGTATATTTTATTATTACATACGATTAAGCTGAAACTATTTAGGTAATCAGATTTTAGCAGCAATCTGAGCAGTATTCATGATGTCCCAGCATGCAGAGCACATTCAAAGGCAATGCTCATGTCAGTGCAAATTACATTGTTATGTTGTCTGAGTAAAGACTCCCAGAATAGGAACGCTGAACACCACTTTCATAGCAGCTTTGTCAAATAAAAATCCTCTCTTGCTTTCGTGAAGCCCCTAATCCGGTTGCCGTTATAAACAACGGGAGCTTTGCTACTATTTGGAAGGAGCAAGAGGCTGGAGCGGCTGTTGAGGATGTAAGCTGTCACTCCGGCATATATATATTCATAGCACTTTTTCCACACAGCTGTGAGTGCTGCCACTGTCAGGCAATGGAGCTTGAATTTGGAGAATGTGATACAGCAGGCGGCAAGCAGACGTGCTCTGGGGGTGAGGTCACTCTGGATGCTTATTGTCTGGGGACGGAGAGTATTTTTAATAGCTGAAATCATGCACCTTGCATAGTTGCAAGGAGGCTTTTTCTGTGTGAACACTCAAGATTGGTGGTGCTTACCCTTACCCTTACAGCGCACGCACTCCTGCTGTGCACTGCAGAGCCCTTCTACTGCATGTTCCTGGAGAGGGGATGGTGCAGCTCACCACCCAGTCAAGGCTTGGTAGCCAGTGTTGAATGAGAGCTGAGATTTCTAGAGGATTTATACAGTCCACTGCAAGAGGTGTTCAAAAATACTTACACAGAAAGTCAGATGAAAATGCTTTTATATCAGAGGACTGAAGTCCGAGGCAGCTTTGCAATGAAAGTGAGGCATTTTAATAGTCAGGATTATTTTTAAGAGGGAACTTTATAAATATAGTAATGGAATTATAGAACAGGGTCTTCTGCAATAGCAGGGAAGCCAGAGCCAGCAAGCCAGAGTCTCTTCCAGCCCTCTGTCCTACTGCAGACAGGAGCTCCCTGACAGTTAAGAGTCTGTTTTTCCAAACCTTTGGTCAGGGAGAGATTTTTGCTTTTGGCAACAGACAAGCACAGAGCTGACAAGGTAAGATCCAGTTTTTCCTGAAAGCCACCTGTGAACATAGGGCTGAGCTTGGCTTTCTTGAAGCTGCGCTGATCTGGAGGCTGCGGATCTTGTCCTAGCTCCTAGGAGGCCACAGCTTGTTCCACCACTGCTGCCAGTAGTGCTGATCTAAGAGGTCTCACATCCCACCCTTGTGGTTTGCTCCTGCCCCACAAACCACCCTGAGCTGTACTGACTTGCTAATATATTAAAATCGTCTTGTCTTGCTCTGACTTCCCTTCCCTTCTCTTGTAGGTCATAAAGTCTACAAGAGTGAACTCCCCCCATAAGCTAACACTGTCACAGAAGGGAAAAAACAGAGCAGTTAAATCCTTGGGCAGAGCAATGAAAAAGAAATTCTTAAGAGTTACCAACACGTTCATAAACTGGAGCTGCTGGCCAAGAAACACATCCTAAAGTCAGCAGGATGTGACTAGACACATCCTTACACTCTCCCAGTCAACGGCTTGTGAGACTTCCAGAGAAACACAAATCACTAAAAAACGAATGGTCCAACACGTAAGTCTGCCCAAAGCAGCCGGCACAGAGAAATGTCTGTGATAATAAAAATTCATTATGACAGGCCTTTGCAAAGATGGACTGGAAGTTTGAGCTCCTCGGCTTCGCAGAACCAGCGTCACGTTTTACAAATTGTACAGCTTCAGCAGTGCGGGATCACTCTGTTTCTAAAAATTATCCCTAATATATTTTCAGTTCTACTGCTCAGGACTTTGTTTCCCATTCAGTTCCTCACAAAAAGCTCAATTTAAATGCCAGTATTTTTCTGCCCTCTAAACTTATTTTCTAATATTTCAGCATTCTGCCTATGGAGGGACTGCTAGGTCTGCTGGGAAGTTTTATAAACTTGGGGAAACACATTTGGTTAGTTTTAACACAAGAGAGTTAGAGGCAACTTTGGGGGGCTTTTAAAATGAAAAAATGTGCAGTTACTGGATGTAAAATGTGACATAACAGGGATTAAACTGACCTTACATGGTGCTCAAATTGGTATAGTGTTCAATTAAGTTTTAGTTCTGGTCTCCTTTTTTTTTTTTTTTTTTTACATTGGCACTATTTAGTTGTGCTTCTGCTAAAATCTAGCTTTATTGCTACTGAGAGCATCACTGGGCTGAGGAACTACAGCTGTGCTCTCTTGCGGGGACATGACTTTGTTGTCTCCTACTGTATTTTCCACTAACTAAACCGAGAGCTAGCTTTGGCTGGCATGTCACGGCTGCCTGTGGGTTTGGGCACAGCTGCTGTGGCAGGACCATACCTTGCTCTCCCCTTCTTTCACAGCCAGCATCAGGTCATCCTTGATCTGCTTCTTGCAGTGCTCACACGTGCAATCGAAGTAATACTGCTTCTTCAGCTGCTTCCTCCGCTCCTCGCTCACATTGAGGAAATCCACATAGGAAACGGTCAGCTCGTCCCCGGGAGAAATCTTGCTCAGTGCCCTCAGCTCAATCCTGGGTGCAAAGAAGACAGGTGGGCTTAGAAAAGCAAAGGTGCAGGGCCCTAGCTGCAAAGCCATCGGGACTGGTGCTGCTAACTGCCCCAGCCCTTGCACTACTGTACTGCTTTATCCCTCCGGGGAGGCCAATGTACAGATGTGTAGCCCTTCACCTAACTAAATGCATACTAAAAGGCTCACAATGTTTCTCCTGCCCCTCTGCCAGTCCTAGCACAGATACACTGCAAAGAGGAAGGGGCCTGAACTATAACGTACTACAGCCAGATTAATTTATCTGGGTGGGGGCTCAACCTAGACATGAACTTCTGTCATGTCGCAGGGGATTCGCCCGAAGAAAACCCTGTGATGAGAAATGCACAAGCAGCATTACAAAACGCTGAGTTTAGACTTTGGATCTTTTTAAAGTACTGCTTGCACACTATTCGTGCAGCCCTGGTAAAACTCCCAGATCCCAAGCCCATGCCGCTTTCGGTATCATTTTTGCTCTGAAAAGTTTGGAGACCTTCCCTCTGGGCTGCCGGCTAGGAGATGCCTTTTCACACATCTACATGAAGACATAGAAACAATCCTATGAGAAAGGTCTACACTGGCCATAGCCCGTTTGAGCTGATGGCTGTTGTTAATATCAAACATAAGGAAATTGCTGGTCTCCACAACCGTACCAAAATTCACGGCAAACACCTGAAAAGAGGACAGGCCTTTAGAAAGTCCGATCCCTGTACCTGCCTCACTCTCATGTCTTTTCCTGAAAAAGGTCTTAAATAATGTGGACACTCAAAATAAGTCCCTTGCTATTTCACTTTAGCAGACTAAATCTCTCTCTTGGTTACTCAGGGTCATCTGGCAATCAAGGGGGCGTAACTGGCTGAAGAGTTTAGCCCAAGTGGAATAAAGCCCCATAAAACAGCAATAGCAAGGTGATGCTTTTCTCATCCTGCTACAATCCACCCCTCCACCAGTAGCTCTATCTGTTGTTAGAAATAATTCAGTATGTCCGAGACAAGAGACCAAAGGCCTCACCAAAGACAGAGCCAGATGCATTAAAAATATGCCAGTTGTGGGGCAGGAGGGGGGGGGATTATTTCTGCATGATAGTATTTCTGTAACTCACATCAGAAACTTTGAACTCCAAGGACGTAACGCTGAATCTTTCAGCCACGCCGGGGCGGCTGGGTAAGCGACCCTTCGAGGCTGGTCTGGACCTTCTCTTGGCATTAGGTCACATCAACAGCATATTTCCTACTAAATTCATCACTAAACATGCCATCCCCAACAAAGGCAGCTATTAGTTATGTCATGCCCATGAGAAAATATCAGCCAGTCAGAGAGAGGTGCTGCTAGCTACTCCAAGGAGAAAAAGTTCATTAAAAAAAAAAAAAAAAAAAGGCAATTTCCAAGGTAAAGGTTCTCATATTCAAACATTCCTTTTCACACTTAATGGGATCTTCGTTAAAGTAAGTCATGCAGAGAAGCAGAATCAAGCTTTTGACTTTTATGATGCCCCTGATAGCCTAAGCAAGCTGGGTGTATTTTAAGCAGCCGTCTCTCACATCAAGGAGATCAATAGGGTTTTGGACAAGCGTGGAAGCACATGGCATGTTTAAAACACTGCAGCTAAAGGGACACTGTCAGCTGAGAGTGGCTGGAGCAGGGGTTTATAAAACACCCCCACCACCCTTGTCCCTTGCTCCCTTTCCCCACTGCGTGCACCAAGTACCAGCAGCCTTGTAAGATCCAGGCAGAGGCACAGTGAGGGCCTGATAGCTCAAAACCAAAATTACCCAGACACAGTAACTGCAGTCAGAAATAACACTCACTTGCACATTTTTATGGTCCTCTCTGTAATGCACAGAGCAAATAGCAATGGTGGCAAAAATCACTTTAGAAGCATTTCACCTCTTACTTGAGTGAGACTGTTTGTTTGAAATTGGAGTTCTAAGACACAGTGTCCCTTTAACTGGATTGATTATATGTACCAAGTGCAGTGAGCTAACCAAAGAGCTTTTCTTTTTTTTACACACATTTCAGTGAATTCTTTAACAAGAGACAAATGTTTGGAACAGATAACAGTGGCATCATTAAAAGGCAAACCATTAAATAGCTATTGTGATAAAAATGGATGAAATCTGCATCTCGTGGCATTGCCGTTGTCGTCAGTGCATTCAAAGGGCACTGCCAGTTACAGAAGAAACATGGAATACTTAGTATGTCAGTAATGCAATCATTTCTCATCTCGTAATAGGCAAGGTTTTATTTTGGGCTATACAAGATTAGCAAGACCTTGTTCTGACTTTCATGCCCTTGCCGTAATCAGGGGAGGAGAAATGAGAAGTGGAGAAGGGAAATCTCAGAAGGCAGGAAGCAAGGGTAGAAAGGCAGGGAGGGAGCTGGCAGTGGGGGAGCTGCTCATAGTGAGTATCACCATCACGTTTATAATGCACTAGAAAATGCAGAGTTAAGTGAGGTTTGGGTTTAGTTTACACGGAGGATGAATAGAAGTTCAGAAAAAGGGGAAAGTGAAACTCTCCACAAACAGCGGGCTCTTTCAGAGCCCCTCGATGCTGCCTGCGGCTTTTTTTATTAACACGGGGCGTGAGGGGTAGAGGCCAAGGGGAAGGAGGATGCTTACAAGACCGACCCACCTCATCTGTGTGTGGAACATTGATCTTACAGCCTCATGACTGAAAGACAAAACAAACATCTGCAGTTTACACAGGCACAAGTACAACACAAGAAGCTGAGGTCTGGGTGCCCGGCGTTGGGCACCGGGATGCAGCTGCAGCCTGATGGTGTAAGGAGCTCCCGCTTTCGCTATCCAGCTGCCATAAGCGAGATGCTCAGTGCCTGGCCGTGGCACATTTCGGTGAAAGCCATCCTGGCACGGTGCTTTGGGGAGTGCTTTTGGCCAGCAGACAAGCAAAACCCTCTTCCCGCATTTCACAGGTGCCAATGGGGCTAATTCTCCTGCATGGACCAGAGATGTCTCCACTGACATCTGTAGAACCATGCTCACTAAAACATAGCTTGAAACAGAAGTTAGTCTAGGCTATTAGCAACCATGCTCTATGTGATGAGTTTAGTGGGTCCTCAAGGCCAGTGCTCTGCCTTGAGCCCAGAGAGGCCCCATTCCCACTGAAGGGAATAGAGACAGTCCTCCTGGCAAGAGCAGCTAGGGTTTTCCACCAGGTTTTCTCAAAAAGATAAGAAACTTTCACCCTTTAACTGGCCAATTACACAATATTACCAGTTGGTCAAGGTTTAAAGTCAGGATGCACATGGGAGCTTCAAAAGGCTGCCAGGCAAACAAAATGTAATTCCTCTGCTTACCACCCAGAAACTCAGATTCAGGGTTGCTCTCGCTGTTAATTACCTCCTTCACTTCCTAAGCTTGCTTGAGAGGCTCTCCCAGGCCTCCCAGTATGGATTTGATCCAGGGCAATTGGATATCAGACTCCAATTGACTTTGGATCATGCCCTGTGTCCCACAAAGGTAACCATCCTAATGCAATGCTGTTCTCTCTTTGCTTGCTCCCCAGCTGCATGATAAACACTTCATTTATCAGGTAAAACTGGCTATGAGAACTCAAGTGCACAAGCAATGTGTTAGTTAAAGAAAGGGAGGCCCTGGGGTTATCTTAAGCTCAACATTAAGGTTTGGTAAACACAGGACTATATGAAATCTCCAGACTAAGTGGGAAATTTTGATGAAATACATGGCTGTGCCGACTTTAGGCAAGCAATTTCTCTCGGCTGGAGTTTTGCACATGACACAACTTGCTGGTTGAGCAGTAGTTTACATCTTGTCTGGCCTGGAAGAAGGCTGTGAAGAGCAAAAATCCTCCAGCCGGGCTGCCCTGAGCAAATGCACAGAGATGGGCAGCCTCCACTCCCAGCTCTGTGGAAATGTCCCTACATTTCCCACTGGGCCTCTCACAGCTGTGTCACAGTTGTCCCACATAAGTTTTCTTGCAGGGCTCAGGTGAGGATGGGCAATGCACCATGGCCAGGGGTATCCTGCATTTGTACGTGACTGTTCTGCAGACATCAGTCACAACTGATGTCATTAGTCACAAGTCATTAAGATCCCATTGCTAAAGAGTTAATCAATGATTAAAAGAGATTGTACACTCTCACAAAACTGAGGATTTGTGTGAGGGATAGTTACAAACACATCAGCAGAGAGTGATACATAGCTGATTGCAGGCTTCAGTAAAGAGAAACTCTTGAACTACGGACTCCCAGAACAATCTCTAATAACTCATTAACTGTAATCATTCCTTTATAACTCATAAACTAAGCCTCAGTGTAAGAGTGTGATTCTAATTAGCTAATTACCAATTTATCTGTGTATTTGGAGACTGAATTTCAAAACTCACAGAAGTAAAGGAAAAACTCTTTGCCAGTTCACTGGACCTTGGGCCAAACCCTACTGATAAGTTCTGTGTATTTGTTTTGTACATCAGAACATATTTTTTTAAAACAATAACTATGAGAGAAATGAGCTCCTCTTTAGAAATCATTTTTTGATTTTTTGTTTCTAAGCTAAAAAAGGAAGAAGAAAGAAATCCACTCACTTGCCATTGTTGAAGATCACGGTGCAGTTGGGCCAGCAGTCATGGTTGACCTGGCAGAGATTGGGGAAAATGCCCACACCAACAGCCTGCAGTCCTCTTTGGTCACTGAGGGTAAAGCCATTGCAGTTGATCTAGTCCCAAAATACAGGCAGGAGCAAGAATTGAAGTAGAAAAAAATTAATTCAGCTACATTTTGGCATCAAGATTTCTCCACTCCCACTGATTCTTTAGGAGAGGTACATCCCATTTCCAAACCTTAGGGAGAGTTGTCTGTGACGTTATCATAGCAGGTAACTGTAGAAATGACTCAAGCAGATAGACTGGCTCAGAGGAGAGCTGAGTGAACACTGCAGCATATTTGCTGCTAAAATCCATCCTAGATGTTTAAGATAAATTTGATTTGACCATGCATGGGATTTCTCATGTTTGCTTTCAGCAAATAATTCAGGAAAAGGTCACAGAAAAATGAATTTGAAGCAATTTAAGCAGAGTAGCTGCAGAAAGCAAAGTTCACTCTTGTAAAAACAGATATCGGTGTCAGTGATTAACCATGAGGGCTACACTCAGCCTGGACGCACGTCTGCTGGGTGGCTCACAGAACTCAAAAACCAACTACTTCAGTTTGTTATGAGTTATTATTATTGTTGCAAATCATTCAGGGAATAGTTTTTACTCACAATTATATACAAAGGAAATATTTGAAAAGGGAAAATGTGATAAGATATAGCAAATGAAATAACTCAGCTGCTAATTGTTTCATCATTTTTAATTGCTTTATTTCTGTTCTTAACTAAGTCTCTGCTCCACCCATACTTCCTGACTTACGCAAGGGCAAGCTACTCTGTTCACTAGCACATCAGTCTCCCTGACCCACTGGGCTGCAGTTTCTCTGCAGGGTCACGTACGAAGGGATGCTCTGCATCCTCCCAGCAGAAAGCTGCATAGCCAGTGCTCGGGCCAACAAAGCCATCTTCTGTGCCACACCGGCCGGTGCAGAGCCACGAGAGGCGAGGGCCTCGCCTCAGCCTACACTGGTCCCCGGGGCAGTGTTGCTAGCCAAGGGGTTAGTGCATGCCTGGATACACAGACTGACTTAACACTAGAGCTAGACAGAGAAACTCAGCCATAAGTAGTATCAGAGGAGTTTCCTTTTTGCTACTCTGAGAACATAAATTTACACTCAAATCAGAAATAGATACTATAAAGCATTACTATATTGTATCTGTTGTGTTTTCATATATATGTATCTATGCATATATATGTAAAAATCATATATAACTATATATGATCAGCATATACAGATGTAAGAATCTAGATTACACAACATGTGATAAACATCTTAATGCATATTTTAATATTATGTATTCAAAAATATTGTATTAAATATATTTTATATATATATATGTATTATATATATGTATATGTATAGATGTATTATATTTTAAGTATATTTACTGAAAATACATTTAAATGCATCCTAATTCTTTCGGGCGCAGAGAGATGCCCAACAGGACTTGTGATGTGAATGCAGCACCAAGGCCATTTGTCCACATACTTAGCTAAAAATGTTTCAGACGTTGACCTTGCTGTGCCTAGGTTTCCCACATGGAAATGTAGGACTGAGGCAGATGAGGAACGTGGCAGTATTCAAACTCTGACCTGGCTGTCCAGGCTGCTAGAGCATCTTAAAGGCAAGCAGAGGAGGAACGCAGGCATCCTGGCCTGAGAAACTTAGGTTTACATCTGGGGTTGGCTTGGTCTGAGACCTTCCCTCTGAAGTAAGCATTGCCCACGGCTTTAAAAATAACGGTCACTTTGCTCTCCTGCCCATCAGACCTACCACTCCGAATACGTGGGAGATGAACTGTATGCCAAACTGCTGACTCTGTGGTGGCCAAAATTCAAGGAAACTCTCCACATCGGCTTGCAGCTCCTTCTTCTCCTCCTCATTGAAGTTGTCCACATGGTTCTGCAGGTCATCAATGGAGACCAGGCAGCCCTCTGCCAGCCCGCTGCCTTCCCTCTCCATCTTCCACATGATACGGGCTGCCAGCCTGGCCAGGGAAGAGCGCCACACGTTAATGTCACACTCTGACCAAGCCAGATGCACCTCAATCTAGCAGGAGGGCCATCAAAATTCATCCCCACTCAGCAATGCCGCTGGCCTTCCCCAGTCCAGCTCATGCCCAGGTGCCCCTCTACCAGCTAGGCCACCCAGCTCCTATTTCCCACCCTTCAGAGGGAAGCTCTCTCTCCTCCCACTGCTTTCAGGCCAGGTCATGAGACAGAGCCAGGCTCATGGCACAGTACCTCAGGATTGCTGCTCACCTGATGTTTTCAGTGGGCACCTTGCCATGTCTCTTGATGGCAGAGCACTCATTCTTGTGGTCCAGCCAGGCCGCTCTCTGGCAGGTCCGGTCACAGTAGTAGGCAAACTTGCACTGGCCACAGCGGTGGAGTCTCTCCTGCCGTTTGAAGCAGGTGTGACAGATGATGTGAGTCAGGCTGGAAGGACAGAAGGACCCGTTGGCTTATACCTCAGAGAAGGGCTGCAGAGCCTAGCATCCCAGTGGGCTGCCAGCTCCATCAAGCAAAGGTACTGCTGGCTTGGAGCCCCTGAGCTCCTCACACATGGTGAGGACAGACCCCTCCTGCCTTTCTGAGAGGAAGGGGAAACCTGCCAGGCAATGCCCTACCTTGTGCAACAGCACAATCATGTGTTTGTCTAGTGTTGTTGCTTTTTTCTTTGGCTATGCAGAAGAGACAGATATGCTGTTTAAAGGGGGGAAGTAATAAAACATTCCTCAGCTCTCAGCCCTCTTGTCTGCAGCTCATCTGCTTCTTCTCAGCACTGCCATTGTTAATAGGATTTTCAGTCTGTTTTTGTTTTGTGTCTGGCCCTTGTTGAAGTATCAGCCACCCATTTGCTGAGCAGAAAGCAGATGCTTAATGAGTCTATCACTTAGCTGAACACGAAGAAAAATGTGAAGGCAAAGAGCCAGACTGAGTGCTTCATCCTCCCACAAAGCCTCTGAGCTTGGCTAAACTGAAACCCATCTAGAGCACTGAGGTTTTCCTGCACCTCAGATCGGCCATTGCACAAAATGGAGCAGCAGCCACTACCATACCTAAGTGACTTAAAAAACTACTAGGCTAGAGGGACCAAACATGGGCACATGAGGACAAACATACACATCAGAAATGCTCTGAGAGTGAGCAGATCAGAGACGAATCATAATAAAGGAGACTGATAGACTGAGATGGCTCCTACTAACATTTTCTTATGTGTCAACATTTTCTTAAACTGTGAGCTTGTCCTGATCACAGCCAACCTGCTCTGTCTCTGCATAGGGAAACCACATGTCTGCACTATTTGAAACCAAAATAGGTTTCCATGAATCAAAAAGCAGCTTTGCTTCTCACTTATTTTGTCTGTGGGCCAAGGTCTTAGTTGTACTGGTGGCATTGCACCAGTTGCAAGTGTTCTGCGTATTCTGTGGATTTTAGATGCCATTTTGCAAAGCTGCATGCTGGTATGGGTGCTACGGCTTGCAGCTCTCATCAGGTTTTGTGCAGGGGATGCAGAGAAAGCTCCATTCAGGCAGAGAGCAACTGACCTTTGTAACGCCACAGCAGCCTTTGCTGCGGGCATCTACCGGGAGCACAGGGGCTGAGCCCTCCCTGTGGTGAGCTGGAGCACATATGATACCCCATGGACCATATTAATCTCCATGTGCTCTAGTGGGAGCTGAGACACTTAGTTCACACAGGGAAACCTGCATGGACCTATCTAAACAGAGGTGGCTCAACACAGAGCTGAGTCCCACCCCGAGTGCCCTCCCACTGGAATCTGGGCCTTGGTTCAGTGCTGCCTTAGTTTTTCCATAACATGAAAGGAAGCTCATCTCACTCATTTGGAATGGTCTTTAGGGTGGAAAATATAAGGATGAACTTAAAGCATGCTAAGATGGGGGTTGCTAACTAGCAGTTCTCATGCTAAACAAGCCATGGGGGAGTTTGCAGGGCAGCTCCCACGGCAGAGTTTTGTCAGCAGGGAAGCAGAAGAGCTGCCAAGTTGAAGGAGAAGTACTTGCATTTATGATCACTGTAAGATTTTATTAATAAATCTGAGGGGATCTTTAATCTTTACAAGGCTAGTATGTCACTGAGCGGAGAATAACAATGATTTTTTGCTGGTCAGTGGCCTTGAATATGCCATCATGGGGCTACTTTTAAACACTAAAGGCAATGAGCACAATGCCTGATGTAATGATGTAACCTGCTCCCAGGGCATAAAATCCCTCCCCACTTAGTCCAGTGTTAGCTTTAGCACTGTGCTCCTTAGGCCACATATAGCTTTCACACAGATGGGCTAGTGATATAGATTTCTCCTCCAACCCATCAATCCCAAAACCTCATGTGAAATGGGAGGTATCTTTCTCTGGTGCCAGCAGAGATAGGTGCCACCCACCAGGTATTCCTGCTTCTGGCTCCGCAGTTTAACTAGCTGAGAGGTTACTGTGAATTAGACATTCATGGTATATCTGGGAAACTCCTTTCACAAGCAGCAGGCTTCTTCCTTGGGGATTCAAAACAGGGATTTCCATGAAGCATCCTATAACTATATATATGTAATTTTAATCAAGGAGGAGGGTACTGATGAAGAAGTATCAGGTCCGTCTAACCTCATACCTCTCTTTGAGAGTGTCCAGGGACAGGACCAAGAGAAATCCCCAACCACATGCCCCACTTCACACTTCCTGCTGCCTCCTGCTGAGACTTACTTCATCGGGAAGCAGGGGAGAAACTTCTCTCTCCTGCCCAAACAACTTCAGGACTTTTCCTTTGCTGCTGGACCCAGTTAGACACAGCAGGGTTGTTAATAAGCCTAAGGACCCATGGCTTTTAAATATGACAGGCAACACTGAGTTTCACTATCCCGAGGATGAGGCCTGAATGGAGCTGGATCGAATGGTGGGAATGGATCCCACCTTGCAAGTACAGGACATAGGGTAAGGGACACAGTGGCAGAGGAAGTGGGCAGGCCTGCAGAAGTCGATGTCTGACCCTGGAAAAGGCTTTTGCCTGGCTGATTTGCTGCTCTCAGCAGTCTGCTTCTTCAGGTGACTGCCCACTTTACCTCCACCTCCTCCTAGGTTTGAAGATATGGGAGAATTCACATTCACATCACTTAGACACTGCCAGCCCAAGGAGAGAGGTTCTCCTTGCTGCATAAAGCACATCGACCACAGAGGCAAAGGGAACATCAACACCATCCACAGTCTGCAAAGGGGAACTGAAGCACAAGGAAATAAAAATTTGTTGAAGGTCACATGAGAAGGCTGTGCCACAGCTGGAAATCAGACCCAGAACCCCAGAGTCCCCGGCCACAAGGCTGTCCTGCCTCTTCACTGTACATCTAAATATATACACACACATATGTATGTGCCTTTACAGGTATCACCATACCCTGAGAATGTGCTTACATTCCTGTAGCACAGTTACATGAGCTGCTAACACAAACCACCCTGATCCCTGGCTTTTGCAGGATGAAGAGGGCCATTGATTTAAAGTGGGATGACTTGCAGCAGACAAAGCAGTGTGCAAAAATGAAGCTTGTAAAATGACAGTGAGTAGTGCCAGCTGGTGAGGGGGAGCCTGCATCAAGGTAGGCACTCAAGAAGGGGCAGGCAGGAGCGCATGTCCAGGAAGGAGGATGCAACCACCTTCATTAAGTCAAATGAAAGAGCTGGGTGCTGTTGAAAAATGTGAGGCTGTGCTCTGTCAGCTGTCAAGTCAGGGGGGCAGAGAGGTGCAAGAGAGATTACACTCCTTGTAAGGCAAAGAAGAGCCAGAGAGCTGATAAAACCCACATGGCTACATTGTGCCGGAAAGCACGGGGAGGTATCTTGCTTGGGGAATGGGACTCCCTCCTGCTGCCCGCACATTTTGATGGCAGTCAGAGAGGGGAAAGGCAGTTAGAAAGCTTCCCTGTACAAGGAATGACAGGCTGAAGGAGGAAATGGTGCAGCAGAACCAGAGTCATGAGATAAGGGCTTGTGTCTCCCCTTCTCGTCCCTCAGGAGAGAAAAATACTGCTTTACATTTCATCATTTATTGTACAGGGAGGGTGCCCAGCATTTCCAAAGGAAATCGAACAGTGAAACTTAATGCCAGCTCTAGAAAGCCACCATTTCTGAGAAGAGGCAAAATGCACAAAAAAAAGTCACGTGAGACTTCCTGAGAAAGTGAAAGCTCGTATGGTACGGAAACTGCAGGTACAGTCACTCACAGGTAATCTGAGTAGGCTGCCAGGTATGAGAACGACCACTTCACTTACAAATCTTCGTAGGATCCTCTGTGCTCAGAAATAGCTAAAAGAGCAGATTTATTGTTAATCTGTAAAATCTGATATTGCTTGGATGAGATGCACAACTACTGCCAGTCCTGGATGTAGTTCCAATCGCAGAACAGTGATTCAACATGCCAGCTAATGAATGCAAGAGATGACAGAGCATTATCAGCTAGAGGATGGCTCCCTCAAGCACGGCTCTTCATGGAAGTAAAAGAAGCAGATAGCTCTTTTAGCCACTTGGAAGTACAGTGGGTTCAGACCTGCTGCACTTGCCAAGACAGAAGGGTGAGCACTGCCATAGAACAAGCATTCACTTCATCTCTGAGACATGTGCACCATTTCCCATCAAGGCCCTGCAGCATCTCATTCATTGATCTGGAAAAGCAAGGTGAGACAGCTGTAGTGCGAACAAATAGGTCAGGATTTCACTGAATAGCTAAATGGACATGATGGCTCACAATGTGGCAGGACAAACACAGATGATCTAACTTACATCTAAATCCATCTGCTTCATATTTATTATTGGCTAGCTAGGCATCTCTCTCCTCAGCGTCCTTCAAGAATGGCCTAAGATATAACCAAAGTCCACTTGGCTTTCAAAGTAAAGGCTGCAACACTTCACTAAACACAATGGCCTAAGGAGATCTACCCACTCTTTCAGCAGTGAAAGGGAAAGGGAGGTATTCAGTAGTAGGCCTCTACTGAGGATACCTTTAATGGTGAATTATTAACTCAAGAATATCTTGCTCCTTAAAAATGGAGGTCGGAGCTTAGTGCTTTTATCTTTGAAATATCAGAGATGACACATTCTAGTTTGCCTGATTTGGGTGAAAGATTTATTTTAGACTACTTAAACTTTTAGTCTTTTATTACAAGCTTCCACAGCCTTTTTAAAGAGGTATGAGTGTGTTTTCCTTTCAAAAAGCTGAGGTTTCTCCTAAGTTTTGTTTAAGCTTTTGAATGAACTAGATAACTAAACAAAATCAAAATCTGAAACAGTGTGAATACAATCACACTGGTTCTCAGATTTTATTGATAGCAAATGACAGGAATTGCTTTCATAATATTTTCAGAATTATATTACTACAGGTATATCCTTATATCCCAAGGTCACCACAGCTACAATAACATAGCTCCATACACTTCCCTTGGAGAAATGCTTGTGGGCCTTCTTTCATACATCAAAAAGAAGCACAAAAATAGCACGCTCTCCTTTTTTCTTCTTTTTTTTCTGCAATCTGGAGATCACCCATCAAGCAGCTCTTCAGGTGATCTTGCTTTCTACCACGTGATATTGTTTGCCTTGATTACTGTCTCTCAAACCCCACTGGTTAAAGAGCAAACCCATCAAGAGAAGGTTGACAGAGATATATCAGGTCTCCCTACGCCTGTGGGAAATGTAAACTCTTACATGCTTCAGAGCCAACAGACGTGCCAGAAGAGAAGGTCACATACCATCATCCTGAAGGTGGCCATGGATGGAAAGGAGACCTGGTGTCTTCAAACAGAAAGTGAAAAGGGAGGGTGAGAAGGATTAAAACCTAGCAGGTAAGCAGAGGACTAGAACAAGCTTCAACTAGAGGCAATGGCCAATGGGAATGCACAGGGGATCTGTACACTGAAAAAGGACCCCACCAAGGGCCAAGAATTCCTCAAGCGGATGTGTTTCCAACCTTCTGCATCTATTTTAGGGCAAAGCAAGCCTGACACTGACTGGTGTTTTTTAAGTGTTACTTTAGCTGATAACAATGCAAGGCAGATTCAAACAAGGATCAGAGAGTGTGTCTGCACTCTATCCAAACAGTGAAATATCTGAGATTGCACTGAGTTTTGCACCCCCTTTAAATCAGTATTTGCCATTTCTCTAAGCTGTTTGCTTTAGTTCAGAGATATCGAATGGACTTGATGCAGGAGACGTCACCAGGTAATCAGTATATAAAGGAAAGGGTCAGCTTTTGCAGTCATACCTTGGGCTTAAAATCTAAGAAGCTATGAGAAGGCTGATGTTTATAGTGGACTACTATAACTTCACTTTGAGATTTCTGTACTTTTGAATCAGAAGCTCCCTGGTATCAGAGAGCCATCACCACGTCGCCTGACCAGCCTTTAACGATGTTCCAGATGAACTTTCAGAACTTGCAGGGGTGAGGATGCAGTTTCCAGATTAAGTCACCCATATGGTGTCCACTAGGCATTTAAGCAGTGATCCAAGCAACAAACTCAACAGGGCTTTTAAAGTGATTCAGCTCACCAAGGTAGGTGTCTATGTCTGGTTGTACAGAATAGTGCTCCATTGACTACACTGAGCACCTAGGCACTTAGGCCTGGATTCACATGCCTAAACATAGGATCCTAGTGTTATTTTAGGCTCTGCAGGGACACTCGCCTACTCTGAGATGCTGTGTGATTCTCATAAATCCTGTGTTATACCTGTCAGCCCTATGTGGACATCTCAGACACCTCGGGGCATCTCAAATGACACTGTGTAGGCAACTGAATCCTGCCCTTAGCTCTATGAGGGCATGTATAGACCTTGTGGATCCATTGCGGATGTCTTAATTTGCAAGCTGAGTCTCAACTGGGTAAGTCATCATATCACCCTATATACTGTTCCGGTGTAGACGATGGGTCTCATTTCCTCACAGAAGGATGGCTGATTGCAGAGTTTTGTCAAATAAAACATTTCTTATTTTACTGGCAAGATAAATCCTCAACAACTCCTCAAACTCAGTCTCCTTATAAAAGACATTCATACCAATTCAAGCAATCAGGTGACAGCCTCAGGTCAAAATTGCTTCTACAATTCCTTGCAGCAATATGTAGTAAAATTTACAGCAAGTGATTTTCCCCACTGTGTTGCAGAATAGGGCCTCTGCATCACTTAAGCTTGAAGTGCCGTTAATCTACATTTTCCACTATGAGCACCTAACATTGGGTGCCAAGATGAACTGCGTAGGTTCCCCAGCTCCCTATATAGTAAGGGCAAAGACATACGTTCCTCTTATGGTCTTTCAGAGAGTGTAAGTTTGGTTTCTGCATGAAGCAGCCCTCTGGATGGGTCTGGCTCTCTCTGGGATTTTCCAGGGTTTCTAATTAAGACACTGGAAGTTAAACACCTCCAGCAGAAAATGTGAATTCCTCATTCCATAGCCATGTTCTTCACCAAGTCAAATGACCATCAGCTTTTCTGGAGCTTCCACATTTCTGGGCAGTAACATCTCTCATCTTATCACAGTTGCATACCCAGCCACAAAGAGTAGGTGCTTTCCATCCTGTAGTACAGCCAAACCAAGAAAACAATGTCATATCTCAGCAGATCTGCTCCCACTAATCCAAAAAGCGTGCTTTCACTTCATCCAGTACTTTGTTACATCACGTTCAGTCGCACAGAAGATTGAAGTGTGACCATTACAGCATTACAGCGATCCATATACAACACATACAGGACTGTTTTCAACAGCACTGCCAGGGACAGGTTTTCAGGGTCTTAGCATGCACACTGCATCCAGCATCCAGACTTCCCAAAGAACGGAGCTCCTAAAAGGGCTGCAAGGTATGGGCCAATTTTTCAAAGTACTCTCATCCTTGTGCTTCCATGGTTGCCCTCACATATGCAGAAAGCTAAGCTCTGTGGAAGATCTGGTCACCTATTTAAGTGACAAGGTATGATCCAAATACTTCAAAAATTAGGCCCACCAATTACTCCTATTTAAATTCTCTTTCCATAGGACACTTACACACTGCTTTCAGCGAGAGATTAACATGCTGAGGAGAATTAGGGTGAGAGACTCTGGACTTAGATGTCTCATTGCAGGGTGAGCACCTTTTTAATGCTGTAGGCTCAACACCAAGTTTAGAGCCTTCTTCTAGCCATACAGAGACAGTAACAACTGTCTCCAAATGCATGTTTGTCTGTGGGCATGGAAAAACACATAAAAAATACCGTGGCACAATACCCTGAGACAGGGGTAGAAGGTACCTTCAAAGTGAAAGCCGTGGATGTGCATGAAAAAAAAACAGAGTACTTTTCACAGGAAAAATGTAGGTTTCCATTAGGTCTTAGGTGCAGGATGTTCCCTGGTGAGTGCTAAGCAACAAGTATCGAGTTGGCACCATCTGCATCAGAGATGCCAGAAATGCATTTCATCAATGGCATATATAAAGTGCTTTGGGATGAAATATGCCATAGGAGGGTAAGAGTCTGTTACTATTGCATAGCAGCATGAAGAAGAAGCAGAAAAATAAGAATGACTGAAACCACCCCCATTCTCTGTAGTCACAGAGAAGTGATGTGTTTGCTTTACCTCCTTGCTATTCAGTGTCTGCATCTGCCCCCTGGAAGCTAAATAAACAGAGCCTGCATAGGGAGGGAAGTGCATCTCTCCCCATCAGAGGTTTTCAGTTGGAAACCTAAGCCTCAGACACAGTCTGCAGTCTAAGAGCTGGTGTGGTAACAGTTTCTCCCCTTATCTCACATTACACAAGTGACATTTGAAAATGTATGGAAGCTTTAGCTCTTCAACATGATCTGATGAGCTGCTCTACTACGTATATGATGCTTGCAATGCTTCACTTAGAAGGAAAAAAAAATGTCATCCAGGAATCAAAAGGCAGAACGTTTTCAATGGTTTAAAGGATTATTATTATTTTTAATACAGCATATAGTAGAATTCACGGACAATAGGAACTTCTGAAGCAAACACAATATCACAGCAAGCTCCCAACTAGCGACACAAGGAAAACTAAAGCGCAGGACCTAAAAAGATATGTCACGGAGAGATGGTTTTGCCATTCACTACTGTAATTGAACTCAGTTCACTTCCAGATATTATTCAAGAATTTAACATTCTTAATTGAAAAAAAAAAATCAGTTTTAATGGTGTGTTCTTGCAATGATATATTAAAATGAAAATTAAAAACATTATAATTATTGCTGTTGTACAGATTCATGAACATGTTCTCCCATTGGTATTACAAAGGCAAGAAAGAAACAAATAACACAAAAATACTTGTTACCTGCTCTGTTCATTTGATCCCTAATTCTCTGCTATTGCCAGATCACACAGTAGCACAAATCAACTTCATCCGATTCAATCCTAGACTTTGTTAACAGAGCTAATTCATTCAGAGAAAGCTCAAACAGGCAGAATCACTCAGTACACTACTAACTATGCAGAACATTCACTAAAGTCACTGGCAATGTGGGGCAAAATTCAGTCTCGGGACTCATCTCGATGCCCTTGAAGAATACACAGCTGGGAGGTCATACCTGTGAGCAGAGCACAATATAACTCCTCTTCATCACCCTCTGTGCAGTGGAGGCTTCAGCAAAGTCAGAGATGGCTGTAACTGAATTACACTTAGTCCTGGCAGCCCACTGGTGAGCAATATGGGTCTAGTCTGGGAACATGTTGAACACATTCAACTTTCACTGCATTTGGTAAAAGCTGAGGGCACCGAGCACCTTGCAAGCTCACATCCTGGAAATCATCCGTGTCTTATTTAAAATATGAAGCCTCATCTGACTGTGAGGACAGTGACTGTAAGCTGCAGAAGTGTCCTTATAGAAGTGCTTCTGATCTCCCTTCACACCCTTTGCTGATGCTATCCAGACGCTTTCAAACTTTTACCCGCCCAGCCCTGTCTCCTTTTGCATAGAGACAGCTTCTGATCTTTGTTTTACAAGTGCTCTACTCTTACCTATCAAAAACCACAGCAGCGTAGGCTGGCTCGGCGAAGATCACATCCCCGGGCAGGAATTCCTTCTGCGCCTTCAAGCCACGGCCTTTGCCTTCAGCCACGAACACTTCAACTGACTCCATTCCCCCTTTGGTCATCTCAGGGACCCTACGGCATGGGAGGTGGGTATCTCGGAGCACGCCAAACCTCCTGTCACTCCCGTCAACTTCAGCTTGCCACAGGACCACACTTATAAGCGGGCTGGCCTACCCCTACTCCCACCCCTGGCGACACCGTTTCCCATAGGAGGGCAAGGGGGTGGGAGCAGGAGGCGAAGCTCTTCCGCGCAACGGTGCCGACCGACGCAGGGAAATCAAAGGGCTGGGACTTCTGCTGCGTTAGGAAACCCCTCTCCGAAAACCACGTTTGGAATTGTTCTCCCACCCCCAAGCGGTTGTATATGTTAGGACTCGGAGATTAATTTATGCTCTCCCATTGGAAAGGGAATGTATTCTCTTTGCAGGGTATTTTTAGCAACCACATGCTTCTGTCTCTCAGGAAGCAACAGCTGAGACAGTGGGATGGGGAGGGCTGGAACGCATATTTCTGACCCCTTCTACTGTCATCTGGCTTTTTCCAGAAACTAAACAATGCTGCTTTATTTTTACCCTCCAGGAGATGGCCCATGATTTGAGGCAGAGAGAACAGCGAAACACACGCCTCCTCCATTGCCACCAGAGCCTGGAAAAGGGGAGTCGCTTCCCAAATGCTGGCAGCCTGGCACAGCTGGCACAGGCTGCAGAAGCGAGAAGGACATGTTAGATATTCGTGCAATTTTGGATGCACTGCACTCTTTGAAATGTCAGTACATTTGAGGGTGCTCTTCACCTCCAGTGCACAACCACAGAAGAGACGGTGGAATTTGGCCCATCTTTACATAAAAGGAGGAGACACTGGAGAGATCAAACCCCTGGGAACATGGGCCCTTGCTTTGCTCACTGCTCCCAGCAGGTAGCGCAAGTTCAGGGAGGCACAAGGGAAGTCCTTCAGGTATAACAAGCAACCTCCCTGCGGAAATTTAACCTAGCCCACATTGTCATTCAGCATTTTATTATCATTTAGCAATGATTCATGTGGCTAATTCATGGTAATCTCACCTTTCCACCATGCGTAAATCTGATTCTGTTTCATCCTGGACTGTTAAGCGCTCTGCAAGCGTTAATATTTGCAAACCTCTTCCCACATCTTTTTGCTGCACAGAGAAACATAGCTGATTAACAGATAAGGATCATGAGGTGCAGGGGGTGGAGAAGATAATTCTTTTCAACCCTAGAAACACTTTATCTAGCCAAGACAGGGGGAAATATTGTTGTCATCTTCAAGACAGTCACAGAATTGCTCAGCATCTACTTTTAAAAGCTTCTGGCAATTTTCCTTTCCTACAATAAAATATAGTATCACATGTTAGCAGAAATATCCTGTTTTATAACTTCTGTGATTGTGCCAAGCATGAACAACATCACTCCACAACCCTATAAATTCAGGGTGATGTGAGTCTTCATGTGATTATCACCAATGTTGCCCAAACGACCAGACTCCTCCATTCCTTACTGAGGAAGGCTGGAGCTGTAGCAGAGCTGGTGGCATAAACCTCCCCGCATGCATGGTGCACGGCAATAAGAATTTTAATCACAATGCTCTACTTGTGTGGCACATACTAGTGATATTGGGATGCTCTGCTAGCCGTGTTTAATTCTCCTGGGTGTAAGTGCCTTGAGATGTATTAGCCAGCCCTCAAAATTGAGTGCTGATATTTTTTTCCTCAAAATTGGAGTGTCATGATATTGAATCCTGTCATTAACCAATATACACTGTTTCTGATTCATGGATAACAAAGAAAAATATTTACATATTTTCAAAACAGCAAGCTAAAAATAAAAGGTCAAACTCCACATAGGATGAAATTACACGAGACCAGCTCTCTGCACTGGCAGGCAGCAATAGGACATGCAGTACAATCAAAAAAATAAAATAAAAACCCAGCTGAGACGAGGCGCACCAAGCAGCTCATTTCTCTCCTTCCACCCCAGTTAAAGCTGCACTGCGGTGTGCCCAGCTTGGCCGCGCAGGAGAGCACTGACCATCTTGCTGGATGCTCTCCAGCTTCATCACAACTGCATCCAGGCTTTGGGACGTGCACCAAGATGCTTGGTACCACTGGGCCACGGTTCGATACTGGGTTATTTGCAAAGAAATAAGGTGTTAATATTATCAACCTGAAGAAAAATCACTAGGAAAATTGTGGAAGGCTAAGAGAGGCTGGATATTGGGAATTCCCGCTTAAATACCTATTTGGAGCGAGCGAGCCTACTTTCAACCCGTGGAAATACGTTCGCTGTCAAAGCAAGCTGGCGAGGCACGCGGACTTTGGAGCGCTGCGCACGGCTGACCTTTAAACAGCAGCTTACTCTCCCCTTCGAATATATCATTTGGCGCAGAGGCCAAAGCTGCCGGGAGGGACGGCTGGGCCGCTCTTCCCGGCGGGACGAACGGCACCGTCTGCCGCCCTCGGCAAAGGCGTCGAAAGCGCCACGTTACCCAGCCAAACCGGAGCCGAGTCCTCGGCTTCCGACTGCCCTGCAGCCGTCCGCCGGACGGGCGCTGAGCGCAGGAACTCGAGAAAGGCCACGAATAAAGGAGAGAAAACACCGCCGGGGCCTCCGGGGCGGCGGCGTGGCCGCGCCGGACCCCGCGGGCCGCCCGCTGTCGCCGCGGGGCACCTTTTTTGGGGCCACACCGGGGTGTTTAGGGTGAACGAGACCAGCGGCCCCGTCCCGCTTTGGGGGGCACCGAAGGGGGAAGGGGAGGCCCGGGGGGGGCGCGGAGGCAGCTGGGCCGCGGCAGGGCATAGTTAGTAGCTAGTTAGTAGCTAGTTAGTAGTTAGTTAGTAGCTAGTTAGTAGTTAGTTAGTAGGCAGTTAGTAGGTGGGAAGGCGACTGTGGCCGGGGACTGAATGGAGCTAGTGCAGCTGGAGGGCGGCGAGAGCCGCTGGGACCGGCTGCGGGGCCGGGAGCGGGGCCGGGAGCGGGGGCAGCGCGGGCCAGGCCGCGGGGCGGCGCGGAGGCAGCGGGCGGCCCGGGCGGCGCCAGCCCGCCCCGCCGCTGGGGGCCCTTAAGGGCGGCGGGAGGCGGGAGGCGCCTGGGCCATGGCGGCGGCGGCGGGCAGGGCCGCGGCGGGCGGGGAGGCGGCGGCGGCGGCCCCGCGCCCCCCGCCCGCGGGCTGCGCAGGAGGTGAGTGGGGCCCGGCCCGGCCTGGCGCGGCCCCGCGCTCCGGCTCCGCGGGGCGGAGCGGGGCCAGGGCGGCGGCGGCAGCGGCCGCGGAGGGGCCGGCGGGGCCTGCGGAGGCGGCTGTAGTGGGCGCTGGGGGCAGTTATTGGGGTTTGGGGGGCCATAGGGGAGGGTGAGGGGCTGTAGTGGGCCCTGGGGGCAGTTATTGGGGTTTGGGGGGCCATAGGGGAGGGTGAGGGGCTGTAGTGGGCGCTGGGGGCAGTTATTGGGGTTTCGGGGGGACTTGGGAAGAGGGTGAGGGGCTGTAGTGGGTGCTGAGGGCAGTTATTGGGGTTTGGGGGGCCATAGGGGAGGGTGAGGGGCTGTAGTGGGCCCTGGGGGCAGTTATTGGGGTTTGGGGGGTCACGGGGAGAGGGTGAGGGGCTGTAGTGGGCCCTGGGGGCAGTTATTGGGGTTTGGGGGGCCATAGGGGAGGGTGAGGGGCTGTAGTGGGTGCTGGGGGCAGTTATTGGGGTTTGGGGGGTCACGGGGAGAGGGTGAGGGGCTGTAGTGGGTGCTGGGGGCAGTTATTGGGGTTTAGGGGGGACTTGGGAAGAGGGTGAGGGGCTGTAGTGGGTGCTGAGGGCAGTTATTGGGGTTTGGGGGGCCACGGGGAGAGGGTGAGGGGCTGTAGTGGGCCCTGGGGGCAGTTATTGGGGTTTGGGGGGCCACGGGGAGAGGGTAGGGGCTGTAGTGGGCCCTGGGGGCAGTTATTGGGGTTTGGGGGGCCACGGGGAGAGGGTGAGGGGCAGTAGTGGGCCCTGGGGGCAGTTATTGGGGTTTGGGGGGGACTTGGGAAGAGGGTGAGGGGCTGTAGTGGGCCCTGGGGGCAGTTATTGGGGTTTGGGGGGCCACGGGGAGAGGGTGAGAGGCTGTAGTGGGCGCTGGGGGCAGTTATTGGGGTTTGGGGGGGACTTGGGAAGAGGGTGAGGGGCTGTAGTGGGTGCTGAGGGCAGTTATTGGGGTTTGGGGGGCCACGGGGAGAGGGTGAGGGGCTGTAGTGGGCCCTGGGGGCAGTTATTGGGGTTTGGGGGGCCACGGGGAGAGGGTAGGGGCTGTAGTGGGCCCTGGGGGCAGTTATTGGGGTTTGGGGGGCCACGGGGAGAGGGTGAGGGGCAGTAGTGGGCCCTGGGGGCAGTTATTGGGGTTTGGGGGGGACTTGGGAAGAGGGTGAGGGGCTGTAGTGGGCCCTGGGGGCAGTTATTGGGGTTTGGGGGGCCATAGGGGAGGGTGAGGGGCTGTAGTGGGCGCTGGGGGCAGTTATTGGGGTTTGGGGGGCCACGGGGAGAGGGTGAGGGGCTGTAGTGGGTGCTGGGGGCAGTTATTGGGGTTTAGGGGGGGACGGGGAGAGGGTGAGGGGCTGTAGTGGGTGCTGGGGGCAGTTATTGGGGTTTGGGGGGCCACGGGGAGAGGGTGAGGGGCTGTAGTGGGTGCTGAGGGCAGTTATTGGGGTTTGGGGGGCCATAGGGGAGGGTGAGGGGCTGTAGTGGGCGCTGGGGGCAGTTATTGGGGTTTGGGGGGCCACGGGGAGAGGGTGAGGGGCTGTAGTGGGCCCTGGGGGCAGTTATTGGGGTTTGGGGGGCCACGGGGAGAGGGTGAGGGGCAGTAGTGGGCCCTGGGGGCAGTTATTGGGGTTTGGGGGGCCATGGGGAGAGGGTGAGGGGCTGTAGTGGGCCCTGGGGGCAGTTATTGGGGTTTGGGGGGCCACGGGGAGAGGGTGAGGGGCTGTAGTGGGCCCTGGGGGCAGTTATTGGGGTTTGGGGGGCCATGGGGAGAGGGTGAGGGGCTATAGTGGGCCCTGGGGGCAGTTATTGGGGTTTGGGGGGCCACGGGGAGAGGGTGAGGGGCTGTAGTGGGCCCTGGGGGCGGTTATTGGGGTTCAGGGGGACTTGGGGCCACGGGGAGAGGGTGAGGGGCTGTAGTGGGCACTGGGGGCAGTTATTGGGGTTTGGGGGGAGGGCTTGGGGCCATGGAGAGAGGGGCTCTCTGTAGGGGTCTTTGGGGCCAGGGGCAGTTTTGGAGGGATTTGGGGGACATGGGAAAAGGGTCACGGGTTGTAAGTCTGTGAGGGAGAGTGAGGAGGATGGAGCTTTCTCTGGGGGGAGCATGAGAAAGTGAAGGGAAGGCAGTGAGGGGACCCCGGGAGCTTGGGGTGTCCCGAGGGGCCCTTAGAGATGGGGGTGAACGTCAGGAAAGGGACTGGAGGCCTCGAGGCAAGGGGGGTTCTTGGACATCTCACTTGCATTGGCTCCTTACAGGGCCTCTCAGGCAGCAGGACTTGAAGTGAGAGAGAGCTTAAATGTCAGTGCAACTCAGGCAGCAAAACCTTTCTTCAGGAAGGGAGAAATTTGAAGCACAGCTGCAAAACCTAACCCTTTCCACAGGGACTCCCCTCCTCTCCCACAGAAAGGACTCTTTGTCAGTAGGTCTCTTGACCTGGGGACATAGCGAACCTGTCCTGCAGTTGGTGTGGCAGAAATATCCCCTCTCAGCCTGCCAAGTGTCACTCAGCATGGTGACAGAGACACTCTCTTCAGTTATTAATTTTCTGCTGGAGCTTGAAGTCTCTTCTTTGTGAGACTGGGTTTTGCCGTTTGTGTCAGCGAGATGTTTAAAATCACGCTTGCTCAAATTTTTGCTGCTAAAAAGGGGACTATTTTGTATGGTCTCTCGCCAGTGTTCTTACAGTGAGGTCTGCCAACAAATCCTGATGCCTCCTGTGTCTGTCCTGTGGCAGTTTGCACCTGCAGGTTGCAGCAGTCATAATACACACTGAAATAATTCCCATGGTGATGAAAATGGTAGAAACATTGCAGTGCAGTTCCCTGTATGAAATAAAGTATTTTCTTTTTATGCCAATATTGAAAAGCAATAGGATTGAAACCAAAAGTAGAAATTAATGAGCAAAATGCAGTGAGAGACTAGTTTGAATGTATTTTTCATGTGGAAGGAGCAAGTATGTTATCTAAAATAGGTCCCGACTGATACTGAGCTTTTAAAAGGTAGTCTTATATTTAATTCTTAGATGCAAAGAGGTCTTAACTGTTGCCTGAAAAGGTAATGCCTTGCCTCTGGAATATTAACATGTCAAGGTACTTCTATACATCAGACCTATGATCAAGAGTATTAAGACTGTGACTAAGAAATGACAGGAACTTTGCCATGTCTTCTCCTTCCCAGATAATCTCTCCTGTGGAACATCATCCTGTGAAAATCTAGCAAACGGCCTCCCAAAAAGTGGCTTACTTCCCAGAAACCATTCATAATGGATATAAAACACTTCCATGTTGAAGGGATCCTGCTAAAATCTAGCAAATGGCACAAAGAGAGTGGCATACTTCCAAGAACACCAAACTATTCATGATGGGTTTAAAATATTTACATGTTGAAAGGCTTCAGTTAATGTTTTATAAGCATTGACTATTCAGTTGTATAATGAAAATCAAGTTTAAAAGAAAGCTAGCCGCATACTTTGTTGTATAAACATGGTCTTGTTATTAAAAATGTGCCACGTCTATTGACAGCAGATTTCCCCATTGTCAGTTAAATTTAGTAGTGCTCTGTTGAACAGAAGTAACTCTGGAGGAATTGGGCGCTCTTAACTGTCTAAAAAGCTGACAGTCATTGTAAGCAGTCTGGTTTTGGAAGAAAAAGCAACGCAAGTTATGTACACTCTTTGAGGGCGTATGCTTAGGGAAAGGTATGAATGCAATCTTGTTATGTTTAGGTTTAAACTGTTTTTTCACACATCATTCTTGAACTGAATTGTCATGTCCCTAAAATCCAAAATGTGTTCTAATGCAATAACATCAAAGCTTTCAATGTAAAAATGCTTTGTTCCTCTCTCCCTCTCCCTCAGGGGTTTCCGGAAATTTTTAAGAAATACTACCCTCAAAACCCTAAATTTTGAACATAGCTCACACCCTTATGTTTAGCGCATAACTGATAGAGGTTCTCTTCTGAGCCAAACATAGCAAGAGCTGTTATTTATGTTTTTTCAATTAATACCTGTGCCAGAGTTATGGAACTAAATATTATTGCAATTTCTGATTTGATAGTGTAATGGGAGATGGAGGACATCCTCTTCTTACAAAAGTCATTGCTGATTTCTTATTTCTTTGAAAATCTTCTGTGGCAAGCATTACTTCTAGATCGTACCCCCAGCCTCACTGTTTTTAGCCTAAGGGTTGTTCTTATTATTCAGTAGCAGCAAGTTAAAAACACTTTGTATCTCTAAAGAACATGGTTAATTTGTTTCTTTTTCAAGGACTCTGTATATAGTTTGCTCATACTGTAAATTATTAATCTCTTTTTTTTTGTTCTTCTTTATTCTATGCATCTTCTCCATCTTCCACATACAGGGGTTTTTATGTTCTTCACCCAGCTTTCCACAGTCTTGAAGTTAAAGTTGAAGTCAATCTTTAATAGCACTGAAAGTAGGCTGAGAAATAATACTGCAAAAACTACTGCAATATAATCTTACAGGAGCACTTATATGTCAGAAAAGATACGGCATAAGGATAGGTTGTCTTAACTTTCCTCGGAGAGTTTACAAAACTGAGGGGTGTATTTCTTAGGTGTTTCAAAGACTCAAGAAGTGAAAAGGAGAATGGGTCCCTAAGGAAGCAAGGTAATGCTTGGCAAGGGAAGTAACTCTTACCTTGCAATGTTTAAGAAGTCTAATGCATTAGATTCTTTTTTTTTTTTTTTTTTTTTTTTTGAAAAAGTAGTCACCCCGCATGCACTTTAATCAGCCTTCTGTTGCATCCTTTGACTTTGTATTTCAAGATGTAAAAGATAGCTGGATCAAACTATGCCTGGGGAAATTCAAAGAATTCAAAGCAAGATCTGATTTCTGAAGTCCTGTGCAGTTTATTACAGCAAAAGTGATCTGAAACTTTTTTTTTTTTTTTAAGGGGAGGGGGGAGGAACTTTTTCATTACTAAAAGCAGAGTAACTGATTTCAGTCTGCTTCAGCTGTGAAATACCAGTCAGCTCTCAGTGGGTGTGATAGGCTGCAGACAGCAGAGGTCAGTGTGATACTCAGTAGAAGCAGAGTGGTGGAAACAAAAGGGCTTGGAATAAACAGCGGGGGAAGAAAAAAGAAAAACAAAAAAAAAACAACAACAAAAACAACAAAAAAAAACAGAATCCAGGAATTATATTGTGAGATGTGAGCATCTTCATTTTTCAGAGTAATTGATATGTTTTACTTTCATCTTAATGCTTTAAAACATTCTCTATTTTCTAAGAGAGTGGGCAAAGCATTTAGTTACTGTTCACCTTGGGCATGAGAAGGGTGAGCATTGCAGTTCAGATCAAATGCAAGCTTTTTCCCTTGTATATCAAAGCAGATCAGCGAGCCATCTGGCCATAAAAGGCTTTTAGCCAAGTTCTGATTTTAGTTTGTGCAGTTGAGAATGGTTGGGCAACCCTGGGTTTGACTCCTGCCTTGGCAATATAGGTTTACGCTCCAGAGGCCTCGTTGTACTTATGCACAGACCTAGGCATATGTCTTGCACAAGTCTGCAATAATAGTTAGGATTCAAAAATATGTAAGTGTTCTTAGGTTAATTTGGTAGTCAATCCAAATGTCAGTGCATAAAAACAGAATTTATGCAATTGCTTTTGAGAGTATCAGAATATCAGGTTAGGTTATTGTAAACATCTGCCATACTTTTTTTTTTTTTTTTTTTTTTTGGGGGGGGGGGTGCAAACCTGCATTTTTATTTTTAATACTGATTTCAACAGAAGCAGGCAGACCAATATTGAAATATTCTGGAAGATCATCACAACCTTAGTTTTGATCATGAAACTAGTTTACCAGAACATGCAATGCTAGCAGTTCAGCTGAACAATGTTGTTTTCAAGCAACGTAATCCTCTTTGGCATTCCATTCTTTCACAATTGCCTGAGGATTTAAATAAAATCATTCAGAAGGATATTCAGGTTCTAAAATTAAGAAAACTAAAATCTAGGACTATGTTATCATTCCCTTGGAGAAATGTGTCTGTCATCTAATAGCAGGTACTAATTTTGATCTGGTTCAGCCTCTCCTTCTTGCACAGGAATCCTGTTCTGTCATATCAGACTTGGGTTTATTTGATAGAGATTTTAAAGTTTGTTGTCTGTATCCAGCCTTTCTAAGAGAGATATCTGTTCCAGTTTATTTCAAAGATTGCTTTCTGCCTCCCACTGTGCAGTGACTGGTGTATGTGTTTGCCTGTTGTACCGTAACCAAAAATGCTTGGATTTCAGTGACGCTGTTTGCCTGCAGTGTCCGACAGGTGATACTCTCGAGTATTCAAGTTTTTACTTGTCTTTCCCCCTGTTATTTAGCAGGGATATGATCGCATAATTACACACAGTAGAGTTTGCACATGGTATGAAGTTACTGCCCGTCCGCCCAGATGAGATAACTGACTGTGTGCAGGCTTTAGCCTTCCTTGGTTGCAGGGTAAAGCACGTTAGTGTGGTGCACGTGATTTAAATTAACCTGTTTTACTTTGCAGTTGGGACAGACTTCAGCACGCATGCAGTCAGTTACCGTGTCGGAGGCTGACCGGTGGCAACTCTGGAAGATGCACTAACCCCATTACTTGGGCTGGCGCGGAGCGCGGATGCGCCTCGCAGGCAGCTGCGGGAAGGGGCTTGGAAAGCAAGAAAGTACTTTTGAGGACTTGTGATTTCTGAACCTAGAAAAATTAGTAATAGACAAAGGCTGGATGGACTTCCTTTTTAATGAAGTGATTAAAAAAAATCCTAGGCTGAACAGGCTATTTTTAAGTAACCTGGTTTCTGATATTTTAATTAATGTTAGTATTTTTCCTGCCACCTTCTCCTACCACCTGTCTGGAGGGAGGGCTTTTCCTTTTTTTCAATTTTTTTTTTCTTCCCCTGCTTTCTCCATATGGCATCCCTCAAAGATTCCTCTAAACTTCCTTCTTTCTTTCTTTTTCTGTGTCAATTTTAAAGTGGAAAAACAACCTAGAGCTTCACTCGTGTATCAAAACATCAAAGTGCAATAAAGTTAAAATACCTCTGAGCCTTCTCACATCGGTATTTTAATGGCTTTGTTGACTTGCTGTGGCAGTGAAGATGTAAAACAAAAATGCTCAGTGTGCTTCTGAGATGGCAACTGAGAATCAAAAATCAGTAAGTAAATCATTGGCTTTCCATTCAGACACTAACTGGTTTTTGTGTTGTTTTTAACTGGTTTTGTTGTGTTTTTAAAGACCGCTTGTTTGGCACCAGATTTCCAAAATCCATCTCTGTTATTTTGACTTCTTTAATTAAAGTTGCTTCCATATTCTTGTTACAAGAGATGCTGAGCACCTGCAGTTTCCATTGCCTTCTCAAGCCCGTATTTCAGTATTTGGACATTACAACAACCAAACTGATGTTACTTTAAAAATCTGGTCCTTGCTGCCTGTAGTTTAGGCCAGACTTATTCTCCACATTAAAAATAATTGTATAAAACATATCTGTGGAGATATGTTTTTGTAAATGCTGAATGGATAAGCAGGAATGCAAGTATATGCTGCATATTCAGGAGATATTTGCTGTTCTCCATAAGGTTACTTCTATAACTTTGCTTCATATGAAGCATTTTGCCCCGTTCTCTTTCTACATGCTCTCAAAAGACTCCAATCAAAAAGTTTAGTTTATTTTCGAATGTTTATAATCTTGAGTGGCGTATACCAATATGCGTGTGTGGTTTTAGTTCTGCACCGGTTACTGAGTACACCTTGCACTCAATCTGTTCACTCGGATTGCAAAGGTAGCCTTGACTGAGGCAGTTTACAGAAATGGAGTCAAATGGGACACTAGTGTTTAATTAAAAGCGTTCATAGCGGAGAAGGGTGTGTTTTTTTGTTGTTGTTTTTTAATTCAGAAGCCCTCTTTGGAAGGAGGAAATGTCAGGAGTGATTTTGATTATAAAATGGTGGTAATGTCACAGAAGATTTTGGTTATGTAGATGGACCTCAGTATCTGGGATTATAAACTCGGATGGAATAAATCTTTTTTTTTTCCTTTTTTTTTTAATTAACTCACCAGTAAAAAAGAAAAAAACAACTTTTATATAAAATTCCCAGTAATTTTATTCACTTATCTGGCTAGCAGCTGCCATTAGTTGTTTATTAATGTAATTAACTGTTAAATCACTGATATTTGATGACTTCATACAGGATTATACTGATTACTAACATATTGTTGCTTGAGGAAAGCTTTTTCTGTTTTTTTTTTTTTTTTTTTGGTTGTTTATTTTCATTTGCTTTGAATTAATCTATATTCATTGTTCAAAATGATACCTTGTGATACGACACATGGCATTGCTGTTTCCACCACAGTTTCCCAAACAGAGGTGGAGATTCTGGTGGGCATTGATTTACACTTGCACACAAAACTTCATACTGAGATGAAAAGTACTACAATAAAATGAATAATTTTTCAGATATTTTCTGTGAATATCTTTATTTTAAAGATACTCAGTGCATTCCTTTTGGAAGTCTTTTATTAAAAACAAAATGCAGGCTCTGAGTTTCAACAATATACACAAATAAAAAATATGCTGGCTTTGTAACATACATTTATGGTTGTGATATTCTTCTGCTTTAGCATCATATTGTTTTCATTTACCCGGACATTTTTATAAGTTGCTTTCAGGCTCACAGGAGGTAGGCATGAACAGTCATTTTTGAGTGAGTAGATCTGCTTAGGAAACTTCATTTTCTTACATCAGTCTTTGTAGAATGTGAATGGTTTTCAGTAATTATTAAATCTTCAGTTACCTTGCGGTTTGCCTAACTGATGGAGAACTTGCAAGAGTGAGACTCACTTGCTAAAGCATTAGATTTCGATCAGATTAAATCTGAATCAGAGACTGAACTCAAATTACTAGGTTACATTTTGATCTCCATCATAGAGGATGACATCATATCATGAAAGAAAGACTTGTGAAGTGGCAGAACTCCAAGTATGCCGTAACAGGACACTGAATTAGGAGTGATTAATCAGCAAATACAAAGTGTCTTTTCTTTTTTTTTTTTCTTATGTGGCTATATTTCTTGGAGTAGAACATGCCGTATTTTCCCTGTTGCTTGCTTCTCCATTCTTTGCAAACCTCCAAAAAGGTACTTTTTTTTTTCTCCCTCTAGAACTATATCATTTTCCATAACTGACCACAAATTAAGACTACACTGTGTTTTCCCTCTTCTGATTTAGGTTTACATTTGCCATCTGGGACGAGAAGACCATAGCTCCTGCCGGTGGGGTTGATGGTTACGTAGGCAGCTCCCTCTGCTCAGGGCTGTGCGGTACACGTCTGTCTAGAGCTGTAGCTCGCCAAGCTAAAAGTTCTGGTATAAACTGCTCCAAGCTGAGCTGGCACTTATTAATTTGAACAGGACCTGGTGGAGTTGTAGTCTTTTTAGGCCACACCGGCATTAGAAAGAGGAATGGTTACTGTTTTTTATGCAAACATGGAACAACCATATGGAGCAGTAAGAAGTTACATGGAAAGCATGTTTTGCTAGTAGTAGCACACTGAACACTTCTCAAAAGTTAATCTGATTTTTTTTTTTATTTATTTTAGCTTAGATGGGATGGAGGTACTCAGTCTGCTTGTGATCTTCACTACTTATTTTGTACTTAAATAGCAAGATTGGCAGATGAATGAACATCTGGAATCACTTACAAAACATCTATTTTGTAACAGGTTTTTTTTTTTTCTAAGAAAGCCGAGGAACTTAAGCAAAGATTATTCAGAACCTAACTGAAAATAGTAATTTCAAGTTAATCATCTTATGCTAATTCTATTGCTTAGGATAATATTTGAAAACCCCATCCAAGTCAGGAACTCCACACAGTTACTGACATTCCTATGAATTAGTTTCAACTCATTCCCTTGCAGTAGGTAACTAATTTCTCCTGCAGTACTGTTGCAGGATATAGGGTGCACAGAAATGAAAGCCAGGATGTTGAGACTTAAATGTCTAAACACGGTATGAATGTAGCTGCAGTTAAACCTGTTTATATTTGAGAATGCAGATTTAGAGGTGTTGACTGAAGTTTAACAGGTCTGCAGCCGAGCTGAGAATAGAACTGGGGTCTCCACTTTCACGCTAAACGCTTCAATCAGTTTTGGATGCAGCTGAATGACATCTCAGTTGCCAGTTAAGTCCTCTTTTCTGTAGCTATCTGCAGACATGGTGTTCAGTTCCTTAATTTTATCCTTTGGTCTTGACCTGTTTGTATTGCAGTCGTACTCTGTGATTTGACACAGTCATCCACAAAGATCAATATTTGTACATGTTTATAAATTCACATTATTCACAGTGATTTGAATGGCTAGGAAGTTAGTCATGGGATACAAAGCAGTCTTTACGTTCGTTTCAAATGTGGCCAGAACTGATGTGTGATTTTCACCTGAGACGTGTATGAAGTGGGGTATTTAACATGCAGATTGGTCTGAGCTTAGCACCAGAAGTTAAATGGCTGGTTTGGGTAGCATTAATAAAGAAGGCAAGGACTAAATGGGCAGAGAAACCAAGAGTGCTGTTTACAGCAAGGCTGCATGTTATTGCAGTCCGTGACTGTTTATTCATCCTGTGGATTGTTTAACAAGGCAATTTCCAGCGCATCTTTGGCTCGGAACACTTAGAAGCTGTCAAAATGTCAACTGTGCCTAGAGAGTTTTGTCCAAAATGATGTTCTTTCCAGCTGACCCCAGCAAGATCAACCTAATGTGATTTGGGGAGAATTCTTGCTAGAATAAGTACTGAAGAGTTGGTCACGTGGATTTTTCTTCTTAGTCTTCCGAAGTTTCAGCAAAGCCAAACTGAGCCAGGAAACATTTATCGATGGTAGTTTGGAGTCATCAGTCCACCACCATTAATCTCACCACTTTAAACTTAACCACTTGATGATTAAAATCTAGGTGCCAGGGTTTAACATCATTTCATGGTGAGTGCTAGCCTCTCCCCAGAAAGCAGAGAACTGCTCTGATGTTTCCTGGAGGCGCAGTAACCTGTGGGATATCTAGAGAATGGTCCAGCCCTGAATCACCTTGGGGTTCATGGTAAGCTTGATGAATAAGAGACAAGAAAGCGTTCTCGCTGAATAAGAAGGTGGCAGAGGTGTGTGTACACGGCCACGTGTCTTTTGGTAGCGTACGATGCTCGAAGACTCTGATACCGCGCTTCAGAGTGATGTGAACTCAGATTTGTCCCTTTATCTGGTTTTGAGTGAGTTTCTCAAACTTTTTCATAGTGTGGCTTTAGGAAACTCATTTATCGTTTCCTGACATTGTTATTCATTTAATAGCACATGTAATTGCTGAGTAGCTACTAACTTCAAGTTTCAGCTGCTTTTGAAGTAACAGAGTGCTTCAGATCTGCTGTGTGAATTGTGTCCGTAAAGGATAAGGAGGAAGTAAAGAATACGCTGGCAATAGTAGTACTGTAAAAAGCTGGAACAGTCTTATACTTTGAGTGGTTACATTTTCTCTTTTATTCTGTTCTGCAGGTTCTTTCCCTTTCCATTTCTCCCTGCAGAGAGAGATATCAGTCTTCTCAGCCTAGTCCTCTCGCTTCCCTGATCCCATCTCCCTCTTCCTTCTCTATTAGGGTTCTAGCAGCCTTTTGTTAAAATACCCAAGTATCTCAGAAGACTGCTATAAATGGTTAGCATTAAAAAATTGAGGAAAAAATGTGGATTGTTTTTTCACTTTTTTGTATCTGCTTCACTTTTTGCATTCGTAGGCATTGGAGTAGATAATCCTTTTGGCAGCTATTCTACGTCTATGACTTTAAGCACTTGAATCATAATAAAAGCTGAAATAATCACAAGAAATATTAGTCATTGCTGAGATTTACTAATCAAAAGAACTCAAACTGTTTTCTTCCTTTCTTTGAGAGGAAAATAGGAAACTCCACCTGTTTTTGTACTTTGCCCTTTGGGGCTATGCTGATTCATGTGATGTCCCTCACAGTAGCTGTTGTCTCCAAGGTCTGCTTTCTTCAGCCCTGGCAGTCCAACAGCAGTAGTGTTTTGTGTGTCTGTGTGAATACTTGCCTTTTTGAGGACAGCCTATAGGTGATACATTTGTGGAAGTCTAGGCTGGCTTCCACAGTTCCTTTCTGGACGTAAGTTGAAGCATGATAAACTGGGTACCACCTTCCAGTTTATCTGGTGGATTTTTCCATTTGTGCCTTGGGACAAATGTGGCGTTTGAACGGCCATTTCCCATTCTGTCTAAACCGGTTCCGACATGGACCTACCCAAGCCCAGCTTCCTCTGAAAAGAAGCGTTTCTCACAAGCTTACAAAGGATAACGAGGCAATGCAAATGGCACAGGCAAGGCACGTAGTGTGTGTGGGAGCTGATGATTTTGTGTGTTCGCTGGAATAAGATGTATAATTGCACATAGTTAATACATGCAACCTGGTGTTTCTGTAATTGTCACCTGCCATCCTGGCTGCTTTTCCTTGTGCGTGCATCCTTTTGTTGGATTGGAGCAGGAGCTCTGTTTTTTAATGCTTATATTATGCTCACTAGAACTGGGCTTTAATTGTTATTGGTGCCTCTAGATACTTGGAAATCAAATACTGTACTGTTATTTTCAGCCTCATGTGGTCATAGATCCCTGTGTGAACAGGCCACCATAAAGATTATTGAAGCCCCGAATCTCTCGGTGCGCCTGTGGTAATATGAGGCACCACATATGTTTGTAATACAGCTTGGGAAACTGAGGCAAGGACAGACCATGAGGCCACCTAAGATCACATGAGAAAATACTATCACTGGGTCATTAGTAAGTAGGAGTTGTTATGCAAATTGAAATACCATGACTGTTGCCCATGGTAGCAATATTTCATAGACTTGTGCCTACTTGCACTGCAATTTGCCTTTTCTTTTTTTTTTTTTCTTTTTAAGAGACAGTATTGCTTCATTTATCTTTCTCTAGGTAGCCAAGTTTTTACAGTTCAGTGTGCTGCTGGAAGTTACATCAATAGGCTCCTCTTTAAGTGTCTTGTAAGGTAGGCTTTCAGCTGATGTCCAGAACCAATTCACTGGATTTTCTTGTGTGCATCCACTTAAGGTGTTTATTGTGCCCATATTTCCCTTCCCTGTATGAAAAGGTTTGGCTATGTGTATCAATAATCGTTGGCTTGTTGAAGCAATTTTACGTTCCTTGTCTCAAGTTCCCACTTTGCTGAGCCACAAGCAGCATCTCTTTCCTGGGAGGATACTGACTCAGTTAAAGCATTCGCCATACAGCTTGTACTCAAGTTCATGCTCCCTTTTTTTAAGAGTCCGTGTAAAGTTACAAGACATTCTCCACAGTATTTCATTCATCTTTTTCACTCTCCCTTGGACTTCATGTGCCTTTGGCAGGTGGCCAGGTCAGTAATCTTTAGAAATAATGCTAAAGGCTGATTGCCTCTATGGATGTCTAGGTGCTTCTTGGCACTGAAGAGCCGGGAGACTGAGGGGAATGATGCCTTCTGGCCCCATGAGCTCTCCAGGGAACAGCAAAGCACTTCCGAAGATCTCCTTTGGAAACCACTCCACATTTGGTTTCAAGGATGGACAACAGCTTCATACAGTGGATAAACTTAGAGGGAAGAGGCTTAATTAAGCCACATGATACTTTCCCCAGTATTTTTTTTTTTTCTTTTGACCTTGGTTTCACTTGAAGAACTTTGTCTAGTTAAACTGCCTGGTTAAAACTGTGGCCTCCTTTTGTATTTTCTTTAAACTGATTTAATTTTGTCTTATTTTTTAAGAGCAGGACGTGCCAAAAAAGTTAAATTCTAACTTACTTGAAATTAAAGTATAACCCACTGTGGCCAGGAAGTGAAAAGGAATTAGCTGCTCTTAGAGTTTGTTGGCACAAAAAAGGATTTGGGAGTATAACCGTACGGGTCAATTCACTCACTGAAAGAATGGCCTCTAGCAGAGCAGCTTTTTTAGGCAATATGAATTAAACTGGTTTCGCTAATGAATTAAACTGTATTGAGAGGATTTAAAAAAAAATGATGTCGTAGTGTTGTGGCTTTGTTTTTACTAGGATTTTGCAAGCGCAGCTATGCTAGTTTGAAGGGTGTTTAAATTCTCCTAACTGACGTGATGTTGGCACTACTTTTAAGTGCAGATTAAATCTTTTTTTTTTCCTAGCTCAGATAAGTGTATGCAAAGAATTACCCAGCAATAGCTATTGTGCTTTAAATTTAGGCTAACTGTAGTACAAATTAAAGTGTATATAAGGCGCAAAGAAAATCAGGGCAAGCCAGTGGTGGAGTTTTTACTGATATTACTAAATCAGTTAAATTTGTATACAGGACCCAGGTACAATCTTCCTAAGTATCTGAGACCCCTTGACCTTTTTCATATACTGAGCAACTGCCTGTCTCTCTTTGAATTCTTTCTTTTTAAAGTATTTTTCTATATTTAGCTGACTATGTGACAGAGTTCAGTTAAAATCCTTCTTTTTAAGGCAGAATGTCAGAAATACTTGACCATTTGAAGTGAGCTGTGAATCCTGTGAAGAGTCTTTTTGTTATTAAAGTCTAGGCACACTTATAGTAATACTTCATAAGTCCATGAGAGTACTACATCTATAAACAGGAAGATTTAGTTGGCTTTACATCATTCTTGAAAGCCACAACCAGGTACAGCGTGATCCAGTGGATGAACCTCATCGCGTTCTCTCATCTTGCTCGGAGTTTCATCCGTGGTTAATATCTTGTATAAGCAGAAACATGCAGACTTATCGTGTCCTAACTACTGATGTTTTTTTCCCTTTGCTCTTTACATTTAGATGGCATTTTAGATGAGGCAACAAGGAAAGACCTTTTTACCGACACTTTCTGTAAAGTTTGCGGGGCAGTGCTGCAGTTTGAGTCCCAAAGGATGTCACATTACGAGGTAGGCTGCAAGGGAGGATCTCTCCTAGCAAGCACTGGGGCTTTTTTGTTTGTTCTGGGTTTTTGCATTGTGTTGTAACAGGCCATTTACAGCTTTCAGTAGTGAATTCCTCAAAACTTGTTCTAGACTTAGACCTTATCCAGAATTGAATGCTGTGAACGTTGTGGATTTGGTGGTGAAGGGTAGTCACCTGCATATTGCAGTATGACTGTAGAAGAAACTAAACTCTTTCAAGCCATGATGTGGTTGAAGCACATCTGCACCATGTTACCCAGAACGTATGGATGGCATGGGGCAGCACTCAATGCAGAGGCCGTGCCTTCGGACCCTGCACCTAGCAATGCACACATGCTGCTCTCTGTGCATCCGTGTCTGTGTGAGGCAGGCTGCGTGAATCATGCTGAAGGCATTTCTTGCCCACAAGTGCCTTGGGATATTGCCATAGATGTGGGAAAGCATGCTTTATTTTGAAATTTTGCCTTGAGTGTGTGCAGATTTGTGGGTGCAGGTATTTCTTTCTTCTTCTCTCTCCTGGTAAAAATTAAAGTTCAAGATGTTGGTTGCTCTTGGAGAACTTTCTTACTGTTCATAGTACTGGTTAACACTTGCAAGGTTTTGTGTTTCCTTACTTCCATTTAACCTAGGCAGGAGATGTACTCTCAGCACTTCACAAAGTTCAGACTGTCAGCTTGAATTTCTGTTTTTTGGATCTGAATCCAGTTGAGAATAATAGATGCTGTTGTGAACACCTGATTTCATCATTACAGAAAGAATTGATAAGGAAATAACTGGCTCTTTCTTCTCAGTCATGTTTGTGTTGGCTAGCCAGGTGTGATATGGGACCTTGTTCTCTTTGATGATATTTGCTCTACTACCCTGGACTGCACTTCAGAATCACTGATAGTCACTTGGAAGGCATCGGATCAGAGAAGACAGGTTGCTTGTTTTGCTTGGAAGGATACCAGTGTATACTGTGGCATGTGGATAAGTGCAGGAGTGTGAAGGTTGAGGGTTGGAGGAGCAGCTAAGAATTAAGAACGAAGTGCAGCTAAGGGAAGTGTATGTAACATCTAATTTTAGGTACCTGGACTCTGGTATCCTCAGTCGAAAGGTGTTGAAATCATCTCAGCTGGAAAAGCTGGAAATACTAAGTCACCCAGAGGGGAAAGCTGTTTCTCTCTATTGACTGTACAGGCGGAAAAGGCTTCCTGTTCAGTCGTGCTGCCTGTCAGTCTTCTGTGCCATGATATAGGATGGCCTTGATGTCAAGCACCAAGGTTTTGTGGTAAGGACACTCAGCAGACTCGTTCTGTGACTTGGGTGCAGTCTTCTCCTTAACCACTGTAGCGTTCCTGTCTGTAGGGGGACATGTCTGGATTTGTTGGTTCCCCAAAGAGTTGAATGTAGATGACTCTGAGGGCTGTCTGGGAGAAATTGTTAAGAGTAATGCTAAGTGTTATATAACTGACTAAAAAATAGGATAGTTACATGAGCTGGCCTTTATCTGCTGTGGCTCTGCTTTATACAAATACGATCAGCAAGTGCTGAAAGCAGTTTTTGACAAATGAAATCCTAGTCATTGGATGTACCAATGCCTGGCTCCTTGTTAATGAAGCAGAGATAATTCTAATCTCTTTCCAGGGCAAAAAACATGCTCAGAAAGTTCGGCTTTACATCCAAATGCACAGTGAGAAGGAAGAGAGGCAGGAGCATGGGAAACAGAAGAGAGAAGATTGTATCAATTTTCAGGTGACTCTTCCCTCAGACCACTCACTAAAATGTTTCCTTGTACTTCAGCGAATGCCTGAAACTGAGCTTGCCTTTGCTTGATTTCAGATGGATGGAAGAGAAGCAGTGGACAAAAACAAGTACTGCAATCTCTGCAACATGATTTTTACTTCCCCAGTTGTCGCTTTATCTCACTACTTGGGAAAAATCCATGCTAAAAAACTAAAGCGATTATCAGGAGACCAAGCCCAGATGTCAGCTCAGCAAACGCAGCCTGTCTCTGGTGAGAACTAAACAGTTAGGTCCTACAAGTGCATGTCCTTGCCTATCACTCTGAAACAAGTATAGTGAAGTACCTTCCTACACCTGCTATGTCTCTGTGCTTTCCTGTTGTGCCAAAGTCGTGGAGCTGCCACGTGAGAACTCGTTAGATGGATAAACAAAGACATTGCTCTGTGCAGTTCAGCTACAAAGGTTTCTTGCTTTTCAATTCCTCGTTTTTCATTGACTGAAGCTAAAGACAAATATCTCAAATATGGTATTAATGAACAGTGTCTGTTGTTGTTCTGAGAATTTCATTGCAGCCCAAAGCAGATGTTGTTCTGTTTGATAAATTATGTTCATTAACTGAAACTAGTCATGTACAAGATGCTGAACAAAATGGAGCATAGCATAGGTGTTCTGAATCACCTTATGCAAGGTGAAACCCTCCTTTGGACTGTATAAGGACCTTAAAATGACCAATCATCAAAAACAGATGATTAATACTGTTATCTAATGGTGGGGTTTCTGAATACTCCAGAGCTGTGTCCCTTATCAGTCTGCACTCTCACATCCTTGCAAGAACCAAGAGATTTTATAGTCTCTTGCAGGTTGGTCTCCTTTCCAGCCCTGTAGTTCTGCAGTCACTTATTTGTTTCATTCTAGCCTTTACTTTGTTGTGCTGTCAGCAGGTTTATCCTCTACTTCCACGTCTCCAGCTTTGCCGAAACCCTCAACTGAGAAGCCCATGCTGACTTCAAAAGCTGAAGAGTCTTCATCATCCTCCAGTACAAATTTAGAGTTAAATGATCCAGACAAGTACTGCAAGCTCTGCTGTGCTCCCTTCAATAATCCACTGATGGCCCATCAGCACTATGTTGGTAAGAAACACAGAAGAAACGAAGCACGTAAAAAGATGATGGAGGAGCTGGGAGACAAAGCTGTCCCTGCAGAATCCAAAACAAATGGTAAGCAAGACATAAAGAAGCATTACAGAGACTTTTGATTGTTGCTTTAGTGCTCAGCTCTCATTTATGCAATAAAATACTCTGTTTTGTGCAGGCTTCTCCTGTGCTGTAGAACAAGTTTATTTCTTTTTTTTTTTCTGTTTCTTCTGTGCACTGTTAAACACCTCTGTCTCTGACAGCATTAGGTTGTAAATATTTCCTGTTGACTTGGAGACCCAAATCCAGTCCTTACTGAGCTCTGCAGTCAGATTCAAAGGAGTATAAAAAATAACCCGATCTCCCAAACCAAGGGTTGACCACCCATATCTGTATATATGTATCTGTGAAGCTTCTATAAGCTTGTGGTGGAAACTCCACCACTTCCATAGGCAAGATAGCCCAGGACTTCTTAATTTTATCTTCTCAATCTTCAAACCCTCTACTCACATTTAACCTAACTTTCTCTGGCCACAGTGCATCTCTTCACTGTGCACAGAGCAAGAAGTAGAGGCAGGAAATGATTCATTACTTTCCTTTTTTTCTTTTCACATTCTTTAAATAATTGAAACTGGTATCGTGTCTTACCTTAATCCTTTGTTCACCAAAATGATCATCATTATTTCAATCTTTTCACATTAGCAAAATACGTTTTCTAGACTGTCATAGTTCTCCAGCCTCCCCTGAGGACTGTCTTATATAGTTAGTCTATATCTTTCTTGAAACATTATCCAATGCCCAAACCTTGTTCCTGTACCAATGCCACTGCCAACAACTTCCATGGAGCATCATCTGGTCCTGTGTAGGACAGGGAGAGCTGTTGACCCTTTCTTTAATAGGGAATTGAAAATCCTAGTTAATAATTAGAAGTCATTGTTAGTGTAAACCAGCTCTAAGTAAATCTTGATGGAACTTAAATGGAATAATACATTTTGATGCAAAGCAGTATCCCATTGGAATTAATGATGCATTTTACTAATGGATGAAGCTCTTGGGTTTGTGTGGTGGGAAAAAGTTACCTGCTGATTTTCTTGTGTTTGGATCTATGGATGGCACAGTTTGTAGGAGAGGAGGAAATGACACAAGGTTTTCTTCATCTCCTGTCTTATATTTGCCGGAAACCCTGTGTACTGTGTTCGTAATGCCTTGTGTTGATAGCTCCCTCAACATCTTCTGCCCAGGGCTGAACTAACTCTGCATGAACTTTTGAGCAGCTAATGTTTGAACTGCTCTTATTTGAATTAAATGCAGATTGACAGGATTGGTGTCTGTGGGTGCTTGCTCTGAGTAAGGTATTTACAATAGCATTTAATCTTTCAGTATAGTTTGTTTTCATCAGAACTTGTTAACAGTGTACAAGAATTATTTTGGATAATTTCAGTTGTCAGAAATATTCTCTTTGTTAATGTTTAGTCTGTGGTTATGCTGCAGCCCTGTACTTCACCAGCTGCTTTCATAAATACTGTTCTAGTGTAAAATGGAAATACATTGCAGCAGAGAACATTATCTGTCTCTAAAAGCTGTTTATGTGGACATTATATTATGACTCTTGCATGGGGAAGGATGTGATGTGTTTTGAGTTTTGCCTTTTTTTTTTTTTTTTTTGAAGTCTCTCTAACCTACACCTCTCTTTCTTTTTTTTTTGTTTTTTTTTTTTTTTTTTGTTTTTTGTTTTTTTTCCTCAGTTGGGGTTGGTCATTACATATGTCCTATATGTAACATCACACTTACATCCATAGAAATGTACCAGTCCCACATGCAAGGAAATAAGCACCAGACTAAGTAAGTCTCTTATCACTCTTCACCTGTTGTTTGTACTTTCAAGTTCCTGTGAAAGAGCTTGTCTTCTGTATTAGGCCTGCTGGGTGCTCTTAAGTGACTTTGACTAGTTACTGTGTATTTTTGTGCTGGCTTTAAGGGGCACTGTCCATTTAAACATTATACTTCTAATTGAAATTCAGTTTTGGAGGTCTCACAGTCACATCCTCAATGGCAGTCCACAGGAAAGGTTTTGACACTACACAATTTTTCTGGCCTTTTTTTTTTTTTTTTCCTGGCAGGAAAGGGAAAGGGAGTAAGACCTTAATCCAGAAAAGTGAGAGGTTTCCATTGACTGACAACAGGACTTCAGCATTCATCAACGAAACATCTTATTTTTGGCATAAGATGATTTATGGGTTAGGTGATTTCTTTTAACCTAGAAAAGGGTTTGTAGGTTGTATTAATTGCAGAATGGATATTGTGATTTATCCATTGATGAGTAAAGATATACTTGTTGGAGACAGCTGTGTAAGTGTAGACCAAGTACCAAGATTATTTTCACATTAGGTATTTTGGTAAGATACATTTTAAGCTAGAGTACCATATTAATGTGACTGGCATATTACTGATATGACTTTAATTGTTTAGTTAATGAGTTAGAGTCCCAAGAAAACACAAGAGTGTAGGGAAATGCTGCAGGGTTATTTATGTTTTAACAAAATGAATGTATAAAGCTGGTGAATTAAGACAATGCAAGAGGCATTTAAGGGAGGGGTATTTGGAGCTGCTCTTCCCAATGAGGGTATCCTTGTCATCTAACCACCTAATCTTCCAGTCTGGGGAAATGGCGAGTAAAATATAGACTGGTAGTTAGTTTTCCCTTGGAAAGAAGCTTATCGTGTTTTCTAGCAATCCAGATTTGTTTCATTTCTGCTGTGAAGTCATTCACTTCACCAGAAATAACTAATACAACAGTCCAACAGAATGAACCTCCTATGCAAATGGGTATCTTTGTAACTTGGCAGTCAGTAGGTAATGTAATTGTTTAGTATCTGCACCTAATAAGAGATTAGTTAATGAGGGAGGATGTTAAATTTTCTTTCTGAAAATAGTTTTAAAATGTATGCAGTCATTTTAAAAGCTTCTTTTACTGTGTCCCATGTCAGAAGAAATACCTTTGGTCTTCATGAAATTACTTCAGATCTTCAGTTTCACAGAGGGTAGAATCTGTCCACTATAACTTCAGCTGACTTTACAATTATGGTCATACAGAGCAGGGTACATGTGGCTATACAGAGCAACACGCTTGAAATATGTTCTTTTCCTACCTGTGGAAATATAAATTGTCTATTATCGTATATGTCTTTCTACCTTCCTGACTTCTTAAAATAACCAGACCCTAAGCAAATAAATTAGTATTAATGGCTAAGACTTCCTATCCTTTTCTTGCAGAGAAATGACCGTTGTCAGTCTCGCGAAGAGTTCAAAGAAAGTTTATGACTCCTTTCAGGATGAACTAGCAGATTACATTAAAGTACAGAAAGCTAGAGGTCTGGAGTCAAAAACACCTTTTAGAAAGACAGAAGAGGAAGTGCTTCAAGGTGAAGATGTCGAGGGAAGAAGTGACCCTGGTGAGGTTTTACCTTCAGACTTTACACGAGAACCAACCCAGCATTCCAGCCTCTGCTCAGAAACACACTCACCTACAAACACGGGGGAAAAGTCACCAGCTTGTGAGAATACACCAGAAAAGATGCCTGATTGTCACTGTAACGTGGGATATTGTATAAAAAAGCAAGCAGCTGAGGTGGCTACCATCAGTGATGAGGACTTTGGCTTATCAGTTGCTAAATCTAATGGCTCCCATGAACTTGTGTCTCCTGAAACTGCTATCAGTTCCTACAAAAAGGAACAGAAACTTCTGGGAAAACATATTAAGGAGGAAAAATATATCGACGAAGAACTGAAGTATGAGAAAAAAGGCACAAAGCAGAAAAGAAAGGAAAACAGCAAAGATGAAGATTCTGGAATGGAAAGTGAGAAGCAAAAACGAGTGAAGGTGGACATAGACTTGATAAATGAGAAGAAATCAAAATTTTACAAAGACAAAAGGCTTAAAGAAAGCCCTAGTGAAAAAGAGAGCAAAAAGCACAAAAAAGATAAAAAGAAACCACAGCCAGATGGCAAAACAGAGGAGGAGCTGCTTTGGGATGAATCTATCCTGGGATACTGATACAGGTTTTGCTTAGCTTTAAGAAGCTGATTCTGTGTCTAGACTCTCTTAACCATTGTTTACTATATGATGACTCTTTTTTTTTTTTTTAACTCAAACTTTTTGTCCCAATCTGGAAGCAAGAAAAATCCTGTCATCTGAGACTTTGGGGTAGTAGGTACGCATCCATTTTTAATTATCTTACACATACAGCAGTCATTGCAGTGATGTAAGCTTGACAGTCTGTAATCTCTTCTGGAATATGCACCCAAAAAAGGGTCAGTAGCCTACAGAATTCTCTTGGAATTTCATCAAATATACCGCTTCTTTCTAATGTTGATGGTGCCTACTAGGGCGATTTCTATCATTCTTTTAGGAAGCTACATAAATTTGTAAGATAAGTGCACTGCAGTGTTCCCAGCTATTTCTGTAACTGTTTCACTGACAGATTTTAAAGGAGAATGTCAAAGGCTTTTGATTCCAGATCTTATTTGCAATTGTTATTCTTTTTCATCCAGTTCTGAGAGTGGAAAATGAGTCTGTATTAAACATGTAATTGGTTGTCAGATATACATTGTCTAGTATATTTTTCTTATTGCAGTCCAAATTCTTAGTTTAATTTAGGAAACACAGAAAAAGTGTAGTGTGCAAAATTAATTGCTTGAAATGAGGCTATTTTCTGCTTCATTCAATCATAGCAATTTACAGGAAGTTTCAGACCAAGAATGTTAGAGTGATGCTTGATTTGTAATCCAAACAATACTCTGAAAAAAATCAAACAACTTTGTATTTCTGTTGTAAATAGTGTCCCCAGACCTCCATTCACAATATGGATTATATTATTGTGGCATTAGAACTGGTGTCCTGCATATATGAAATTAATTGAAAATCTTAAATGATGGAGTTAAAGCTTTTATGTTGCTCCCAGGACTCTCAGATGAGACCTTCAGTGAGCCGTGAAGGCTGGAAACACTTCAGCCTTTACAGACCCTGGGGCAGGCAGGCTGGCCGAGAGGAACAGGAGAGCTGTGTTGCATCTGCTTGCACTGTGCGGAGCTGGGGCTGTGCAGAGGATTTGAGGGTTGTGTGATACCTTACGGAAAGCTGTTGGCTGTAAGGCTGAAACTTTTTGTTGTGCTGTGGGGTGGAGTAGAGTCCACAGCCCTCAGCTTTGAATTCTTTCTGATCTGTTCTAGTTTTGCAGGAATAATAAGTAGGTTAAAAAGCCCTGAAAATAAGTAGTCTGCTTTCCTAAGGATTTGCATTGTGTGGCTGATTGCAACCTTGGAACCTTGGACTTCGGTTTTGTTTTGTTTTGTTTTTTCTCTATTACTGAAGTTACGAATCTGTGTAGTGAGAGGCTGAGCAGTCAAGCAGTTCATCCTCTAGCAGGCTAGGTTTATTAGATCCATACACAACTAAGGAAAATTAAGCAGGAACATGTAGGCTCCAATAACAATTTGTTGGTCGGACGTCTTGAGAGTCTCAGGAACCTGGAGCGGAGGTCTATGTGAATTCAGCTTTAAGTTCAAAGTGTTCACAGGGTCTTCTTTCTGGTCATCTTTTTTAGTCTTCCCTGGTCTTTGAGGCTGGTAATGCCTCTGCTTTCTTCTGTGGATCCTTTTCCTCACTCAGGAATTACGTGCCTTTCTGCATCTTACCCATGACACTTTCCTTGGCCTTTTGTTATCCTTAGCTCTTCTGATGAGGGAGTCTGAAGTCATACGTTAGTAACTGCTTTTCTCATTATTTACTGGGGAAGAGAGCAGGTTCAATCATAAGTTATGTATGTTAACTTTTTCTCATGCCAGCTGCAGGCTGCTTGGCCTTTTTAAAGCACTCTTTCCTACATATATTCTTTGCTGTGAAAATAACATGTGGCTGACACTGCAGCTTGTGTCCTTAGTAAGACAAATAGTAAGGACTTTCTTTTCTCCCAGGGCATCTAGTTTAACAAATTTTGGTACGTTATAAGATCTCTTTGATATTTCTAACACCCTGTCAAATAGGGCTGTACAAATATGGCCAGTGTCTTTCAGAATTATTCGTAGGGAACCCTTGCTCCGTATGGTCACATTCTTCATTTCTTTAGAAAGTCAGTCTAAGAAAATAAGACCTCCAGCAGATGGTAAGGCCACGATGTAGGACTCTGCACATATACAAGGAACAGATTTGTTGAAAGGAAATAAATGTCTGTTTAATTGCTTTTTCAAATGAGAATTGCACTTTTGGAAGTGAGGAGAAGATGATTAAACAGCTCTGAAAATATGTTAAAAGCATAAGTTGGCAGAACAGAATATCTGTCTTTAATGGTCATTCCCAAACCTGTGCTCTACCTCCATACCCTCCTGCCACACCCACTGGAAAGGGCTTGCTCAAGCTTTGCAGAATAGCTCTGAATAAATTTTCTTGACATCGAACATAAAATATGGTAAGATCCCAGAAGGAGAGCTATTGCCACAATGTGATTAAGCAACGATTAATCTGTGATGTAAGTGCTGCAAATGAGGCATAGCAGATTGTCTCATCTAGCGTATGTGACATAGAGGTCTAACTTAGATAAGTGATACCTTATTTTCTGAAATCATAGATAATGATTACTGTCCATGTGTTTATTGATTGCCTTGTTTCTAGCTTTTAACCTATTTGCCAACTTATCTGCGTGCTAGACATTTTTAAAATACTAGATACAGAGATGGATGACTTTATTTACCCTTTACTGTAAATGTTTGCTTCCCCCTTCTTAGCAGCAAAGGAATCCACACTATAGTGAAAGCTGACTTTACTCATCTGTTCTTCTCATTAAAACCACCAAAGCATTACAGTTCTGAGTTGAGACGCATACAGTCACCGATCTTGCTGTCACATCCAAACAGAGACAGGCAGATCTTCCTGGAGACCCCTTGGAGGCAGTAGTGTTTTATGCAGGTGTGAGGGTTCATCTGTGAATGACCAACAGCACTAAATTTGATCTGTCTCCTCTTCCAGTAAACCTGCCTGCTGCTTGGTTTCGAACAAGAGCTGCTATGTATCACCAGCGGCTGGTGTGAGCTACAGGCAAGGGTTTGTTCTGACCACAAAACTTCATCACCAAGTTAAACGGTGTAAGTGTAGCTGAGCACAAAAAAGGCACAATCTGCTGGTTAAAATAAGGGCCTGAGAGAAGACTTCTACGTTTCAATTTTAGCCCTGTCCCTGGCTCGCCAGGTCCCCTGCATCAAGTATATGGGTCTTCTAAGGCCTGGTTTTTCACCTCGTCTGCGGTGGTGTAGAAGGGGACTCTGGCAGATTTAACCCTGGCCGTTATGTCACCGCTCGTGGAGGAGACTGCTGCTGCCAGTCCTCCTCCCTCCCCCTGAAGACGGGACGGAGCCAGCGCTTGGGTCCCTGCCTCGGCTGGTCTCGGCCGCAGACCGGCAGATCGGCTTTAACCAACCGCGTCTGGAAGTGCTGCAGTCGCTTGTGCGACGAACGCAGATCAGAGCCCCAGTGCTCGCTTCTGAAGGCAGCTACCGGCTTCGGTGTCCTATGAAGCGTGGCGTGGACATGCTGTGCCTGCCAAATACTGCCCCTTTTTTATGGCTTATATTCCTCACGCCGTCAGCTTTTTATGACTGGCTACAGTGCGTGAAAACATTTTTGGCGAGATCCTACTGCTGGGTGCGTTTGGAAAAAGGCTGCAGCTGAAACGGGGCATCTCCTTCTGCATCCCGTAAAGCGATGAGAGGTCGGTCTCGCTGTGGAAGGATCTCACTTAAAATCTTACGATGGAAGGGAGGGCCACTGACGCTGCCTTGCGTGCCCCGAGCCCAGGCTGTGGTTTCGGCGAGGCACCCGGGGAACGCCAACGCCTGGCAAGCCGGTTGACCGTACCCTTGGCCTACGAAATATATCCTCCTTAAATCAAATCTGCTAGCTTGTCGAAGCATATTTCTGTAAAGATTGAGGGGCATTCATTAAAAGCAGTTTAAATGACCTGAATTTAATGCCTTTAGCTATCTCAAGTTCACCAGATTTCTATGGTATTGGATTACAGGATAAAACTGTTCTTTGAGCAAGTTAAGAGGACTGTTACTGTTTAATTAAATTAAAGCATGTTTTTCAGAATAGAGCTCTCAGCCGGTACTGACATCCTGCAGGATGGAAGGTGTCAGTTTGTTTAATAACTATGTTTGTCAGTCAAAATACAGAGGTTAAAGCATCAGGGTGAGGAGCTGGAGGTCTGGATTCTCCTTCCCACTTTTCCACAGGCATCTAGTGTGATTTACAACTTGCTGAGAAAAGATGAGCTTTTTTTGCATTAACATTTCACAACTTCTGACTATTCTTAACATCCACTGGTGGGAATGACCTGAGGAAGGAGGTTACAGCCCTGTCAGACGTGTTGGCATCATTCTACCTGTTTCCAGTCCTGCTTCTTATATTTATATTCCAGTTGTGCAGCTTGTGTTTTCAGGATGAGAGAGTGAGCGACTTGGTGCAGTATCTTTATAAGCCAGGTCAGCAAAAGTCTGATTACACCCTTAAAATGGATGAAGACTCACAGATACCAGAAATCTGGGTCCCAAAAAAGAGTGTAAATAAGAAACCATAAATAAGAAAAGTGTCATCAGCCTTTCTGCAGGAAATCTTTGAAAACAAGCAATAACATCCCCCACCCCCAAATGCGCTACTGTTCTGTATTCTGAGAGGCTCAATATACAGCAATGCAGTGCAATTTGACAGGTATTTTCTGGCAGAGCAAAGTGAGGTTTAGACCTTAAGCCCTGTTGAACTTCAAGTAAACAATGATGTGTTTTGATTTCAGAGAGCTACAGAAAACTCCCTACCTAGGGTGTTGTGTGCTGGCAATCTCTCGTGTTCGAGGGCATGAGACTGGGGCACAAGTATAAAGCTAAATTTCCAAAAGTGACTGATGTGTTGGGTTCCTAACTCAGGGACATCCGCAGGAGCCTACCTTGCACAATGTACTGAATACCTCTTGCATCGCAATCAGCCTCGTGACAGGATTGATACCCAACAGCACTACTTTGCAAAAATACAGATCTTCAGGTCACGGAAGACCTTCTTGCAGGCCTGAAGACAGTTCCTTCTTGCATTGACAGAATCAGATCCTACTTATTTCTCTACTGAAGGCATGAAAGTTTGAAATGAAGCCAGAAACTCAAGGGGGAGGAAGGTGAAAGAAGTAGTATATTGCATTTTTTTTCCAATATTAGTGGGGGAAACTGAAAGTTGTGTGTGTGTGTGTGAGAGAGAGAGAGGGAGGAGATTTAAAGCTTTAAAATGAAGCTGGAGTTCTTAGAATTAACAGAATGAAAATTAACAAAAATGAAGCAGGAGTTCTTAGAATTAACAAAGAAACTGTTCAGAGCAATGTTTTGAACGCTGCTAGTGCTGCTGCACTTCAGTCCTGATATCTGACAAGCAGTTTAGGGTTATTTAGGTCAAAGCTTAGTGCTAGACATTTCCAATTTATGTGTATTACAAATTCTAGCTGCATGGACTGGACTTCATTTGTCTGTAGTATTATGCTATATATTATAAGAGAAATATATATATTGTACATATGTATTTATAATTTCTATAATGAGAAATGATACCTCATGTTCATAGCCAAGCTTTTTCTCTCAGAATGTTTCTCTTGTAACTGCATTATATCATTCCCTGTTTTGATGCTATTTCTGAGCCACAATGATAAAATCTTCCCTTTGTGTCCAAGTTAGAAGTGATGATTTTTATTTATCTGGTCTTTAATTTCTCTTCACTCTCTCATGCTAGTGATATGTCAGTGGTAAAGAAGTACTATGGTATTTATACAAGTTCTCCTCACAGGGTTAGTCGAAACTGTGAAGTATGTATCCTTACATTTATTTGACTTTAATAGGCCTGGAAGTATTTTTATGTGCAAATTAGATTATACATAAAGCATTTAATTCATTCTCTCAAAAATAAATTCAGTAAGTATGGAGCTAGTGCAAATAGTATAGATTTCCTCAAATTATTGAAAGGGAAGGAAGGGAAAGAGGAAATAAATGGAATATTTTTCCCTAGTCCAAAGTCAGGCTGAAATGCAGTGTTTGGCTGTAGCTCTCCCCCCTGCAGAAAGAGCTGGTTGTCAGGAAGGTCTGTGCCTAGAAGTCCACGCTTCAGGAGCACAGTGGGAGAAGCTATAGTGGCTTTCTGCATCAGCTCGGTGTCTTCCTACCTTGCCTTCAGCCTTTCTCAAATACATCTGTTGTGCTTAAAAAAAATCAGTCAGCCTTGCTGGCTTCATCCCAGTAAGGACTCATCTTTTGTCTTGCGCTGGCTGGCTGTAGCTGCCCCACCGGATGACCAGTTCCATCAGTTTCTGGTAAATGAGTCACCCGGACGAGGTGTTGATCACTGAAATGTGAGACTTTTCAGCATCTTGAAAAATTTGGCTCTTTGCCTGGCTCTTTGAGGCCAGCAGAAGTTTTACTGCTGTAAAATTCTTGAGAGTCCAGATCAAAACAGTGTGTAGGATATGCTCAGCTCACATTGGTTTCTCTCAGCCAACACCGAGACTCGCCTTCAGCAGCAATAGCTGAACGTTCCCTAAAGTCCCTGGGCCAAATAGCTCGTGTCTGTAATGCAGAAGCCTCGGCACCCCTTAGGAGGGCACCTTTTGCACTCACATTGCGTATAGCGGTCAAATTTGAGAGCGCATTAGCCATTTCTCTGCGCTTGAGGTCCTTCACGTCTCCGCACCGAGCTGTGCACAGTGCGGAAAAGGAGGCCTGGGCAGTAGGTATGAAATCAGGAGCATAATAGCAGAGTTGCATCCTACAGCAATGAAACCTACTCATTCATAGACTAATTCACCATTATCCTCAGATCTCAGGGAGAAGGTCATGCCAGATCCTTAGCTAAGTGCCTTATTCTTCATTTATGTCTGACTTTTCTCTTCTTGTTTTTTCTAGCTTGGCAAATGAAGAAAGCAGACCGCATACGCCAGCCGCACTCGTTTAGGAGTGCTTGAGTGCCGACTCCTCCTCTGCCCGTGTGGTGAAGGTGTTACGTTGCCTAGCACGAGTAGAGCGTTGCACACGCCTGCCACGCAGCTGTAAACAGCGGGGGCTTGCCGGGCTTGGGGTACGTGTGTCTGTGCACAGCCTGCTTTCATGTTTCCGCTCCGCGCTCAAAGCAGAAGTACCAGGCAACGAGGAAGAGAAAGCTGAGAACGTACCCATGAGCTGATGGCCATCTCAAGCTCCGCTGTATCGGCTTTTCCACTCTCCAGCACTCATATCCATTTTCTACATCATCTTCCATTGTGGCTTTATAGCACGTGGCTCCACGTTCCCCCTAACAACTGGGTGGAGATCATTGATCAGCTTTATGAGCAAGCACAGAGGAAGCGAGAATGGACATACGTTCATAACGCTGTGTCCTGGAAAGACTTTCTTGTGCATCAGTGAATATGCTATTGAGGCAAATAAGTGTTGTTGTTGGTTTTTTTTTTAATAAAGTTTTGTAGAGTAACATGATGCAAAGGCAGACAGGCTTCTCTGAAGCTTTACTGCAACATTTGCTAACAGAAAGCAGGGATGAAGGAATAGGAACACCTCAGCGAAATGAATTTGTTCTGCTTATGCTTCAGCATGCGCTCATGTGGCATTTGACAAGTACAGGAGACTTCAGAGATGATCAGCAAATATAAGCCTAGGCCAATGTAGTCTAAGTAGTCTTAAAAAAAATAATTAAAAAAACACCTGTATCATTTTGAGGTAGCTCAGAAAGTGATTTGGTTTTGAGAAGGGCTGACTGACTGTCAGCTCAACAGCACTAAAAATCAAAGACAGTCCAATGAACTGTCTAAAATTAGATTTGGGTGCCTTGCATTAGGCATCCAATTTGAAACATCTGATCTTTAATCGATTTAAGGGTGGCTGTGGAAATGCTGCAGTGACTAAACCAATGAATGATACACTTGTGTGTGTTTACTTGCTCAGGGAATCCACGAAGATTGGCCTCTACCCTCTCCCCGTTGGGAGTGCTTGCTGTATAAGCCACTGCAGTTTGTCTCTCTCCCCCCGAAGGACGTGTGACTCTTACAGTGAGGTGAGGCTGCAATTTGCTATTTTCTTCTGTCCTGATGCCTGAGTTAAACAAAGGGTTATATTAAAGCAATATACAGCCAATGGCAAGGAAATTTATCTTCTTCTTTTCTGTTTCTCAATATGTTGATGTCAGCCATGTCCTTAATGATCTCAGTGACCTTGTGCTGGACAAGCCTTCTTCAGGTGGGGCGTGGAGAGAATAACATACCTGCAATGTGGGTGGCTTCAGCCAAAACTCTCATTCATGCATTGCTGGTGGCCCCATCAGGGCAGATCAGCTGGGAGGACAAGGCCTGTAAGTCTATGCCCAGCTACACAAACAAGTTACCAGGAGGCAAGACGGAGTGTGGGTTTACTAGCCAAGTATGTACTCTTCTCCCAGGTCCAGTATGAGTAATGTGTCCCAGTCTGAAGGAGATGTGCATGCCCTGCAATACGAATATGGAGGAGAACAGTTTCTGTGGAGCAGCCGATGCGCTGCTAATTTGTACCATCGTTCAGCTTGCTGAGCCGTGCCCTACGATTTCTTCCTCATCTCAGGTCAAATGGCACATCCACGTTCACTCGTTCAGCTGTCACCAACTTTCCATGCTTCATGACTGAGTAGAGCCTTGCGTTACTTCTGTAAACACTGAGAAGAAAGGGAACAGTAGTCAGAAGTTCATGGGGTTGTTTTTTTTCCCTTTTTCTCTTAACGTGCCCTATTCCAAGTAACGCCTTGCCGATCTCCTTTCAGGTCCCGATACTGGAACTGCTGAGAGCAGCTGGAGGACAAAGGGCATTTTGATTGTCTCCTGCTGTAGAAGGAAGCCTAACTGTTAATTACAGCGTATTAATTGAAACCATGTGTGCATTTCTGTTAGTTCTGCTAAACTCAACAGTTGTGCCAACGATAAATCTCTCTCAAAACAGGAAATTGTTTCCATTGTGTCTGATTTTTCATGAAAATGTGTGAACCCATAAGAATTCCTTGCATTTCCCTCTTCAGGATATGACATCAGTTATTTTAGCATCCCTAAAAGTGAAATAACTCCCTACTGTGATGACTCCTAGTCAGGCTGCTGTATATCTGATCACTCCCTCAGTCTGCTGCAAGAAATAAATCAAGCATCTTCCTTCACGCTGAGTGCTGGCACGTCACAGAATTTATCCAGCACTCTACAAAGCAGAAAGAACAGCACAAGCCATAATCTCTCGCCATATCCTGGATAAGCTACCCAGCTTTTGTGTTCTCATACCAGCTCGCCTCAGTGCTCAGTTAGATGGGTCATGTCTACAGTAACTTTACAGATTATAAAAAGTCGGGAAATAGTTTCTGGATTCTTTATAAATACTATAGATCATGGGTATGCTCTGGGGTAGAGTAAAATACTTATGAATAGGAGGAACTGAGGGAAGGCTTGCCTAGCTGCTGAGCAGGGCTGATAGGAATAAAAAGGTTGTTTTTAAACTGTGCAAGTTTCTTATGGAGGGTCAAAAACAGAGAATTGCAGCAAGCAGCCTCCATGCTGCATCATGACAGGATTGTTCAGGGCATCAGAGCGACTATTACTTCTCTTGATTTTATAGGATTTCTGTGATGTGTGATGCTTACAAAATGCATGTAAAAGAAATGAGCACCAAGAGGATCTAACTCAGACGAATCCAATTTCTGTGAATATATAGATATCTTGTAGGCTCTTTGTAAAGGAAGAGAGCTTTGGAAGGGCCTGCTCAGAGCAGAGAGTCCTGAAGGAAGATTTTGAGTCACAGTCACACTCAAAAAGCAAAAAAGTTGGCATTAAGGGAGGTGGAAAGCACTACAGGTAGGAAAGAGGGAAGAAAGAGAAGGAAAGCCTTGTGTCTGAGAGGCAAAGTTCCCACCAGAAAGTGACATTGGTCAAAATGCTAATGATGGGTCTGGGGAGGCAGCTCACGAGAGCTCTGACAGACAAATTAACAGAAATCTGCTGCCTGGACCTTCCCAAGGAGGTGCTAAATAAAGTTCATCAGACAGTGACTCCACTTCAGGACTTTGTTTAGGGAGGAGAAGGATTTGGTTCCCATTTTTGTTCCTTGGCTTCAGAAGGAAAACTTAAAAAAAAAAAAAAAACTTTCAAATATTTTCATGAAAATACAAATTTGTTAAGCTACCTGGGGCTGGGAAATCAAACTCTGAGCTTTTTCTGTGCGATAGACTCAAGTATAGGCCTGTCCAGGGGAAATCCTAGGCTTAAATTCCTTCTAAACTCAAAGCAATCTGGAGCAAGTTCAGTGTAGCTATTTGAACTTTACCCCCAGGCTGGCTCTGGCCAGTACAGTAAGTACTGGGGAGGGTGGCCCCATGCAGCCATAATTCAGATCCCTCCGTGTAGCCCATCACCATCGCCTCGAGGAGATAGCGAACATCCATATCTGCTCACATAAAGGGCAGATCTGCTGTAGCACTTCCAGGTGGCTGCAGGACAGGTCCCAAGACCAGAAGAACCCCCTGCAGCAGTGGGAAAGGCCTGTCTCCTAAGCTTGCCAGGTAACCCTGCTGTCTCATGAGACATATCCCAAGACATGCAAATGCCCTGCATGAAGAAAAGGCTCCCCGGGAGAAATGACTTCTGTTATACCTTCAGAAGCTCCCTGTCTATTGCTGGCTCTTTTAGACTCTCCAGAGGAGCACGGCATTTCTGCCATCATTTCCAAGGCACTGTCAAGAGCATCACTTGTTCCATTTGAGTCAAAACTGCTTCCCCGCAGCATCTTAGGCCCTAGTATTTCAAAGATCAGCCTAATTTGCTGCCTCCAGGACAAGGCCAGTGGGGTCTGTGAGCTTGGGCACACCTCAGCTGGGCAGGCTAAAGCAGAGGCAGCCAGGCTGGTCTAGCTCTGAAAACTGCCCCTTAGGTCAGCCGTGATTACTTGATCCAGTTGAAACTGAGGGAAGCTGGTACATTGCAGATGGCTTTGGAGCATTCCCACGCTTCATCTCTGTGCTTGAGAAGGACTGGAAGGCTTCCGCCATCTAAGGAGACCTTCCCAGCTTGTGCGATGTGAGCAGCCAGGTTCTCTTTGCCACACCGCACGAGTGGTTGCATTGCAGACCACTACAGTTCCAGCTTCGTTTGACAAAAGCGCCGGGGGATAAATACAATCACCTTACCCTCTTGCCTGAGAAAAGGAGACAAGGCCTGGTAAGATCTTTTATCAGATCTACTGAAGCCACCTGAAACGTGGACAAGAATTCTGGCCCAAGGTTCCCCCCCACCACCACCATCAGCCTGTGTCTGAAGTCTAGCACAGCCACAGCGGTACGGCTGCTCGCCCGAAAACAGCCCCGCTGGGTTGCTGTGCTGAGCAAGACACCAAGTCTGAGGAGCTTTCCGAAGCCACGTGCACGCCTGGGCCGGTGCTGCGGAGGGCAGCGTCTAGTTGCAGTTGCAGAGCGTGGTGGTTTCGGGTTCTTCTTGCTACACGTAGGCTCGGGGCGTTCAGCTACCCTAGGCCACAGCAGCGACGCCGCACGTGCGGTCCAAGCCTCTTCTCTCCCTCTCTTATTGGCAGTTCTTTTTGCCTGTTTTGCCTTTTCCATTGCTAGGGAGCACCGTGCGAAGGCAGGAGCAGCCCCTCTCCTTCAGCCCCCGGGTTTACCTGCTTAGAAACCCCCTCCTCTGCGGCTCTGTCGCAGCTCATCCCTGCTGTGCTGCTCTCTTCAGGAGCAAGTCTGGGGCAGAATAAGGAATGTGTGAATTATGTGAAATTTCTATGGTTCTTTTTTTCAGTGTGGGAAAAAACAGATTAGAGAGTCAAAGGTTTGGTGTAACAAGGTAATTATTCATGGGGGGAAAATTAATTATAATGAACTAAGTAAGGTGTTAGCAAGTAAAAGGTGGGTTTTTTTCTTCTTTTTTTCCCCCTGTCAGTGCTGCTTAACTAAAAGGAGTGGATGTTTTCTGTGAGTTTTTTTATATGCGTAAAGTATGCAGAGAAGCAGCGTGTAAATGGGGGGGGGGGTGGTCACAGGCCTTTCCCCAGGCGGGTTGGAGAGGTGTAGGCCAAGTGTTTAACTTCCCATCCCTGGGATGATGGATTTTTTTTTCAGGGGTGGGAAAAACAGGGTTTATATGTTCAGGTTTTCACTGGCTTAGTTATAATATGTGCTCCTTAAGGAGAAGTGTCTTTAGCAAATCAGTGTATTAAATTTTTACTTTTCTTAAAAAAAAAAAAGAAAAAAAAGGTTTGGTGGGACAATATGCAGTTGCTTTGCACTGCCTACGTCAGTGTTTGTGCAGTAGGTTTTTAATCCATTTCTATATCTAGCCCAGCAGTTGTCTGTTGGATTCCAAACCACTGCTTTAATTTTTTAACTTCAGTCCGGATTGCAAAGGGCTTTTCACCTGCAAAATATATTGTATCCCATATAAGAGCTGTATTTGTTTATTACTTGGGCTGCAGTAACAATATGTGTTGTTGGACAAAACTGGGCTGATTTTTTGCACCGAGGAATTGGCATTCCTCCCCTCCGGCCCTGGAACACTTCTCCTTCCCAAGACCAGACAGGACTCTGGCACACGCAGACCCCCCCCTTACACACGCTAAGACAGAGCAGCGTGTGAGCAGATCTCATCTTGGAGGTGAGATCAGACACACGGGTTGGCAGTTAGCCGGTTGCTTTTATTTATTTTTTAATTACCGCTATTTTAAAATAGTTTGAATAGTTTGGGACTGCCTTCATTTATTCTGAGGCACCTTCTGGATTCAGGGTCCAGATCTACTGTGTAGTGCCCAAATCTCCATGCATGGAGATGAAGTCCAGATGAGCCAGTCTCTCAAGGCTGCTCTGCCTTGGAGTGTGTACGGGGGCTGTATGTGCGGGAGTCCTGTCTGGGGACAGGAGAGGCAGACTGAAGGAGATGGGGCAGATATATTTGTGTTTCAGTGAATATTCGGCAGACCAAAAATGCAAGTCATGCTGATCTAGAGAAGAAAAAGAAAATCTTTTTCATTCTGAAATTTCTTTTTACCAGTGTAGACAAGGGCACAAACCTGGGAAGTAAGCTGCTGAGCAGTCAGCAATTGAATAGACGGTCCATCTTTTAAAACACAAATTTTATTGAATACATGCAAACTAAGCAAAGCTAAGCAGTTATGTCCAGGTCCAAAAAACAAGATCTCACCAATCCGTTGGCCAGACGTCCTGGGAGTCTTGGGAACCTGGAGACGGTTGCTGCAAAGGTCCATGTGGATTCAGCTCCTTTAAGTCCAGGTTTTTCTTTTCTGGTCATCTTTTATTGTCTTTTGAAGGCTTTGAGGCTGGTAACACCTCTGCCATCTTCAGTGGCTGCTTTTCCTAGCTCAGGTGTTCCATTCCTGTCTATTTCCTTCCAAAGACACAGTCCTTGGCTTTCCTTATGCTCTTCTGCTCTGCTTAAGGAGTCTTAAATCACACAAGAGCAGCATCTTCTTATGATGATTTGGGGGTGGGATGTTCAAACACAAGTTACTTATGCTAACTGTCACTCATGCCAACTGCGGGCTGCTTGGCCTACACTCCCCTCCTGGTGGCCCTCTTATAACAGAGGTGGCCATCACACACATCAAGGTCTGGTATGGCATGTGTCCCCACCGCTCAACGCCTAATGGGTTGCAGCCAACAGCGGAGCTCAAAGTTCTTCTTGGTGGCAAACACAGAGGCCAACCCAGTCTTGCCCTTGACTATGGTAGGAGGCGCTTAGCCAGACCTAGTCCTGTTAGCTGTTTGTCGATGCAGTGTCTCACCTGCCTCATCCAGTAGCAAGTCGCTATCATGGCAACACACACACAGATCTGCATTATCAGTATTACTACAACAGGATGCAATAACGCATTGAAGATGCCGGTTGCTGTGGGTGACCATCCAAAGAAAATTTCCCACCAGTGGTGTTCTCCCACCCTCTTAATTCGTTCCATTACCTGCTTTATAACATTGCCATCATGATGCACAGTTATTAGGATCTTTTTAGCTTCTGCCTTAGCATTTTCTAATAGCTGTTGTAAATTTGCATGCTCTAACATTTCTTTTACAAGCGACAAATCCATACCAATTGGGGTTGGGGTTATACTATGATATAGGGTATAGTTTCTAATTAGCAATTGACTAGTAAACACAGGCGGCTTATACACAAAATCACAGCCTCTAATAATAGCTACGTTGCAAGCACACATATTAGAGTCATTAAACACAGTCTGGTTATAAATGTCATTAATTACTACATATTTACACATTGTTCTAAAACACACACATCCTTTCCCTACATAAGCTAATGCAGTTTTATTATTACTCTGCGGATTGATCTCGAAATGGCACACTCCCTCCTTGGTATCAAAGCAAACATCGCTCGCCTTAAGGGCATCGTCTTCGCATATGAACCCCAGCCCCTGCTCTAAAATGCAGGCTTCTAAATCGACAGATTGCCATTTCTTATCAGACACTCTTGCCCACATTCTGTGGTCCAGGGGGTAGACCACAGATTCGTTTGTGTTAATTCCCAGGGCTACGATCGGGTACACCTTTTCAATGGTGGCATCCGCCACGGTCAGTACGTAGGCGATGACTGCGTTGAGGACTTGGTCGTGGGTGAAGTTCACTAGTCTCCACCACGCTTGGAGCTGGCGCTCTTTCTCCGTGGCTGCATCCCACACAATCTTTCGGATCTCGGTGGGGAGGACTCCGTTGTCGCCATCTCTCAATATACCTGCAACAACACTCTGCACCCACGTCTGGGCCTGGATACAACTAAGAGCGAGGGATATGTTACTTTGCTCGATTCCCAGTGCTTGCAGCAACACCTGGTGATCTTTCTCAATTATTTGCTCCCAGATAGGCAACACGTCTGACACGAGCCATTGCCCCATTCCTAGGTTGGCTAGTGACGAATTAATGGGGTTTATAAGGCCTTGCATTCCAGAAGTTACAGCCTCTAATTTATTGGCAAGAACTTCAAAGTTCATGCTGTTGAGTACTCCAAGCCCGGTTCCTCCTCCTCCCAGGGCCATGGACAGCAGGTCACGCTTAGTCCGGACTTCATGGATGGATCGGCTGTGAAGCCAAGCCAACCATCCAGTATAGAGGGTAGATAGGAAGGGGGTACAGTGCGGCCTGACGGATGAAACATTAACTGTGGACAAGGATAACACCACCTTCTTAAGTGACCGAACAGGCCCAGTTAATAATTCTTGGATGTGATTTTGCTTAACTACATAAGGGCCTATTTTTGAAACAAAGGGGCGCAAGACGGCAATTATAGTAAACTCTTTTTTAAATCCTTCAGGGCCTCCTATTAGCCATCTTCCTCCAAGCTCTGAGGACATCTGTACACTCAAATTGCCTCGACACCATACCTGAAGATTTATGATTGGGCGGGGACAGTGTCCATAGTCTTGATTATACCATGAACCCTCTGCACTTAATTGAGATTTATTAAGTGTTTTGCTCTCACGGATGCAGTTTACTGACACAATCCATTTGTGGCCGTTAGGGGCAGTGATAGTCACACTGGCACCATTAATTTGCATGGGATCCGTTATACTTTCTTGAGAGTATCTAATTTCTAATTTTACCTGGTTTCCAATTTCAGCATATTGGACTGCATGCCAGGCCAAAAAATGGCACTTCGGGATCTTAATGGCAGCAAATGAGCGTATTGCAGTGCTAATCTTGAATTTAAATGATAGCCCCACGCTGTTACGGGCCCAAAGGCAGACCACAAAAACTGGCTGGACCAACGTGAAATTGCACCAACAATCCAATTTTTCCATGGCACAGATTTTTTTCTGACTTTTCTTTGTTTTTACTTCAGTTACAGAGATTTGAGTTACCCGCTCATAAGTGGATCCATTAACTACCCTGCATCCTACTTTTATTTCTTGTCCTACCTTTCCCAGCAACTGAGGAAGTCTGTTTGTGCTATCCCAGCTCCATTCGTTTTCCAAGTAAACCTCAGACCCGTGCATAACCACTGTTGACAGGTTTAGGCCTTTGTTAGAATTTAATCCCATGCTTCCCGTGTATTTTATGTGAGCTTGAGACCAGGGCCAGTCTGTGCCAATTTTTGTGTACCTTCTAATTCTGTGCAGGGCTGTGGCCCTTTTGCCAAAGTGTCTTTCTAAGAGGGAACTACTGACTTCTTCTCCGAAGTTTTTGTAATTTAATTGGGCACATTCCATACTCGGTGCTATACACATACCAGAAATCAAAGCAAATCCTGCAACCACAAATTTGAAAGCATTTTCCCCGTAGTGCAAACAGGGCTGGCGATGCCACGAAGTTCGCCCTTCCCGTCGGTCACAATCTCCTTCCATTTTTCTTTATCTGCAAAACATAAACAAGGCGGGCTCTCCAGCCCCGTTAGTTTCCCTTCCATGCTTTTAATTGTGAAGAATGGAACCACTTTTCCTGCCTTTTCTTCCCCTTTTTTATTTCTACCTGGTACATAGTGGGGCTGGCCTTGTTAACAATCCTAACGGGCCCCATCCATTGGGGTCCCAGCACTTGGTTCTTCTCTCTAACCCCCCGATACATTACCAGGTCGCCCGTGTTCCACTCCATGGGCCGCAGCAATGCTCCCAGTTGCTTATCCATCTTGGGGACACTGGATTCTTGTGCTAAGGCCAGCTGGTGGTATGTGGCTGACACCGTCTTCAACATTTCCTGAATCCACCTGTCTGTCAGCACACGGGGCTGCAGTTCGTCTGGCGGTTCCCCTCTTTGCCACCAGTGTCCCAGCATCTTTGGGTCTCTTCCAGGAATTAGCTTGTGGGGAGAAATTCCATGAGAAGCAATGGCACCTCGTAACGCCAGAAGGACTAACGGGAGCTTCTGATCCCAGTCTTTCCTTTGCTGGTTTATGAGTTTCCTCAGCGCTGTCTTCAGTGTTTGGTTAGGTCCCTCTGCCAATCCCGGTTTCTGGAAATGTCCTGTGATGTGAAGTTTTTGCTTAATCCCTAAAGCCTGGCACACCCCTTTCGTGACTTCTCCGATGAAGCGTTGGCCATGATCTGAATCAATTTCTTTGGGTACTCCCCATCGGGAGAACACATGCTCTACCAGGATCTTAGCGGTAGCACTGGCTGTGTTGTTTCGAGCTGGAAATGCTTCTACCCACCTGGTGAAATTATCAGTGATCACTAGACAATACTTGTTTCCTTGTGCTGTTTGGGGCAAAGGTCCAATAAACTCCATCTGCAGCTTGCTCCAGGGTCCAGAAATCCTTTGGTGGCCCAGGAGGCCTTTTGTTGTCTTCGCGTCTGGATTGTTGGCTGCACAAGTTAGGCAGTTGCTAACATACCTCTCCACATCATCCCTCATCTCAGGCCACCATCCAGCACCCTGTAACCTCACCAAGGTTTTGTCTGTTCCCAAATGCCCCTGCTCATGAGCTAGGGCCACCAACTCTGTTCGGACGAGTTCAGGCACAACCCACACCGGGAAGTCTGCACCGTCCCGCCGTGCTAGTATCAGACCTGAGATATCCTTCCACACTTTGCACCCTTTATATTCCCTGCCCTGCATTAAATCTCGGAGGGTTGGGTCTTGTGCTTGCAAGCCTAGCAAGTCCACGCTCTCTCTATTTCTGCCTGGAGCTACTGAAATCGGGCCGTTCTCTGAGGGCTTGCTGGCCTTCCACATCAGGCCTTCTTTAGCTCCTTGCTTTGCTTTAGTATCAGCCTCCTTATTCCATTTTGCCTCCTCGGTTCCCTTCTTGTGGGCTTTGACCTTGATAATCTGGGCCGGGTGGGCCCTTTGTTCGGCCAGCTTTGCGAGGTACAGCAGCTTTTTGGCATAAGTTACGGGCTTGCCATCTGCGGACTGCATGTCCCTCTCCCTCCAAAGCGGCAGCCACTCCAGCGCTGCCCTCACCACCCAGCCCGAGTCCGAGAATATGGCCAGCGGCTGATCCGCCGGCGTGTTTTCTAGGGCTGCTGTCACCGCCACCAGCTCCGCAGCCTGAATCGAATGCGGCAGGCACTTCCCTTTGACCACTTCGCCCGTCGCCCTGTTCACGGCTGCGTATCCCGTGTAAGGCACTCCCTCCTCGTGGTAGTTTGACCCATCTACAAACCAAACAACATAGCCTCTGGCCTTTGCCTCTGACAGGTTAACGCTGCTCTCAAACAAGGGTGCCTGCCGTGGCTTCAGTTCAGCAAGGGGACCACCTTGCTCATCACCTTTTTCTCCACTGATGGTCAACCTGTAGGCTCCTGGAGACAGCTCTTGTGTCTCCGCTGGGACGTCTTTCTGGAGCAAGCTCAGAGTCCAGTTAGCCAGCCTGGGGTAACACACGGGGCCTTCGCTACCCTTCCCTGACAAGAGATACTTCACCGGGGCGTGTGATGTTCGTAACAGCACCGGGGCCGACCCGACCAGGTACTCCCAGTGCTGCAGGGCCCAAATCAAGGCTAAAACTTCTCTTTCGTATTCCGTAAACTGCTGCTCTGTTGGTGTCAAGAGCCGCGACGCGTATGCTACGGGGAGAAGATCAGGGCCGTGGTGTTGGCTAAGCACGGCCCTGAGCCCCTTCCGTGTGCTCTCCAACTGCAACTCGTAGGGCCTGTCCACCTGGGGATGTGCCAGCACAGGGGCTTGCACCAGACTCTCCTTTAAGGTTTTAACCGCCTCATCCTGCTCTGGTCCCCATTCCCACGAGGCATCTTTTTTTAGGAGCTTACATAGTGGGGCAGCCTTCTCTGCATAGCCCTCGATAAATTCTCGTGAGAATCTCACGAGAGCCAAAAACGAGCGTAAGGTAGTGACGTCTGCGGGTGCTGAGACCTTCTGTATTAACTCCACCCTTTGCTTCTCCAATGACCGCCCTTCTTCTCCCAGAGTCACCCCTAAATATGACACCTCCTTCCAACACAGTTGGGCCTTTGTTGGGCTAACTTTGAACCCGGTTTTCTGGATTACTTCCAGCACTTCTGCCAGAACCTCCAAATTCTCCTCTTTAGTCCGGGTATGAATGAGGATATCGCTGACACAGGATAACACATTTGCTTTGTGCCTTAGCTTATCCCACATCCTCGTCACGTGCGTGTGGCAGATGGCAGGGGCGTTGTGAAACCCTTGGGGCACCCTAGCGAACGTGTACTGCTGTCCTCGGACAGTGAACGCAAACTTGTACCAGGACTCTGGGTGCAGAGGGATGGCGAAGGACGCACTGCACAGGCTGAGCACCGAGAACCACTTGGCTCCCCGGGAGATGGCTGCCATGACGTCGGGGTATCTGGCCACCACTGATGTTCTCAGAGGGGTGGCTTGGTTGAGGGCACCATAGTCAACTGTCAGCCTCCAAGTTTTCCCGTCTGCTTTCCGCACAGGCCACACCGGGGCGTTGTTACTGCTCTGTTGCTCAACCAGCACCCCTTGTTCCAGCAGGGCTTTCACTGTGTCCCACAAGCTGTCCTCAGCCTCAGCGGGGTACTGATACTGCTGCTGAGGAGGGGGATCGGGCCCCTTTATCACAATTACGGTGTCTATCTGGCCACAGTCCAGTTTGTTTCTTGCCCAGACCTGTGGGAATTGCTCTGTGACCCGTTTCACGCGGGGTTCCCATTCGGGGTGGACCAGGAGCTCTGGGGCTTTTACTGACATCACTCTGTGACTAGCTGGGATTATCTGTACATCTCCTTGGGGGCAACGTAAAAGCGTTTGATTTGCCAGGTCGGCCACCACTCCCATCTTTGTAAGTGAGGAGATGGCTAAAATTCCTGGCTTTCCTTTCATTTCCATTTTACCAAATTTTTCTGACCCCTTGGCAGTGCCAATTTCAAATGGTATGGGCCCGGTAAATGGCACTGAGGATTTTTGGCCGTTTGATCTGTTTATGTCAATAATTTCACACGTTTGGAAGAGCCCAGTTTCACCAGGGGCCATATCCAGAATTGAATAAGAGGCACCAGTATCAATTAACATCACTTGTCCAAGCACCCCTCCTCCAATAGTTATATCAACTATCAGGCGCCCCCACGAATCGGTCTTAATCGGTGCCACAAAAAGGGGCGATGCAGGTGCCTGGCAGCCCTATTGCTGAGCCTTAGACCCCGGGTCTATGGGGTTTGAGCTGCTGTGCTTTTTGGCTTCATGCAGCGCCAGCTTTCGAAAGAGCTCAGCATCTGGCAAGCCATCGATGTCTTCTTGCTTCTCATATTTTATCAGGCGTTTCCTCAGCTCAGCCCTCCAAGGATTGGACTTTTGAAATCTCAGCCCCTGCTGGTTTTCCTTCCCTGAACTGCTCTTGCCCTCAGGATCTTTCCGGTTGTCTCCTTGCATTTTCCTCACCCCCGCGTTTTGGAAGGACATGGCTGCAGACTTCCCTTTCTTCCCCCCCAGCATGTAGCCCGGGAACGCTTGTTTTTGCAACTCGAAATTCTGGGTAAGGATCTGCTCTAGCTCAGACAGCGGTTTCCTCGCTGCATCACCTCCCGCTATCACCCGCAAGGGGGGGGTTAACCCGACCACCAGCGGCTCCTTGAATTCGGGTCTGTCAAAGTCAAGGGGGGAGTCCTTCGACCCGGGCAGCCCTGCTATCTGGTACAACATCTTCTTCCTGTTAACGTACGCGTCCGGCCTTTCCTCTGGGTTTTGCTTCTCCTGGTGGAACAACACTAAGGGGTTAACCTCTGGGAAAAACACCTTCAGCACCGCAGACTGAACGTCTCCGATGTCCTGCACGTTCCCCATCTGCACATCGCCCGGCAGCGCCGCAAAGTCATCCGGTTTCATGCACTTTCTCACTACGTCTATCAGATCACTGACCGAACTGCCGCTCTGACACCTCGGCAGCCTCTGGGCTCTGGACAGCCAGTTCACGGCCGTCTCCTTTGTCAGAGGTCCCAGCATCTTCCCCACCGTCTTTAGCTGTTCAGGGGTGAACCACAGCAGGGCCCTGTTAGTATCTATGGGTTGGAGCGGGACGTGGGCGGTCGGCTCCTCGGCCGGGCTCTTTTTAGTTTTAGCAGCCTCCACGTCTGTTCCCTGCAGCTGACACATCTCCTCCCTCAGGGGGGCATAAGGAGAAGGTCTCGTGGGACTATTTGCTCCCCACACATCATCCTCATAGTCGTAGTGCGGCGGGTGTTGGTCCAAGCTGTCCTCACTGTCACCGTTACCAAACCTCGTCCTTTTCCCCTGGATCGCAGCTACAATGCCCCGAGACACCCCCAGCTCTGCCTGCAGCTCCTGGATCTTAGCATGGCACACCTTGTGGTCAGGACCTGTGCCACGGTCCCGCTGCACGTCCTGCAGGACCGCCCGGACCGCGCTCTGCGCGTCATGCGTCTCGCCTATCCATTTGCCAACCTCCTTCTCTAACTCCTCCGTCTTCAGCTTTTCATAGCCCAGTTTGTTCTCTAGCCGGGTTATTTCCACCGCGCTCCTCAGAGAGTCACCGCACAAGCCCTGCACCTCTGCCCGCAAGTTGTCCACTTGCATTTTGAGCTCGCCCTTGGCCTGTTCCAGTGTTTGCACACTCTCAAGTGCCTCCTTAAGCAATTTGGACAACTCCCTGCCCACCATCAGCAAGCCTTGCAGTGCAGCTCGTTTCTTACACTTATTTGTGGGCTTGGGCTTTTTCGATTCCTCTGACCAGCTCTCCCACTGCTGACATAGCTGCTGGTAGGCCTCCGGTCCCTGGAAAGCTCCCGGGGACCAAATAGGAGGGAGACACTTCTGGAGCACAAATTGCTCCAGCTTCCAGTTACTGACAATATCAGTCATCATAGCAAGGGGCGAGATCAAACGATGCTGCCTCAAAGCAAAGATATCATAACACCAGCACCTCCGTCCCACCCCCAAAGGAAGGCTGCAGCCCTTTAATCTTCCCAGAAGAGCTTGTCTACCTCAGCGTGCTCAAATTTCAGCAGCTCGCCCAGGGATGCCAAACCTTTGGGCAGTGTAAAACCTGGGCGGCAGGCAGCCGAGCCGGCAGCACCTGAGATGACGGTCTGTCTGTCCGACAAGCTCCCGGGGGTACGCGCACAAGTGAGCAAGGCGAAGCAGAGGTTTGTAGGCCCCCAACAAGAAGATCTCACCAATCCGTTGGCCAGACGTCCTGGGAGTCTCGGGAACCTGGAGAGGGTCGCTGCGGAAGTCCGCGTGGATTCGGCACCTTTAGGTTCAAGGTGTTAACAGGGTCTTTGTCCCCGGCACCTTTTATAGCCCTCGCAGGTCTTTGCCTGAGGCTGATAACGCTGCTGTTTACTCCCTCGGTGGCTCTTCCCCCCTCAGGTGCTACATTCCTTCCCGTATCTCCCCAAGGCCACTTTCCCTGCCCATCCTTATCCTCTTCTGGGCTGATTAGGGAGCCTGACACCGCACAAGAGCAGCTGCCTTTCTCATTAGTTATTAGTCCCATGCTAAGCCCCGCTCGTGCCGAGTGCCCGGCTCGGCCTGAAGGGGGAGAGCTGGAAGTGTCCCAGCCGCCCCGGCCCGCCGGCACCCCGAATCCCCCCCGTCAGGAAAATTCACGTAGTTCAGGTTCGGATTCGTTGCGGCTTTGGACTTCAGGAGCTGCACTCGTGCCTCAGACAGCAGCTCGCCAGCCGCCACCTCGGACCTCGGAAGGTGCAAAGTTGTGCCCGGCCCAATCTGGGTCAGACCGTGGCAGCCGCCGGCGGTCGAGACCCCGGTGGTGCACGGGCTCGGGAGCAGCTGTACACCTGCACCTGCGGAGGCAAGCGCGGCCTCCCAGCCTTGCCCCCTAAACCACATTTTTAGCTGAGAGCACTTTAGAAACCTCCACGGTTGCTTTTTCTTCCTTTTCTTTTTTCTTTTCCTCCTTTTTTTTTTTTTTTTTTTGATGCCATTACAAAGAAAAAAGGTCTCACTCCTCCCGTTATGTGCCCATGCTGTCAGTCTGAGCGCAGCTTTTCCCCACTTCTCCGCAAAGCCGCGACTTTCGCGCGGAATAAACTCACCTAAAAAAGACTAATCGCAGTAACTTCAAGCTGTCAGGTAAGAGCCACCGGGATTTTCTTTTTCTGTCAAAACGATGCAACATGGAAATTGATAGAATCACACCGAAAAACTGCGCTGCAGATCAGGGCGCCGTTGCCCCCGCGTCTGCTCGGCCTCCGCGGAGTTTCCGCTCGGAGAGGGGCCGCTTCGCCCCTCGCCCCCCGCCGTTCTGCGCGGTATCGGCCCGCGGGAACGGGCAGAGCGGCTCGCGGACGCGGCCCGCCGAGGATAAAGGCGGGCTTCAAACCCTCAGAGGGGACACAGACGCCCCTTTTTGGCCGGACATCCCTCATTTGATCCCTTTTGAATTCTCACTGCCCTCTCCCCCCAGAAAAAAGCCAAGATTTCCTTCCAAAACCGGGCAATTCCCTGCAGACCTGGTGTGTTGGGTGCTGAGGCTCCTCGACGCCTGGGGCCGCCCAGAGCCGTGCAGATGGGCACAAAGGCAATTTTTACCCACGAGCGTGAGCCCAGCGGCTCCCGAGAGGGTGCTCCCACCCTCCGTATCTGTATCGCCTCGGTTTCCCCCAAGTCCTGAGTGCTCCATAGCAGAAAACTAACTCGGGGTCTGGACCTGTCACCAGAGCACCCGTGCAGCCTCCCGGAGCAGCCCTCCCCGATCCTTAATTTTACGATGTTTCCGTTCTCTCGGGATTTGCGTATCTGCATTTTCGGATGCTCAGGAGCATCCCGGGGGCTCGTCCCGCACGGACCCAGGCGGACCGCGTCCCCGGGGCGCCCGACCCGCCGTGCCGCGCGCCGGCTCCTTTCCAGCCCTCCGCGTTTGGAGCCAAGCCTGGCCAGCGCCTCTGCAGCAAAAAGGGGAATTTCACGGCGACGGAAATGCAGCTGGGAAGGGGCAGCGGGGCTGCACGGTGACCCCCGTTTTTTTTCCTCCCCAACACTTCGCTCCAACCCCGCCAGCAGATGCTTTGTTATGAGAAACTGGAAAAAAGGGGGGGAAATAAAGTCTGAAGCGTAACGAAGCTGGCGAGATGGCAGGCAGCGGGCGGACACCCCACCTCGGCCCGGCCGCCGCTCGCCGTCGGGGGCTGGCGGCTCGGGGCCCGCTCGCGTCGGCGGGGAGATGGGTTCGTCCCGCACCCGGCTGTTCTCTTTCCAGGCGAGCAACCCCAAACAACGTGGGGAAGGTGCAAACGGCAGCTGGGGGGGCCGGCGGCTTTCCCACGGGTTATCGACCAGCCGCCAGACGAAAAGGGTCCCGCTTCCAAAATATTTTCTTGCAGGAGCAGCCCTGGGTCCTGAGAACCGCTTGGCCTTCGGGAAATAGCTGAAGCGGGTATAAACAGCGGCTTCAAAGGAGTAACCCTTGCTCTTCCAGGAGGCGCACCGAGCTCTGCCCTGCAGATATTTGGAATAATTCCCTTCCGCGGGAGCGCGAAACGGAAGGGGAAAACCGAACGGGAGGTAACTGGGGTAGCAGAAAGGGAGTCAGGTCCTCTGCTCCCCGCCTCGGCTGAGGTTTTGGGGCGCTTTCCCCTCCTTTCGTCTCCCCGCCTTGGCTTTGCCTTTCAGAGTGGCTGTAAATAGCAGGACATGAGACACTTTAGAGCAACACTGAGACCTTTTCCCCTTCCAGACCTAAACGGAGAGGAAAGAGCAGAGCAAAGCTCGGCGAGATGGGCACGGGCCAAACTCCCCTTCCCGAGCACCTGCCTGTTCACACCAAACAGCACCTTTATTTTTTCCCCAAACCTGGAAATACTGCAAATATTACAGGCTAGTGACAACAGCTGCCTTCTCCTCCACTGCAGTTTCATATTACGCAGGTCACTATTCAAACTGGAAAGCCTGAGTGGTTCAAAGCTCTCAACATGCCCCTAAAGAAAAAAAAAAAAAAAAAAAAAAAAGATACAAAGATATTTTATCCATGACTTAAATATTTCTGCCCTGAAAAAGTTTAGCATCAAAGCCCACAGAGCGACAACCCGGCAACGAGCTGAATTTCTTTACTTCTGCGGTTTGTCGCCCACCAAATTTGTCTGCGGTTTCTTGCTGCCTGTTGCCGGAGTGGCCCGTAACCCTGCGACGCCTCGCGGAGCTGCCTGCCGGAGCGCTCGCCCCGCGTTCGGTGTTTTTCCAGGCCCAGAGAAAAAAGAAAAAAAAAGAAAAAAAGAATCTGTAGACGATTGAACGGTTTCTGGTCGCTTTGCATTGCCGGAGAGCAGCTGCGCGCAGGATTGCGAGATGAGCGATGGCTTTGATGAGGCATCACGGACTCATCTATTACCTTTTCTTTTTTTGCTGCTTTCGGCTCTACTGAGCAACTTGCCTTCTAAAACCGCGTCTTCTCCTTCTTTAGTATAAACTCCAATTTTAACAGAGGAGAAGACAGCGCAGGTTCATTGGTTTGTTTTTTTCTTCCTTTAACATCGAGCCCCCAAATTAACTTCTTGCTTCTTAATTGCCTCGATTAAAAAAAAAACGCACGAATGTAGTACGAAGTACGGGGGGAAATCACCACGCTCCGTGAGTTTTCATTTTTCCTCTTCCCAGCGGTGACCCGAAGCCCTCCAGAGCTGGAAGATCGGTGGCTTTACGCCCTGGAAGAGGTCGGCGAGCGGTGGGACAGGGCGGCCGCGGTGGGGACCCTCCTCGGGCCGGGATTTGGATTTCCCCGGACGGGTGCAAAGCTCCTTCGCAGCGGGCAGCCGCCGGCCCGACGGGAGAGACCCGCTGCCGGAGGACCGACCCCGCGGGAAAAGCTGCGGCCGGCACCTTCGCCGGGGACCCCGGTGACACCGCAGCGTCCCCGCGCGCCGCCATGGCACGCCGGTGGCTCCGTCTCTACCTCTGCCTCCAGCTCCCAGGTAAGATCCTCCGGCGGCCGGGAGCTGCCAGCAGCTAAAGCCGCGCGAGAGCCGTCCCCATCTACCAGCAACATCCCGTGTGATGCAGCGTGCGGATTATTTAGGTCCCGACGTACGGCCATAGCGTCCGTCGCAGGACGCTGTCACCCCCCGACCTGACAGTCTGCAGACCGAGGCGTGACAGCACAGGCGCTGCAGAGGTGGGTTTTCACTGCAGCTCCCCAAGTGTCGACGCGCCCTGGGGAGCTCCTGATGAAGCACCTGCTGCTTCCCAAAGTGCGGGTGCTGTGACCGGTTAAGCTGGCGCCTATCCCCGCTGCCTACATAATGCACAGACGATGGATATGCAGCCAGATTTGCTTCCCACTGCACCCAAGGGCTGACTGTTTCCAAAGGGCCCTACCAAAAAATCAGCCCGTTATCAAAACGCGCTGCGTTGCAGACGGGTTTGCTGCATCTGCGGGCGGATTGCAGGTGGATCTGCCTCGCAGATGGACGGCGCGGGGCGAGCGCGCGGGGCTGAGGCAGGAGCCAGGCTGCACAGCCTTGACCGCTGACTTAGACCCGAGCTGAGCGCCGTCTCGGCTCGTCTCCTCAAAACGCAAAGGGTTTCTTGGGGCTGTCGTTCCCCCTGGGAGCCCGGCACAGCGGGGCCTCGGGGCGCCAGCCAGGGACCCTGATGTGCCCCAAGTCCTGGCAGATGTCACCCCAGGGGCTCGGCCAACACACCGAGGTGTTTCCCACAGCAAAGTTTTGAAGGTTGCCCCTCTAAAACACAGATGTGCCATATTCTAAAGGAATACAGACATTTTTAGGCAAAGAAGTGAAAAAATGTGTTATGTTCAGCTTCCTGCAAGACTTTAAAACGCTCCTGGGAAACAGGCGGGGGAAGAGAGAGACTCTTTATCTCCCCAGCAGGTTTTCTCTGTTGGTCTCAGAGTATTCGCAGCCTTGTAGGATTGTTTTTTGGGAAACAAAAAGAAAAAAGGACTGTAAGTCCCCTGTTATTCTTTTACAAGGACATGTTAGGTCTCTCCTCTCTCACCCAGATATCGTTCAGGTGTCCGGCAAAGCAGAGGACTACGGAGATAATTTCCACCCAAGCTGCAAAGCCCCAGTGTGGCAATGCCTAGCTGAAGCTTTCAAGCCCACCGGCTGCCCCTGAGTCCCTCTCCTTCCCCTTCAGAGCACGAGATCGATACTAAAATAACGCCGGTTAAAAACTGGGGCTCCAAGCCAAGCAGGCTCGGGAGAGAAGCACCGGCCACCGACAGACGCGTAGCGACATCGCCGGAGCTGGCAACACGGGGAGCGAAGCCTGCTGCCCTGTTAGCTCTCCAGACGACATCAGAGCCCCTTCCACGAGCATGCAGACCCGCGGGCACCCTAGGGACCACCCCTCCATCCCTCTCTGCCATTTAATTTCCTCCTAGATGAACATTTGCAGGACAATAAATACCTATGTTTTGACCAAAAAAACAGCTAGGGACCCAGAAAGGTCTTCAGTGAAACATTGGCTGGGTTTCATGGTAAAGACTCCCCCATTTCTCACTGATGTGACCTCCTGATCTGTGACTACTGACGTTATTAACCTCAAAAGGAAATGTGTGCTTGCCATATATATAAAAAAAGCAATGGCTAAGGCATGACAATGTATTTCTGTCTTTTTTGCAGGTTTCTGTGTAAGTCTACTTTTGTTTCAGACTCCAGGGCATATTTTAGCCCAAACTAACAACAGAACAGAAATCATCTGTCACATGAAAAAAGATCAGTTTGGGGTGTACTGGTACCGATGGAACCAGGAGACGCAACTTTTCCAGTTCTTGGTATTTTCAAATCCACTGGGCAAAACCACGTATGGCACAAACGTCAACAAGGAGAAGTTTAGCATCTATGGGAGAAGTTCTCAAAACTCTTACAGTCTGCAGATCCACCACCTCCAAGCTTCAGACAACGGCACGTATTACTGCACCATCTCCCAGTCCTCAGAGCTCATCTTTGGCAACGGGACAAGGCTCAGTGTGGGTAAGCATTGCCCCGTCTGGCCCCAGGCTTGGGGACATGCCAGTGGCCTGGTCTGAGAGGGTCCCCAAGGAGCTACATGACTGATTATAGGTGCCCTGATCCTCTCAGCTTTGAGGGTAGGGAGAGCAGGAAAGGTTTGGGCTCTGGGGGTTTCCTTGAAGAGACCTCATAAGGCAGAAGATACAGCAAATGGTTGTACTGTAAGACAGCTTGCATCTGGTAGTTCTTGTGCCACCAGTTCTGGCCATGCTCAGGGCCCAGCGTTGGTCCTGTCATTTTAGGACTTCCAAGGGAAGCCGCTCAACCCAAAATACGGAGATGCCCTGCATTCTTCTAGCCCCTTGTGATACTTCTGATGAGATTTTAGATATGTGCCCTCTTTAGCTCACAGGTCCTTCCACATTCTCGTTCTTCCTTACCTTTCTCCAAATTATAATATTGTCAAAACTGGGGGACTTCACCCCTGGCATTGCTCCTGCGGGGATAGTGGGCTTCTCCTGCCCGGTGGATCTGGCTGCAAGTTTCAAGCCTACTCTACACATAAATCAGGATTTAATCCTCAAGGCTGTCAGCCCACCATCTAATCTGAAATCAGGCCTGCCGTGAAGATCCTGTTGCGGAGGGACATGCAGGAGACCTCGTGCACAGGAAGAGCTGTTCTTTTCAGCCCATTTCCCTTGATCACAGAGCAGAGGGTTAGTGGTAGAAAAAAATAATGTATTTGAGGCAGGCTTCAACCTGTTCTTTGTTGCCTGTGAGGGAGGTGAAGAACTCACTTAGCCAAGCCGCAATTACAGGAGTTGGCTCTAAAACATTGGTTCTACCGCTACATTTCTTTTTGCAAATAGCATCCTGCAAATTGCATTCGTTCAGCTGGCTCAGAAACACTTTTTGGATTCTTGCTGGCTTGAGGAAAAACTAATTTCAGATAAAGGAGTATTGGTTTTATCAGCTACAGACATATCTATGTCCCAAAAGCAAAGCATTGAAAACATAGCGAAAATTCCACATGATCAAGGGCACTCCAATCTAAAACTAAATCCCAACAGATGGTCTGGGAGAACTCAGACTTCACTGGGCATTTTCTTTTTCCCTTTAGGATAAAATGAATAGTCATTAACTTCCCTTTTTTAAAATCTATTATTAAGTATAGGAGAAGTAATCCAGATAAATCCCAGTTACTTAATGTCTCAGGTGAGTCCTGGAGCACTGGAGAGCCTTTTCTATTTAAATTAACGGTGGTTTCCACAGGAATTTCAATCTCAGACAGAAGAACAAAAAAATGGTTTTGAATTGCCCGGAATTTTGGGCAAGAGCAGTATGAGTAGTCAGATATACAGATACATAATTAGTGGGAATTTTTCCTGAGCAATTTGAATAGACAGATGAATGTTTTACATTATAACCCGTATCAACCACAATAAATTGAGGCCTTGTTTTATCAGCAAAAAAAAATCCACTTCTGAGCAAATATTATACTAACCTGAACATGAAAAAGATCCAGGGATCCCTTAAAAAAATCTCCTGTTACTTTTGATTTTGTGTAGTGAATGCATCGTCAGCAGCACAACAGGCAGCGATGCAAAGCCTTCAAATAAGGAAATGGGCCACTTGGAAACTGCTCGGCTGCGTTAAGACCAAAGACCATGGGAGGGGAGGGGATTTTTTTCAGGCACTGTCAGGATCAGGTGTTGGGTTCTGCACCGACAGGAGCTTTTCCAGTAGCTCGCCGTGTTTCTGGTCAGCAGAGCAATACGAAATCGGGTTTGGAAATATTGCAGAACACATTAATCCCATTCTCGGAACAAATCCTGCCGCTGGCTGTCGGCCAGTGCTAATGAGACTGTGTCTGGCAGTAAATGTAGCTTGAGAAAGTTTTCTTTTTCTCTTGCTTAACCTTCTGCCCTTGTTTGCCTAATATGCTTTGCATTAATGCTGTTAAAGGCCCTTGTTAACTTCTGTGGCCATCGAGGGGCTCAGGTCAAGCTCCTGAAATCCAACCCATGCAATCACAAATTATCTCATGTTTGTTCTTTTATTCTGGACAGAGTCTGAAATCGCTGAGAAACTCGGTATCCCACAAGCATGAGCGAACAGCCCGTTTTGGTTTGGGGTCAGTTTGGTGACAACACTATAGCTTTAGAGGAGGGTCAGATCTTCTCATTCTACCTATTCCTCTGCTTATTTTTCCACTCTACTTATTTTTTCAGGCTGTTTGAAATACACTTTTTAAGGGCAGGGTTTTCAGAAGTTCATAGAATTGTAGAATCAGTAAGGTTGGAAGGGACCTCTGGAGATCATCTAGTCCAACTTCCCTGCTCAGCAGGGTCACCTAGAGCATGTTGAGAGAGGGTTGCATCCAGGCAGGCCTTGAACATCTCCAGAGAAGGAGACTCCACAACCTCTCTGGGCAACCTGGTCCAGTGCTCCGTCACTCTCACAGGGAAGAAATTCCCCCTCACGGTCAGGCGGAACTTCCTGTGCTTCAATTTCTGCCCATTGCCTCTTGTCCTGTCACACGGGACAACTGAAAAGAGTTTGTCCCCGTCCCCTCGACACCCTCCCTTCAGGTACTTGTCCACATTGGTAAGATCCCCCCTCAGTCTTCTCTTCCCCAGGCTGAAGAGGCCCAGCTCTCACAGCCGTTCCTCATGGGGCAGATGTTCCAGCCTTCTGATCATCTTTGTAGCCCTATGCTGAACTCTCTCCAGGAGCTCCATGTCTCTCTTGTACTGGGGAGCCCAGAACTGGACACAGTACTCGAGATGAGGCCTCCCCAGGGCTGAGGAGAGGGGCAGGATCACCTCCCTCGACCTGCTGGCAACACTCTTCCCAAGGCACCCCAGGAGACCATTGGCCTTCCTGGCCACAAGGGCACATTGCTGGCTCATGGTCAACCTGTCATCCACCAGCACTCCCAGGTCCTTCTCTGCAGAGCTGCTCTCCACAAGGTCAGCCCCCAGCTTGTCCTGGTGCCTGGGGTTATTTCTCCCTAGGTGCAGGACTCTGCACTTGCCCTTGTTGAACCTCAGGAGGTTCCTCTCCGCCCAGCTCTCCAGCCTGTCCAGGTCTCTCTGTATGGCAGCACAGCCCTCAGGTGTGTCAGCCACTCCTCCTAGCCTGGTATCATTAGCAAACTTGCTGAGGAGGCACTCTGTCCCCTCATCCAGGTCATTGATGAAGTTGAACAGGATGGGAGACAGTACTGAGCCCTGGGGAACTCCAGTAGCCACAGGCCTCCAACTAGACTCCATGCCACTGATGACGACCCTCCAAGCTCTGCCTTTCAGCCAGTTCTCAACCTCATTGTCCACTCGTCTAACCCACATTTCCTGAGCTAAATCCACACTTCCTGAGCTAAGTTTTGGCGGACTGAGCTGTTAGCAAGTGCGAGAGCTCTCCTGGAGATGTGCTAGTGAAGCAGGAAGACATCTTGCAGAAGACCCTGCACTCTGCAGGTCTCAGGCTGGGTCTCTCACATGGAAAGGCTTGGCTTAGCTCCAGAAGTTCTTGGACCACACTATATATAGTATCAACTTTTGGAAACAGCAGCCAATGCAGGCAGAAATACTGGAGTGCAAAGACTCATCTCCTTCAGTGGAGAAAGAGATCATTTAAAAGCTAAAATTTCCAGACTTTCCTGCCTGCTGTTTTAAACTTCCACTGCAGGATTAACAAACTTCTATCTCTTTCTCACCCAGTTGATGTTTTGCCTCTGCCGCCGAAGTCCACCCGAGCACCACCCTTCAAAAAGCCCACACGGTATATCACCAAAAGCAAACCTGCCGACACGAAAGGTACAGCACCATCTTCACTCGAGCTGCCTTGCAAGAGGGTTTTATTGCCCTTAGCATGCACTGCTGAGGCTGATGGACTCGTGTGTGAGCCAAGCTCAGCTCAGTCCCCGTTGTGTGTTTGGATCCTCATTGATCCTTGGGGTGTAGCCTTAGTTTGTCCGAGGGTAGCAGGCTGTGGCGACAGGACCCCGTGTGGTTGGGCACCTAGGTCCATCTCAACCCTCAGCTCAGGATGGAGCTGCCCTCACTTTTTAGGAGAGATCCCTGGGGGTACACAGGGGTGTAGACCCTGGCACATAGGGCCAGGAGACATTTCTATTTAGCTCTGCCTGAGGAATGAGGAACGGCAAGTGCTGATGTCACCCCTTGGGTGTGCAGAGCTGTGGTGGCAGCAGCAGGCCTATGTGTGTCTGGCGCACCTGGGAGGGGATGAGGATTCCACAAAAACATTAACATGGCTAAGTTCCCTGTGATGCCCCAGGGTTTACTACCACCTCAAAGGACACCTTAAGGTGCTGGTGATGTCCTCAAATCCTGAGCACGAGGATCAGGCTGGTTGGGGCAGGATTGATCTCTAGGGTGCTCAGCTCAAGAGGCAGCATCTCACCATGCCGCACCGTTTCATTCCTGTGCTCCAGGTGGCTGCAGCCCTTTCGTCTGGGTCCCGCTGGCCACATGTGCTCTCACCCTGCTGCTCTGCCTGGCTGCCACCAGCCACCGCTTCCACCGTAAGCCACCGGGCAGAGAGGGGCTCAACTGTCTGGGAGGGCAAGGAGTGGGCCAAGCATCTCCTCTCCCCCCCACCCCCCGGAGGGTGTCCCACTGATCACAGAGGTTTGGGCTGTGGGAACACTCCCAAACCCATGTGTGCCTCCCCAGCAGGATGATGGAGGGTTTCACAGCCCCCAGGAGAGCCTGGGGCTGGATGCTGGGACACTCCAGGCGTCACTGGTGGAAGGGGAGAGGCTGGGACCAGGGATCTAGGTGACAGAGAGCATCTCTTTGCAGGGCTGCGGAGGAGGCTGTGGCTTCATGTCCACAGGCAGTAAGACTTTCTGGTTCCTCCTGTCACCTTGCACTGGCCAGCAACAAAGGAAACCATGGGCCCTCTTCTGTATGGTGCTGAGCCCTCCCCGGACCTGACCTGAATGCTCTCAGCTCACCACAGGCCACACCTTCCCTGAATCAAGGCATGAGACTAGCAAGACGAGGATGGCGGAGAGGTCCTCTAGAGACCCTGCCTGCCTTCCCCAGGGTGCCGCCTGCAGCCCAGGAAGGACGTGATGGAGACCAACCATGGACATGCAGTGTGAGACACAGATTTGGTCCTTGTGAAGTACCACAACTTTATTTAAGATTTTCCTTCACACAGCAGCTTTCAATCAGACTGGGCCAGACCCTGCAAAAGGCTGAGCATTTTCCAAAGGCTGCTGAGGGCTTCCTGCCATCAGGGCCACTTGCCTGAGAAGGACCAAACGCTTCAGCAGGCTCACATTGCATGGGACCAGGCTGCTTGTGTGCTCTGTGTGTTGCTACGCACAACATTGTGGAAAAAGGGATTCAGTACCATGAGCTGGGAAGGTATATGGGGGGGGCCTCGTGGTCTGTGTTCATCTTATAAAATAGCATGTAAATGCTTTTATTTTTCTCCTGTCAAAGCCAGTTGATAGGACTTTGCTGACAAACGTGTCGGTCACTGCAGCAGCCTGCAGACAGCAGCAGCAGGTCAAAGTGTAGCTGGTATAGGCATGTTTCTTAGAAATGGCAAAGAAGTTGTACAGCAGCTTAGTCATGCAGGCTTGGTGCCATGCACACGTCCTCTGTGGCATGGCACCAAGCGTGGACACTGCTGGATGGTCACCAAGGGGCTGAGAGCAGGACCTGCTCCTGCAGCCCGAGACAAGACGTTGGCTGTGTCTCTACCCCCAAAAGGGTTAAATGGGAACAAAAACTCCAGGTGGCCCAGGTCTGAGCGGCACTCTGTTCCTGCGGGAGATTGCAAAGAGTGGGAGAGGGAGTCCAGACAACGCGATATGCCCAAGGCCAAGCTTCAGGCAGCCCCAGGAAGGGCAACACAAGCTCTAACAGTAAATAAAGTCAACCAGGGACTGGTGCTGAGCCAAGCGGTGAGGCTGCCTCCCCCCCCGCCCTGCTAAAATCTCTTCCTCCAGCCAGCCGGGCTGGTCCCACGCGAACGGCCTTGCCCGGATGTGGGCAAACCCCGAGCAATACGGGGGGGCCACCCCCAGGCTCAGCCTGCTCAGGCTCAGCCCCAGGGATGAGGATGGAGCAGGGGGTCCCCCAGGCCTGGGGCACGGTCGCGCTCTTGGGGGGGGGGGGAGCGAGACCAGTCTCCCACATGCAACGTCTGATTTGGGATGCCCAACATGCTTACAGCTTCCTCAGTGCTCCATAAAACCTTTTTTTCCCCCCAAAAAAAAAGTCTCATAATCTAATTTATACGCTGCTTGAGCTGGGTCTTTATGTGGGTAACACTTCCTCCATGCGCTTAGATTTACCTGGACTGGCACAAGGACTCGCTCCCCGCCACGTACACAAATTTGGGGATTTCCAGGCTCTGCGAGCTGACCGCAGCCCACGTCTCGCTTGGGCGCAAAGGGCACCCGCGCCTCAGCCCCGCTCCACTTCTGCATCTGCAAGGACCGAAACGCGCCCGGACACGAGGAGCAGTCCCACCCACGGCCCCCCCATCGCCACAGGCAAAGCCACGGCCACTGCAGCACGGGGAGCCCCGTTCCTGGGCAAAGCAGGGCCAAGGTTTGGGTGCTTCCCTAAAAGGGAAAGCCCTCTCCACCTTGCCGCCCCTGGGTGACTTCTGCAGAAGGAAAAAACCCAACTTTCCTTCTCCAAAGCACCTTGTGGGCTCATCTCATGCAAGTTGTCTTGACTTTAAAGAGAAAAGTCACCAAGGAGCAGCACAGTCCTGCAGACCGTGCCCTCTTCGCCCTCCAACCCGGGGCCCCTGCAGGAAACCTGCTCCCCGGAGGCAACCTCAGAACGGGGGCTGACGGGGCTGGAGACCCCCTCGCCATGTGGGGCCAAGGCTCCCGTGGCACTGAGCAGGGAGCACGTCCAGAAACAACTCTTTTGGGTGATGCTCGTCCCTGTACAGTTTTCCAATGAAAACTATGAAAAAGCCCAATAATTCCCCTTGTCATCAATGCCTGTTGACGGGACTTTGAGGACTGTAAACCTGTGCCGTGTTTAGGAAGACCTCAGCAGCAGGTTTCACCGACGTGAGACCCGACAGAAAAAATCAGACGTTTTCCAGAACATAAATAAGAAAGAAACAGGAACACTAATAAAAAGACACTTTTCTTCCTGATAAAATTAGCCCAGATCTCAGATGTTTGCAGCTAAGAAAGCTTTTTTTTCCTTCCCCCCCCCTCCCCCATCACCCTGTGACTGTTGAAGGTCTAATAGCAATAGCACGGAAAGGGCAGAGCTGGTGCGGTGCAACGTGAACGGGGGCCTCCCTAATTAATGCTGTTCCCTAATTCCTTCCCCATTTCCTAGCTATTTCTCTCGCAGGACTGAGCAGCCTTCTCCCGTCTGCCCCTCTCCACCTCCTCCCAGGAGCAAGGCACTTCCCTCTCCAGAAGGGAAAAATAACGGGGTCTTGTGCATAGCCCCAAGCCCTCAGATCAGCGGTTGATAAACGATGTCACCTTAAAAGACATTAAAAAACCCACAAAAACTAAAATAAATATGCCTCTCAATAGGAAAAAGAGATTTTTGTGGATCTCTAGGTCTAAATACAAAGTATTATCCAGCTCATGCCCACTCCCACGAGTCACTGGGCGGTCGAGTGTAAAAGAGACACAAAAACGACACTTTGGAATAACCTACCACGTATTCAACATGTTTTATTCAGTGCTATGTTAGAAAAAGGACTACAGTTATTCTTTCAATAAGCAGTGCACGTATATCTTGAAAGCATTAGAATATTCTAAGGACAGACAGCAGAGCAGAAATACGGGTTATGCGTTGCAGTAAATAGTCTTATTGCTTTTGGAAAACTTCTGCCGATAGTCTAAAAAAATAGTAATTATATTGTTAATCTTTAAGGAGTATCCCAGCTGGTACTCTGCTATTGGCAGTGCTCTATTTTTCTTTATTCTTTTAATCTGCTCAATCATTTCTACATTCAGTGGTCTGTGTTTTTATAACCCAAACAATTAAACACAAAATCAGGCACAGCTGAAAATATTCAACTGAAAGCAAGCTAGTGACGCTAGATCAGGAGTTATAACTGACTTTAAAGCAAAAATAAAATATTTGCAGAGTCATAAACATATCAGTTTGGCACACCAGTGCAGAAAGGATGAGTAACATCTCTATTAAATTATTAAACCGGAAATCTATGCAAAGTGGAAAGAGATATAGGTATCCACTGGTGCTATTTATACCCTTATGTATTTACCCTTGGTCAACACGGCTCAAGGTATGAGAGCTGGCCATTAAATATCTTCTTCCTGCAGGAAAAAAAAATAAAAGGGACTTTGAGGCAGCTGGACCTGTTGAACGTCCACGTGGGAATTTCTAAACCTACGTGCTGCGGGATGCCGGAGCGACGTTCCCGGGAAAACGCTGGCTCCGTCGTGCCTCCCGGCGGCTCAGGCTCGGCGCGTCGCCGGCTGCAGCTCGCTGCTGCCCCGCTCCCTACCCGATACAAAGCAAACGAGTTAAAGGACTCGGAGCGCGTTAAAAACAAATCTGGATAAACGATGCATTTTGCTTCTCTAGCAGCCTGCTGACGCGTGGAAGATGTTTGTGAGAACGTTTGAGGCACTTGTTAATACACCGGTGGTTGTTCCGTATGAACCAAAACTCACCCCACACTTTAAATATTCTTTTAGAGGAGTTTTAATATTCCCTCTCCTGCAAAAGACATGCTTTAGGGTCTTTTAGCCTTTAAGGTATCAGGGTGTATCAAGGAGGACCACACAGTGCTTTTAAATAAGGGGATATCATTATCACTATCTTCATTTTCCAATGTGATTAATAAAAGTAAAGCTAATGTGAAACCGTAAAAAAACCGATTTTCTTCTTTTTTTCTCTTGCAAGCGACACCGCATCCCTGTGCCTTTGCTCGCTGCACACGGGCAGCGAGCGACCCGGGAAGGGAACCTGCAAAGCTCGGGTGGGAAATCGTCCCGAGACACCTGCCCGCCCGCGCCCCGTCCCGCTCTGCTTACCCGGCCCCGGTGCCGGGCGCGATTCCCCCGCTCCTCTTCCCCGGCGGCGGTTCAGCCGTGCAGCCGGGACGCCGGGCAGCGAGTCGCGGGCTGGAGCCAGCCCTCCCGGGGCAGAAAGCGGCCGAGGGCGGCGCGGAGGAGACAGCGCGCACCCCGGCACCGATGCCGTGATCTCGCCCACGGGATTTCCTGCCCGCTGCCTCCCGGTGAAGAAAGCCGGGGTCAGAAAGGCCTCCTGCACCTCCCCGCACAAAATTGCAAAGTCTGGCTAAGCCCGGCCCGGGAGCGGGCCAGGGCACAGAGGAGCAATATTGCCCCGGGTCCCCTCTCCACGCAGCACGCAACCATGCAGGGAGCGCGGGAGAGCCCCAAGGGCCTCGTCCTGCCGGAGCAGCGTGTCCCCCGTGGGACACCGAGAAAGGGGACAGGAGAGGGCCACGGGGGGCTCGAGCCATTCCCCAGCCCAAGTTACTGTTTGGCCACTGCAGCCAGAGATTCGGGGTTGAAAACCGCACACGGTTCCCACGCACGAGTCTCCTTCCCACTGTGATGCAGAGGATGGAGCTGTCGGGAGAGCTACGCGATACAGCGGGGTTTACTTCTCGGGGTGAATTTCCTCGGGCTGAGCCAACAGCTAGGTAAGATTTAAGTGCTCTGCATTAAAGACTGAGATAATTGGAAAATTACTGCTTCAGAGGAAATGGATGTGGAGTTGTGCAGCAAATGGTTTCCTTAAAATGATGCATTGTAATGAGGTCTTATATTAAACAATATCAACGTGAGCAGTTTCATTCAGAGCAAAGGTCCACCGAGGCCACCATTCAGTCTCCAACACTGACTACAAGCAGTTGCCTAGAGAAAAATAAGGACATAGTCAGCATATACAATACTTCTCCTTAATATTCTGACTGTTTTCAACCCAAAAGATTTCCTGAGCTTGCTGCTGTGCATTAAGTAACCCATACAAGATCTCTTCTCCAGTCTCTGCTTGACCCACAGAGTCTTTCTGCAACCTCTGAGTCCTTTGGCAAGGAGTCCCACGGCCAGCTGGCTGCATGAAGGTCACCTGGTTTGAACCTGATGCTCGTCAGCTTCACCCACCACCCCTTACTTCACAGAATCACAGAATGGTCGAGGTTGGCAGGGACCTCTGGAGATCATCTAGTCCAACCCCTGCCCTGCTCAAGCAGGGTCACCCAGAGCCCGCACATCCTGAGCTTGCCCATGAGGATGTTATGGGAGACAGTGTCAAAAGTCTTACTGAAGTTGAGGTAGACAACATCCGCTGCTCTTCCTTCATCTACCCAACCAGTCATTCCATCATTATCAGGTTGTTTGTGTACGATTTTCCCTTTATGAATCCATACCTTATGAATCCAAGTATGGACAGCAGTGACCAAACTTCTCTCTTCACAGTCCCCAGTCATATATGTTCCAAGATACAAAACATATTCTAAGCACACAAGCACTGGTGGGAAGTGTCTAATGTGCTATTGGAAACTCTGCACATTATCTGTACTTTCCATATTCTAATAATCTCACAACTTGAGGATTTTACAACCTCGAGTGTAGAAGCAATGGCTGAGAGTCATACTGAAAAATCAGAGATCTTTCCTTTCTAGTGGCACATGACACATATTTAGAGCCCTGGTGGGGCTCAGAGTCTCTGACCAAACCTAGAGTTGTAGGAAACTGCACTGCAACCTCATTACAAAGTTCAAATCAAGACCCTGTTTGGGGGGGGATTTTATTTTAAAACAAAACCAGTTTCACTCATTCCCACTCACAAGCTGAGGCACAGCTCTGGGACACGACTGGTGGCATTTCAGTGAGCTCCAAAGCCCTGGCCCTGTGAGACCTCCTCCAGCTCCACATCTCCTTGTCTCCAAGCAAAGGCTGTTGTGCAAAAGTCCTTCCACCAGCTGCCGCTTTGGAATAACCCTGTGCCACAGCGTTCGTTGCTCTGTCCCTAACTGTACATAAATTTTACTGGCCCTTTGGTGGACGCTGAGGTGGGCGTGAGCATCCCAAGCGAGGCACTGTGGGAAGCAGGAGCAAAGGCACCCGCTGGCTTTCAACACCTACGAGGCACTGGACAGGCAAACTGGATTGCTGTCGGAAACCAACGGCCTGAACTCTTCCTAAGACTTATTCTAAGCAGAATTTAGGAGGACACCCAGAAACCACATATAACAAATAAAAAGAACCGAATGTGCCCTTATGTGTGTTGTTTCACCCAATTACTTTAAACCGGTTCCTGATCTGGGATGAGGGGAACCTGCAACTTCGCAATCCCAAAGCCAGATAACTCTTCCTCCCACAGGATGAAATTCAGCCCCACATGGCAGCTGATACAAAACCTCACTTAATTCCTAAAGCCCTCTCTCAGGAGGCAGCGGGGCAGAAGGGAGGAGGAGAATTGCATTTAAATGACGCCAAGACATCAGCACAGCAGCTGATTTGGCCTGGTGCACGCTACAGAAACGTAGCTCCGACAGAAACGCGCTGCAGGAAGGCCAGGACCGGGCACCTTTCCTGCTACTTCCTCAGCCCCCAGGCTGAACCGCACTGCGATTCGCCCGTTTGCAGAGAGTCGAAGTCCTTTCAAGGCTGATTTCAGTGTGTTTTGTTGACGACTGGGGGAACGTTAAACCATCCGCTGCTTTTTGATGGAACCGTCTCTCCTCCCCCCCTGCCTCTTCTGAACCAGATCCCCTGTTTACGGTTGTGTCTTCACAGGGCTAATTCTACTGCAAGGGGGGAAGGGGTAGTTTGTTTTTTTGTTTGGGTTTTTTTTTTTTTTTTTTTTTTAGTAAATGCAAAACAGGGAAGAAATAACTAATACAAGCCAGCCAATGGCACTGACAGGACCACAAAAGAGAAGAAGCAAATAATCTCAAGGAAGCCACAGAGTGCCACCCAGGCAGCACTGCTGGCAGGAGGTGTGGGTAGTCAGAAACGGGGAATGCTGCCGCTCCACCAGCTCTAATCACCTGGGGGAATTCAAGTTCCCCCTCAGGGACCTTAAGAGCAAAGACTCACAGCAACACCCTTCTCTGGCAGAGTCCTCCATCCCTGCACAAAAGGGCCCAGATACTCCCTGGAGTGTCCCCACCTGGCTTTGCTTCACCGGGACCTCAGGGAGGCAGGCCAGCATTGCGCTAAGGGAGGAGACTAGACGTGACAAACCTCCAAACTGGCCGAGTCTCAGCGCTGAGGAGACAACGCAGCAGGATCCAAGGCTGTGAGAGCCCAGGGAGCCTGAGCTAGGAGGCCTGCTACCAAACAATGTCTCAGACCCATTATAATTTGATTGCAGAAATGGGGTTTGCAACATCAAACTGTGAGATCATGAGGCCAGTTCATGAACTAAAGACTAGAATTGCTGTTCAGACAAAAATTGATATGCTATAGCTGAGATAATTTTTCTTTTCCTAAAGAAGGCCCATATTTAGTGCTAGAAGGTACGAAGTCTTTTTATAGTCCTAGACCAAATCTCAAGTCACTGCAGTATTTAGGAGATTGGGGCTGCAGAAAGCCAGCCTTTCTGCCAGCCCCTACTGTGGTCAAAGCAGTCCCCTTTCCAGAGGACAAAATGTAACCAGCCCCCAAACGATGATATCATCGACTGCTGATCCACCAAATGTCTGCACACATCAGCTCTGCAGCATCAATACAGAAGGTGCAGGAAGCCTGAATAAAGCCATGCACGCCAGGTATCGCAAACTCTTTAACACACCCAAGTCTCCTTACACCAAACTCAGCTGACGTACCTACACGCACCAAGATTATGGAGGGTTTTGACCTAGTGATGAGGTGGAAGGCTGGGCACTGGAGAGATGAGAGTGCAGGAGCATCTGTGGATTGCAAACTGTATTCTAAGTTACGTGATGTTTACGTTAGGAGTATCCAGAAGAGAGTAACAGTATTGGCCACTATACTGGAAACATACAGCTAGAGTGGAAAGAGAGTGTGTGACTATTGAAGGTGTGACAGTCACATTCTCCAAACCCCTTCAGTGCTACGGCTTTGCAAAGAAAAGGGGGCAGCCAGGTGTTCATAAACCGCAGCTTTATTTCACACCGGATAAGCCGCATGTTATAGTCTCAACTTTTTTTTTTCCTTCGTTCAAACAAAAGTTTGCGATTCAAGATGAAATTTTGAAATTCTTAATTTAAACTTTCCATTCTTCTCTTATCACAAGGCCCTTCAGGGGTGATTTTAATGTGAACAAAAATAATCATCAAAGCTGACATAAACACAATCGAATGTCACACTCTGAGTTATCACAACACGATCAGCTGCGGGGATCAAGAAGCACCTGTCATCTTAAGCAACCTGCATTGTTGCTTAGTTGTGGAAACAGGTTTCCTTCTTCTGAAGCCTTGTGGAGAGAGACCATCAGCAGAAGGAACAACTGACCTGAGAGAACATGGTCACTTTGATGTTCTGCTAGTATCTCCTGGCCATCACGACGTAACTCCCATGTCCCGAGACAGGCTCCTGCTACCAACCACGCAGTACCGTAGGACACCCACACCATGTCTTACTGCCGCTAAGCTGCTGAGTTTGTTACTGCTACAGAAAACTCGCTGATGCTCTGTACAACTGATCCTTCCTCAAATGGCTAAGACATCAGTCATACCCAAAACTCAGAACTTGATGCCCCAAGTGCCCTCTCACTTTCAGTGCCTTCTCTGTTAAATGGATGTAATTTTTAAGTACTTTGAAAAAAGAGCTGTTTTATTAATTTACAATTTCTAGAAGGACAGGGACAGAGACTTAATAGGTAACCCATGCAACCCCACTAATGTTTCCAAAAACCAAAATGCCCCTCATTCCAAAGCCCACTACAGAACATATTAGTACAAATATGTGTTCAGACGGGGTCTGTGTTGGAAAATCTCTCTGGCTTCACCTCAAATCTCCTCAGCAAGTACAGAGAAAATTGATCCTGAACTTACCTCTTGCCCATTCCTGAGATGCTAGTCCTTGTCCATCTGTCTCTTCCCCAAGTGATTTTTTTCTCCTCTCTTTGCTCACAACTTCTGTTTAATTGTTGACATAAATAAATTAAACAGAGACCTCATTCTCCCCAGCTTCTACATACTGCAAACCTTCCTGCTTCTATTTCTCACTGCAGAAAGGACTTGCATACCTGAAAGCTCATCTCTTTTCCAACTCTATCAGTTGCTCACATCAAAATTAGACCTCCACCATCAAATATTGCCTCTCTTAGAAAATCAGTGTAAGGTAAATGACTTTTGTTTTACAAATTCACTAGGATTCTGGGGGAACAATCCTATCTGCAGTGGAGGGAAAGATCTGACATGCTGATATGCTGCTTTTCTCCTTCACTGTGCCCATCCCATCTTTGCACGTGAGGTGACCACCTCTGGATCAGGATTTTGTTACATCATGGGGTGGCTGACACCCCACCAGTACTCTTGGCAATCACTGGTTTGGCAGGTAAGAACCCAGCAGGGCTAAGGAGTAAAGAATCTTAGTATAAGTGGATCTGAAATATTACAATTTGATTCAGGTTGGCCTTAGTATGTAATAAATCAGCCTCAGACATAAGCAACATAGGTTAGAGTTCACCAGCAATCAGAGCCCTGTGACTGAACCTAAAAGTAAAATGAAATTTATTGGTAGGTATGGAAGAAAAAAATTACCTTCTACTCTCTAACCAATCTGTCTGATCCCCTCATATCTCTTATACAATGTTCTGTAGAAGTAACTGGTTGTCTAAACTGCTTTTTCTTCCTTGGGCATATCATAACTGTGGCACTGCAACAGAAATTATTAATAAAAACATGTTATTAACACCAGCTTTCAGTGATTTGACTTCTGGTTCTCAGTCTAATGATGAAAAGTCTACTGCAGAGTATCATCTAGAGGACAAACTGCCAAATCAGAGCAGGCTAAAATCAAAGAGGTTCCTTAATTAATCTCATTAACCACCTTAACCACCCATTTCAGAGTAGATAATCAGTGCAGAACACACGTATAGCTTCTCAGTTGAAGGTGCTTGCTTGAATTTGCATTCTTTGCATTCAACGGGAGATTCACAGCATTAAGTCAAGGGACCTCAAAACCCACACACAGACCTGGCGGGGCCAATCTCACCAGATTTGCACCCCTCGGTGCCACAGCTCCCTGACCCCAGTACAGCTGAGATCAGAGCACATCACCATGCTGCCAGTCTAAATTATTTATATAGGAGCCGATTTGAAACTACAGGTTTTTTGGAGGTTCTGTTTTTGCCTACAGCTTTTCATACTCAAATAATTGCCATCGCAACTGTTTTAGTCTCATGTGTTTGTTGCTATAGAAACCCCTTTGTGCTAAGCAATATATAAATACAGGGACAAAAAAACATGACTGCAACCCCAGTTGATGTATTATTTAGGAGACAAGAGAGGGAGGTGCAGGAAAAGGTTGGGTTCATCTGATCAGATGTCTCCATGGGAGCAACATTTCCTCAGCTCCTTTTTTTGGCCAATGAAGGGTGTCCACGTTGAAAAGAGATGTATCACAGCCTGCCTGCATCTGTGATCTCTCCACTGACAACACACTTTTGTCTTGCCCTAAAGGGGTCTATTCATTAAGATATGCTATGCAGCATAAAGGAATAGCTCCCCCTAAAGCCATCTCCTGAGACTCAGCAAGGCTCTCCTTGTCCCACCCAACGCAGCGGGCAAGCAGCAAGAGAGACAGCAGCTGAAGGCATCTCTCTTGTAGTGCTGTGTCATGAAGCACTTCAGCAAAGAAAAATATCCAAAGGAAAAGGAGTCCTTTGAACATCTTCTCCTTTATTGTAATTATATAGGTTCTCCCAGCACCTAATTATACAGGTCTCCCATTACCAAATACCTGAGGACATTCACTCTGCAGTATAGGCAGGGCAGAGTGCTCTTGGGCAGAGCAAGAATCTACTCCTGCTACGGGCTGCAAAGAACACATCCCCCGTAAATTAACTATTTGCCAGTAAGTTTGTTTTCATTCAAACCACACCGAACAAAGAGCATCATGGATATTCCTCCTTGGGTCCCTTGGTGGGCCATGCTTTTTAAAGTGCTTCTGAATTTTGCTTTTGCATCACAGGGTTGTAATAGAGGTGCAAGTGGGGGCATTCACCCAGGAGTCTTGGTGTCAGGTAGGAAGTGGCTCTCTTCAGCATCTCCGAAAACATGAAATTCAACTTTAGCCATCTAAAAGGCAGGCACGTAACTGAAATTCCTTGCCTACATTCCTCCACTAGCAAACGAGGATGGACACCTCCAAAAGGCAGTATATCTCATTTTAAGAGAAGTGTGAATTCTATTTAGGATATGGAGAATAAACTGTCCACTGAAAATGGAAGGAGCCCAGGCCAATAGTATGTTCTGACTTGGAGATGGCAGGAGGGTGAAGGGATGAATTTCACCTCAAGTCTGAAGTTCATGTTTGCCTGATGGGAGTTCTAGATCTATAATTCTTGTAATGATGAAAATTATGTTCTTTCATTTTGCAAATATCTGCTCTACTCAGGCAATCATCAGAAATCTCACAGCCTCATGAAAGCATGAGCTGCCAGGTCTCAGCATGCCCAACAGCAGCTTTCCTTGCTCCCTCAAGAGGCTTTGATGCCCTGTGAAATAAACCCTGTGCCTAAAATAGCTCATTTGCCCACAGCCATCATCTCTAAGTAGCAGCCACAACAGCAATCACATCAAGGTTAGCAGCACCTGGTTTCTGATGTGCCCAGGAAAGGGGGTCTTTCTTTGCAAAGAGGTAACAGAAAAACAACTTGCACAGGGAAAAAAAAACAACAAAAAAAAAAAAAAGGCGAGATAAAAACAGTAGGAAAGCCAGGAAGTATCAAAATAAGAAAGAAATGAAAACAACAGCCCAAAGCCTCTCCGGTCTGGTGAAAATGTTGCTCTTGTGCTGTGCAAAGAAGCAGGAAGTATAAACCCCTACCCATGTGCAGCTGGTGACCAGGAGACAGCAGCAAGGGCCCCATGTGTCGATGCCTTTCAGGGTCTATTTGGCAAGGCGGAAGGCACTGTGGTTACAGTAGAAAACCTCAGAATGTTAAAGAAAAAAGGCATACCATCGGGATACGGGGCTTTCTTGATGGGTTTCACACCACACAGACCATCTGCCTTGCACAAAGCAACTTCTGTAGAGAAATTGCAAAGAACAATTGCAAAAAGAACAATTGAGCAAAGGCACCAGCGGAGCCAACCTACATGTCAGCAATGCATGCTCTCGGAGAGTTAAAAAAATGTATGTCTGGATACATGCTGTAAAATACCACTGTGGACTTTCTTGCTGTATAATAAGATACACTACACTTTGCTGTCCACACTAGAGCACTTTGGAGCACACAAGTGAAGGCAGAAAAATCTCTTCCAAGAAATGCAACTTGGGCTCTGCATCCCAGACATGGGATATTTTTGTGCTTCCTGCAGAGTTGAACCTGATGTAAATCCCCCAAATGGCTGGGAGACAGCAATCTGCAATGGCCAATCCCATCTCAAGCACAAGTGTTGTCAGTATTAATCTCTAGTGAAGTGGTCGAGACAAAGTCCTTGACATTCCTTTAGAAAAAATGATAAATGAGCCCAAATATTGTATTAGAGCTGAATTTCTTCAGAAATCGTTTTTGTGCTTCATTCTGCCACAGATGCTGAAAATTGTCCCCTTACATAAGAGGGTCCTGATGACATCACATCCTCTCCAAAAAGCGAGCCTCTGAAGTCAACCCGGAAAGATCATCTTCATACTGCTGCGCCGTCCTTGAGGACCATCATCACTAGGAGCAAATGGGCAGCTCTCCTTTGCTGTTGTTTCTGCTCAGTCTGGATCTCTGTGAGTATGGAACCAAGGAGGTATATGACCTTGTTCGGGAGGAGCAAGTTAAATGGGAGGTTAAGGTGTTCTCCTTTGTCTGAATCTGAGAAACCAGGCAAAAAAAGTCAAAGGGAAAAGAAAAAGCAAACCAAAAAGTCTAATTTTCAGGTTTGCTTGGTAAACGCATGAAGTGGAGGTATAAAACATCTTCTGTCCATCCGTGCAGGGCAGTGAGCGGTGTGACTCTGGTGTTACACTACCTGAAAAAGAGTCCAGCCAGAGGACTCTTTCTGGAAAGGAGGGTAAAAGGGAGGAAATGAGAATTTCATCAGTCAATATTATTAGGGAGTCACTTCAAATAAATTGAGAAATGGTACCATCCTGGAAAAGGCACCTGAAATGCATCTCTGAATGGCAATATCTGTCTTTACAGACTAAGTGGGCAACTGCTGAGCACCCTCTAAGCATGATCTTAGCAAGGGCTCCAGGGAAATATTTAAGTCAGCCAGATGGCATGGTCCTCCCTTTACATTTTACTCCACAACCTGTGTTTCTCCATAGCACTAACCAGCAAGGAAAAAGGACCAAGCCCCAAGGAGCAGACCCTGTGGTTTGTCCGGAAGGGACATTGCTTTTTCCAATCGTTTTCGCTGAGGACGAGCGAGCTGTGAATGGAGACGAGATTTCTCTCTTGCAGGCTGCTCTAGGATCCAGGGCCAAACAAACAGGATGACAGCCAAGTTTCGGGACAGCAAGATCACGCATCCCCAGCTGCGGCAGCGGCTGGAGCTGGAGTGCCTGTTTTCCATCAGGGACAGCGGGGTGTCCTGGATCCGCCAGGACAAGGACGGCACCCTTCACTTCATTGTGTTCATTAGCTCCCTGTCACAAACGACCTTTCAGAGGAACGAACGAACATCTGCACGCTTTGAGGCAAGGAAAGGCAGCACATCTTCCCAACTGGTTGTGAAGTCTTTCTCTCAGCAAGACCAGGGGAATTATTTCTGCCTCATCAACAGCAACCAAATGCTGTATTTCAGCACTGGCCAACCTGCCTTCCTCCCAGGTCAGTAATATCTTTGTCAACTTCTGCTTGCTCTGCCAAAAGCCTCAGCACCCCTTGCCTGTGCCTTTTCTAACCAGAACCATCTCCCACAAACCCCAGGTCCTCTGCCTGTTTGCCCAACACACCTTGTAATCAGTACGTGGTCCTTCTGCCAGAGGCTCTCTGCGCACCAGCTCTCCTGGTGAACATCCCCACAGCCCTCCTATGCGTGCTGCACCTCCTTTTCTCTTCACCTCCACTGACTACCCATATTATCAGGGTTTGGGAATCCCCAAATAGGGTGCAAGGTCTATACAGCCAGCTGGGGTACTGTCCCTGCCCAGAGGCAGAGAAGATTGGACAGACCCAGGGTCACCTTCCCATCCTATTCACAGCTCAGAAGGGATGGGACTAAAACCAAGTCTACAACCACCTCCTTCTTCCCCATTTTGCAGAGGCCCTGGAAGTCCTCTGAACCCAAAGTACTTTCAGCACCTCAAAAAAAAAAGCAAAGTAGAGGTTGCACTTGGGAAATAAAAATTCCCCGGGGCTTTACTGATAGCTACTGCGAAGAAGGGGCTCAGATGGTCTAGGGGTTGTGGCAGAAAATAAGAGAGAAGGAGTCTGCAGCTCTGCTGGGCTGTGATCCTGGGAGATCCCGCTCGGGGGAGCGCTGCAGGGGGGAGCTGCAGTCCAAAACGGGCTCTGCAGAGTCACCCAGGAGCCGAGTCCTGTGCTGGCCGGGGCGGCAGAGCCAGGAGGAGGGAGAGCGAGCGCGGCTTTTCTGCGTTTCACTACCTGCCCTATTCCTCTGTTTTCCCGCACAGTCACAACCACAGCTGCACCCACCACCGAGAGCAGCACCGCCGCGACAGCGACCTGCCCAAAGGCACCCACCGCAGGTGAGGGAGCTGCCGGGAGGGAGAGGGAAGGAGCCGGGCGCCCTGGGCCCCTCTCGGCCCACGCGCGGGGCATCCTCCGTATGTGCCGCTTGGCCACGTGCCGCCGTCCTACCTTTCTCCAGGCCGGCAGCGGCATTTCGGGGGCTGAAGAGCCACGCGAAAGCTTGTACTGACTAAAGGCGTTTGGGGAACGGGGGGAGAGGGACGATCCTTTAAGCTCTGTCAGGGTTGGCTCAGGGGCAGGGGAGAGGCTCCAGGGGCCGCGAAGGACACGCGGGCTGGGCTCGGGGACCCGCCGGTGACCACCCCGCCGTCTGTGGGACGGGGAAGCCCTCCGTCTCACCTACAGCTGAAGCCAGCCTTGCTGAGGGCAGGATGGGACCCTCGGCTGAGGGCTTCTGCCCGGCTCCACCAGCGCTGGCCGCAGCACCCGTCGCGAGCGCCTAGCACCTCTCCTCTCCTCTCTCCTTTACTCCTGCAGGGAGAAGCAACAAAACATGGCTGAATTTCTCCTGTGACATTTTCATCTGGGTTCCCTTGGCTTCCAGCTGTCTTCTCCTCCTCATCGCCCTGGTGATCACCATCATGCTGTGTCAAAGTAAGAGACCCGCGCTTAACCCCCACCCCACAAGTAGTCCTCTAGCCTCCCACCGAGGAGCACAGTCCTGTCCTTCAGGGGAACGCGTACTCTGCAGCCGTTCCCCTTAGGTAGACCATTCTTAAAATCGGTTCCCATATTCACCCCATCTCTAGATTTAGCCTGAGGGGGAAAAAAAATCAACTTTGATACTAAAAGGCAACACATTAGAGAAAATTTACTTCACCAAACGATACAGGCTCACCCTCATCAGTGCATCAAGGAGAAAGAAACCAGAAACCAAAACACTTTGATTAAGCAGAATAAATACACCTCAGCACAGGAGTTGCAAATTCAGATGCCAAGACTCCTGCTGGCGGCTTGAGCTGGCAGCTTAATCACATAGGTTCAGAGACTGGCAGAGTTAAAGCAGTAAGGCAAAATCCCCAGGAATGCAAAAGTCTGTTGGTAAAACTTTGTATCTGAAACACCTCTGATTACCTGAACAAGCAGTGAGTGCAAATATATTTAAATCAATTTAAATGCTCCCTGAAATGTGTTTTCTTCTGGGAGAGGCGCCCAGCTACACGCGTAAGCTATGCTGATCTCATTAAACCATTTTCATTTCATTTAATCGCTTCAGCCCATTTGTGAAGAACGCTGAAATGTTTCACCGCTGAATTAATATAACTAGAACCTCGCCGACCCTTTAGCCTAAAGCTGCCCTGAAGCGACCCAGCAGCCCTGAAAAGCCCTAATAAAGTCCTCCGTCGTAGGCAGGAATACACGAAAAGGCGGCTGACGAGCCACGGCCAGAGTTGAGGGGTAGCAGCCGCGCGCAGGCGGCCGTAACTGGGAAGAGCCAGCGCCAGGAGCCTCCTTCCCAAGGCGAGGGGCAGCGCAGCGAGCCCCGCCGCCCCCCGACGCTATTTCTTTTGGGCTAAAATGAACGGCTCTACCTTCACAGTAGCACCAACGCACCCTGAAGTAACGGCACGGACGTTACAACAGGGAAGAACGTTACTCAGCGGGACGGACCTTCAGCTGGTATCAGTCAGCCCAGTTCCACGTTGCGGGAAGACGGGATCTCGGCCACCCGGGTTTGCAGCCCGGGTGCGGTCGGTGCCACTCGCCTGCTGGAGACATAGCTGCTGCCAGTGAATTTTCAGCAGCGTCCCAAGCTCGCTGGAGCCAGCGCAGAGTAACGCGCCGTCGCCGTGCCCAGGCTGACCTCGCTACCGCTCGCCGCGTGAAAACGCTCTTGAACCCGTTACAGTCCTACGCTGCCCGAAGGCGAGCAGCAGCGGCGTTTTCTTCGCTAAGCTGCTTTGAACTAAAACGTTTTCTTTTCAATTTTAGAAGCCAGGAGACGAAGATGCAGATGCAAAAGGTAAGCGAACGACAGCTGTTGCTGATTTTTCTCTTGAACTCGAGCACATCTTGCACAGAAGTGATAAAGCAAGCAGGTGCCAAGAAAAAAGGTTAAGACCCCTTTATCTGATATAAAGTGGAAGGGAGGGAATTGTGCAATTAATTAATTGGGGCTGGGAGGGGTAGACGGTTCTTTTCTCCCTTGTTTTGTTTTTGTTAATATTTAATAATTCAGATCACAGTACTGCCATTACAGTATACGCTAAACAGAAAGAGAGGAGACGCTCACAGCAGTCCGAAAGCTCTCCACATCGCCCAGTGCTCAAAACTAACGTTGTATTTGTGCATTTCCAATCATCCGGGTCTCGTGATTTTCCAAGCACCCTTATCTCCTGACCAGGAACAGAGGATCCTGCCCCCTCTCTCCAACGCTGCTCTGCGGCACCTAGCCCCGTCCAACAGCAGATAACGTGCACGCTCCGAGCTCACGTACCCACCTCCCTCCATCGCTAGAGTAGCTGCAAGGGAACGTAGCTGCGAGGGGCTTCAAAAAGGGGCATTTTTAGAGTTTTTTGCAATCTCTTATGTCAGCCTGAATTTCATGCTCTGCTTTATCGAGTGCTTTGGCTGGGCTAATGCAGAATTTCATCCAGTCGACAGCACTGCTCTAGCACAGACCAAGGGGGTGACGGTATTTCATTTCTCTCCTTCCCCAAACCGTTCCCTTGAATTCTTCACTTGTCCACCAGGTTACATCCCCGGACTAGATACAAGTTATACTATCACCACCGAAATCTCCTTCTGCACAGTTTTGAACCATCACCATGGTTTTGGACCAACATCACCATGGATTTACACTTGTATCCCCCCAGCGTGCCCTAACTAACAGGGCTTCTTGCTTACAGGGTCAGAAAGGCTGATGTGGCCCCTAGACTTTCCCAAGAAACAGTAAGTTAGACATGTGCAGCTCTAAAGTTAACCAATTTTCTAGGGCAAACAGGAATCCTTTTTTCTGCTCCTCCTCTTTCCAGCCCTCTTTCTTCTCCCCAGCCCACTCCTCCTGAGCCACTAGGAAAATACCACGGGAATAAGAGCAATCGCAGGGTGGAAATTTTTCCATTTTTGAAGAAAACCCTCTGGTCCACGTTTTACGTCTGCAAACTTGACTTCCCTGCAGCCTGTTGCTCCACTTCTTTCAGGCCGTTGCCTGCTCTGTGCATTTGCAGCCTTGCGCAGCGAGCGCGTCCTCGGGCTCGCGTTCAAAGCGGCACTCCGGCGCGGAGAGCCCCGCTACACACACGCCGGCACCGCGCTGGCGTTTAGAAAAGCCGGGTTGCGAAGGAAGTTCGGATGAGTATTTTCACCCCCTAAATTCCTTGTTCCAGGTGCACAGGTTTCATAGTTACAAAATGAGTAACACTTTAGTTACCTAAACTAATACAACCACTCAGAAAAAAAAATTACTAACAGGAAACATCTCCTTGTAACAAAGGTCTGCTCTTGTAGCAGCGTCTTTAGGACGAGACCTACATTCTTCGCTTATCTATATCCCTGGCGCCAGCGCTGTGCAAGGACGTTTGCTCCCTCGGTGTAGGGGGGGAACAGGCTGCAGAGCTCTCCAATTTTTTTACTGACGGAGTGGTTGGATTCCAAGCGCTTTAGAAATCACTTTATCAAGAGGCAGCTCTCCTACGGCAGTGCTAACACAACAAAGTTCTGTTTGAAGCAATTGCAGCATTTTTAAGCTTTTTCTTTTTAGAGAGGAAATCCCTGCTGCCGCGAGCAGTTCCCACTCTATCACTTTGAGAGCACGGCTGGAGTTTGCGAAGCCTCCTTTTAAACTAACCCGCAGGAAACTAGCCTGCAGCAAGAAGAAAGCTCTAGGAGAACAGCTCACCCGGCTGCAAACGCCCCGGAGCTCCTTGCAGCTGCCCTCCCCGGATTTCGGGACGCAGCGCAGCACCTAACGTGCTAGCCGGGCCGGCGCTCCGAGCGCTCCCGATCACGGGGGAAAGCTTGGCGACGTGCCAGGAACCTGCAGAGATCGGGAGCAAGCAAAAAAGCCTCCACTTTTTTGTAATTATTTTAACACTTGGTTAGCAGTGTATCTTAAGAAAGCCGTTGCTACAGGCTGGCACACAGCTCGCTAGTCTGAAAAGGATTTGGCAGCACTTCACAGCCTTCTGCTCCAGGTCCCAGGGCTGCCAACCAAGGCAAAAGGAGCTGATGAGCAGCGACACAATAATCGCCTTCCCGTTCGCTTCACGTGAGACTAAATCAGAAATATTTCTCTTTCAGACCTGCAAACGAGAAGCCCAAAGGGAAGCCCATCATGCCAAACCAACGTATGTAAGCAGCTCCACCTTTTTGCTTCTGGATTGTCTTCAGAGAGCTGCTACCGTCCAAGCCCATCACCTACATTATCCGTATAGCTAATATTTCTCACGCGCTCTATCCTGCCGTGTTCGAAAAGATGAGAGTTCAGACGGAGCAGAGCCACCGCGAGCTAGAGCCGCCTCCTCTGCGAACAGCACGCTAAAACACAGCTCCTTCCAAAATTTACTCGGGTTTCTCAGATCGGTTCCCAAGACCAAATGCCACCTTTAGTCCCAATGACAGTGGCCCACAGTGCAGGCAAAAGAACAGGCTGACGCCGCTTTGTATCAGCACTAAAGAGAAATATGGGCAGTGGCCGGACCTTTGCTCAAGGACGTGCCATGATTCTTTCTAAAATGCAACAAAAAATTTGAATCTGCCACAAGAATGATTTAGAAATAGAAGTCCTCCCTTAACCCACTCTCTTTTCATGGTGCCATGCATCTCCTAGAGGTTTTACTGTTTTATCCAACGTAACACAATATGCTGCACTGAGGAGGTAAATGCCGATTAAAAGGTTTTACCTTTATTACAGTCCAGGAGGCTAAAGTTAACTGCTTCCCTCTTGCTGCCCTTGCTCAGCTGCTAGTCCCACTCCTGCTTGTTTCAGCGGGAGATTTCCCTGAACAAGGAATCTGAGATTTTCTTCCTTTCTGGAAGCAGTGGTTGGGCAGTGAAAAAGTCTATGCCACTTGCGTTGGTTAAGAAGGATTTTTAGCATACCAGCTTAGGGCTGATATGACAGGAATGAGATCTGCGTGGTTTTTTTTTAGCTCTGTATTTAATGTAAATACTTCTTTATTACACTTGCAGATAAAGAACTGAGAAAAAAAAAATAAAACAGCATTTCCAGCTAATCTTACACATGTCTATTACTTTCTTTTGCTCCTACCCTCAGAAAAGCTAAAAACCTAGAGTGAAAATGTAAAACGATGGTTAGAGGGAGTTTTGGGTAAGGGAAGAGGCAGGCTCCGTGATTCCCATACCAGCCTGACCTTTAGGATGCCCCAGTTCAGCTTTCAGTTTACCCCAGCCTAAGACTATGTCTTTAAAACTAGCTTTCCCAGGGGCTTTAAAATAGGCCTAGTACAACGTCTTGTCTCAGAGGGTGTTTTGAAGGTGAAATGAAATACTCTGGAGATGCTCAGATATCCTGGCCAAGGGGCTGAAAAGAATCTGAAGGATGAAAGCAAGCTCTTTGCTCATCTTCCCCCTTGCAAACAAGTGGGAAACTAGTGAAGTTCAAGGAAGCAGTTGCAGAGAGGAGCACAGTTCTTCCAAACTCCGCTCTCTGCAATATTTTACTGAAAAAAAAAATATTTAGGGAAATCTAAAAATAGCATGCAAATACAGAACAACAGAACTATATATGTAATATAAAGTAAGAACTACATCAGAAAAGTCTTACTATTGAAATTCCTATACATTCTGAAACAGGAAAGAACAGGAAGATGCATCCAGCCTAGCAGGGGAGACCTCACCGAAAGCCCAGGGGCTATGTACTGAAGAAGCAAGGGCCTCGTGCACCTGCAGCACGGGCACGACTCCAGAGCCAGCCGTAGCACTCAGACGCATTAGTACAGCTACACAAACCGGTTGCCAATCTGTTCTAGGCAGACTACATCCATTTCTTAGCCTCATTTTAATGTCCTATTAAAATGTTACCTAAACTAGTCCAACCTCATCGTACGGTCAGTTGATTCCTTTTACCTCTTCTCTGTGACCATCCATTTTCATTATTATCTTGTCCTGTAATCTTTGGCTGGCTACAAAAACCTATGAACATCACTACACTCCCATTAGCATTCCTTGAATCCATTTCCTACTTGTTCTTGACACTAGGTGCAGTTGTTCCACGCTGGATTTGCACAATATACTGGAGGTTTGGTCTACATTGTGGGCAGTAAATACTGCCACGTTCTTGCAAACCAGGCTGGCAGGAAATGCTCCACCTGAACTGTCACTATCACAAAAATCTAAATCTTGTTATTGTACAATGACGGGAGCTGTTGAACTTCGTATCTGAATGTAGGGATCTAACTTACTGCATCTACAGAAGCAACACAATAGCTACACTTAATTAACTAACGTAAGGAAGGGAGATAATAGTTAGAAGACAAGGTCAGCATGATTTAAGTTGTTCTGGGAGCTAACAGTACAAAGGGCTACACACAGTTACAAAACCTGCTCAGGAGAAACCGAGGGGAGAGAGAAAGACTCTGAAGATCTTCCTTCCCTTACGGCTGGCCCTTGGGAACACAGATATGAAGACTTAACAGTCTGAAGAATAATTTCTGATTCCTTGATTTTGTGCTAAACAAAGTATACTTTGCTTTAAATATCTACAGATACGAAGCACCCTGACCAGAGCTTGTAGAAAATCCTGCGAACTAAAGAAACTAAGGAGTTTTCTCCCCTATCCCTCTCTGCATCCAAACAAAAGACCATTATTTCACTCAGCTGTAAGGTCTGTTAAGTTCAGAAAAGAAAGTCCAAGCAGCTCATGCAGTAACTGATGCAAAGATCAAGTTCCACAACTGATATCTCGTGAACCACTGCTTATCACCGGATGCAAGTGGTACCTTTGCAGTGACGATGGTAAGGGTCAGTCCACTATAACATCAGAGAGGCATGAGCACTTAATCCAAACATGTCCTTCTGAGGACTCCTATCATGGGAACCATCTGCTCTAATGTTAATCCTCTCAACTGTAGACATTGAGCTCCTCAGTCAGTGGAGGGAGGCTCCTCCATGGGGCAAATCTTCCTGCTCTCTGGCAGGTGAGAAGACTGGAGACATCTCTGCCACCAGAAGCACCTGAAGGAGTCCAAACCACCGACTTAGCCTGGACATGTCTCCTTCAGCTTGCTGAAGACAGAGGCAAGGCCCATCCTTGCTGCCTCCAGAAGGGTCTTGCAAAATGCCACTTAAAGAAGGAGTCGCTGGTTTTTTTCCCTTCCATAAACATCTGTTCTCAGACTTTGCACTCCAGCTTCTCCTCTTCTGCTCCATTTTCTTTGCAGGAAAAAGGTTAAAATGCATTTGCATACTGTCTGTTGTTTCCCACACAAGGCCAATACTACATATGGGAAGCATTTCCTTCAAAATGCATTTTCCCTAGCTCAGCAGCTGAATGTGGCAATCTGTGGTACTGTAAAATCAAATGTGCAGTGTTAAACATTGAACAGAAAGCCTAGCAAAAGCGCTTTTCTGTATTTTACTCTGTAAATTATGCTAATCTGTCAGATGAAATGATTATTTCACAATCCGTGCATTAAATATTTATTGCTAGCTCTATTGCTTTGAGAACACAGAGAGGTCAATCCTGTGGTGAACAATTACTTTTATTGTATTTAAAATCATGGAGATAGATATATGTGTGTGTGTGTGTGTAAATATATATATATATAAAAAAATAAACATATATATTGATATATAATGGGAAAAAGGTATTTCAAGGGGATGAACACATGTGCAACAACTTTCTCACCACAGAAACCATGTGCAATCCTAATACAGGATAAGCATAGAGCAAAATACCACCCTAAGCAAGGCAAAATGTATCTAGCAGCTCTTAACTACCGGCATTACCAATGCTCCTGTGTCCAACACTGCACTAAGACCCTGCTCATGCAATGAGATTTATGCAGTCAAAGCTCTCCTGATGCCCCAGGTGAACATAGTGAAGGAACTGGAGGAAGCATAGGCTTTTCTAAGCAACCTTCATTTCAACTGGAAATCAACATCTGGAAAAAAACAAAAAAACACAGTACTCACAGTTGTAATTACCCTCCTGAATACTGCATAAAACCCACCGCACACCGGGGGTTACCTAATTTTTGATCTCTGGTTGATCTTTTAACCCTACTGCCAAATTTAGCGGGCGCCTAACTCCCTCTACGCACTCGTCAAGCCGAACCGACGACGTGCGCTCTGCTGGCCGCAGTTCACAGCGCGCAGCGGGCACCTCTGCTCACGCGGCGGGCGTCCAGGGGAAGCGTGAGAGCACTGCCCGTACAACACAGTCCCTCCTCGGAGCTCTGTATGTTTTCCATGCAGAGAAAGCAAGTTAATGGACACATTACAAACTCTCCTCCGTGCCAATTTCTGGACAGCGTAATCACAGCTGTCATCTATGAGGCTATAGTTTTTTACAGCATATAATCACACCATTAAAAAAAAATACCATGCCTGTTCATTGAACTCGATTAGCAGTTATCAGCTTCTTACTTGCTAACTATGAGCCGGATGTCACCTTCAATTCTCTATCTTCACTCATGCCTTCACATCTCTTTAAAACACTTGGTGGGCTCTGATTTGATTCTTAGATCTGTAAAGATGACCAAAGGGATCACTCAAACTACGCATTAAGGTTGGCTGCAAACTGCATATAACACAGTAGTAGAACTCCTACCCCCCTATATTTTTTAATAGGTATTATGAGCAAGCGTAAGCATACTCAGGAATGACTTTTGAAAGCACTTCCATCTTGCTGCCCATGGACTTTCCGTGCGATACTACAAGTACATGCACCCAGCCTGTTGTCCATCCTAGGATACCTAGAGGGAACTTGTTCACTTACTCTTCCAGTTCCTCATGGATTTTTCTGCCTGTGAACCAACGCAACTGAAATGATACATTTTAGAAGCAAACCGAATCAGTGCCAATTTACCCTTAATACTCCGTAATGCAAACTGCTGTGGTTCAGCATTTGCTACAAAAACAGCAAAATCATCTTTGCAGAAGAGTAGAAGTCTGAGAGAAGCAGAAGAGGCAGTTGGAGCAAGAATGAGGATCAATATGCTAGAATAAGCAGGTGCTCTCCTTAGTCACCGCCCCAATTTCATGCCAACACCCCAAAAATGAGGGACATCTCACTAGTAGACACATCCATGAGAAGTCAGCTTTAAATCACTAGACTAACTTCACCAGCAAACCCTCTAGCAGAGGCAGGGACACAGCACAGTCCCCAGAGCAACACTTGGCTTCCTTAACCAGTTCTTCCCTCCACATAGTCCCACAACCAGTTCACCTCCCAAATTCCAGTCAGTTGTAGTCAGCACTGCGTACACCTACTTTGATTTAAGCCTATGGCTCTAGAAGGCCAGCTAAGTTTCCCATTTTAAGTGTAGAGATGAGTAATAAACATTCTTCATAATCAGCTTAATAAGAGTTGGATTTTCTTCACAAGATCAACACTTACCTTTGCACCCCTACTGACAAGCTATAGGGTGGAAGGCAAAACCAGACCACATCTTTTGCACTGACATTATAATTATCAGCTGTAAATGTCACTGCACTGGTGGGAAGGAGCTGTAAGCCACTCCAGCCCAGCTGCAGAGGTGAATGACTAATGTGGCACCCATACTAGAAGGCAAAGAGATACCTCTAGCAAGTCAAACAAGCTAAGAGCAATCTGGCTATGTTTGTGGTTGAGCAGGAAGCCCAAGCTGCAGATTGCACCAATAAGGCAGGAAGGGCTGGGTGAGCTAAAGCCTAGCAAAACAGCTCAGGAGTGCTGCTTCCCTGTGCAAGAAGTTGTTGTGCAGGCCCTAAAGGTCTGGCAGCTTTTTGCTAATAGCACACAGAGGAGGTTCTGCGTCATGGGGAAAGGCCACTTCATGGGGTGCAGAGGCAAAGCTATGAGCTGCCAGGGTTGGTACGAGGATCAAGAGAGAGCTCCTAGGGATTGAACTGCTGGGGCTGGAAAGGTGTTTCTAGAGGTTAGTCACCGCAAGGCAGTGAAGACTTGGAGATAAGGAAGGATTTCCAAACAGAAGGGGAAGGTACAAATTCATCCAGAGGCTGAGGATTACCTAATAGTGGAGTGGGGCAAAACTCACAGAAGGTGATGAAGTCAAAGGAAACAACAAATGAGCGAACACTTTATAACAGAAAGAATGAGAGCTGATTTAAAATTTAAACATAACCTCAACTAACAGAGAAAAAAAAGGGGGAGGGTTCAAGACAGTCACTGAAAGCCCTGTGAAACTGAGGGGAGCTTCAGATGCCCCCGTAACTTAGACCACTAAGAATTTGTCTGCAGTAGACACCTGCTTCTTCCTCATTCTCAGTTTGCTTACTCTGAAATAGGCTGAGAAATAAAAGGTTTTCATGAGTTAAATAAAGTCCCAAATTAATAAAAGGGCCAAGAGAACCCCAAAAGAGCCAAGAACTGACTCGGTTGGTTGAAGTCAGTCCAAGCCAGTACTTGACAGATGGCCTGTCACAGGGAAGGCACCAAAGCTCAGCCCAGACTCCTCGGACTGACGCTACGGTAAGCTTCAGTGAGCCTAACTGTGCATTTTGTGGAAGCGCTTGGAAGCCAGCCCATAAAAACCTTACCCTTGGTGCCGTGTTTCTACCGCATTCAAGAAGGAAAAAAAGTCAGGAAAAGGTAAGGACAGACAGACAGGAAATTCTGGGAAGGACAGTTAACAGAAGGTAAAATATGACATCCCTGTAATTACATTTCTTCCTCCTGATTCATCTGAAATCAAACCTACTTGACATGCAGGGTCAGCATGACCCATCAGTCAGTAGATTCCAACCCTGGGCTCTACCTGCTGAATACACAGGGCATAATTTTTGTCCTAGGAGAGCTATCACATAAGCTTGTGCTACCTGTTTTTCGAAATCTATTGTAAAAATCTAGAAAGCCTGGAAAAATACTGGAACTTACTCTCAGTTCTGGGAAGAAAAATCTGTCAAACAAAAACAGTTGATATATGCACATATTTAGCTCCCCTACCCCACCCCCCGGGCAAATGTCTCACAGATGATACAAAAGACTTGAACCAAAACACTATCTGCATCTTCCTCTATTTTTTTTTTTAATCTCTTTAGCCAAAGTGGAAAAAAAAAACCACACCCCACCATGATAACTTCACACAGTTGCTACGAAAGAAGAAACCACTGCCAGTGTTACCACGGCTGAAAATAAATGCGAGGAAGAGGAAGCACAGGGGAAAAGGGAAGATCCATTTTCAAAGGCTGAGTCCCAGCAGGCTTCGTTCACTCCACTGCAGGTCACATTACCCCCCAGCTTCAGCACTGAGCCCCTGTTCCAGCCCACACTGGAGCTCTGCTGTCTGGCTATATTTATCATAATCCTCCAGATTTTGGAAAACTCTTAGTTCCAAAGTAGGTTACTAACAGAGCCACACTAGCAACGTGTTTTTATTTGAATATAGAGATACAGCTGTCCTTCCTCTAACCACACATTGATTTTCTGCCACCCTAAGTGCATGCAGTGAAGGAATAAAGGAATAAAAGTTAATGCACAGCCAAACACTAACATGGTTATGGAAGAAGCAAGGTGTTTCCCTTTACCTTAAGCTATGAATTGAAAACTGCAGAGGATAAAGCAAATAATGTAATTTTCAAAGGCTGCTGGCAAGGAACGACAGATTGTTAGCTGGATTCCTCCCTTCTCTACTCAGTTATTCTTACTGTCGATATTTTAGCTTTCATGATTTCCTCCTCTTCCTTCATGCTTTACATGTACAGTTATCGTCCTGTGAAAGTGCACCCACCACATCCATACGGCTGCACACTCCAAGTTTATTTTAATTTCTTGCTTTATCCCTGCTTCTACCTTTAGGTTCTGACTGCTTTTATAATGAGGATTTTATCAGCTTGTGTTAAGAGCTACTGTAAGGCAGTTTGATATGAAAATACCCGTTCCTGCATATAGGCCCAACAGGATTCAACAAGAATTTGCAATAGGCTATGGACAACTCCATTTTCCACACTTCCCTACAGAAATGCTAATTTAATGCAAACAGGAAGTCATGAAGGAGTATTATCCACCCTCTTCTCCCACATACATACTTAAAAAAAAAAAAAACTCTCCTCTTACATATACGTATTAGGGCCTGAATTAAATCAGCAATAGTAATGTGACACTACACTACAACTTATTACAGATCATCTCTGCCACTCTTTTTCCCTACTCTCAAAGCACCTTTCCCTTCACTGCTTTCTCCTATTCACAAAAGGAGAGCACAAAAAGGGACATGGATCATGGAAGATCACACACACACACACAAAAAAGGGACATGGATCATGGAAGATCACACACACAAGAAAAAAATAAATAAACAAACTCTGCACAGAAAAAAAAAGCAGTATTTTGCATTAGACAAACCAACCTTGCAAGGAAGATCTAACCCAAATTTCCTCTGCTAAAGCTGGCAACTTGGCTCTAAATAGTCATAAATACCTGAAACCTGCAAATTTTAGCAGTAGCCACCCTGTAAAATGTTAGGAAGAAAGAATGGAAGAGACAGGAAGGAGGGAAGTTTAAGTTAACAGAGATCAAAAGCTCTAACTCATTACTTCTAATACCGAGCTTTTACTGCAGCTTCTATACACAACAACTAGCAGCTTGGCTTATGGATAGAAGACTGAAATTAATACAGTACTTCCTGAGGGAAATGCACTGGTTTTAGTAGGCAGTATTATTTGCTCAACCATCTCTAGTTGCAATTTTTAGAGCTGATGTCACTGCAGGAAAGTCTCCTTTTTTTCAAAATACTTCACAACGCAGGTGAGTACTAAGAGCACTGAACAGGAGGGTAAGAGCATCAGCTTTGCGGTCAATAACTCTTAACGACCACTTAAGGTCAAGAAGACTCTGCACTATTTCCTAATATCTGTTTTTAAGATCTAATTATGTTTTATATTACAGCTCAGACTTAAAACCCGAGAAGAACAAATAGCAAATCTATTGTGATATAAGACAACACACAAAAATGAACATTAAAACTCAGTCCACCAGTGGACACAGAACTAACACTATTATCAAGCCATTGCTATAGAAATCACATTTATAAACATCCATTAACACTTTTCTACCATGGATGTCCCCAAACTGCATAGAGAAAATGTACACATATCAACTGCTATTACATTTTAAGTACTAAAACTATATATTATTACTTGCTTTCCCTTGTACAAGCACTTTCTCAAGTCATCAGAGGTATATCAGGCATTCGGAGGAGACACCACACATCACCACAAAGGTGAAACAGAACGACTGCAGCAATCAAAATCTAGACAGGGTTTCACAGATGCCCAGCACAACATCCCATTACTTGAAGCTTGCAAGCATTCTAGGTTAAACTGCTAGCATCATCTGTTGGTGGAGTCTTAAAAGTGCAAGCAATTACTTTTAAGTAAACATACAGGCAGCTTGGAAATTATCTGGTGGCAACAGCTGTGTTTGTGAGTTAGTTATGTATCTATATTTGCATCATTTAAAAACAAGACACTCTGTATTAGAAAGGTTCTAGTATCTAAGTTGAATTTTTAGCTTATTGCCTTTTAATACTGGCACTACTTTTGTATACCAAGCATTTGTGTTAAGGGCACTATCACCATTAACCAGCATTCACATCAATGCCAACATACGAGCAGTATGTCAGAGGGAGATGCAGCATTTACAATTAAGCATTTTTTTTTTAATAATCCATATGCCATTTCATTTAAAATCAAAGCATTAAGCAATTCCAAAAGAAACAATAAAAAGTAATTTCAGCAAGACTATAAAACCTGCATGAAAAATAATCTCCTCACCCGTTTATTGTTGATTTTATCACTTGGTAGCCCAGCTGTTCTGAACTCAGTGTGAATACAACTTAAGTTTTGCAGAAAGTCACACACCTGTTTTTGTTTCCACATATATCAAACATTTAAAGTTTAAAATTTGTATGCCTCGGTTTGTTCCTCTTAGCGTCTCTTTAAGGTTGTGCATCGTCACTGATCCAGCAGAGTCCAAGTCAGTCTCCCAAGACAGGCGATAAACAAATGCAAAAGGTGCAGATTTCTCAAAGACGTTCTTCTCTGTAGTGCGTTGTGCTAGTGCATTCAACCAGTGTGTCAGTATTCAACCATTTAAGTTTGGGGTTGTTTTTTTGTTTTTTAGGTTTTTTGTTTGTTTGTTTTTACTACACAATACAGAAATATATATTTTACATGTAGCTTTGCATGCCTTATGGCTGCTTGCCCTACTATAGGACAGTGCAATAAATACAAATATATGCACACTAGAAAAGACTTAAACTGCCATAATCTACATCTGGTTTATGAGTACAAATTTATCTAGTCAACAATATGACAAATTTAGCAGAAAAAAGTGGCAATGGCAGTAACAGTCTACTACAAAAACAAGGCTAGAAGCAAAGTGTTCTCAAGCTACAGAAAGTTTGCTACCTTCTAATATAACGACGTAGGGCCCAAATCTGCAAAGTGCAGAGTCGTGATCAGTAGATTGCATCAGAGCATGCTTTACTCCCATTTAACAATGAATACTTCTACAATTTATTTGGCTTTGATAACTGTTTATAAATAGTACACTATAATGACTATTAAACTATACAGCAACATGACATTTATAGCCTAATCTTGAACACAAAGTTCAAAGAACATGACTACAAAGGCCCAAGAGCAAATGTCATCGACTAAAAGCATTTCCACTTCAGAATTGCATTTTATTGAATATTCTTACACAAACATTTCTTGATCGTGAAACCAAACGAACAGGATTCCCTATTCCCACTCTGTTCCAGTAGTAATTTATCCACACACCACCCTTATAAATTAGTGATGGATTTTAACAGCTAGCCCCTTGGGGCTATATATTTTATATATTTTATATATATGCACATTTACTTTGAAATCTATGTAAAAGTTGAAAAAATGTTTGAAAGTAAAACTCAGAATATATCACAGCTTTTTCAGCGAAAAAAATACAAATTAGTTCTATAACCACTATTCAATTTATCAAACTTTTTTCTGAAGTATTTACTTTTAATTATGTACACATTACAGGAAATAAAACTTCTTCCACAAACATTCTCTAAGGTGACAGTTATCAATAGAATGATAGAATAATAGCGGGAAGAATATTAAACATATGGGGGTGATCAATTTCTGCTTTTAAAAAGTCACCATATAATTAAGTACAAAAACCTGCATTGAATGACAACTGCTGGTGTAGTAACTTGATCAGGTATGGAGACCAAGAGTATAGTAAAGCCCTATGGTAATAATATTTCTGTAGCATTTCCACTTGGTACATATATACTAAATGTTGGCAAAGTTTCTGTAGCATTAGCTTATACAAACATAGGAGTCCTCAGTCTGCTGCATAAAATGGAACAAGTGTGTTTTAATTCTCCTGAAATGCACCTGAAATTCAGAGTGTCACTTACAAACTGCATAATGAAACTTCTCTTCAGAAAAATATCTGTTTGGCATCTCCAGGACTCTGCTCCATCGGACAATAGGGGCATTTTAATCTGGGGACAAAGGCAACGTGTTAGAATTGCGTTGATGCAAAAAAGCCCAGCAGCAGCGCGCTTTCCAGAGACTTCGCACTGTGCAGACTACCGAGCGCTGAGTTTTTTCATCCATTACAGAAGTATCAAGTTTGTAGTGACAGTCCTTCCCTTTTCTGCCTGTAGTGTGAAACGAAGGTGCTCTAAAGCACCTAATGCTTTACCTGGCTCCATTAAAAGGCAGCTTTTAGCTGAAAGAGGCCCTAACCACACTTCTTCTCCCTGACTGTATTATCTTCTAGCTTTCACCCACGTACCCCTGCATTACTACATACTGAGAAATTAGTCTCCACAGTTAACCTTCGGGCTTATCTTGTTGTACTGTGCTCATTTTAAACAAGCTGGTAGCTTTCCTTCGACTTCATTAACATTCAGTGAGTTTTACTCTCTTCTTCCCAAAATGCTGCAGTTGTAAAACTCACCTAGACCAACTCCTGCAGGCTAGACCTAAATGGGGCAGCCTGGCCTCCCGCTGCTGTCCCCATCTGTACATTCCCCCCTTGCTTACAACGTTTCTTCTAGCATTGATCCTTTTTTCCTCCACCTGCGTGAGTCTGGACTTTTCACCCCTCTGAGTTAAGTCTATCAAAGCTGTGCTGTGGCTAGAGCTGCTCAATGAAAGCATCTGGAGCGAGCGATCAAGGAAAGGAATAATGTCTTTGTAAACAGCCAGTAGGTTTACACTGGTTAAAGTGGCTAAGTTACCCATGAAAGTATACCTTTATTTTTTTTTTCTGACATGATAGATGATGTAAACATCACTCAACATTTTTCCTGTTATCATTTCCCCCCTAGATTCCATAAAACAACTTGTATTTCTAAATTAAGCTGACAAACACCACAGAGGCTGCATATATTCAATTCAAATTACCAGCGGTTCTTCCTGAAAGAAACTTATACAGCTCTTTCTCTCACATTCCTCCTTCCCTAAGGCCTGTAGGCACCCCACTAATATCCAAGTGAGGAGTATTTCCACATCAATAATTCAGCTACTTGCTCAACTACAAGCCATATTTCCCCAGAGGGTTTTTTGTTTGTTTGTTTGTTTTAAAAAAAGAAGTGTTTCATGCATTACTAATCATGCTCCCAACAGAAAAGTATGTGTAAAAGCCCATTGTGAATTTGTGACAATACAATGGTACTTACAGCTTGGAAAATTACTCTGCTCGTTGCATTCCTTCGCATAACGTCACTTTCGATAAAATCAGAGGGTTTATTATGCTATTCTCCAGCACACCATCCCTGCTATCTGTCTTCAAAGTCATGCTCTAAGATTAACCAGCTTGCACCAATTATTTAATTACGAATTCAGCTTTCCCCAAACACTTAGGCTCCTAGGCTTAAGACTTGTCCTTGTCTATATTTTCCTTGAAATACAAGAATGATACTTACTTGCTGCCATTAAACATTTTATTCAAAGCATCTCTTGATATAATGTGACCGCAGACTAATTTCATAGGTGGATTATTATCTGTTGTTTGCTGACGAAGAATGGGGCAGGCAAATATTGAATGATACCAGCACTTTTTACCGAGGTCCACTTCAATCTGTGAAAGAAATTAAGATAATCATTTATCTTGTGAAACTACATTTCCAGACAATTATCCCTCTAGGTCATTGCCCTTATTTAATGGATTTCACAATTCAGTTGTGAAGACAGGAAAAATCCTTTGTGTTGATGTCTGCCAGTTTCCAGCCAAAAATACTTAATTGTGATCTTAAAATGGTAATTTGTGTTGCTTCTCCCCACCCCGACAAAGCTGAGTATCCTGCTAAGAGACAAATTTATATTTTAGTGCAGACTTGTGCTCTGCCAAAATTCTGAGCTGATGACCCAGCAAGACTTTCCATATTTTCTAGACAGTGATTTCCAGAGCGGACTAGGGTGTTTGGATGCTAGAATGCATCCATTAAAACAAACACACCCCCCTACAACTTGGATATGTAACACACATGTTCTACAGATTCTTGAAAGACTCTCAACACCTACACTTCATTATTCTTGATGTGACTTGTATCTGAACCATTTCTTTTCGGTACTGCAGAAAACCCTGGTACAGCAAAAATGCTACCAGTAATCAGAACTGTTTGAAAGCATCGAGAACTGCAAAAATCACAGCTCCTGTACCTGAAGCTACTACTGACTCTGACCAGGCTTCAGTTCTGACAGACATAACCTCTGACAAAATCTGGTAAGTTAACCTCTTTGGGCTACTCAACCCCTCTATCTTCATGCATATGATGAAAACAGGGCTTCCCATTCCGATACGCACTAGAGACTGTTCAGTTTACAATATGCAAGAAGCCACTAAACTGCATTTGACAGCATGCCTTTCCTGGATACTTCCTAGTAAATCATCCCTGTCTGAATACTACAACACGAACCAGTCACCCTTGCATATTCCACACACGCTACTAAATATATACATATATACATATATATATATATATATATATATATCTGAATGAATCGTAAGACATGCATTGAAGCTATGTATGGATCTCTTCCAAACGCAAAGAGGTAACTCAGTTTGTGTCCAGTCTGACACGATATTTTCTTTCTAAATCAAAAGAAGACCATTGAATAGGTGCACACACCTGCTAAGAGCCATAAAGAGAAACTAAGATTTCACTATAAATGAGTTGTTCTGGAAGCATAACACACTAGATCTCAATCATGTCTCTGGGGACATGGATCTCATGTCCCCAGATATAGTACTACTACTCCTCACCTCATATCTCCCTAATAAAGCAGCAATGCAGAACAACCTGTGGACAGAGCTAAAGCCTAGATGAAGGAAATTAATGTTTCTGAATGAGGTGCATTCCCTTTCCACTTATATAGGAACATCTTTTACACATTCAGCACAAAAGAAATTTGAAAGTAATGTTCACTGTTAAAAATCTGCCCTGCAATAGCTGAGCATCAACTCACCGGTAGTTCATCCTTCTGGTTCCAAACACCTGTGCACTGCCTCTGCTCAATAACAGCCTTGATATTAATTAGAGCTGGTAATGCTACACAACCTGCTGAAAAACTGCAGAACAAAGAAATGTCAACATAAGGTACCTATTATGAAACAAATATTTTTCATATTTCTACTTTAAAGGTTATGTGGGATAAAAGAGTGCTGTACGACTTCATTCTGTTCTTGTCTGTACTTCTACACTGCCAGTAAGGCTGAACAAACTCTTTGCCTCCTTCAGTATAACAAGCAAGAGTTTTGGGGCAGATTATCTGGGCCCGAATCAAACGTCCAACCAATCCAAATATCAATAGGAGGGATTTTTCCACTTCACTGAAAATCTCTTGGCCAGCTGCACTGAGATCTGCAGGATTACAGTCAGTGCATGCGCAATTAAAATGTAAAGGGTGCCTATTAATTTGACGGAGGCAGGAAAAAGATAAAACTAAAAATCAGAGCTAAAAGTTCTGGACATCTATTAAACTGTCAAATTGAAGCTGATAACATTTATTCCAGGAAGACAGATTAATCTGCAAGTGCCCCTTTTGTTGCCTCTGTTGTATTTTACAATAGTGATGCAAATAGCTGAAGGTTTGACACTTTTAAAGAGCTGTAAACTAAGCAGAGACGTCTAAGAATAGTAATATGCAAATGGAAAACCAAGAAAAAGTAGTGAAACTTCTACTAAGTACCAAATCTAGCCTAGGAAGAAACACACCATTTATTTTCCATCCAATGTCTAAAATGAAAATTAGAACATTGGACAAGTATATCCGGGGACTTGGCATCAAAAGGCTAATCTACATTATCTTCAGGAAGGCTAGAAGGAGATTAGATTGGATTTTTCTTCACATTTGTAACAGCCTCCAACAGATTCGCGTTTTGTCAGATCTGCTGGCCTTCAAAGCACCTCTTTTTTTGCAAATGAGATTCAGCAAACAATTTGGAAATTTTAGCAGCTGAAATCACATTACAACTGTTTCTAAACATTCTTCTAAGTAGAAGAGAGGTAAAGTACAGATTAAAAACAGAGATGATCAAGTGCCAGCAGAATCATGGTTAGTGTTTCAGTTTTTACAGGGACAGGTTTTTCACATCAGATGTAGCAATAAATGGTTGATTGCCACCCTCATCTTTCGTACTGATGTCTAAACTACAGAAGCCAAATTCTTTCTCTTGAGCTGAGAGGGTACAGGACAGCGCATGGCACACCAGAACCCCCAATTTCTAAGCTTTGCAGATCTCACTAGAGGTATTGGCTACCATACGCTTTGCTTGATGCAAGCTCGATGAGGCTGCTTCTCAAAAGTTCTCTTTTGTCCTCAAGAGGAAAGAGAAACCAGAGCACTATATACCCGTTTTTTGTTTTTTGCTTTAAAAAAAAAAAAAAAAAAAAAACAAGCAGAAATGAGCATACCTAACACTGAGGGGTGATTCAACTGAGAGACCCAGAAGAGCACAGGCATCTCTTGTAAAGATGTCGCAGATGTCCGCCCACTGATTTGCATCTAATAGATGAACGTAGGGAGAGTTCTCTATGCCTTGCCGCAGGTACACCAGGCTGCCCATCAAAACCTGAATATCTGTGAGGGACCCACGAACAGTTGGTTATTTATTTTCTACCATAAACAAAAGCCAGCGTCTACACTTCCAGCTTTTACATGGAAAACAAGCAGAAGTGGAACAGGCACCAAAGCGGTATTTACATATCCCTGCCCCTCTGCTAAACAGAGCCAGAGCCATCTCGGAGCAGATGTCGACCACTGCGACAGCTCCAGTCCTCTGTGTCTGAACTGGGGGGTTTCTGCCCCTCTACAAGCACCTGCATGGTGCCTCTTAATTTGTTTTAAGCAGTAAACTACTTTCAATGGCCTACAGGCTTTGAGACAGAGCCTTTTTAACAAACAATACCCACTACAGAAAAGAAAAACAACGCGCGTCTTCCCTTTCAGCAGATGGCAAGATCCAGAAAGAGGCTAAAGGAGGGATTATTGACAAATTCTAAAGTAGCGTTTTTGTACCTTCTGACAGACACAGTACACTAAAAACTAGGCTTTTCCGGGATGGTTTGCTTAACTCGCAAATTCCCACTTTTCAAAAGTTTCAGTTCTCTTTCTATGACCCCACACAGCAGAAAACAGCAGATGTCTATTCCAAGAATATTTCTGTGAATTTTTAACACTTTATCCTGGCAGCAAGACAATGGTAGCTGTAATCCAAATAATCACTTAAAGAGCTAAAAACCTTAAAATCATCCAACTCGCAGATAAATTAAAATAAAACTTTTTGTGTCCTCTTTAAAAACAAGGAGTTAATTCAAATTGTAAGGATTCAAAACTATACATGTTAAATACGTAAATACAAAGCCTCTGATGAAATTAAAATAATGGATGAGACAAACATGTTTTGATTATGATTTATGTTTTACTACCACATGCCACATCTCGGTACTGCTCCTCTTAAAATAACCAAACCCATACTCACCTTTCTGATGATTTAGGGCAAACGGCTGGAAATTTTTCGCATACTGAAGTGCTTCCCTTTGATTTGCCGTTCCACCCATCAATAAACTAATGAAATATAATCTGTGCAGCTTAAACTCCAACGAACTATTCTGTGCCATAAGCATTTCTCTGTTGGATACCGCCCACCTGAAAGAAATGAAGAGATACAAAGGGACACAAAAGAAAATAATCAAATGTCAACCTACGCAACACGAAGTAATTGTTATAATTACACAACAGCTACTTCAAGGAGAACTGTGCAAGAATATGACTTGGCCCTGAACTTTCATGACTCCCAAAGGAGCACAGAAAATGGTAAGTCTCTTTACAGGCAACTGAGCTTCACGCATGCAGAACATGTGAACGATGCCATTTCTGGTGCTGCTGAATTCAGCGCCAGAATTCAACACTCGCGGACAGGAAAGCAGCGCTGAATTAGGTACAACATAAAGTACAAATAGTTGAAATCTAATTGCTGTATTTGGATTAATATCTTCAACAATTACAGAGAGTCTTCAGCTGAGACGTTAAACAGGTTTGATCAAGCCTATAAAAATGTATTTTTCAACTTCCTCCTTCCCAAAACATTCTCTACTAAGCCACTATGTTTACATATGTGTGCACATTGCCCTGGAGAGGGGAAATACATTTATGAAGGCCTCAGAGAAAAATACTATCAGGAGCTTATGCTGGGGGTGAGGGCAAGGGAAATCAGTTTAAACACTATACTTCGCCCTGCTACAACTTTGCCTTCTGTGTTATTTTCAACTTGGGTCTCATTCACCACACTAACGTTAGGCTTCCAAATAGCATATAAGGATGCTTAAACTTGCACCAAGTAAAATCAATTGGAATTTTAATACATTTCCTACAAATGTTTTTATTATTTACATTTTATCCATCTCTTTTCTTTTTCTTTTTAGATTAAATACCATGAGGCTTACATCAATCCAATACTTTTAAGAACCTCAGGTTCCAGTGCTGTTCAGTCACATCTGCTTCTCATCAGCATTAATTAGTTATACTGTTTTCACTGCAGGGGCCCCATTAAGCAAAGAGGAGCCTTTTGTTTTTCAACAGGGAAATGAGGTGGTCTCTATTTCTTAAAAAGAAAGAGTAAGTGAAGCTTCTGTTCTTTTCTGCACAATACTAAAATAAGGAAATTGAGCATTCTTACAGTACAGGTAAAGCTTCCAATGAAAGTTGGCCTTCTGTGTCAAGATGTACCACTGAACAAGCAAGTGTCTGTTTTCAGTTTGTTGCAGTGAAAGTATCACAAGTTTGACTTTACTGGTAAGGCTTTGTAATAACAGCAGTAACCGTTCGGTGAGAAAGGGTGAAACACACAGCCTTTGGATGAAGAACAAGCCCTAACGTCCCTAATTTCAAGCAGTCCCAGATTAGCAGGCTCAGAAGACCGCCATCACTGTTATTTCCACCAGGAGGAAAGGGTATACTCCCTAATCACGTATTTTTGTGATTAGCATCCATGGCTTACACCTAGCTTACTTGCAATAAAGCTCACTCCTGAAAAAGAAAGAAAAAGAAAGAAAAAGAAAAGAAAAGCCTGCAATTAACAGCCACAGACCAGTAAGATGCTGAAAGAAAACCCATTATCAGTAAACTGTAAGACTAACATCAGTTTGAGGTTGAAGTCCCACAGTCACGCTAATGAGATATTAATCTACTGCGTCAACAGGGAGGCATCAAAAGAGCCTCCCATCCTTTCCCTGCCAATATTCACAACCATGTGACCACATGGCAAGATACTTCATCTGGCTGAGATTGAGTCTATTTTTCCAAATTAGCTTTTAGCCAGACTTTCCATTTTTAGCTCTTTGAGTGGCAGCACAGATTGTATCAGAAGAAAGCAACCACAGGACCAAGGCCTGAGGTGTTTAGTCTAGGACATTCTGTTCCTGTTCAAAAGATTTCTAACAGAAAGGCAAAAAGCAACAAATGATGTTTAACTAACTTAATATTCAACCAACACACTACTCTACCACAGTCTCAAATCATTAATAATCACACCCCCTGTCTTCCTACCTCCTTTAAAAACAGTACTTCCTGACCTTTTTCACTTTCACAACTCACATCCGTATGAATTCTTAGAGTACATCAGCCAAACCACAGAACTCCTCTAGCTCTCATTCAGGATTTAGTTAAAATTACTTTCATAAAGCCTAGCAAAAGATTAGATGAAGTTTAAATCACATCCCAGAGATCCCAGCAAATACCAGGATCCGTCCACCTCACTGCTGTGATAGTAACTGTGAAGATATAGGAAGGAAACATCGTCATCTTATATGCAGTTACCATCAAAAGCTTTAAACCTACAAGTCATTCTCACCACACCCTCACGCAGAGGCCCACCTGGGCTCAAAAGAGTCAGAATCCACCCGCAAGAACCTACGCGTTTCCCTCCCCACTGCCAAATCCAAATGAGAAGAGTCACCAGACGTTAACGGGATGCTGAGGATGTACAGAAATCCGTACAGAAGTCTGCTTGGTGTGCAGGCCTAGGCTAAGCATCTAGCTTAGCAAAGTAAGAGTAAGCTAGCAAAGTAAAGCTGAACATACAAACACTATACCTCAAAATTAAATTTTGTGCAACGGGCCCTAATGGTTTTCTTTTTTGTAAGTGTTGGAATTTGAAATAGTAAGAAAATCTGAAAACCCTACTGTTATCTCTTTCTTTTTTTGATCTGATATTAATATGAACTTCTTTCCATCACCGTTTGCAGGACAAATGCAGGGCACTGAAAATCTTCCTTAAAAATCATTAATCCGGCAATTCCTTTTACAAGGCAATGACCAGGAGATATCTATAGTGTTTGCTTTTTTTCTAGTAAGTTTAACCTAGCATCAGCTGCAAAGCACCAGCAGAGCCAGAGATACTGGTTACTGTTTCCATTCAAACTTTGCAGTTTTGCATAGGTAAAAGCTGCTGTACTTCCCTTCCCGGTTCATGATGCTGTAGCTATTCACTCCTGTGCAACACCTACTTTCTGCTTTAACATCACTGCCAGCAGCCTAGCCATGGAACCACTCAGTTTGGGACTGCTTTTAACTACCCTTGAAGCTATATTTAATGATGCCAACTTTGCCTATTTATTAGCTTTTCACTCAAACAGCACGATACCATCCTTACAAGTTCCTTTCGTATAGCTGCTGCCCCTTCTGGGGCTGGCAGCATGGTTTCTATCCTTCCTCCTGAACACTCATGTCTGCTGTGAAATAACATGGAAATAAGTTCACGGGTTCCAGCAATTCTGAGGAGTAACCAGGCATTTTAAGGCACTGCTTACCTCTCAGATCGTATGAAGTTTTTTACATAAGCACCGAAGGGTCACCATACACGAGGATCCTCTGTACTCCTCACCACGCAAACACAGAAGCAGGTAGCTTTTGCACTGGAGAGCTGCGTTACGAAAGCACGTGAGCGAGCTGGGGAGGGAGCCTGGCGCACAAACTGTGCTAACAACACGCCCTAGTCTCTGTCCGCTCAGCCGTCTCTGGAATAAAAAGTTCCTCTGGAAAAGGACTGTGCCTTCTCCTTTGTTTGAAAAATACTTAACACTTTACAGGAACTGCAAGAAATGACTAACCAGCGGTGAGTAAGGCATATGGCCTAGCTAGTTAGAGCTAAAATGAATTTAGTGACGTGAAGTGGACAGACATTAATAACAGCACGTTACCATTCGACAGGAAGCATCCTTCACAAGGGCTGTGTTATTATTTGAACTAAAAGAAACAAGGGATGTAAGTGACAACAAACCCTGTCTCAGTTGCAGTATGTAGGGCATGACAATGTTGCTTCCCTTCAATTAACCAATTCCACAGCAATAAACCAGCTGAGCTTTCCACCTATGTAATTATATTCAAAGACTATTTAGGTCATATCTGGCATGATCCAGAGGCATCCTCCAGGACTCAGTTTATGATGACCAAAGCTTCAGGTATCACTGCATTTAGTTCAGATGCCAATGACCTCCGAATTGTTGTACCTGTGTTTGCTCATGTTAAAACAGAAAATATGTTCGTTGATATGAAAATGTATTTAACTGAACGATGCAAAGAAGATATTTCAAATGTATGAACTAAGTAAAACAAAACTTTAGATTTGCCTTGTTTCATTGTTTCTACTTTTAAAGAGTCACTAAGAAGCTATTTTGCTATTCTGTTTTCTCATACTTGCAAGATCAAGCTAAGCTCATTGAAGCTCATGCAACCTAAAATAAATAGCATCACGGTTTATTTGGAGGTTTTTTGTTTCTAAACTAAAAGCTATTCTGATATGGTACAGCACAGTTAGGTATCCATGATTGAAAATTATAAAACGGTAGCCCATAAAATTTTTCAGCATCTCTTGTTGTTCACTGCTCTACCCTACATTTCTAATGGCAGTAGTTTATTAATTTCAAGACAACGTTCTGGTCTACGGTTGATCAATACGCCTCAGCTCATTCCAGATTTAGTTTCTGTCCGAACATTTGGCATTATCCACTGACTCTTGCACTGACTGAGCTATTTGCGCAGAAGAGCTCCCACGATCAGATCTCACTACCAGTCCAGACTCCCAACCAGAGCTCACGCAGAGACATCTCCTGCTTTGGAAAGAGCCGCACCTTGATTCAGAGGTAATCATCCTCCACACCACCTGCAGCCTGCAAAGTACACACCTATCGTTTCATTCCCTTTTCCCACCCTGTGGTCTCTTATCTGTTCGGAAAAGGGAGAACTTTGATCCTGATTCAAGTTCTGACCAATCCTTGGGCTCAGTGAAGTCAAAAGGACTTGATGATACTCAACGCTTTTAACAAGCCCTGTTATCCTTCAGAATTGGACCTTTTTACAACAGATTCACCAATGCTGCTCTATAACTTGGGTGAAGCACCACCAAGGCAGACAACCATTTCAGTGATGTTTCTTCCCGAGATTTTCTATTAACATCTCAAATGGTTCAAGTTAGTCCCTCCTCTGAGAAAGAGGCCCTTAGTTTCATGCTCCCCATGGTGAAGGCCACATGAGTGAGACAACAGGAAAAAGGAGGAGTTCACTCAGTAACTAGTTCTCTCAAAATACAAAGGGGGATACATCAAAACATACAAAAGACAATACTTAAAAGTGAAAAACTAAGGATTTATTAGAAGTATTCAAAAAACTGAGCAGACTCACTCTAATGCAGGTCTCAGAACTCTAACTTTTAATGCTTCCAATATTCGATTTAACTCCACAAATGGTTCTTTTTGACTTTGATCTATTGATAGACCAGATTCCTGAAAAAACAAAGTCACGTGTTTTAGACAAATGATAGAGCATTTGGGGCTTAAATTGATGTTTTTCTAACACTTTAAAAATTCCACCTAGAATATTAACATTAAAAAAGGTATAATACAAAGCACAATTTCCAGTTTTTGATAACATTAAATATCCATATTTATATAGTTACCTGACAAAGCTCCTCGGCTACATCCAACATCCCCTGCCGGAAAAAGTGCTCCACCATTACCTCATTGAGGATTCGCTGGCTGTCAGCCTGCCAGCACCCGTCTATCCCCACGCTGCTGATGTCGGAGTCAAAATTCTGAAATGTACAAATTAACATTTAATAGGCGGGAATAAATAACCCCACGTAATTATTCTTTAATTATGCAGGACACCTATGTCTCCATTCTGATGTTTTCTGTCTATTACTGAGTTTGCCTTCAATTACCGCCTGCTCAAAGTGAAATATATCTGTCAGCTGCTTCATTATCTCCTGTGTACAGAAGAAGAAATCCTTGGACTTGCTCATTTCAAGTCAGAATATTGTCCACTATAAGGCATTACACTGAGAAATTACAAGTCCAGCTGGCAAATCAGAAATTTAGTTAACTAATAAAGGGATTTCCAGACCATGATGCACTTTCAAAGAAGTATCTGCAGAAAAGGCTTTTTCCATATGTGAAAACCAAAAAGTGTAAAGAGCAGAAAACAAGATCGCCTACACAAGGATCAAAATAGTGCTATCGGTGCATCACTGTCACTATGGTAGACAAAATTAGAAGCAAATGCTTTAGAGACTTTTTGACATAGCTAGGGGATAAGACAATGCTGGAAAAAAATGAACACAAAACAATGGAGGAGGAGAATGTCACTGCCCTCCCTCCAAAAAGACAAAGAAGAATCAAAACTCTGAAGACCTCAATAGGATGAGCTTTGAAGATCTGAGAGATCTTTTCCAGATCTAACCCATGATAATCCTACTGCAGTGTATTTTTAGGTCAGTGGCCTACAGAGATATTCCAGGAATAAGAAAAAATATTGTCACAATGATGCTTTAGTAACACTTGGCACTACATACTCTTGGCAGTAGGAGAGCAACATTTATTCTAACCCAAGATATTTAACTGCTAATGTTTGCAGATCGGGGACAGGCAAAATAATTTGGATAAAAACCTTCACCCCTTGCCCAAAACAACATGCAAAGAAATACTGTCTTTTGTTAAAGAAAGTATTTGAAAGAGTGAAGTCTAAAAGGCAGCACATTGCTTGCTGCATGACCTGATCACCTCGTAACTGCAGTCCTCTCTTCCAGGAAGGAAATTTGGAAACCAGAGTTTGGTGAAATAAGCAGTGCTTCTGCTGCGGCTCTGTCACGATTAACAGTTCTGCGCATACAGGAACATCTACCCCATACAAACACACGCTGCTGGCAAAGCAGCCACAGCAAACAGCACAGTTTTATCAGCTGTCTGCCCACCAGGTATTAACTGAAGGGGCAGGGGAGCCAATACCCGACCTGGTAGAGGGTCTGCTAGCACAAAAGGGGCTAATCAACGTCAGGACAAATTTGAAGAGGTGCCATGGGTTTACACGAGATCAACACTTTGCATCACAGCTGCGGCATCTCTGACCTGTAGTAGGAGCCCAGAGAGTCAGATTTTGTTTTGTCAAAACACAGACCAAGCAACAGACACTTGCAGAGCAACACTGCCAAAAACATTTGGGAGCCTACCATTAACCCATCTCAGAAGCACAGTCGAGTTTGAAGGATATTCTTACACTAAAAATGGTAGAGAACAACATCACGGCAGCTTTCCTCCCCCAGAACATGTGAATATTGTGTCTATTTTTGCTGAAAGGATAAAGGAAAAGTTCTTCTTATAAGGTGCATGTGAAGAGATCTGTCAAGGGAAGCCCAGAGGGGTCAGTAAGCTGCTTCCACACCCATCATTTTGAGAGCATGAGTTGATAACAATTCTCAGAAGGTTCAAGCGTCTGTACTTGAGCTAGTCCATACCTAACCCGCTCCTCAAAATTTCAAACCAACAGGTCACTTCTGCCTTGCACAATTCTCCCTTACAAACACACACAGTTATGCCTCACTGCCTTTTTAACAGATACCGAAGAGCTAACCAAACTTTAGATGTCAACGTCAAGGACTGAACTGCTGCCTTTTTAGGCCAGCTAGAGGTGATCAGAAGAACACAAAGTGATTAGCTTTAGAGAAGACAGAGGCAGGGCAACACCTCCCCAGATAGAGGGAATCAGTCCTTCAGAGGCAGCCTTACTGACGGTGAGAGGAGCATACATCCGCTAAACGACAAATGGGAACGTCACAAGTTTAGGCTGCTCTGCCCTCTTTAAGCTCCTCACCGTTTCCGGCGCTCTGCTCAGCCCAGCTTTGCACTGCACCATCCTTTTATTCACCACTTACTGCTCTCCTTCACCAACCATCTTCACGCTTCCTTTCATACTGCTCTGCGTACGGGGCAGCCTTCTCACCTCAACATACATACCTTCAACCCACCACTCCCTTCTCGCTTCCCATCAAGTCTTCTGTAAAATGCTGATCATGGGCTAGCAAATTGTCTCTTCTGCCTTTCAGAGATGGCAGGGCAAGAGAAGCGTTCATATTATTGCCATTTGCAATTCAAAACTCGCGTTTAACAAAATTTGCACTTAGGTATCTTAACCTGTAAGCTCCTTGCCGTGCTGCTTGTCTTTTAGCTATATCTTGAAGAACCTAAGCAGCCTGAACACTACAAAATGATGTTCTTTGTGCCAACCCTTTGAAGCCTTTAAGGTTAGCTATCGTTGGGGATTCTGGTATCACTTTCCAAATAACACTAACAGAAAACATAAATCCATCAACAACACATTAAAGAAATACCAGAGGTTGGATCAAGAACACTGAGTCTTCTGTTATTACTTAAATTTGGGAGTGGGCACAACATCATAAAGTTGAGTATTTTTAGGTTCGTAATAAGTTATTCTTCATGCAGTTTCCACTCCTAGTACTTGCACACTCCAGAAGAAGAAATTGTATTCTTTTGGGCCAGCTATCAACCACTACAGCTGAATCTAGGCCTTTTTCACATCCTTCTACTCATTCTGGGGACAGCAATGGCAGAACTGTCTACCTCTGCACCTTATACAAAATCCAGAATTTGACAGCAGTAGGAGTCCAAAGGAGTATACAGAGGAGGATGAGCCATGAATCCACAGGACAACATGCCACGGGTATGATTGCGTCAAGAGTCACCAAAAGCCAAAGCAAGTTTCCTCCTGCCAGCAACTGCTATCACTTAACAGTCTTGGAATATATCCATCATTTAAAACAAAAATCACACTGACGGTGCCCATCACCCAGAGCCCCTGACAAAGGGCAACATTTGAATACTAGAGAATCCCAGTGCTGCTATTAAATGATCATTTTCATTTAGAGGAAGTTAAACAAGTTAAGAATCCTGTCTTGGTGACTAGGAGGTAAGGTGGTACAGGGCATATACTTTGTTTTTCAAGCAATTGATTTGGGGGAAGAGATAATTTCATATAGAGCAAAAATAAACATATCTAGCTGGCCAAGAAAAGCAATTTCAAGCCTACAAAGCATCCACTTGCAAGGGTCTAGTTCAAACCAAGTGTGACCAAAACAAACAGGCATTACAATAGTCACTTTTGAATTGCAGTCTTGAAGCTTTTATCAGATTGTATATCCCTGTTTTTTGTATCCTGTATTATTTCAATATTACTTTTAAGGGAATACTTGAGATAATTTGAAACAAGACTTCAGATAATTTTCAGAAGCCCTTTGTAGATAAGATTTCTTTTAATTCCACAGTAAAAGATGGTAATAACCCTGATCAACCTAGATGTGCCGTAGCTTTAAGTCACAAGTCACATAATAGGATCTGGGACCTCCTGAAATAATTCTTTGTTTTCCTCCTCCCTCATCTGCTCTCCAATCAATACAGTTTTGACCAGATTCTCATTCCTATAACTTTTTTTCAAACACACAAATGATTTCCAAATTCTTTACTACATGTGGGATTCAAAAACTCTGTCTTCATTGGGCCCTGAAGAGTTTCAAGAACTGACTACATGTATCACAGTGACTGTCTGTCACATGTCAGAGCAAACTACTGCTTGCCATTTGCTTATATATTTCGCAGCTCTCACACAAGCATTATATGATGGTGACTACACATTTCTCAGTGTTGCTTTCTAAATGCTAACAGTATGCTATCTGATAGCATGTGGGGTTTAAGAAGTACAAAATCAACTTTTCAGGTTTTTAAGCTTACAAGAATGTCACTACTTACTCCAGAGAAATAAGTATTTTAAGGACTTAACTAGTAAATCTAGGACTAAAATAGACTATTACGTGCTAAATATATCAATGATACACTGTAAAGCACATTACTGATAATTGCTGAAATGTGAAAAGAACTTCAAGACACATACACATGAGCTTCCATGTTACTAGTAACAACATGATAATGAAGGAAGAAGATGAGTAAGGACAATTTTTCTCCTAAGTTTCCCTACTGAGATTACTTGTACACTCCCCCCTCCTTCACCCCCTGAATTCTGACCTGAAATAGAAGTAAAATACATCTGTTTACCTTCTCCGTTTGGTTTTTCAGTTTGTAAGATAAAGCTTGAGTTGTAAAGACTCCATATTTATCCAGCCCTATCTTTTTTTAACAGTAACATAATTAGAAGACATCAGTATATGTTCAGTACAGATTTTTGGTTTGTTCATATACAAGTTTTTCCATGTAACAAGCATGGAAAGGAGCTAGCATTTATTCCACTTGTTTTCCTGAATGAAGGCATTTAATCACATAGATGATACTAGAGGGAAACAATTTCCTAGCCCTATCAGATATGCTTTGAGATGAACTTAAATCATTCCAGACGAGTGAGAGATTCACAGGAAGACTGCTGAGCGAGCTACACAATAACAACTTGCCAAATAACAGTGACATGATTAATTCTGGAAGCAGAGCAGATGCCAGTTAAATAAATAAATAAACAAATAAACAAACAAATAAATAAATGAATGGAGGGTGCACACATTTCCTTTCAAAGGAGGAAAAGATCTTTAGGAGAAAGGGTAACCTTCACAGGTGGGAAGTGTGTAATACATGTAGAACTCCTATGTGGGAAAAAAAAAAGTTTAACTTATTAGACAAACTTTTCAGTAACTGCTAAGTAATAAAGTTTTGGCATTTCAGATTTTAACATACCCAGTAATATTTGATGCCAAATTTAATCTTTTTTAAAAAAACAATAAGGAGCCTCTGATCTCGGACAGAGGAATCTGGCTCCTACCCAAGTTTGTAAGTAATGACTGCCCTAACTTGAAAGGTGACCAGACTAAATCTGACATATAGGTACATCCCTTCCTTAACACTGGGAAGAAAAAAATTTAACATGAAACTTGCCAAGAGACAGATAACACAAGTTTGTTCAAAAACAATCAAGCTTGTTAAGTAGGAAGCTTGTTAATTCAGTATGTAACAGCAGCTCTCATATGAACACGTCACATGAAAAACAATATCCGTACTAGCATGTTTCCCAGTCTCAAATCAGGCAAGAAAATCATGAGTTAGATTTTCCTGTGCCTGAGCATATACCACTAAGGCCACCATAACCAGCACTCTAGAGACGTAAATCCACCTAGACAATAAAGGAGAACAGCGCTGGAACGGGGATTTACAGGTGCCAGGGACGAAACCCCAAGCTCGCGAACAGAAGCAAGAGCTGCTTCTTCACGTCCTGACGAGCGCCGTACGCGGGAAGAAGAAATATTTCGTTCAGGATGTGTCCGGAGGACCCTGAAAATCAATTCACTACATCAATCACACTTAATTACTTCTATTGGTTTAAGCTTAAGTATATTATTGGGAAGGAATGGGGGAGGGGTAACTTCAATAGGTTATGGGACTCAGAGGCCAACAAAGGCTTTGCTGGTAGCTTTTAAGCATATTTTCCAGCAGCACAGGAGAAAGGATTAAATGCACGTGGAAGATCCCCTTCAAGTGTCGCTGGCCAGGGAAGTGTTAAATTCCACCTGAATTTAAACATTACAGGTACTTATCTGAAAAACAGGCTGAGATGTCGGGATACACTTCAAGGTAGTTAGCTTAAGATGCTACAAAATAAGAAAACTAGCAAAATCCAAGCTACTTGCATAGAAGTAAAAAAAAAAAAAAAAAAAAAAAAAAGACACACAAAGTTCATATTTAAGACAACTATTCTAACTGATGCCAAATAGATTGAGAGAAATCCTGCTGTCTTCAATCCACAGCAAAATCGGCAGGAACGAAGGGTGCTCCGAACTCCACAAAACGAGCCCTTCGTTACCAGCACAGCTGGGGACTTGCACAGTTCCTGCTGCTCCTGGTCTCTTGTTCCAAGCTTACAAACACTAATCCAAATTCAGAACCTAGAGCAGTAAGCATACTGCTCATTTTTAAACACCTCACTGAAACACCCTGCGTGTCACTCTGCAGACACAGAGCGTATTTTTGTTCCACTTTCTACTATTTTACCAAACCAAATGTCTGAAATTTAATAAGTGCTTCTATTATAGTCATGCTTTTTAAAGGGAAAATAGTAGATAAAATGCTAGCTCAGCAATAAGACTTCAGAAAAACTATGCACGTAACCGAAGTAGAGATGTGGGGACTAGGCTCAAGTGTAAGCTTTCTTAAGCTTTAAAGTGTTGGGTTTTTGGCTTCTAAGAAATATTCCCAACAATTTACCATTCAATATTCACGCTGTCTACGTATGACTTAGTGTGGCTCTATCTTACAGATAAAAAAAATATATATAGTCAAACCTGAAAGGTCATATGAATTCATATGAAGTCCACTTGCTTAGGAAGAATAGGAGGGTTTCAAACTTAGGACAAGATTATATAGATTTATTTCAGGCTTCAAGCCAGTAATAAGGATGGAATTTTACTCTAGTTAATTGGTTTAGATACAGTAGCAAGGATTAGAGACAGATGCATCCTTAAGCTTCGGATAAGGGTGAGACTTGTATTAGTGCTATTAGTACAGTCTGAGCTTCCCACAATGGTCAATCATAGATGTAAGCAAAAACATCATAACAACTGCACAAACATTCTGCCCAATAATGCAGTGTTATGCACTTTGTTAGTTCACTATACTACTGTTAAATTATGCTTAGATTACCATTACTAACCAAGTTTATATGAGACACCCAAAGAATTTATCAGTATTCTGCAACAGTCCATGTCTTTGTACAGGCAAAAAGACATATTTACTAGTTGCTTCATTGGTAAGGTTATAAATCAGACCTCAACTCAAATGTTAACACTGTCAGTCTAAGCATGTTCTGATATGGAAGTATCACGCAAAAGTGCCCACCCTTCCCAAGTACAAGGCCTCCTGCACGCAGAACTACTTTGTAAGAGAAGAATGAACCCATCACAATACTGAGTCACTGAAGAGGGAGAAGAGCCTGACTCAAAAGAACATCTCAAAGATAATGCTGCATTACCTTACTATTTGTTACAGCACAGAAAAAGATTTTTTGAGATGTTGGACTTACTCTGCATCTTGCAAAATCAAGCCCTAAAAACTGATGCACCTGAAATATTATGTACAAAATTACTTTCTTCAAAAATTATCTCAGTTTTAAAATTGTCTTCTAGTACAGAAGGCCACTTCTTGGTCATCTGTTACCAACAATCAACCAGAAATGCAATACAGAAATAATATTTCTTACTGAGACTGATACTCAAGCAGACTGCTAAGCTGATATAATACAGACTATTGCTGAGTCTACTAATACCTATAGAGCAATGCTCTCTCTGAATAATAAACTGCCCAAACAACAGAGTATACAGTGGGGTCTAAAAGCGAGTTTTTACACCCACCTGTCCTACCTCTGCTCCCAATCCTACTTTTCTGCAGTTGATGGGAAGCTTTCATTAAAATTAAATGTAGTATAACTCCATATTTCATAAAGCAGAGTACACAGCATAGAACACATGGAAAAAATACAACCAAATCCACAATATAAATACCTTATCAATGGCTTTTCCAACTCGGGAAACACTGCTGTGAATGTCTTTATGATCAGAGGCCAATTTTTGAACTGTATCTTTTATTCTTTTACAACACTGCGTCATAACAAGGGAAATTGTCCCTGACAAGTCTCCATCTTGATCTAGACAAAAAAAGAGAGGGAAATTACTAACTTGGTTATAAACAAATGATAACATTAAATCTTGCAATTTGCAACAACATATATAGACAAAAAATGGTATTAAAAGAAATGCAGAGCAATAACAGTTTAAATGAAGTCAAAGGTACAGGACATGGCTAATCCTATTAAGAAATCAGTGTAGTAGAAAAAAACATTGAGCAAATATAACAGTTTTAAAAAACTGATGCAAAAATCTCATGCATCTTTTCCTTGAATTTAGCAGATTAATAAATAGACCTCAAAGAAATACCGCAATGCACAATTCTTACAAAATATAACGGGGAGCAGTCTCTGACCAACTACAGAGTCAGCTTGCTCGTAGACAGTTCCATAAAGATGCTTTAAGGCATCGTATTTCAATGCAACAAAACTAAAGCAAGATTAAGATCTAAAGAGGGCCAGATTCCTTTTTGCCCTACAAACTGCCCATTTATATCATACCCCATCTGCACGGAAGAACCGCTGATGCTACCCAGTAATTTGACACACGCAAAACTTTTGCTTCGCCACCTGTGGGAATACCTCTAAACAGTTCAGCCAGTGAGCTTCAAGTTCTCCCTTACCGCTCAGAAACAGCCCATAAAGGACCTGATTGTAGCCCGCAGAGAATTTATCTGAAAATCCTCTTTCTTGTTATCTTGTAAAACTTACTCTCTAGAAGTTATGATGTTTTTAAATTATTGTCCAGTTATCACTGCTATATGATCTGCTCTGTGGACAATAAATATGAAAAGGTTTACAAGCCCCCCCGACCACAACATCTCCTTGCCTGACAATTCGCACCCTTCATGCTGAGGCTCAAACACTCTTCAGTGGCTTTAGTCAGAGAAAAATATATTTTTCTGTGAATTATTTCAGTCCTTCCTCTTAGCTTTTGATTTTAAAATACAGAGAGGATCTATTTTCCAGTCTTACCTCTTAAGGCCTCTCCTTCCTCAAAGTTCATTCTACATGAACAATTTTTCCTGTAGGAAAACTAGCAGTCTTCAACTGTGCTGAAGGATAATTTAAGTAGGAGACCTGGCCAGAAATGCTTTCCTAACATACCAGATGTAAACCCTTCATATAAAAAATAAAGACCTGAAACTCCTCTTTAAAAGAAATAAAGCAGCCATTTTCCACGATGTCTATTCCCTTCTTATTCTGTATTTTAACATACTGTTAGTTTGAGCACAGTGTTAAGAGTACAGTTCCACTTCTGGTATTTCACGTAATGCAAAATGCACATTGAGCTGCTGCCACAGGACTGGCAAGCTGAGAACAACTAAAACAAACCACAACTATTACAACGTCCCCTTAACAATACGCTTGGAGAGCGCAAAGGAAATGCAGCCCCACAAAGGAAAAAAAGGCTGTAATCAAAGGGGGGGGGGTAATAATCTACAAGCCGCTTGATTTAAATACCTTCTCTCACGCATCCTAACTTTCAGCTCTGCTGTCGGCATTAACAGCAAAAACTAGCCTACGAAGTTAGTACACTAAAACAAGCTCAGCTCTAGAAAAATAATTAGTTCTTGTTCTGTCTCCACAAGCTCTAGCCAAGGAAATTTTAACAGTATTTTCGCAACAGCTATAGATTTCAAGGAGAAACCCCCCAAAGTACTAACTCTTTTCTCCCTCCAGTTACAAAAACCCAATAATCATCTCCCAGGTAAACAGCTAACAGTGCTCTGTATTTTTCCTAAAGAATGAATGAGGAGTAATAGAATGGGAACAGCCTCATCAGTGAATTGTTTCTAATTTGACTCTATACAACCTAAATTAAAAATAAAATTTCTGTAAACTATATATAAGGGGGCTTCCTAAATTATTTCAAGAATAACCACTACCTCTTTCTTACTATTTAATTATGATACACATTTAAAAATCATATAAATGATTTTAAACAACTCTTTGGTCAGAAATTATGAGTTCTGCTACGACAAAAATAACCAAAGATTACACAACAAACAAAATGAAAATACTCACTCCACTAATCTGTATTGCCCAATAAACAGGAATGTCGAAATAGATTCTCTTAATAGTCATTTTCTGCTTGAAAAGTCATTAAGCTAAAACCCAGAGTACGTCCAGTCAGACCTAAGCAACTTAACTACATCGGTATTTTTACCAAGTGAGTGGATTATTCTCCCCTAACACTTACTGTAGCAGAAGCCAACAACAGCAAAACAGTGAAAATGTCTACAAAAGCGATCAGATTCCCGAGAGAACAGATTTCTCCTTCACGCACATCTCCCTCAGCTTTAAACTCAGAAGTTACTTATAATAAATCAGCAGAAGAAAGCCTGCAGCTAGTCTTTTCAGTAATTCAGCGTTCACAGAATACTACAAAACAACAGCTTCTCACTGCGTTCTGTATTACAGTCACAATTTAAAAGAAAATACATTAGCAGCCAGACACTAGGCACAGAGTGGAGTTCACAGCCAAGCTTAGTCAGTCAGACACATGTTTATACCGTCCAAGAAGACTAAGCAATATTGCCCTGGCGACTCAGGGAGATGAAATATATTAGGGGAGGAGAGAAGAACAGCAAAGTGTCTCTTCCTAATCAGTGGCTTTAACATAGGAGTGGGTTGAGCTTAGGCTTTATTATAAAAACAACTCGAGACATTTTAAGAGACTGTATGAGTGGAGGGAAAAAAAAAGGGTAGAGGCTGAAGCAGCTTCTAACAGTTTCCTTTTCTCCACCCACTTCCTTTTCATATTCATTGAATATTTAAGGCCTTTACATACATCTCTGCTCTCAAATCTTGTCCTACAGAATGATTTTCTTCATCAGTAAGATTTTTTTTTAATTATATATATTAGTTTACTTTAGCAGTTCAGACCTCTGAATTATGAGGCATGTTAGGAGGTCCGGCTGCTTCCACTTCTATCAATTTCCTACAATATTCAGGAGATAGAGGGTTATAGCTGCAAATAGCTAGTCTCATTAAAATATATATATATATATATATATATATATATAAAAACAACATGTTAAAGACAAAAATTAAGAGTTCTGCCACCCACGAAGACAGCTCACCCTCAACGGGCAGCAGCTAACAGAGCCCCGAGGCGGCTGCACACGCAGCTCGTGGGTTTCACTCGCGAGCGGTGACCAGCGCGAGGCTCCGGCGGGGACCCGCAGCGCCGCGGGCCGGGAACGCGCCCGGCTCCCGGGCAGGCCGGCCCCGCGGCCCGGCGCGGCGGCGGCGGCGGCGGCGGCGGCGGGGGGATCCCGCCGGGTGCCGCGCAGCCCCACACACGCTCCGCGGCCGCGGCGCCCGGCGCGGGAGGGCGCGCGCAGGCCAGGGCCGCGCTCCGCGCTCCGCGGGCCGCCGGGGCGAGGCCCCGCTCCGGCCCCGCCGCGCCGAGCGCGGCCGCGCTTCCCCCGCGGAAGGCGCCGAGCGCGGCGGCGCCCGGGGGGGCTCGGCGGGGCCCGGGGGGGCTCGGCGGGGCCCGGGGGGGCTCGGCGGGGCCCGGGCCCGGCACAGGCGCCGGGCGGCGGCGGCGGCGGCGATGGGGCTCGGGGCTCGGGGCGGGGGGAGGGCGAGGGGGCGGCCCGCGGCCCCGCACGTACTCTCGGTCTGCAGGATCTCGCGGCGCAGCCCGCCCGCGTACTGGATCAGCTCCTCCAGGCTGCGCTCGCAGAGCTGCCCGTAGCCCGAGAACTTCTGCAGCACCTTCTCCAGCTCCCGCTCCACCGTCACGCACTGGTCCATAGCGGCCTCCGCCGCCGCCGCCAGGCCCCCCCCGCCCTCCAGCAGCACCGCCCGGCGCGGCCCGGCCCGGCCCGGCGCTCCGCCGCCCGCGCAACTTCCCGCTCCTCTCCGGCGGCGGCGGCCGTCGTGCAGGCAGCGCCGCGGGCAGCCGGGGGCCTCGGCGGCGGCGCTCGGTGCAGGCGGAGCCGCGGGCAGCCGGGGGCCTCGCGGCGGTGTCGTCGTCGTCCCCCGCCCCGCGGAGGGAGGGGCGGCGAGTGTTCGAGCGGGCAGTGCCGCGGGCAGCCCGGGACGGGCCTCAATGGCCGCCGCGGGGGCGCGGTGGGGTTGCGGCGGTGTCCGCCCCTCGGGGGCCCGCGGAGCGCTCAGCGGCGCTGCGCTCTAGCTCCTCCTCCGCTTTAGACAGCCCACGGGGCGGGCGGTGGGAAAAGCCGCCTAGGAAAAAGGAGGGGGTCCTTGAGGTGCGGTGTTCGGAGTCAGGCAGGAAGGTAGGCAGCTAAGAGCGGGGTCCTGCTGGCGCTGTCGCCATGGTGACGGGCCGGGCCGGGCCGGGCGGCGCCTCGGTGCGCGGCGGCGGCGGCGGCGGCTGCCCGGGCCCCGCAGGAGGCGGCGGGGGGCGAGCGGGTCCCCTGCGCCGCGGGACGCGGCTGGGCGCTTGGGGGTAACTTCGTCCCGGTGCTGAGGCGCAGATCGCCGGGCGCTGCGCCGGGACGCGGCAGCGAGAGGCCTGCAGCAGGGCCAGAGCGCCGCCGAAATCCCGGCGGGCCGGACACAGGCAGCTTAGCCGGGCATTAGGTCATCGGCGCGGTCTGTAAACTTCCTCCCGAGCGCTGCGTTCATCTCACGGATCTGAAGTCTTGCACCCGACTGAGCGTCCTGTAAAGCGCGCTTGAAGGAGGTGGCCCTGCTCGCTTGGCTCTCGCTGGGTTGCTGCTTCAGCGTTTGGAGAGCGTAGCACAAACCAGAGGCGAGCCCGTGGTTTCTGTATCCCAGCACATCAAACCCTGTTAAACTCGGGCAAAGTTGGTTGCAGAAGCAGCACTTGGTCTGAGCCCGGAATGATGATGCCTGGTCTATGCCCGTGTAAAATACCGCTGAAGCAGAACAAGAAAATACAGAAATCTGTATCGTCTTACAGGAACACGACTTGCATAGATGCCTGCCAGTGGCGGCCATTCTTTTGGATTCAGACCAAAACTGCTGCTTTTGTTTGTAATCTTACTCTCTATGTGATCAATCATACGTGAGGTTTAAAGCAATGCAAATATCTTCTTGGTTTTTGTCATTCTTAGCATGCTGGTTTAATTTGTTGTGTTCTTCACTGTGTTTTCCTTTGTCATCTCAGCACATGGAAGTAAGTTCTCTTTTCTCCTCAGTCATTAAACAAAACCTGTGCATTCTTCAGGGAGCAGTAAGTGGATTCTCACTGTTACAAAAAAGAAAATATCGACTGCCTTGAATAAAAAGACCCTTTGTTTCAAGGTTTGATTTATTCTGCTCCTGTATTTTGGCATAGCCTTGATTCATGTACAGTTTTTGTGACATTGACTGCTGCATATTTGAAGGCAAGAGAACTTGCCACAGGGGAGGAGAGAGCGACTCTCGGCTACAACTAATAAAATGTGTGCCTGGATAAAGCTTTGAGCAACCTGGTCTGATGTCATAGCTGGCCCTGCTGTGAGCAGGAGGCTGGGCTACGTAACCTCCTGGCTTCCCTTCCAGCCTGGATTATTCTATGATTCATAACTAGATCATGTAGGGAATGCCTCATTTAAATAGCACTTAAAGTGCTTTAGCTGAGCTGTCAAGTCTTGGCCATCATATTGCAAAATAACAACTGCGTATTAAATTGGTTTCTTTTTCGCCACTTGGAGATAGTGGGAAACACCTGTCTTACAGTTCCTCTGCGTACAATAAAACAGTGTTGTTTGGTTGCTCTGATTTTGCTTTGAGACTCTCGCATGCACTTACTGGCTTTTTTAATAGTATCAGTTAATGACAAGTAGGCAGGGTGTCCTATAATGTATATGATTTGTTGCAATGAACCTAAAAAGTTGTGTAAAAAAGTACCTTAAGAGATAATATGTTACTGAGCTCCTAAAATTAGACTTAGAGAGTAGGATGACCGTTAGGAAAAATGGGTTTCAGAAAGTGTAGATGTTAGTTTGCTGAACTGTGTCGTGTTGTGTCGCAATATCAAAACTGTGCAAGAAAAGGGTATGATAATATTTTAACTTGGTAAGGGATTGACTTAGGATTTTCAAATTTCAATGTTACAGACCTCAAAATGACAGCCCTTCTCTCAGAAAGTGTTTTATTGTCTATATATCCAGGCTGTGCAGTCAGCAACTGCTCATTAGAAAGGATGGGGGAGGAGAGGGAATCCTTGCCATTTATCAATGGGCAGCTGAGACTTCAGATTTGGGCATCTGACAAGAAAAGATGATTGTCCCAGTTCTCAGGAGTTGGTCTCATTCTCTATTAAATCATAGCAAAATATTTTTGCAGCCAAGATTGTTTAAAAGCAAATCCCTGCTTTGGGTTTGTGTTTAAAGGTAGATTTTATATATTTTATTCTGTGAGCTGTCTGACTGATGACTGTTTAATATCATTAAATAGGTTGTGTTAACACAAGGGTCTTTGAAAATGTCAGCATCTGTCTTGTTTGTCTTCAGCCCAAATGAGTTTTTAATTCACTGTTAAGATCTTTAAATTTTCCAGATAATTAAAATCCCTGAAAACCTGTTTGCAGGTGACAAGTCAAAGGCATTCTGAGTTACAGTTAGAAACCAACAAGAAGTGCCAGCTGCATCTGGAAAATCACAGCAAGTTCAGGTGGGGTCAGTTTATTAAGTCAGGATTCGTCGGTGGGGAGGAAAGACGGGACAAGCGAGTCTGGGAGAGAATTGTTTTAGGAAGTCTGTCTCACTATACTCAAATAGGCATCTGAGAAAGAAAAACCAAGACTGCTTCTCTGGTTTGTTTGAGCAGAGCCCTTGGTGCTGTGGGAAAGTCTCCTCGGCAGCAGGGTTTCGGCGCAGAGGCCCCAGGCCTGCTGCTCGAGTTTCTTAGCAATAATCCTAGGCCTTAGGTTAACTCACTTGCAGTTCTGGGTTATACCAGTCCCCAGTATGCTTTTCATTTGCTGCTGTGCCGCTGTTCATCCTCTCTTTCCAATACCTGTTTGCTTCTGTGTTCGTAGCTGCTTTGCTTTTGGTTGTTCGGGTGGTTTTGAATAGTGGTTTGAAACATAATTTTTTACTTTCTTGAAGTTACTCCAGGATTTTGAGTTTTGGCAGATGATTAGCTTAGGATCTGCAGGGGACCCATCATCAGTTACCACTGGGGAATGTTAGGGATTGATTTAACTCAGCCCATAAACATTAGGAAATGACATATTGGTGACAGCCTCCCCAGCAGTTGGTGTTGTGAATAATTTTGCTGTGAGTGTAGACTGTTAATTGCTGTTAGGTGCTTTCCAGTTGCAGGAAGCTGGGGCATTGCTAAGCACAGCACTGAAGCAAAGAGGAGGAGGAGGGGATACAACAAGTGATGTGAGTGATCAGCTGCAGAGGAGTCTACAGCTTTTCATATTAGAAACAAAACACATTTCTCTAACCAAACACACAGGGTTCCTCTGCAAACATTTAACTTCCGTATCTTCCTCCCACCCATCACCCCACATACGCTTGAACTGCTCACTTGAAACAAAAGGTAGAGAAATCAGGCAGCTTGTTGTATGTGTGAACAAAATAAATGGGTCTTCACGAAGCTTTTAGAAGAGAAGAGAAATGCAGTTTTCTGGCATGTTTTCAATGCTTGGAGCAAGCCTGCCTTTGGTCCCAGTGACAGGTGCTGTAAAGTGTGCTTTTTATTGGAAGTACTTGGGCTCAGCCAACAGTAAGAACAAGACCATTCTCAGTTTTGTTTTTGCCAGGGGGAAAGGATTAATCCTGACGATGCCTTGCCATGGCCACTTTCACGTTAGGGAGATGGGCCCTTACTCTGTCAAAGAGGGAGTTTACGCAGCTTTAATGTACTACGGAGGAGGAGGCAGCACTTCATCCCTATCCTCCAGAAGCTCTTCCCGTTGACCGTTCCTCTGGCACGGTGTTTCAGCCCGGACTTCCCACAAGCGGCCCTCTTCAAATCGGAGTGACCCGATTAAAACAGTTTGTGTTTAATTAAGCAGCATCAGCAGAACTGGCTTTTGCAGTCCACCCTCTCCACCTTCGATTTTTACAGCACCACATAAAAAAAGTATGGAGAAGAAGGGTTTATACGAGTGCCGACACGAGGCACAAAATTTACAAGCCCGTAAGGGCTTGGTTTGTGAGCAGCTGCTTCTACAAGCTCTTTACTCTTCCAGTTTCAAAAAAAAAAAAAAAAAAAAAAAAAAACCCTCCAAACTGCACCGTGTCTGTTGCAGAAGAAAATAGTGTCCCGAATTTTCGTCTTGAAAACAGCTGGGTAATGGCAGCGCGCTAACTTGCAGTACCAGGCAGGCTGAGCCCGCACCGCACTGTGCCCAAACCTTAGGCAGGGTAAGGCAGGGAAAGACAGAGGGAAACGGGACGGGTTTTCTTCCTTTTCTAGAACTGTTGACATGTTTTGCCTTTTTTTTTTCTCTCTTTTTTAAAATTGTATCACCTTGCTGAGAACCCTGTAAATGTGTTTAGCAGTTCTGAGGAGTCTGGATATTTCAGTGCTTTCTCCAAGTCAATTTTAATGTTACCATTTTAAAATGTGATTTTATACCCTAGTGTGGAATTATTTAAGCATGTACACTCAGCGGGGTTGTCAGCGTTTTCAAAATTAAGCTGTGCTGTTTTGGCACTCATGAATTGACAAATTTCATGCAAATTACGGTGTCTTAAAATAACCCAACATGCAAAAGAAACGTCGAATTTCCTTCAGAGGAGAGCCTTCAGCTCAGCGTTTGATTTTCGTACGTGTTTTGAAGCAGACTAAACGGAGTCTTTAGAGCCCTCTTGGACGGCCCAGGATTATCTGCAGAGCGCTTTAACAAGGATCCCAGTTGCATTTAGAAATGCTTCAGATTTGAAGAACAAAAGCAATTTAAACGTCGTTCAGGGCGAGTGGAGCGGTCGCCTCGTACTCCGGCAGTTTAACGCGACGAGCTGCTTTCCCAGTTTGTGACTCCCGGGCGCAAACCTGCACAATTCGCCTCTCGCTCGGCGCGGGTGGGTTTTACTTGGCGATAGCGGCCGGGAGAGGGGATAAGACCCCACGGGACCGGCGGGCCGTCGCCCTCCGAGCCCCCCGGCACCGCTAAGTCCAACGTCTCCGCTGTGCTCCGCTCCGACGGCGCAAATGTCTTGCTCCTAGACGGGAAATAAATAAATAAAAAAAATAAAATAAAATAGAAGGCCAGCCTGGGTTTTCCACTTTCCCCCTGCTTCCTGGAGAGATGATACGTTTAATAGTTACGTTGTTAGGATTGCATAAGCGTGAGCGATATGTAATTAATATTAATTATTTAGTGTGTGTGTAGGGGGGAGGCGCTGGGGGCCGCCGCGGTGCTGAATCACCGCGCGGGGGGAGGGGAGGCGCCGCCTTGAGGCTGAGCCGGGCCGAGCCGGGCCGAGCCGAGCCGGGCCGAGCCGAGCCGAGCCGAGCCGGGCGCCCCCTGCCGCCCTCGGCGCCTGGCGGAGCGGGGCGGCCCCGGGGAGGCGGGGCGGGAGGGGAGGGGGGATCGCGGCGCCCCGGCCGCCTCCTCCTCCTCCTCCCTCCTTCCTCCTCCCTCTCCTCCTCCTCCTCCTCCCCCTCCTCCCCCCCCCTCCGCGCTCCCGCTGCCGCAGGCGCGGCCCCGCCGCCGCCGCCCCGCCCGGCGCCGCGCAGCGCAGCGCAGCGCCGGCGCCCGCCGCGGCGAAGATGTGGCTGAAGCTGCTGCTGCTGCTGCTCTATTTCCTGGCGCTCTTCGCGCTGGCGCGGGTGCTGGAGGCGGCGGCGTGGTACGAGACGGGCTTCTTCGCCACGCAGCTCGTGGACCCGGTGGCGCTGAGCTTCAGGAAGCTGCGCAGCATCCTGGAGTGCCGCGGGCTGGGCTACGCGGGGCTGCCCGAGAGGAAGGATGTGCGGGCGCTCGTGCAGGAGTCAGGTAGCGCCGCGGCCCAGCCGGGCCCTCGGCCTCGCCCCGGGCCCCCGCCGGCAGCGCGGGGCCGCTGCGGGCCGTGCCGGGCCGTGCCGGGCCGTGCCGGGCCGTGCCGGGCCGGGGGAGGCGCCGGCGCTGCGCCCGCCGAGGCCCTTTCGGCGTGGAAACTCCCCGCGGCGGGCGGGCGGGGGGGGGAGGCCGAGGCCGCCGCAGCGCCGCGCTTTGGGCCAACTTTCTTCCTATGATTTTATTAATATTTTTATTATTATTATCGTGTGTGCCCCCTTCCCCCCCGCTCCTCTCCGTGCCGATCCGCCTGTTTTCTCGCGGGTGTCGCCCTAAAGGCGGGCGCGGAGGGGGCGCGGGAGTAGATCCTACGTGCCGAGGAGGGACGGGGGAGGGAAAGGATTTTTTTATTAAAAAAAAAAAAAAAAAAAAAAGGCACGGGGCAGGGCGGTGGCTGGGAAGGCGGCCGAGGGCAGGGGAGCGGCGGCGGCGGGGCCGCGCAGCTCCGCACCGCACCGCGCCGCTCCGCGCCGCGCCGGCGGGCAGAGCCCTGCAGCCGCCGGGGCGCCCGGCGGAGGGGCGCGGCGATAGCTGCCGTCGGCGCCGGGCGTTGAAACCCCAATTTGCTTTTATCGTTCGGGGTTTGTTTCTGTTGGTTGGTCGCAGCTTCAGAGGCCAGCGGGCAGTTCCACTTCCGTTGTCCGTCGCTCTCGCTTTGGCTGTCGTGCGCTCCTGGTGCCGTTATGTTTGGGTTGCAGACGCTGCACGGAAGCGTTTGACTCCAAACAAACTGTATTCACCGACTCCCTAAAACGTCGTGGAAACGCTTCTAACATCGATAGGCTTTGCTGGGTTTCTCTTTTTTATTTTTCTTTTATTTTTCTTTTTTCCCCCTAAGTTGTATTAATGCATTTGGAAACCCTCCGAAGGGTTTCAGCTGTAATTATTATTATTATTGCTTTTCATTTCGTAAGAAACAGCCTCTTTAGACAATACTTCATTTTTTTTCAAACTTAATTTGCATTTTGACAAGTAACTTATTATTAACAGTTTTTGTAATGACTGTAAGCAACACATGAGAGGGAAATGAGATTACAAAGGAAATACTCTGAAATGATTTTTACTGTAAATTACTTGCATCACCAGGACTGGAGATTTTGGAAGCCTTTTCTTAGCAGACAAAACCCAACTGCTAACCTGTTCTATGTTACGTTTTTGCTTGCTGTGGGATAATCAACACATTTTTGGGTACAACATTCCAGAATTCTGGAAATCTGTTTGGATCGTCAGTGTTAACAGTTCCTGTGTGCTGTAAAGTTACCACCCCATAAAATAAAAGTGGAAATACCTAAATTAAATTGCTGTCCACTGTTTTCAGATAGTGAGGCTTACATGTTCATTAACTTTTTTTGCATGTTTGGTCGCACGTATGCGGTACATCTGTCTAATCAGACAATAATTTGTCTAATCTAATATCGTTAATGCTGCTTGTGGTCTGAAGTCAAATTGTTTGTAGTCATGTCACTACATATAGAACTAAAATAAATTCTAATAAAGTTTAGCTGCCTTCATACTGACAAAGCCATAAGAACAACCACATAAAACATATTTAATGAAATTGCGGCTCTCGGAAAAACAGTTGGCATTAGTATCGAATTTATTAATACTCTTCCTCAAGTGCTATTTAAATTGTATTTTTCTTGTTGTCTGTTTCAGGAGACCTCATGGAAGGAGAGCTTTATTCTGCTCTTAAGGAGGAAGAGGCCTCTGAATCAGTTTCAAGTACAAACTTCAGCGGTGAAATGCACTTCTATGAGCTTGTAGAAGACACAAAAGATGGGATCTGGCTGGTACAGGTATAGAAATTGTATAATTTATTTGTATATGTTTATCATATCCAAAGCATGCTTCAAAGGAGGAATTTATGAAGGTAGTTATGTAGCAGAAGAGTGTGAGATCTAATGAAAAAGCAAGCAAGGCTGGAGATGGCAATTCCTAAACAGATGAAGAGAGTAACACCTGCTATTCCGTGGATTGCTCTTTGAAAAACAGGTATTTTACAAGCAGGAAACAGCCATAGGAGCACATGCCTGCGTAGTATTTGGCCCTGGTATTGTAAGAGGTTGCGTCTTATGTGTTAAGTAGGTGCATCAAGTGTAGGTGCTCTCAGCAGGCGTGGGAGAGGTGCCTCTGGTCCTGCTCCGTTGCTCCGTGCATTCCACGCTCAGACCCAGTCGGTTTAAGCTTCTGTTTATCTGAGGGGCTAAAAGCACTTTTGCAGCCTCTGTTCGCTCTTCACAAAGGCAAGACCTCAGTGTACTACTTCGAGGGCTACCGGGCTGATTCTGCAGCGTATTCCAGTAACTCCAAGCCTTGTGGGCACATTGATTTATAGCATGCTGCTCCAAAGATGCATGAGAATAGGGGTGCATTTAGGAAAAAGGGGGAAAAAAAGAAAAGACTTTTGCAAAAGGGATTCTGAAATAATTTGTCTTCGCTCTTGAGAAAGTAAAATAAGTAATCTAGACAGAAAAGTAAAAAATGCTTTTCTGCATCAGCTTCTGCATTGATAAGAGGTGCTTTTGTTTTGGTTTGGTTTTTTTAGGCATAAGTTCCCTTCTATCAGCTACATTAGGCAATTAGAATTTTCCACCAGGCAATTCATTGTTTGGTTGACAGCACTCCCTTCCTGGAAGAAATGTTTGTCTGCTCTCTTCATGTTTTCTATTTAAGGACATTATTATCAAGATCTAATGACTTTCTGGTGTTAGACCTGCACTATCACCACATCAGCTCTGACCTTAAAATAGACAATAAGAGGACAGATTACCTTCATAGTCCAAATAGTATTTATATTTTGGGAGAGATTTGTTCAGTGCTCATTGAATCTAAATTTCAGGTTTAAGTCATGCAGAAGGGGACTCTTCAGTCCAAAAGAGATCACTGAAAAGAAGTTTACTCAACATCTCCTAAGCAGCTGATAAATACCTGCATGAATATACTATGAAAAATCTTCTCTCTTCCTCATGCAATTCAAAAGAATAAAATGCAGTAGTTGCATGTTTTTAGTACCTTGCAGAATTTTAATCATAATGTATTTTCAGCTAGTTTTGTAACACCAGATCGAATAGGCTGCATTTTGATATCTCTTAATGAGCTGAATGTTGTCATCATCTTGGAAATATATGAACAGCTATTCAGTTGGTCACAATAGCTGTGGAAAGAAAATGTGAGAGGCATTTACTGAATAATTTACTTGCTGAATGCTATTTGTCTGGTTTTCCACAATAATAATAATAATAAAACACTAGACACATCATATTTCATTTCTTTTCTTCTTGCTTTCACTCCCGTTTTCATCACTATGAGTTTTCATTTGTTCCTTTCCTCCTCTTTCCCTTCCCCAGTCTCCTCTCCTGCACTGTGTTCTTTATGTTCTTGCACAGATTTTTTTTCTTGCTGTTCTGTTATTCCTCTTCCTTCCAAAGCTTCCTTCTACCATCACCTCCTTATTCCAGTTCTTGCTTACTCTCCCTTGCCCAGCCTCCCTTATCCTTAGGCATACCTTGGAAGCTTCTCCAGCTAATCGACTTGATGCTTAAGCAGGAGATAACATCAGAGTGATGATGCCTTATGCATGGATTCAGTGACCGCAGTGAGGGAGAGAGCACTCCCTTGCTCTGCTGCTGCTGCTGGCTGGGAAGCAGAAAGGAGCTCCAGGTCTTTCAGGATCCTTGACCCTTGCATCTCTGTTCCACGCTGGCTGCTGGAAAGCACTAGAGGAAAAGGGGCAGTTCTGGCTCAGCTAATACAGTGGCTGTTGGTTGAGCTGGTTTCAAAGACTTTATGATCCAGTATCAGCAGACAGGGACTCTGAATATGGCTTTATTTTCTAGTGATTCTTTCTAAGGCATGTAAACGAAATTTCTAGGTAGCACAGGCTGGTAATGTGATAGCAAACTCTGTCTGCAGAGAATCAAAAGAAAAAGAGGAAACAGCTGCTATTTCTTGGTATCATTTGACGCCAATTCAGAAGTGAATTTATCAGTTAGAGCCAGTAAAATGAATTTCTTGACAAAAATCAAACTCTGTGCATAAGGAAACAGTGTTTTGTGGCTGTGTGCCTTTATTTTCTGGAAATCTGCCTGGAAAGCATCCAGATTCAGTGATAACTTGTTTGTCAGTGTAGCTGTTCACAAATCCCCGATGTCCCTACAGGGAGCTTCCATATAGCTGCAGAACAGCAGCACGTTCTCTCTCCTATTAGTTCATGATATCATCACCTTTCTTTTTACGCCTTGCTTGCTCGCTGCTGTCGTGGCACTTCTTTGGTGGGTGAGGAAGATGAGTGGTAGTTTCTGGAGCTGAGACTGGTGCTGCTTACCCTGTTGGTAGAAGAGTAACACATGCTATTCTTGCTTTTCCAGATGGGTCCTATCCAAACCAGTAACTTCATAATCATTACACTGGAATGCTGTTACGGTGTATAACTTCTTAAAAACATACAGCTCTACAGAGCTACAGATTAAAGGCTCTGCAGATAAAAAAAAAAAACCCTCTTTAAATGAAGTTACAATCTAAATGTCTGGATGTTCAAAAAAGAAAAGAAGCAATCACTGTTATAACATAGTGGAGGAGAGAAGCAAAAGGAACTTCCTTGCTGGATTTGAAGCATGAGGGAGAAGCATTTTCCTCATGTCTGGTAAAGGTGCTAAGGACATTATTATGGATATAAAATTTTGCAGTCTGTTCTGCATCTGAACTGCTTGATGGAGTGGTGTAATCGGTGGTGGATGTGTGTGTGGTTTTGGTTTTTTTCCTTCCTTTTTTTTGCTTGCATGCAGGGTGGGTAATTTTCATATTGCATTCTTACTTTTGCCAAGTAACTGCTTGTTTTCATTACAAAGAAAATTAAGTAGGAACAGTTAGTTCTTATATATTGTTTAGTATTTGTGTCTTTTTTCAGTAGCCCTTCAAGATAAGCTTACCATAGGATACCCAATTTTAACTTTCCTTCTCGAGAGTCTTCGTATCCACCCAACAGCAGAGAAATACCGTCAGCTAGAAAGTCATAGTTCGCATGTTGTCTGCTTATCTTTGTTAATCCACTATAGCAGCTCCTTCATCCTCAACCTCTGTGTATTGAGATGACTTCACGGATCTTGTTCAGATTGGTACCTACAAATCCCCCCTCCTCTGAGAAACTGCACTTAATTTTGAGGTAGTTAATTTCTGCATGTTACACTCTTCTGTCATCACCCGTTTTGATCTAATTTCTCACAATCTCCTCAGAAAAGAAAAGCAAAAAACTTTCAGACATCTTAAATCCATATGAATGGATTCTGAAACAGTTGTGAATTCTTGGGAAAGAAATACATGGAAATTCAATTTTATCAGTGCAACGTAGAATAATAAATGGTGAGACGTCTCAGTATTACTAAAAGTACAGAGAGTCATTTAGAAACTATTGATGTTGTCTTGAATAACATTAGTAAGCATTTTTCTGCAGTTCTAATAAATATTACACCAGTTCAGTTTTCACTGGACTAAATGAGAATTGTCCAAGTATTCCTGCTTCTGTTCCATCTACAGAAGGTGGGAGGATAGTTTGTAATATAAATGGTTAATTGTAATGGAGTTCTATGAAAAGCACACAGGAAACTTAGTAAATTGACCATTGTTCTCCAGTCTTTATGGCTCTATGGATCCCTAAAAATCTTCCAGTAAGTACACAGGCTCTTTACAGTAATATTGGCCTTCCTTTGCTCATTTACCTTCTTCAGGCACTATAAAAGTAGTTCACGGACCTCCAGGGTCTGCAGCTCTCAAACTGGGAACTACTGAGCTAAGCTGACAATTCTCACACACGTACAACCTTACCAGTTCAGTAAATGAGTTAAAGTGAATTTTGCTCTTGGCGGAGTGTGCAGGTTTTTCAGACTCAAATGTTTGTACTCCTTCATGCAGCGCCCGGCTTGCTAAGCTGGGTGAGGTCTGACTGCTCCCGGGCGAATTGTCTGTACCTGTTTGCATGCAGCAGGAAATGGTTTCTCTGGCTTTGTAGGTTTTATTCTTCTTGATTTAAAATCTGTCGCAATGCCCTAGTATCCACTATTAATGAGCACTTGGAGTTGGTGTATATGTGGCCAAGCTGTAAAACTAAGTTTTGACTATTGCGGCATATTCAAAATTTTGTGTGTTCTTGGTATGAGCAGGTGTGCCTACACCTGGTACCCTGGCTAAATTCCAGCTTAAATAATGTCTGAGCTTCCACTGGCACTTGCATTTGGATATGGTTCTCTCTCTCTCTCTCTCTCTCTCTCTCTCTCTGTTTGTTTTTTTATTTTATTATTTTTTTTAATGGCACATACTCATATACCCACAGTGGCTGAGAGGTGCAAGGTGCTGCCAACATGAATATTTTTCCATCAAAAAAATACGTATAAAAATACAGGTGCATCACTTAGCTCTGAACTTCTGTTATATTGTCATGATTTTAGAATTGTGCCTTTATGCTTTCTTTTTTTTTCTTTTTTTTCAATGTTGTTCCCATCTTTGTTGCAACATAACAAATATTCACAATAGAATAACTGTTACCAAACTAGCAATGTGCAAGGGTTGTAAAATGTGCAAAGTAAATAATGCAACAGGAAGTTTTTTTCATTTAGTGTTACTGAGGTTACTTCAGGTTCCTGAGAACTAGTGGTATCTAGTTTAAAAGACTGATTTTAAAATGTCCTCTTTCAAAAGAGCTGTCTTTCAAAGATGTTTAGGTTCTATGTGAAGTTATTCTTGCATATGTTGTGGTTTGTAAAGTACTTGCATTTCTGCAAGTCATTGGGATGGAAGCAACCTCTGTACTTGTGAAGAATGTTGTTATCGTTCAAGACAGCGTACCTTATCTTGTGCACAGTGAGTTGTAAGGATTATTCCCAATTGAAAAAAAAATACTGGTTAATCCTGTTTTAATATCATCTGTATCAGATTATGTATAAGCTCTTTCCTCCATCATGCTCTAATTCTTCTTGTACTTCAAGTGTGTACTTCATGTGTTTCTTTTCTCTGTATCTCTTAACTATAGGAGAAAGCAGAGAAAATAACTTAAGGAGCTAGAATTGGTTATAATAATGACAGCTGAAATACTATGAGATGCTATTTGTTCTTCACTTGTCAACATCTGACCTTCACTCTCACAACTTCTGGTATTTGAACAGTTTCATCAGTTTTAAGGGAGCCTCAAAACTTACTGAGACCGGATCTTATTGTTAAAACCTGTTTTTTTTTTTTTTTTTTTTAAAAAAAAAGTCTGTATGCTTGTCTAAAAGGGGATGAACAATATCAGAATTAAATCTGCAGAAGGAAGGAGAATGTTCAAAAGAGGCTACTCTTGTACTGAAGTGCTGCTGGTTTAGTAGAACAGGGAACGATTTTGCCTGTAGCATTACTACAACAACCTCTGTAAGGACAGCAGTGTTTAGTTTCCTAGAGCCTCTTCAGCTTCTGTAACATCTTTTAACAGTGTTTGTGTAAAATTATATATATATTTTTCTATATATACAAATGTATCTTACAAAACAATTTTTGAAATTCTTAATGATAACTGGGAAGTTAGGGAAATTGGGATTAAGGAGCAACTGCATCAATGACAGTTATCTGTAGCCACTGTGTATCTATTGGAGAGGCTTTCATTTTGGTTAAGCAAGAGAGGAATGTCTCACTGACATTGTCCTGTTTTTCTAAGTGTTTATATCTTTCTTATCTCTGAGATATTTGTTCTTAAAGTCTGTTTGCTTTTTTAATGCTGTAACTATGACTATTTTAACCTAAGGAGCAAAATGATTCTATTAATAAGGTTCTTCATTGTCCTCATTTGGGACCTTTCCATCTATTTCGGAGTCAAAAGAGCTCTTCCAGTACAAAAATTACCTAGGCCTGTCAAAATCATCAGGAATTCAGTACTTTGTTACCTTATGTGTCCCTAGATTAGTTCTATTTTAATTTTGTTTTCTGTGGTATCTGAAAAGGTACCTGTTTTAGTTATTCAGCTATTTGGTGGAAGATGCAAACAAAAATAAACAAATATATCAGAATATCTAAAAATAAAGGAGATTCCAGAACTCTGTCTTTCCATTTCTACTTTTAACATCTTGGTGGCATAAACTCCTGGCAGTATTTTACAGTCATAGTAAAGAATCTCCTAACCTTTTTGTATACTTCATGGTCCTCCCAAATTCACAGGTGAAGGACTGAGAAACTGCAGCATCCAGGGCTTCAGAGGAAGTTTACGGACAGAAGCCCAGTGAGGGCCTGATCTTCTCTCTAGTCTCTTCTTTGGTGCTAATTATTGCATGAAAGCAACTTGTAATTTATATGGAGAGGAAAGATGATAAATCAGAGCCTGCAATTAGAACCTGTCCTCTGGCCTGGGTTCGGTGTAGATTAGGCATCAGATCTATAACGTGATGTGGGCTGCTTGAACAGCAGGGTTACTTTGATCCTAATGGATCCTTTCCACTCATTAAGGTGATTAATAGATTGCTTGGATATAATCTTCATTTACTATTTTCCACTCCAGCAGATGATATTTTGCAGATTGAGAACACAGCTAATAATAAGAAAAGCTTGAAGGCCTTTTGTGCCTCTAAATGTGCTGGTTGTTTTCCCACGTGTGCTAGACAGTCTCGTAACCAGGTACCTGCCAGCTTTGTCTTTATTTCTGTAATACAAACCGGAGCGTGTGACTGGAAGCGACCTTCTTGGTTTTAGAGTCCAGCTCTTGGCTGCACTGCAGAATTTACCTTTATGGAACCTCTCATCCTGTCTCTTAAATCGTAACTTGTCTGCGTGTGAGACTCCTAGCGACGGTTCCTCTTCTCTGGGACACCTGCACCTGACTTCCGGCTTAAGTGTGTTCATGGCTAATTAGCACCTTTTGTAGATGAACTGACGTTGTCCTGTGTTCCTGTAACTCCTGATGTCCACCCTACTACTCCCACAGCATGAGATCGATCAACCGATTTGTTTTGTCAGGCATAATACATCCTAGGATTTACTTATTCCGCAGACAGTTAATACTGATAGCTTATAGTCCCCTTCGGATAAACTAATAGACTCAAGCTTTCCTCCCATCACTCTTGCTAACCGATGAACTCCCCGAGTGTCCTGTTCATTATTGAATTCAATTTTATTTCTAACGTTCTGCATTACAAGATTTGTGCGATTCTTCCAGTGTGGCATTTGAATCCTCTTCCATGCATAGACGTGATTCCCAATCGACAGATGGCTTCGGTAGCCTTCAACTTTCTACAGCAAGGGCGTGAGTAAGAACGTATGCTGAGCTGATGTCTAGAGTAAGTCCCTTAGGGAAGTCTGTTACTACCTCTCTAGCATCCTGATGTTTTCCTGCCTTGGCCAGTTTCTTACTCATGTTAGGGTTCATATTATCAGCATTTATCTCCAGTTCTGCAGAAAATTTTCCCTGTGGCACTATATCCAGATGATCTACCAAAGTAAAGAAAGGATATGTTTCCTTTGCCTTGAAACTCTTTTCTTTGCTTTTCCATGAAAAAATGTTTGGTTTTTTTAAACTCAAATTAATCGAGAATGATACATCTTAGTAACCTCATGCTGGAAAGGGGAGGAAAATTCAGTCATCTCTATGCCTTTAATTATTCTTTCCTTCAAAATTTGTTCTGAAGTTTTGCATACTGTTGAGATCAAACTGGTGGGATAATTTTTTCATTCTCTCTCAAATATAGTTACTAATTTGTTATTCTCCTGTCAAAGTGTATATTATGCTGAAAATGGCTTTAGATGAAATCTTTGCAGGTGCAGCTGTAATTTTGAGTTCTCATTATATTACCTTGTGTGGTGAAGATTACCTACTTGTTCTGATTTAGGTGCATTAAGTTAATTGAGATTTGTTTCCATTTGCAGGTGATACAGTCTCTTTCCATAGACTTGTTGACCTGGCCATAGCCAGCCATCTCCTCTTTATTGAAAATTGAGTCAGAGCAATAATTTTGTTCTAAAAAGAAAACTTAAATTTCTTAAAACTTAAATTTCTTTCATATCCTCGTTGTATAGTTTCATTAGCTTTCCAAAATTCACACTCCTTAAATAACTGGCAAACATTTGTTACAGATTTTCTTTAATTTAATTTGAGTTACCTTGTGATTACTCAACCTACAGGTCTTTTCTATGACTCCCTCTTTCACAGTGATGACTCTGCTTTCCAAAATAAAAACTCTTGCCTCCCAATGTTTTAAGTGGGTGTTGTCTGCAAGGAACAACTACTAGACTGGCTTTTTTTGCCACAATGCCATAAAAAAACACAAGCTCAAGAAATCTTGACCAAGCCTCAGCACGCAAAACCATGTTAGGGTTCTCACTGTCTGGTTACAAACTACAAACTCATTTTCCTGCAGCATAAATAACTTTCTCCAGCAGGAAAGACCTTTTTCATAGAAAGAGAACTAAACTCTTATAAAGGAAACAGGGCCAGGGCAAACAGCCAGGTTATAATAAAACATATTAGTGGCTGTCTCTTCAAGAACTCACCTTCTCTTGACATTTAAAGTGAATATTGCCGTGTCAGGCAGAAGAGTGAGCCGAGCAGCATTGGTTCTCTTGCACGTAATATTAACACACTCTCAGTGACTACAGCCACACGCTTTGCAGTTAACCTCATGAATTTGCTGAGTTTCCACTTAAGTTTAAAAGCAGAAATTGGAACAAGCTACACTGTTTCAAAAGTGGCATAACCCATATTGATACGTTTTCTTTGCATCTTGGGAGCAGGCTTTTTAATTGGTGTATTTTCCAGTTAGATTTCACTAGACAGCATCTTAGTCAGGACTTTGTATTTTTTAATTTATGAACAGCTATCTAAGTTTATAACCAGTATTTCATGGGTAAAATATAGACTCAGCAACTGTGCTAGGCTTTTACTGAATATACCCACAGAATTTTGGAAGCAACCAATCTCCAAGTATTGTACCAAATAGTAATACCCACGTTTACTTTTATCCTTACTAATAAAACTTAGCGATTCTTTTATGTCTGGTGCATTTATCACACACTGGTAGCTCTGAGGATATAGTGATACGTCTTAAGGTGTCCTTAGGAATGTAGTTTCTTTTTATTGGAAGTATGTGAAAGGAGGAAGTTTAAAATACCCAAAGGTATTTCTTCGATTCCTCTGGTGATGTAAAGATACCTTAATAAATACAGCAGATTTTCCCAGCTGGTTGTCTCAGTATTTGAAGGTTACATTTAGCTAATCCATGGGGAGATTTGAGAATAATTTGAAGGATTCTTATCTAGGTGTTCACCTGTGGTTTTACGTAAACATCTTAGGCTCACTGGAATGGGAGTATAATCCGTAATTTCAGTTTAACTCTGTTTTCCTATATGGAACATTCTGCTTAGTGAATCCTCTTGTTTTTTAGAATCTGAGGGGATGCCAATTACCACAAAGTAGGGGGTGTGTGTTTGTTTGTTTGTGGGATTTTTTTTTTGAGTCTTTTGACAAACTTTTTAGCTCTACCTCTCACTGTTAATCGTGGTGACAACTGCTTAACTTGAGAGGAAAGCTGAAATTCCTACTTGCTAAGTCAGAAAATGACTAGGAAAAGTTTAGTGGTGGGTAAACAAATACATACAGAATGGAAATTTCAAAACTTAATTTAAAAACATACTTCAAGCTGTTACCAGTCAGCTTGCAGAAGCATGTGAGGCATTACTGAAATAGAAACTGCAGTGCATCATGGAATAATGCATGATCAGTCACGTTATTCCAAATTACCTGTCAACAGCAAGCAGGAGGGGTTCCCTCCTCTCTGCTTTTTTTTTTTTTCTCCTGTACACTGTAACTCAGAGGATGAGTGCTTATTCTTTTGTCATTTACATCTGCAGAAGCTTACATCTAGGTAACTTGAATTACTTAAACAGATTATAGAAAATTTGACCTGGAGATATATTACAGTAAATTTTCATTCTGAAATTGCAGATGGGGCATTAGAGTCGGTCAAAGAGTGAGTCATTGCCAAAGCTGGAAGGAGTCAATATTATTAGACATTGTCTGAGAATTTAATCACTAGTTTCCACCATTTAGAAGTGGTTGTTGGCAGTCTAATTTGGTGCCAGTTGCATGTGTTCAAACACATTTTACTTGCTCTGAGACACCGTTTCTTTGGTTTGTTGTAGCTTTTCATGGGGAATGTTGATAAAGTAATTATCTTTTTACTGTGGAGAACAGGAACCTGCTGCACCCTCTTCCTTATCATGAAGTGCTTAACAATAATTTTCTTATTTTCCAAAGGTTTTTGTGAAGTACTAGTGATCTTAGAATCTTAGTGGTTACTTAAAATGATGGTACACTTTTCTCTTTCTGCAGAAACAATAATGTTGCAATCTTAATGCTTCACTCTCCAAACACAATTAGGATGATGATATCTTGTATACACCTATTGTATGATCTAGGAGAAGGGGAAAAGAGTATCAAGGGTAACTAGATCTCTGCTTTCATGAAACTTGTTTTTTATTTCAGGAAGCAACTTCTTCTGATACTAAATTATTATTTCCTTTTGGCAATAGGTCATAGCAAACGATAGAAGCCCACTGGTGGGTAAAGTCCACTGGGAGAAAATGGTGAAGAAAGTATCAAGATTCGGCATACGTACTGGCACTTTTAACTGTTCCAGTGACCCCAGGTATGTTCTTAAAGGTCTTTCTAAATCCCAAGAATATCTTAAGGCTCAGTTGTATTCTGACAGCAGTCCTTCCTGCATTATAAAAATAGCTGTGATAGAAGATGGCTTTATTCATGTTTCCATCTCCACTAAAGTCTGCTCAGAACTCTCTATTATATTATTTATCACTACAATAACCACAGATCTGCAGCTTCCAAAAGCATCATTTGGGACATGCATGATTATATAATATGTAGAGGGCAATACAGCAATGGAAGAGAATGAAGAGAGGAATCTGATGGCCTTACGGTCAAGGCATTTGTGGATAAGAACTGTGCTTGCATAGAACAAAGCTGAATATAGCCTAATATAAGACAATTATATCAGCTCTACAGTTGTTATATTGCTATGGGGAAAGAAAAAACACAGGTTAGCATGAACCTTGAAAGCAGTACCTGCTTCTCAGTATTACTGGCAAATGCTGTTCCTGACAAATGTGTGTATGTTTATATATAAACTTAAACACACCCTTTGACAACATACCCTGTGCTGTACAAGATTCTCTGTTGTTTGCTTATGATTTCAAAAGAGGAACAAGAGCGGGGGCCAAAGAAGCTGCTAAAGCAGTAGTTAATTCTGTGCTGTTGTAAAAAGAACTGCTTTTTTAAACTTTTTTTTTGTAAGCATTTGCTTCACATGACAGGAAACCTTGTCCTGAGTTCCAGTGATGTGTATAGAAAGGCAGTCTGTTATACATACGCCTATTACATAGCTTAAGTCACGAATGTTTAGAAAAATCTCAAAGTTAATCATATGGAAGAATTCCTAGACTTTGGAATGGCTACAAAAAATAATCTTGTATAATCAAAACACTGATATTTGGACATCTTAAATTTGGCAGTGTTTATGTGCGTAGTTCCTAACTAGTGTTAATGTTATGATCAAATACCATGTTTTAAATGAATTCATAAATACTGTTTTTTCTGTTCTAAGAAATGTCTTGTTTTGCTGAAAACCCCCTTGTGAATAATCCTGATCAGGTTGCAGCTGAAATTCTGAAGAACTAGGGTTTAGTAGTCAGGATACCTTCATTAATGGGGTAATATCTTACAGCTTTTTCTAAAAATGCTACATTCAGATTCCTAAAGCAGGGAATTGCAATTGTCTATATATATGTTGAAAGACTAAAACCAGAAAAGGAGTAGGTAAAACGGCTGGTGAATAAGGCTGATGGCCTCTGTTTTGATGTGTAATTTGTAGGGTTTTCAGACAGTTTGATATGCCTGTGGATTGATTGTGTGCTTTTTTTAATTGTATGAACTTGCCAGACATTGTTAAAAGGAGAACTAGATATACTGGGTGGCATCGTGATGCTGATACGAAAGGTATGAGAGGAGGGATCATCTGAGTCACCAGACTAGTCCCACTGGGGTCTGGACCGTGATTAAGGGTTCAGTCTTTAACAGCCTCTTCTATTAGGTCTGGATTTGAAGTTCATCCCATTTCAATACTCTGCTTGCCAGAAAGTAGCAGTTTCCGTTTAGTCCCAAACATCTGGGCACATGTGTCTGTCCCTCCATCGGTCTCTGGGTCTGTGGCAAGCTCTCTCGCTGCACCTCTTTGCAGCTCCTCTCCATCCTTCCAAAATGGCCCTGGTAGGAAGTGGACACTTTCAGCTGCTGTGAACAGACCGATACCTTGTTAACTTCACCCCGCTGCTACTTAACAAAACCAGGACTAAAGGAAGCACTGGAAAAGGGATCAGCAGAAGCAGGAAAGCTGTGGGACTTTGATTGTCACTGTAATGGTTATCTTCTCAGCTAGAAAACCTAGGAAAATAGCTTCTAATACTAAAGCTTTATACTGAAGAGTGAAAAACAGCTTGCTTATTTTTCAAATCTTATTATAAAGCATAAGCGGTGCTAATGTATGGCCTTATTTACAATAATGACACATGAAAATTAACACTCTTCCAGCGTTTTGTGAATATACATCTCTTTACAACATTTTTGTAAGACAGGTAACAAATTTACTGTAACAATAAATACTCTTTTATCAGTGAATTTTTGGTGCCAATATTTGCTATTGATTTCTGTGAGGATTTGCATGTGTTTGGCATCTCTGATTGTTAGGATCATTACAGAAATGTAAAAACTGCAGCTCTAGGAGTGTGAAGCTCTGTAATCTAACTTTCCCCCCCCCCCTTTTTTTTTGTAGGTACTGCAAGAGGAGGGGTTGGCTGAAATCCACTCTCATTATGTCTGTTCCGCAAACTAGTACCTCCAAGGGGAAAGTAATGCTTAAAGAGTACAGTGGGCGCAAAATTGAAGTGGAGCACATTTTCAAATGGATCACAGCCCATGCCGCTTCTCGGATCAAAACCATCTACAACTCTGAACATCTAAAAGAAGAATGGAACAAAAGTGACCAGTATCGGGTGAAAATATATCTGTTTGCCAACCTTGACCAGCCTCCAGCATTCTTCTCCGCATTAAGTGTAAAGTTTACTGGACGAGTGGAGTTTATTTTTGTGAATGTGGAAAACTGGGACAATAAAAGTTACATGGCAGAAATTGGTATCTACAAGACACCATCCTACATACTTAGGACTCCCGAGGGGATTTATAGGTATGGAAATAATACTGGTGAATTTATATCACTACGTGCCATGGATTCCTTTTTGCGTTCGTTACAACCAGAAGTTAATGATTTATTTGTTTTAAGCTTAGTTTTGGTTAATCTGATGGCTTGGATGGACTTGTTTATTACACAAGGCGCTACTATAAAGCGCTTTGTGGTTCTTATAAGCACTTTAGGGACGTATAATTCATTATTAATTATTTCCTGGCTACCTGTATTAGGTTTTTTGCAACTTCCTTACTTAGATAGCTTTTATGAGTACAGTTTAAAACTCTTCAGGTACTCTAATACAACTGCTTTGGCTTCTTGGGTAAGAGCCGACTGGATGTTCTACTCTTCACATCCTGCCCTCTTCCTCAGCACTTACCTTGGTCATGGTTTACTAATTGATTACTTTGAGAAAAAAAGAAGACGCAATAACAATAATGATGAAGTAAATGCTAATAATCTGGAGTGGCTGTCCAGCCTGTGGGACTGGTATACCAGCTACCTGTTTCACCCTATTGCTTCTTTTCAACACTTTCCTTTTGACTCAGATTGGGATGAAGATCCGGATTTGTTCTTAGAGCGACTGGCCTTCCCCGATCTCTGGCTTCACCCTCTGATACCAACTGATTATATAAAAAACTTACCGATGTGGAGGTTTAAATGCCTGGGTGTTCATTCTGATGAGGAAGTGCTGGAAGACTTTCAAGACAGCGAAAGTGACTCTGACAGTGAAAACAAAGAGATCTTCAGTAGTGAAAAAGAAATCTCTGAGGACGATGAGCTAAATACATTTCACAGGCCCGACGAAGGAGCACCTCGGTGCGGCGCCGAGACCTGTTCGTGTGCCAATAAATATTGTCAGAACGAGCCATATGAAAGGAAAGCGAGATCATATGGGTCGTACAGCACTACAGATGACCTGGAGCCAGATTGGTCAGCCTGGCCCTCGGAGATGTTGCACTGTACAGAATGTGTTGTGTGTCTAGAAAACTTCGAAAGCGGCTGTCTGCTCATGGGCTTGCCCTGCGGGCACGTGTTCCACCAGAATTGCATCGTGATGTGGCTGGCCGGGGGGCGGCACTGCTGCCCCGTTTGCAGGTGGGCTTCGTACAAAAAAAAGCAGCCATACACACATCCACAGCCTTTGTCAAATGATGCCCCATCTTAGCTGTGTGCTGATGTCCTTTGTAAGCTTTCAGGATATTACTGCTTGCCTTTTAAATGTTAGTCACTTTAAAAATTATGTGGTTTGAAGTTTTAGTTTAAATGTTAGTGCAGTGAACTAAAATACACGATGCTAACGTTAACGACAGAATCATTTGGTTGCCTTGTATGTTGAACTGAATGCATACTTATCGTACAATAATTTTTTTCTTTTCAACATTTGGAAACTTGATGCTGTTTTTGTAAGCACAAAAATCAAGCCTACAACAGAAGCGTACTCCAGCAAACGTTTACAAGTTAGGACGTGGGTGAAATTGAAATTCTAATCAGAGACAATTGCTTAATTTAAGTGTTTCTTATTTTAGAGTCTGTTCAGCACATCTTTGTTGAATAATGTATGTTGTAAGACAGTACCATTTAAAAAGAAATCCGTGAAATAAATTATTTTAAAAGGAGATTTGTAATGTTAATTGTTTTGATAAATATTTTATGTGTATGGTTTCGGATGTCTTGCTGGTCTGATTTATCTGTGAAGACAATAAAAATATAACACATGTTTTGTGACTAATAAATCATCTCCTGGTGATGCTGGAATTCATTTCCCCAGTGTTAGCCACTTGCCAAGCAGAAAGCAATGGTGTTTCACTGGCCTGAGGCGTTTTCATTTGTGATCTGGCTCAGGTGCTTCTCTGCTTGACCAGTGGTTTTCCAGTTGATTACAAACAAGTGTGTCAGACTGAGATCTTCTCTTCTAGCAGCCTTCTCTCCAAAACCCCCATCTGCAGACATCTAGGAAGAGTTTTGGGCAGTCCCTCTACAGCCCCAAAGTAAAACATTGTAAGTAGCGGAACAGTGTCGTGGCGTGGCTAAAATGGCTTTTACTGTACAATTTACCAGATCTCGGATTGCTGATATTTTAAAATCAGAAATGACTTGATTGCTGATATTTTGAAATCAGAAATAATTTAATGGAGAAAAGTGATAGTTGTTCGATGCCGTGGAAAATTGAGCTGGTTGCCTCCTTTATTTTTCAATGTGAAACTGCAGTGTTGGTTGTGCCTTTCAGAAATCATCCAGATGAAAATTCAGAGAGCAAATTTTCATTGGGAAGAAGAAAAAAAGTCAATAAAAGTGGAAGAAAAGGCTAAACCAAGAAGGGTTCTTTAATTGTTAGCTCCAACCGTCTTACGTGCTATGGTAGAAGCAACAATCTCATTGTTTTGTTTCTTCCCTAGTTCTTGCCCATGGGCTATAAAAGGAGGGTCAATTAAATGAAGATGATTGATAGGAAAACACAGGTACTTCCTGCAGTTATGATCCATCTCCCTTTCTTTCTGTGCCTTTGCAGAGATGTGGCTGACAGTGAAAACAAAGAGATCTTCAGATCTGTGGTGCCCACAGTTGTCTGGCATTGCTTTCTCTGTGCGGAGTACCTGGGCACTGTCTTCCAGTAGCAGAATGTCTCGTGCCTCCAGTCACCAGGCATTCTCACAGGAAGATCCTTTCTTATGGCAAGGACTGGTTTTAGTTATGAATACTTTTTCCTCTCTCATTTCCTTTCTCCTATTGCAGTACTGAAGTAGGGGGAGGGGATAATAACAGCAATTCTCCTGTGCTCCCAGAAGTAATTTTTCCTTCATTTGAGGCCTGTCAGTTCGTGCCTGTTATCTGTCATCACACTGGGAGTAGAGCGAGGAGAGGCATAAGGAGGGCAAAGAGCATTTCTGCTTCCAGCTTGTGATGCAGTGGCACCTGGTCATGCACTTATGATAAACAGCTGTGCTTGAAATCCATGTCATTTCAAAACTATCTTGAAACCTGCACTGAACAGAGGTCTCGCTGTCTCAAAGTGGAGATACAGAAAAGCTTCCATGAAAAGAAAAAACCTTATAGTTGATGTGCTAAAATTAAAATTGGGAAATACGAAGCAAACGTAACCTACACTGCAGTAGAAGGAAGGATCTTATGCACAGCACAAGCCATTTAGTTGCACCTAGGTGTTGGTGAACACCACCTAGGAGGTTCAGATGTTAGTGTGTTCTCCAGGCAGCACGTGCTGCTGGACTACAGCTCTGCTGACTTGGTAACACAAAGCCTGGGTCCAAGCAGCTTTGCTTCTGCGTGAGAGTGTGTGCGTGGGTTCCGTTTTTATTTCTAAATCCTTTTACATGCCTGTTGCAGCTGGTGACTTTTAATGACCTTGGTTGCTCTGCCAGTCCAATTCTTTCCATAAGTGACATAAACTGCTGTTTAATTAGTAGAAGAGCGGCAGAGGGCACATCTATGTGACCAGTCGATAGCTGTAACTAGAGCTTTGATGTCCTCATGTCTGCTGGCTTATGTTACATAAGTTGCCATGATCCAGCTCCCGGAGGATGTGTCTGCTTCAAAGTCCGCAGCAGCTGCGGTCATGTCTTGGTAGTCCCAACAGAAAAGAAGTGGTTGGTGGCTGGATGTATTTATTACATGAAATGTTTGTGTCAGGAGTAGCAGAGACATCCAAGTAGGATTATTTTCTGTGGAGCACACAATCTCCGACAGCCCTTACTCCAGTGTGTTGACGGTCTAAAAACGGGAGAACAGCCGAAAGGCTGTGCCTGGGACAAGGTCAGCAGTTTTCATGCTTGTTTTGCCTTGCTGGTGCTACTATTCGTGAAGTGCCTTGCTGTATGGAGATGATAAACACGCCTAAGGGCTGTGTTTTACTCTCTGAAATCTCAGGCCTGAAAGCTGGTGACTAACTAAATTAAAAAAATCAGGTATCTGATTTTGGAGGTTACCCTACGTCAGTAGACCTAACGAGGGCAAAAGGGTACTGACAGGTGTTTTGTTCTGCTATTAAGGGGGGGTTAAGCTGCTACAGGAAGGTCTTTTTCTGCCTTGCTTTCCACAGTCACTGCTCTGTTAGGCTAGCTCTCCTGCTGCCGGTATCCAGCCCCGAAGGAGAGCTGCCTTTTCGGAAGCATATCGAGCTCGGTCTGCGCTGGGCCTACGAAGGGAGGCGACGGTGTCTGTAACGGTTATCGCAGCGGCCTCCCCCGGGCCGCGGGCGCAGGCCTCGGCCGGGGCCTCGCCAACATGGCGCTCGCAGCCCAGGGCGAGGTGGGCGACGCCGTCTCCTTGTTATTTCTCCGCTGCTTCCTTCTCTCTTTGGCTCTCCTGTGAGCCCACTCGGGACACCACCGCATCTCCAAGGGGAAAAGCTTGTAAACGGACGCGCCGTAGCCCTTAAGTGACTGATATTTAGGAATTTTCTGCGTGCGCCCCCCCCCCCCCCCCCCCGGAAAAAAGCGGCGGGCGGCGCATGCGCGGGAGCGGCGCGGGCGCAGCAGTGCTGCGCGCATGCGTGACGGCAGACGGGTGCCGGCGCCAGCGCCGCATGCGCAGTAGGGGCCCTTGCGCGCGGCCGCCTGCGCGCCGCGCGGCACCGCCCCGGGGGGGGGAGGGCGGAGCCGGGGGGCGGGGACGGCTCCCCGGAAGGGTCAAACGGCGTGAGGTGGAGGCGCGGCTGCCGCCATGGGGCTCTTCGGGAAGACCCCCGAGAAGCCGCCCAAGGAGATGGTGAGGCCGCGGTGCGGGGGCTGTGGGTGTCAGCGGGCCCCGGCGAGCCGTTGCCGTGGCGCCGGGCTCTGCGGCCGGAGCGAGGGAGGCGGCGCCGGCCTAGGCCGCGTCGCCCCCGGCCCGGCCCCGGCCCGGCCCGCGCTGGGCTCTTCTGCTTCGTGAGGAGCTCGCCGGCGTCGTGGGGAGCGTCGTGCGCCTGGGGCTGAGGCAGCCTTGAGCGTGGGAATGGCCGAAGTGGGGGGCTTCTTAGGGTCGGCTTTTTTTTTTTTTTTTTTTTTGGACGGTTCCCCCCAGTTTTCTGTTGTAATAGTGAAGTGAAATAGTCAAGGTTCTGACTGGCTTCAGCGCTGCCTTTCAGAAATCATAGCTAACGTGTTAATCAAAAAATCCCCTGTCGGCAGGGAGGGGAAGCTGCATAGCAGATACGATAAAGATAGTCAGAAAGGAGGTGGTGGCATGTGCCAAGGTGAAGGCTCAGAAGAGCTGCAGTGTCCAAGACGTTCCCTGCCCCTTTGGAACCACTGAGTCCTAGGGGCAGGTGGCTGTTATCGGTTATTGGCTGATAACGTTAGATGAGCAATGTACGTCTGACTGTGTACACACCACTCCTCTACCTGTGTCGGAGCAGCACCCAGGTGGGTTATAATTTCTTCTGTTCATGAGCAGTGTTGGAAGATGTCACAGAGAGAAACGTGGTTTGGAGACTGCTGCTCCGGATGATGGGAGAAAGCAGCAGCCAGTCGCTTTGCTTGCGCAGTGAGGTTGTACTGCACCACTTGTTTCTTGTTGTTTCACGTCTGACAGGCCACTTGGTCCCCTTCCTCAACGGACAAACGTGTTGTGTTTTCCAGTGTTGTAGCTGACAGCGCGTCTGCTGCTGCCATCAAGCTGTTCACAGAAAAGCTCGTAAAGGCGCTATGAAACATGCCTGCCTGAACCGCAGGGAGGAGTGACTTGGGTTGTCCTGCAGCCGTGAGAGCGTTCTTGGGGTGGCAGACCAGCATGGTGACTTGACAGGTTGTAACAGAGGTAGTGGCAAACCCATCAATAGGAAGGAATTTCTTGTCTCCTATCTTTAATTATTCAGTTGTAGAAGTAAGAGGAGGAAAGTTCTTTCAGCTTGCTAGGAAATGGTGTGTGTGTGGTGGGGAGGGGGGAATGGCACCATGTATCTTATATCGGGTAGCAGCTGCTACATGAGATACTGTACCTGAACAGGTCTAACAGTGGCGGCCTGGTCAGCATCCAGCAGCGCAGGAGGTGGCTGATGGTAGGAAGACACTGAGATTTTTTGTGATGATGTTAACTCTGCCTGGATTTGTTTGTATACACGCCCTCCCTCATGGAGAGGCAACCTGCTGACGGAACGATGCAAGGCGAACTTCAAACCTACTGAAGAATTAGCGATACATTTCAGCCCATCTAAAGACAGGGTGTCTTCTATTTGTTTAATGCCATGTCTGAATTGATTACACTAGAAAAGTGCTTAACCTTCAGCATAGTCCGAGCGGTTTATTTCAGTGTACTTGGCTTGGTGCTTGCTGTCGGACTCTCTGGTGCCGTGCAGTGCTCTGGGAATGACGTGTGCTGGCCAGAACTGGGTGCAGTATAGCCACATCAGCGTGGTGGTGTGCCTGAGATAATTAGCCTCGCTTAGTCGGCCAAACAGCTTCTGTGACCAGAAGTACTAGCTCTGTGTTGTGTTAGGCCATGGTTTGCAGCTGTATCCTTGATGTCCTGCTTGAGATCAGCGATACAGCTTTTTTGCTTCCCTGTGAATTGCTGTGTGTGGTGTACCTGGAAGCGTCCGGTGGTCTATGTGCAGAATTAAAAACAAGGGTAAAATGGAAAAGTCAGCTGATAGTAACAATTAAATGCCCACTGTTCCATATGGCTGTGCTGTGGAACAGCTCCTACATATATACAGAATCACACACTGAAATACTTGCGTGATGCTACGTAACGGATGGGTGCTGTTGAGGGCCTGTCTTTAGGATCAGAGTTCCTCCCTCCGGAGGCAAGGGGGTTCCTCCCTCCTCTCTCCGTCCTGTACACAGCACTGGGGGTGAGCGGCAGAAAGACCAGCACCTAGCTCTACTTTCATGTGGCTGGTGGTGTGAGGCAGGTTGTTCGAGGACAGTGTTAAAGATGAGCTATTAAGGATTTTCCTGCTGTCAGAGTTGGCAGGAATTGCTGAAAACATACTGCCAGTCATGGTTTAATGGTTTTGTTGTGCTGGGTTGTGCATCTCTGCAGCAGGAATCTCTGAATCCTGCTATGGTTATTTTGACAGTTGCTGACAGAGTGTACTTAAATGTTGGCTTGTTCCAGGATACAAGTTTTAGGAAAAAAAAATCTCTGGGGGATGTTGTGTGTGACACTTGACAGTTGACCAGCGAGAGTTCAGTTTGGCTTACCTTATTCTTGCTCCCCTGTCCCTCCAGCGTAGGCATACTCAAAAGGGGGGGGGCCTTCTCAGCCTCTTAACAGGCTGAGGATTGCATCCATGTGCAATTTTCTGCCCCATCCTGTGCACTGAAGAGCAAAAGAGGAGGCTGCAGTTGGTCCTATGTGGGATGTGTATGTGGTTTTTTTTGTTGTTGTTTGTTTGGTTTTTTTTAATAATTCTATTCAAAGCTATAGGTACAGGAGCCTTCTAAATTCTTTCAAAACTTCTGAGTGCCTGTAATGTGTGCACACAGAACTATGTGGGTTTTTTTTCATTTTGTTTTGTGCAGCAGGCCTTGTGCTGGGGCAGCTCAGACTGTGCTGCTGTTCTGTAGTCAAAATACGGCGGTGTTCATTGTGATTGGGAGTGTTGCTCCTGAGACCAGTAAAAATATAAGCATCTGACTTGGGTTCTGTTGAACTGCAGAATACTCTCTCTACAGTTTTATTTCAAAGTTCACTCAGATTTAAAAAAGCTTTTTTCTGTATTTGAAAAAAACTCACCTTATTCACTTAAATCTCAGGATGGTTTTCATATGAAACTACTCAAACAGCAAACTAGACGTGAGTGACCTACATACATGCATATGCAGTGTGTAAGTGTATTCTTGAACTAGAGAACTTCTTAATACTTGGGGGGGGTAGGTTCATGCAAAATTTGTTTTACTGATGGGCAGAATCATAGTAGTATCGCAGCTCTAGAAGTATTTGGTGCTGTGTTCATGTGTTAGTGTATCTCGTGATTCTTGATTCTGGTTTTGCGCAGCACCTCTCTGTTCTGCTTCCCTTCCCACCCCAAGAGTTTCCAGTTTTCCTCTGGACATGTAACAGCTGCTGCCTGTTTGACGTCCCTGCAACCAGAGAAGCGGTTGGGGGCAAGTGATACTCCGTTGGCTCCCTATGCTGGCAGTGACAGGAGCAGAGAGAGATCTTAGTTGGTTCCAGGAGGAAAGTATACAGGGGATGGCTGTATTCTGGATTAAGGAATCCTGCTGGGATTTGATCCTCACCAAACGCAGCAGAGGGGGAGCAGTTGATAGGCTGGAGGGCAGAGCTGCTGTTCAGAGGACCTGAGCAAGCTGGAGGAGTGGGTCAGCAGGAACATCATGATGTTCAGCCATGTGGAGTTGTGTGCATGGACAGAAGCATCTCTTCAAGAAAGGATGTGGGGCTCCCGTGAAAAACAAGGTGACCTTAAGTTAGCAGTGTGCCTCTGCAACGGCGTAGACAAACTGTCTACTGGGCTACGTTAGCCGAGTGTAGCTCTCAAGTTGAGAGAAATGCCTGATGGATTACTCTACTGTATGTGGCATTCAGGAGGCCGTATCTATAAAGCAGTGTCTGGTTTTGGGCACCCAGTACGAGAGGGGATGTCAGCAAACTGAGCAGAGTGCAGCAGAAGAGCACCAAGATAGGCGGGGAATTGGTGCACGTGACAGGAGGAGAGGCTGAGGGACCTGGGCTTGTTTTAGTCTGGAGACGAGAAGGGTAAAAGAAAGGATCTAAAACCTTTCACAGCTTGTAGCAGATTTATACTGAGGACAGAGCCGGGCTCTTTTTGAGTGTGGCCAGCAAAAGCAAAAAGAGGCAACAACTATAAGCTGCAAGAAGGGAATTTTTAATTGCACATGGGGAAAGTTCTTCACTGCAACAGTGGTTAAGTGCTGGGAGAGATGCCCAGAGCAGTTGTGAATTCTCTGTCCTTGGAGAGTGCCAAAACTCGATGGACAAGGCCCTGAGCAACCTGTCCGTCCCTGAAGTTAGTTCTATTGAGCAGGAGGTTGGACTGAAGACATCCTAGGGTTTCTTGTGATGGAAATTTTCCAGTGCTTGAGTGCTCTGGGGTAGTGGGATTCTTGGTGCTGTCATCTTGTGCCAAAGTTTCTACCTTGTGGTGAAATCCCCAGGGGCAAGTTCCCTCTGTGCACTGACATCAGGTCAGCTGGGGCGTGGGAAGTTAGTGAGGCAGGGAGTGCCTCTGATTCACGGTTCACTTCCTCCTTAACCCTTCATCTAAATGTTAAGAGCATTGCAATACTCGATAGCTAGTGTCTGTAAAATACTTTCTTGTACTTGAATAATAAAATATTCAAATATCATTCCTCCCCTAAAGTCTGTGCATTTTGAAGTGCTTGTTTTGATATTGACTGGTTACGGTGCATTTAAAGGACAACTTGTTTTTGCTTCCGAATCAGGAATTTTAAGTAACTCTCTTGCTTTCTCTTTTTTTTAAGGTCAACGAATGGTCCTTGAAGATAAGGAAAGAAATGCGAGTGATTGATAGGCAGATCAGAGGTTTGTACTTCTGTTGTCTTTTCTTTTTTTTTCTCCTTTCCATGACAGCCTTCAATTTATTTATTTATCAGTTAAAAAATGGTGGTGAGAGGGGTGCAGAAGCAGAAACTATGAAGTTTAATAACCTGGGATACTCTGCTGTACCTGGAATAAAGGAAGAACGTGATCCTGGGGCTGGACTTGGTGTGTGGTACAAAAATGACCTTTCTCTAAAGTTCTGCATATGAAATTTTCAAAAGAACCTGCATGTTGTATGCTTCTAGTAAGACTTAAGGCTCTTACCCATCTTATCAAATGAAACTTACTATACAAAACTTCATCTCCATCAAATTAATGAACAGGACCACTGTAGTGTGCAATTCCAGGTGCAGGAAGTTGCAGCGCATGTGCCAAACAAATGCAGCTTCTGTGGCAGATTGAGGAAGTGACAAACAAGAAAGGAGTGAAGACTTCTTCTTTACTCAGTGAGTGTTTTGCCATTAAATTATAGGCATGACACTTTTAAAGGTGTTGTTAGAAGGGTTGCTTAATATTAAACTGCAGCTAGTTCACTTTTCTTGCTTTCTCTTCTGCCCATCATCCTAGAACCTGAAAAGAAGTTTTGAGCCAGATTCCGATTTTCCCTTTTTGGCTTCTCATTCTCTTTGTGCCTTCAGGATATTGGTCCATGGGATGTACTAGTAGAGGATACTTTGTGTCAGCATTTGGTTATTGTGTGGGTGTCTGTGTTGAGTGACTTCGTCCTGGTATCTTCTCCCTTCCTCCATTCCCCAACCCGACAGTTCTGGAATAAGCTGGCAGGGCTCATAGCTTCTGCCATGTGTATATTTGTGTGAATTGGTTGGAGGGAGATGCTCTCGAGTTTCATGAAGTACAAAGCCTGTCTTTGTTCCCATCTGGAAAATGCCTCTTCCAGGAAAACTGATATACAGCAATGTTTATTATGCTTGTGAGTTGTTTTGAATTCTCCAGGGCAGTTTATGTGGCTGTTTCAGGCACAGACCAACTGGAAAATATGGTAAGACTCTGATCCTATTAGCAAGCTGTGTTTGAGAGAGCACATATTTTACAGGAGCAAACTGCCAACAAGTTCACCATTCTTTTTTGTATGAAAAAGAATATATATAAAAGGTTATAGACTAGTCTGATATCTTGATGTGGATGTAAATCTACTTGTTGTCATGGTTCTCTCTCTCTCTCTCTCTCTCTCTCTCTCTCTCTCTCTCTCTCTCTCTCCCCCCCCCCCACCTCTCTGTGTCTGTGTGTGCATGTATATATATTTGTGTTACATTCAAAGAAATATGATTTAACACTTAAGAATTTAGACTAAACACCGACCACCTGTAGCTCTGGTAGTGCCCCCTAAAATGAAGTACAGAATATCTTTAGGATGTTCATATTGTGCTAGGATTTAACATTTTACTGAAGGGACAGGTGTGGAGGTATGTGGGACTGCTGGACACCTAGCAAACTGCTGCTGAAAAATGACAGGCACATGCAGCCAAAGGTTTTTGCTCAGCCTGATAGGGTTCTGCTGTGCTTCGCCCTTTCAACTGACATTTTACGCAAGAAATCACTACGCTCTTTGAGTAAGGATGCTGAGGTGGAACCTGTCGTAGCTTCCCCTTGGGAAGGCCGTGCTAAATGTGTTTCGATGTAGCAACAGTCAAATCCACCTGGGTTTGCCCGAGGGAGCTTGGATCGCTTGAACAGTTGGCTCATCCAGTTAGCACGGTTCCTAATATGCTGTTCCAAACCATCTGTCGTTGAGTTGTTCTTGTCGTGATGACTTTTGTTTAGTATGATTTGCTTTTGAGGGCTTGGATGTTCGAAGAATTAAAAGGTGTCCTTTGTGATTTCAGAAATAGATTTGGAGAGTTGGAGGAATGCAATAACTTTGTACTTTACTGATCTTTTCACCTGTGCTCTGGACTGCTTTGCACCTCCGCACTGCGCTCCGTCGTGGTCCCGCACAACAGTGGAGGGGAGCAGTGTGTTGTCCTTGCCTCACTAAAGGTGCATTCCTGGCATCGCCCCTCATAGCCCGAGTTCGTCCTTCCTGCTCATTTTTGTCTCTGTTGTCACCTTCGGCTGTTTGTCCTGCAAGCAAAAGCCCCTGCTGAAGAGCCCTGCCACCTGGTGGTGCTTTAGAGGTGGTAATAAAACGCTTGTGCTCGTCTTCGGTCTAACAAAATGAATGTTGTAATGTACCACTGAGGAATTCTGTTACTGAGTAAGGTTTGTTGTGGATGTGTCTTCTGGCTTTGTGGAGCCTGTGACATAGAGCATTTTTTTAATACTTTTTAGTATCATCCATTCCTAGTACCCTAGACTGTTCAGTAAACATCAGTCATAACCGCTGCACTCTCGGCACCCCTAAGAAGTAGAGCTGTATCTCTTAATCTCTTAAAGAGACTCTTTGACCTGAGCAAGGTATATGTTTTGGCATCTTACCGTATTGCATTCGGTGATGGGGCGGCAGTCTGTATTGACCACCTTACCTTGCTGCTGGGCTGTTTCTGTTAATCCGTCTTTACAGCAATCGTGTGACTAGATTCTGCCTGCAAAGCAGTAATAACTTATGAAGAAACGTGAGCCTTCTAAAAGGCAAATATTTTGCCCAAAGCCTTTGGAATACTTTTAGTGCTTTCTGTTTTCTATTTTACCGCTTTAGCTGTTTGTGTTACCCTGCTCTGATACACTGGGACTTGGCCTGCTTTCATGTCTCTCATACAAATAGCTTCAAGCTCATGACCTTTCTGCAGATACTAGGGAGGAAACAACAAGGAGTGTGTTCCTCTGAGACAATACAGCCCTACAGATATCTTTGTCCTAATCCCACTTGGATTGGCAGGAAAAGATGCCACTGAATGACATTCAGAGTGACTCATCCTGAGCATGAGGTTCATCACTCCCACGTGAGAATATGTGCTGCACTCTCCAAGTCAGGCCTGTGCCAAAAAGTGCCTTTAATCTTGCAAAAAGCCAAGTTCTGATTCTTGCCTAGATATAACTTCTCTCTGGTGTGAGTCAAAAGTGAGCAAAACTGTCACAAAAACAAATGATGCTGAAATCGTTTGTTCTTGTGGTGATTTCCTTCAACTTTTTGCAGTAAAATGTCCATGAACATTATCTGAATCTTTCATTCACTTTGCAGTAATTTCTTGCAGACCAACTTTGAGCCACGTTTCATCAATGACTGAGTCAGGAGAAGGAAGGGGCTAATTTAGCTCCTACTCGTTCCCAAGTGTCTTAATCAGTTTTTTCTGGTACCTTGCTTCTGCTGTATGCAGCCAGCATTATCTAACGAGACAGAAGTGTGAACACTCACCTCAGATTTGCTAGAGAAGCCTAGGTTAATTAAGGAAGAGTATGTAGTGTACAAGATTTCAAATCCTATTCTTTGGTGTTCATATGGTTCTCTATATCTGCTCTATATGCTTATATCAAAAACTGAAAGAAGCTGTGTGCTAGGAGAGTTTGAAGAGTCTGTTTTAAGCTATGTTTAAAGATTTACCACCATACTGGTTTTACCTGATGCATTAAGTAAGGCAACAAGCAGGATTGCAGCGCTGGACTTCAGGAGAGTGGACTTTGGGCTCTTCAGAGACCTAATTGGTGAAATCTCATGGGTTAAGGCCCTAGAAGGAAGGGGGGTCCGTGAGAGTTGGCTAATATTCAAACATCACTTCCTCCAAGCTCGAGAGCGGTGCATCCCTATGAGTAAGAAGTGCAGCAAAAGGGGCAGGAGACCTGCATGGGTGAACAAGGGGCTCTTGGCCAAATTCAGACAGAAGAAGAAAATACACAGACTGTGGAAGAGGGGACAGGCTACTTGGGAGGATTATAGGAATGCAGCCAGAGTATGTAGAGATGCTGCGAGGAAGGCTAAGGCCCAGCTGGAACTGAGACTGGCAAGGGATGTCAAGGACAACAGGAAGGGCTTCTTCAGATACATCAGCAGCAAGAGGAGGACTAGGGAAAATGTGGGCCTGCTGCTGAATGGGGCAGGGGCCCTGGTGACAAGGGATACGGAGAAGGCAGAGTTACTGAATGCCTTCTCTGCTTCAGTCTTCACTGCTAAGAGCAGCCCTCAGGAATCCTGCAGCCTGGACGTGAGGGAGAAAGTCCGGAGAAGGGAAGACTTTCCTTTGGTTGAGGAGGAAAGGATTAGAGACCTTCTGGGCAGGCTGAGCATACACAAATCCATGGACCCGGATGGGATGGGTACCAAGGGAGCTGGCGGATGTTGTTGCCAGGCCGCTCTCCATCATCTTTGAAAGATCCTGGAGAACTGGAGAGGTGCCTGAAGACTGGAAAAAAGCCAATGTCACTCCAGTCTTTAAAAAGGACAAGAAGGAGGATCCAGGCAACTATAGCCCAGTCAGCCTCACCTCCATCCCTGGAAAGGGGATGGAACAGCTCATTCTGGATGTCATCTCCAGACATATGGAGGAAAAGTAGGTGATCAGGAGTAGTCAGCATGGATTCACCAAGGGGAAATCCTGCTTAACCAATCTGATAGCCTTCTCTGATGGAATGACTGGCTGGGAAGATGAGGGCAGGGCAGTGGATGTTGTGTACCTTGACTTCAGCAAGGCTTTTGACACTGTCTCCCATAACATCCTCCTAGGCAGGCTCAGGAAGTGTGGGTTAGACGAGTGGAGAGTGAGGTGGATTGAGAACTGGCTGAAAGGCAGAGCTTAGAGGGTCGTCATCGGTGACGTGGAGTCTAGTTGGAGGCCTGTGGCTAGTGGTGTCCCCCAGGACTCAGGACTGGGTTCCATCCTGTTCAGCTTCTTCATCAATGACCTGGATGAGGGGATGGGGTGCCTCCTCAGCAAGTTTGCTGATGATACCAGGCTAGGAGGAGTGGCTGACACACCTGAGGCCTGTGCTGCCATACAGAGAGACCTGGACAGGCTGGAGAGCTGGGCAGAGAGGAACCTCCTGAGGTTCAACAAGGGCAAGTGCAGAGTCCTGCACCAAGGGAAAAATAACCCTAGGCACCAGTACAAGCTGGGGGCTGACCTTGTGGAGAGCAGCTCTGTGGAGAAGGACCTGGGAGTGCTGGTGGATGACAGATTGACCATGAGCCAGCAATGTGCCCTTGTGGCCAAGAAGGCCAATGGCCTCTTGGGGTGCATTAGGAAGAGTGTTGCCAGCAGGTCGAGGGAGGTGATCCTGCCCCTCTCCTCAGCCCTGGTGAGGCCTCATCTGGAGTACTGTGTCCAGTTCTGGGCTCCCCAGTACAAGAGAGACCTGGAGCTCCTGGAGAGAGTCCAGTGTAGGGCTATGAAGATGATCAGAGGGCTGGAGCATCTGCCCCATGAGGAACAGCTGCGAGAGCTGGGCCTCTTCAGCCTGGGGAAGAGAAGACTGAGGGGGGATCTCATCAATGTGTACAAGTACCTGAAGGGAGGGTGTCAGGAGGACAGAGACAAACTCTTTTCAGTTGTCCCGTGTGACAGGACAAGAGGCAATGGGCAGAAATTGAAGCACAGGAAGTTCCGCCTGACCGTGAGGGGGAATTTCTTCCCTGTGAGAGTGACGGAGCACTGGAGCAGGTTGCCCAGAGAGGTTGTGGAGTCTCCTTTTCTGGAGATGTTCAAGGCCTGCCTGGATGCAACCCTGTCTGCCATGCTCTAGGTGACCCTGCTGAGCAGGGAGGTTGGACTAGATGATCTCCAGAGGTCCCTTCCAACCTTACTGATTGTATGATTATCCATAGCTTTGGCAGCAGACAGCTGAAAAATTTTGAATGTGTAAGTTTATATGCACAGCTAACGTGTGCGTGTTAAATTACAAGCAGTGGAAGCTTAAGTACTTGACTCTTTAAGAACAAGTACAAATTTGACTTAATGAATGCCTGATGGGGGGGGTGGTTATTTGGTCTGCAAGGATGAAGATTTTTTTTGAGGTAATGAACAAATCTGTGGTTTGAAAGGGGGAGACCCCTTTACAAATTGATTCTGTAAGTGCTTATTCTTTAGAAATAAATAAATTAAAAAAGGCAGAGTATATCTAAAGTCTTTCAGCTTTTGTGAGATCAGTGTGGTACCTAAGTGCCTTCTATGAATGTTCTACCTGGAGTATTAGGAGAAATACATTTTAAGGGATTTAGAAACAGTGAGGACAGCTTTGCCCATGACAGCACTCGCATTAGGATCGTGTTGGGAAGATGGGTTATGCTTTGAACATGAAGCCTGGCAGTTAAGTGTTTTGACTAGTAAAACCCCTGTCATTCTCCTGAGACTGCTAGTTTTAAACTCCTTGTGACTGCTCTGTTCATTCTTGGTGAAGTGGAGCCGTTTGGTAATGAACATGGAAGAAGTAATCTTGTAAACAGCAAACCAGTACAGTAGCCTTAAACTGGACCATCCTATATGAAACTGGATTCATATGTGTGTGTGTGTGTGTATATCTATATATATCTATATATCTATATATATATATAGATATATATGAGTGTATATGTTCACCCTGTAAAGATCAAGAAGTGAGGGCAATGGGTTCCTGGCAGTCTGCACTGGTAAGTGGACATTTCTGGCATTGTAGCTGTCTTTCTTTTGAGCTCTGTGCAGTGTCTAAGGGAAGTACAGCAGGTATAGATCAGTTTAACAGGGAGCTGTTCTGCAGGTGTAACTAAAGTATTTTTTTATCTCTGTGTGCTTTGTTCTTTGTGGAATGTTTTCTGCTTCTTAAGAATTCACCTTATTCAGCTGAGCTTCCTGTGTAATATTCCCGGCAAGTCATTTGGAGTACTCTTAACTGTAAATAAAATTAGTAGAGCTGGATGTTTAGTCATGAGGATTTTACTGCAAACATCTAGCTGAATTCATCAGTTAACTTGTAAATCAACCTATAACAAGATCTTTCAGTACCAGATTGAATCTGAAATTAAGCAGAAACAATTGTATTTGCATTGAAAATATATCCCAACAAATGGCTGGTTTCACTTCCAAATCCTTATCAGCTTGTGACTTTTGCTGTGTCTGTTCTTCTGTACTCCAGATATTCAGAGAGAAGAGGAAAAAGTGAAGCGATCAATAAAGGATGCTGCCAAAAAGGGTCAAAAAGACGTGTGTGTGATCTTGGCAAAGGAACTGATCCGCTCTCGAAAGGCTGTAAGCAAACTCTATGCGTCCAAAGCGCACATGAACTCTGTTCTCATGGGGATGAAGAACCAGCTTGGTAAGAACGTCTTTTAAGTTCAAATGCAATGACTTTTCTAACTCTAGAGGTGAGGTCTGAGGTTCTGTTTCCAGAATCAAGGTCAAATGCAGCCGAAGTCGGGAGAGCTGAGACCTGGATGCAGAAGGACAGTTGTTAAGGTAGCTGATTCCAGGGGGCCTCAGAGAATTTCTTCCTGTCCCAGCACTGTAGAGGTGAAGCTGTGGTGGTTCTGTGTCCCCACATCCAGTGGGGCTGAACACCTGTTCCCATAGGCACACGCACCCTCAGCGGTGTGTTTCCCAGCACTCACGTGAACACATCTGCACACGCATACGAAGCTTTTGCACAAATAGCACTGCTGGCCCAATCCTGCGCTTTTTCAGCTGATTTGGATTGAGGTCCACTCCTGGGATATACACTTTTATATATACATATATACACATACGCACACAAAATACATGGGTCACTCCAGTAGACGGTCTTAGAAACTGAGTGTGAGCCAGCCAGCTCTCCAGCAGCTGGCCTCAAACCCCTCGTTTGCCCCAGCTGCTGGCACCTGGACCTCTGAGCTCCTGAGCTGTGTGATCCCAATCTAGTGGCTGGTACTCACACCTCTTACCTGACTTGCTGGCTAGTTCAGCCCAATGTTTACATTTCTCCTCTCTTTTTCCCATAATAAGTTTCTTGTGTTCCCTCTCATTCCTCCAATCCCTTGAAACATCCCATAGTAGGCCTTACTCAGTCCAAAAATGCCCTTTCCCCTGCATCCCATGAGTCCTGTACCACTATAGGCAATACACCCCCTTCCAATCTTCAAGGCCCCCTTGACCCCTCCGGGTGGGTTTCCCCTCCAGAACGGTGGCAGTCAGACCACTGCGCTTCTGCCAGGTAGCTTCCCGGAGTCCCTGCCCCCTCGGCATTCCCGAGATCCTTGCTGGGCCTGTGAAGTTAGCCCTTCTTTGGATAACCAAACAGCCCTCTTCAAGCCTGAGGGATGGAGTGAGGTGAAAATCATGTGCCCTGAAACACAGCTCGCTTCAAAGCTGTCTGCGGCACGTTTTTATTACGTATTCCTGTACAGTGGGACTAGATGTCTCCTTTCTCCGTATCCTTACGGAGCATCTGAGAGAACCTGCTGTTCCTTGTTCTGATAAACTTGCTTTATAGAGCTTATTTATTTCCTTCAGTAGAATTCCTTTCATCTAGTAAATTACAGTTGTTTCTCTAATAGGAGACTTAGGACACTTAGTACTAAGTAGAGCTGGGGGTGTTTGATTTCCTTGTTACGGATGAATCATAGAATTTGCCCTGTGGCTTACTATGTGGTTCTCGGCCTCCCCTACTTAAGCCTTTGTGCTCCCCCAGTACCAGCATGTTCCTCCCTTATCCCCATGAAAATCTTCTGTTACAATAGACTTTCTGCAAGATTTCTTTCATGCCTTGCTACGTTCCAGCCTCTAACAACAAAGCAGAAAAACAGAAAAGACAAGGAAGGTCTTGGTCACAGCTGCTTGGGGGAAGAACCAAACAGCACGGGCAGCTTCACTGGTGATGTCCTTTAACCCACGAGATACGGGATGTGACGCTTATGTCCAGTTGCGTGCTGGAAGCTAGTTGTCTCTGACCAGCTCCATTCAGGAGGAAGAAAAGGATGCGTTTTAGTATATGGTGCAGGGAGGGGAATTGGTGTTGGTTTTGCAATACCCTGCAGGCCAGAATGGCAGTGGGGATCTGTCTCGTGTATCCAGGCACCCTTGGGTGCCAGGCTGTACAGAGGGACAGGAGAGCAGCAGGGAATTCCAGCCTCCTGGGGAGCCAGCTGGGGTTCAATGTAAGGCCTAAGCCAGGAGACCAGAGCTAAAGCAGGGCCAAAGGCAGGTGCAGACCCAGCTGTTGGCTTAGCCTGGCCTGTGTCAAGAGTTAGTGAAAGAACCACGTGTGACTATTTCAGTCAGACTTCCGGCTGCTGAGAAGCACAAGCAGGAGCTCCTCGCAGATCTCTTCTAGGAACTGGGAACACGTGGGTTGATACCTCCTTGTAGGGACTCCAGATTGCTCCACTTGATCATATAGGACCAGTATCTTTATTAGAAGCTTAGTTTTTCTAATGGGGACTGGGATTCAGCTTTTCCAGGAAGGCAGACAAGAACAAAAAAAGCATGATGTCCATTTTCTGAACAACATTGCCTAAACATTTTTTTTTCTTCCACATGGGAAGAATATAGTTTTCTGCTTTCTGTGATGCAGGGATTGTTCAAGCTTTTTTATACTGCTTCTTCACAGCTGTTCTCAGGGTAGCAGGCTCACTGCAGAAGAGCACAGAAGTTATGAAAGCTATGCAAAATCTAGTAAAGATCCCTGAAATTCAAGCAACAATGAGAGAATTGTCCAAAGAGATGATGAAGGTAAAGTAAGACTTAAGTAAACAAGGGGGTTGTGCTGGGTGCCGAGTGCTGTGCTTCCACTTTGGCCTGTTGCAGAGGCTCCTGCCTAATGTAAGGGTGGAGTTAACAAATAATAAACAGGAAAGGAAATGGCACAGTAACAGCTAGGAGCTTCTCAGGGAGTGGGAGCGGGGAAAAAACCTGAAACAGTGGTATCTGGAGCATGTTTGGTGTAAAGCTTTCAGGAGAAAAAGCCTGTCAGGTGGAGGATGGAAGGAGCAAGACCAGTCCCCATGGTTTGGTGACTGTAGTCCCAAAGGCTTCGGAGAGAACAAGGCTGAACGCAGGATTTAGGCCTGTGCCCCAGGACTGCCTGTGTTGCTGAACTTTAGTCACACACACAAAAAGATTTCTTTGTGAAAGATGTACCACTGTAGTGTTTCCATCTTACAACAAAATGCTCTATTTAAAGTATTCTATATTGTGGCTATTTACGCCACCCCTACCACAAACTTTTATTTCTTCTCCTGTGTTCTATTATTTTAAAGGTTAAATTGGCTCATTTTTTAACCTACTGCTATGCACCAGAACAATTTGGCTATAGTTAAGTGGCACATCACGTATAAGATTGTTTTTAAATGTAGATATGTCAAACATTAATTTTATGGAATGTTATAGAATGTTTTGTTACTGAGCCATTACAAGTGTTCAGACATGCAGCAGTGAGGAGTAATAGCTTGAGGGACTGAACAGGAGGACATGCGTGTTTAGTCTTTAATTTTCCTGCCACCTTTCCTATCACTTATACAGATAGGTGCTTGGGAAGTGTGCAAATGTGCTGGGCAGCTTTGTGCAGCAGAGCAGCCTTGCTCTGAAAAGCTAGAGCAGCAAGCAAGCAGCAGGCTTTGGGGGTAGTTAAATGCCTGGATTAGTGTAAGCTGATCTTGAAAAGCCCAGTTCAAGGGGTGGGACTGATGTCTGTGACTGCCCTGCGACTGCAGTTCCCAGGGGCATCACGTGCTCTCATTTTGTTTACTCTTAGGCTGGTATTATAGAAGAAATGTTGGAGGATACTTTTGAAAGCATGGAAGATCAAGAGGAAATGGAAGAGGAGGCAGAGATGGAAATCGATAAGATCCTCTTTGAAATAACAGCTGGTGAGTTTGCGACTCTCTGCCAAGAGTGGGGTCTTGCTCTTGCCGTTTTAAATAGCAAGACACAGCGACTGAAACCTCCTTATATGCTGACTTAGCAATTGCAGCCTCCCTGTAATGTCTTTCCTTGACTTTGCTGATAGGCGAAGAGTGCTCCCAAAAACTGATAAATTGGTTTCTTGGGAAATGCTGGCTAAGAATTCTAGTGAGGTTCAATAAAGTATAAATAATATGTCAACTGTTGTCTGCTCAATTCTAACACAGGCTTTAACAAATGAGTGGATTTTCCTAACACAATGGATCTGATAGTTTCAAGTGTAAGTGCATATTATTACTGAACACAGGAAATCAACTCAGCTTCATTGCCTCAATTTTTAGGCTATGTTGAGATTCTTGGTTATAAAATGCTGTTACAGTGCCTAAGTGTTTTCTTTTCTTTTTTTTTTTTTCTTTTTTTTTTTTTCCAGTACCTTTCAGCTTGCTATTTATAAAGCTATATTCTACCCTGCTACACTATAGGCCAGTGACAGAACAGTCAAGAGTTGTGCAGAGCTAGCTGCAGTGGTCTGGTTGTCTTCAGCTCAGGGCTTGCTTAAAAAAAAAAAAAAAACTGTAACACAGTTCTTATTCTTCCATGTTATCTCAACCAGAAATGACTGGCTAGATTATTTTGAATAGATGTACCTGAGAGCTGTTACTTACCAACAATTAATGCATACTAAGGGACCTTTTTCTGTTGTTCACAGGGGCCCTGGGCAAAGCACCCAGTAAAGTCACAGATGCTCTTCCAGAGCCAGAACCCATGGGAGCAACTGCTGCTGAGGATGAGGAAGAAGATATTGAAGCAATGCAGTCACGATTAGCTACTCTCCGTAGCTAAGGGTGAAGCAAACGTGTACAGGTTGCCTTTTTTTTTTTTTGCAAGGGGATATTCTATCTTTGAAATGTAAAACTTTAAGTGAGAGTACTTTCTGTAATATATGCATTTTTTTTTTCTTCTGGGGGATTATACTCCCAAAGAACTTATTGTAATATATTTCTTCTTGGGAATTGCATTCTACAGAGATTATTTTACCATTTTTTTTTTAGCCTGTCATCACCTGTGAGAAGTTATGGTGAAATGGCAATGGTGTTATGATGCTACAGTCTTTAAATATATTCTTAGGCTCAAGCACCATCCTTCCCTTACAGGGCACTTCAGCTTAATTTGCTACCAAAAACCTTAATGGTATAAAATCTTTTGTCTGAGTCACTACAAGTTTTATTAAAGCTGCTTTTTAACAGTTACTCCTTTGCATCAGTTAATTTGCATCATCTTAAGCTTTTTTCTCAGTCCTGGTTTTTCCACAGCTGTTGGGTTTTTCAGCACACAATCCATTTAGGACCTTCACAGCTTGCTTCAAGAAAAGCTTTCTTTCAGAACAGCTGTTGAATAGAAATTCTCCTCCAGCTACATCCAGGCATCACATATTCCCTGGACAGTCTTGTTTAGCCCAGGCAGCATCAGGCTGCCCTGCCTGCTGGGTGGCATTCCTTCAGAGATGGGGGAATGTTTGCTTAGAGGACTTCTACTCATGCGTTAACAGAATGCGCGGCCTGCCGTGCGCTGACAGGAGCGCTAATGCTTCTCCCTTAAGGCCGAGGATACAAAACAGTTTCTTGCACCAGAACAACTGATTGCTCATCTGTCTGGCGTTCTCTTCTTTCCCCTGTATTCAAATGACACTGTGCCTTACCTGCTGCTCTCCAGGACCTTCTCCAGAACTGTTTTGGCCTAGGGAATCCATCCTTGCAGGCAGCTATGCTCCAGGTAAATGACTGGAGAACATTCCCAGGAGGCACTGATCTTGCTCTCAGCAGGCTGCAGGACACATACCTTCTAGAGAACCATCTATGAGATGAGTACAAACCCTGCCTGAGCCCCTCAGGTTGCTCCCTCCTTTTGGTCTTGGCCACCTTTGGTAGTGGAAGCACAGAAGCCCTGTCCATTGCTTTACTTCTTATTCACAGGTATCTTAAAGTAAGAACTTCTAAAGAGAAGGCAAATGAGTTCTGTGCTTACATAGAAACTGAATGATGGCTGACAGCACCAATAGATACACAAATCACAGGTTTTCCTTCCCTCTTCTCACAGTCCAGTCTCTTTGGGTGGTACAAGATGGCAGCTGCCATACTTCTACCTGAAGAGGAAGAGCACTTAAGGAATTGTTAATCTCCATCCTTTGTGGGAGAACAGTCAAGGAGGAAGGTGAAAACTACCTTAGACAAAGACCTGCAATGACTGAAGTCCATACAGCAGGGTGGGAGAGCCTGTGTGCCCCTGTCCCCTTCAGTGAACAGTGAGAGGTTGCTTTTGCCTTCTCTGCACCCCATTTTGCAGAGCTGGGAGCCAAGCTGGGGAAGAGACACAGTTTGAGGAGATCTATTCAATATGTTTAAAGTGATGCAGAATCAGCTGACTCAGCTGAAAGATGGGGCTCATCATTGAAAGCACTACACTAACACACATGATATTGCTGGACCCTGAAGTGGCCAGGCCTCCTCTTCTGCCCTTGGCTCTGCCAAGTGAAGTGGTCCACTGCTTTTGCAGCCAGAGGGTCATCTGATCCAATGACAAATTTTGAAGTTTCAAAATTTGGAAAATTAATCTCAACCTCCACTTTTCTGGACTCTTCCAAACTTCTCCTAGGAAAAACCCTTTATGGTCCATCATAGCTGCTGAACATTTGTTATCCACCTCTGGTCATCTGCAAACCTGGTAAGAGCACACATGCTGTAACGGTACAGTAGCTAGCTTTTTTTTCTTTTGGAAGCAAACAGCTGCTAGGCAGAAGTCTTTATCTATTATTTTGTTACAACCACTAAAGCATTGAACTGTTGAAAGGAGAGTTTACTTAAGAGGGTCTGATTTTTTTAATCATCACAGCTATTACAGCCTTTATCCCACAGTCCTTAGTGACGGAAACACTCATCTACTATTTAAAAAGAACGCAGTTCTAGAGTTAGAAGAAGAAGAAGAAAAGAAGAAAAACCCACCACCCCAGGAGAGGTGTCTCTCCTCCTAAGGAAAAGCTTGTTGCAAGACTAATGTCTAGACTCACAAAAAGGCAGTTTGCAAACTAACCAACCCATTTGTCTCTCATCTGAACACATCAATCCTGTGAGAGCTGCACAAGTAAAGGAAACGACTTGTATAGAGGACCACCAAAAGAAAATGAACCCTAACTAACCCTGTAACTAACTGTTTTGCAACAGTAAGAGGGCAAGAACAGAAACCTCAGGTGTTATCCAGCAGGGTCGAGTTTCAACCATGAAGTAAGGAGATGAGCACAGTTCACCTTCATGCCACTAGGTGGCAAATACAAGATCATCTCACAACAGACATCCTCAAAAGTCAAAATAGCCACAACTCTAATGTAGAAGGGTTGTGCACAAATCCAGGTATCTGTGACTCGCAAGGCAAGCACTGCATCTCTAAAGCAAACAAGAGGATGGACAAACAGGACGGCTTGTTTCTTGTGGTTTAACCAACCAGAGAAAACAGATTAGAATGAGAAGAAAAACATTAGAAAAGCAGTAACATTTTAGCTGAAGGATATAATAAGAATAAATTGAGTAACAGCAAGAAAGTTCAAAATCCAGCTTCAACAACAGATGTATGTATGTGTGTATATATGACTCATTTCACTCACTGGGAGGTGAAATACCTTAGTGGTAGCTCCCCACAAGTACTCTAACTGGATACAAAAAAAGCAATTAGATTGATTTGGTTTACTTTACACTTGCTACTGCAAGAAAAAAAGAATGTTTTAGCTAAAGCATTGCCTTGCCTTTAAGGCTATTTAACTAGTGGCTGTTCAAGGATAAAGTGTCAAATTAGCATTTTATTGTTTTTCCTTACAGAAGCCAGCTGAAGCAATTCAAAACAGGCCAGGCTATTTACTATCAGCTAGAGGTCTCAGCACATGGAAATGCAGGGAAGTTCAACCTAAACACAGCAAAGACCTGTAAGTGTTTAAACAGCATTAAAACTAGCCCAAACTAAATGAACTGGATCATCTGTGCCTGCACAAGGAGCAACAGCAGTGCGCTTTACCATCTCACAATTGCCTAAATTCCTCACCCAGCATTATGGCATTTTTATGTGCTGCTGAATGCGTCTCCTATATAGGCACAAAACATGAAGCTAAAGCCACAGGCTACCTCAGTTTGTACAGTCACTTAAACATCTAAGATCCACAGACCTCACAAACAAGATCACCTCCACTGCTGCAAGCCAATAAAGACAGGCTTTGGGAAGATACATACCAGGCCAGGCTGTCAAGGGTGGCACTCCCAGTCAGAGGAGCGTATCCAACCCATAACCACAGGCAATTTATGTTTTCATTTTGCTTTAGTTCTTCTGGGTGCTTGCTTTTGTCTCAATTTTGAGATGATGAAGGAACAAATTACCTATTCACACTAGGCAAACTTTTATGAGCCCATTTTATTCTAACTTAAGAGACATTTACTCCCTGCAAGTCAAAACAAGCTCAGCATCATTTCAGATGCCGAAGAACAGAGAGGCGATTTCTCTGAAATAAAAGCTATTACCTGAAACAGACTTGGAACAATTAGTGCTGATTAGTAGCATGTAATAGCACAAGAAGAAGAATTTGCAGTTTTGACTTTTGGCTAGGTAGGAGGTTCCCCTCCTGCCTGGCTTTTTACAACCAGCTATCCAGTGTATTATTTCAGTTGCTGGAAAGGAGAACAGAAAGGCTAGCTTTCTCTTAGCTAACCTTGTTAGACGAAAGATACCCTTTCCCACTCTTGACCCTTTTGCCTGTTTAAAAAATTATGATGCTTCCAATCTTGCTCTAAATTTTTAGAGCAGAGTGCCTTTGAAAGACTGCAGTTGTGCATCTCATCTCATACAGACTAGTGCCAGTATTGGTTGAGAAGCAGTAATCCAGCTAAGCCACACTTTGGTTAACTGAAGAAAAAAAAAAAACACTTAGGCACAGAATTATCACTAAATTCAATACCTTATGCCTTCAGGTTTTTCTTAAAAGCAGAGACAGTAAGATAAACAATTTGCTTTTGCATTTGAAAGCACTGCATCAACTTAAAAGCACTGCATCAACTTAATCACAATTTGAACAGTCAACGGAAGAAGCTGGGCAAGGAACAGTATCTGAAATAGAAGAATTTTATGTAGACCATTCAGTGTTAAAAACCAGAGAATCAAACATCAGTTCAAATTAAAGATCAGTTTCAAACAGAAGACATTTTTTGATTAAAAGTTTTTTTTAAACATTTAGAAATTTAAATACATTTACCTAAAGATGGTTAATCCCCATCTCTATGTTACTATACAATAGCTTAAAGCTACTTTTAAATGCTAGTTCTATGTTAATGTGAAATCTCAGAACTGCATTCTCAGTTTATTTTTACGTAAATTGGTTATTAAATTGGGTGACTTCACACTTCCTCTCACCCCAAAATAAAATTTAAAAAATTGGAGCTTTACAACATCTTGAATAATATTTTTCAAATGAGTAATTTGGAATAGTTTCCGACAGTTCTATAGGAGGTATTTTGTACAGTTTGGAGAGTAACTCCATATAAAGTTCTATTGCAACTGAGCATTCACAGTATGCCACAGTCCATACATATTACTACATATACATATCAGGTTTGTAAACATTGGAAGAATACACAGAACATAGTACCACAATCCTCTGGTACTGCTGAAAGGAAGATGAGGTAACATTCATATAATCTCAAAGTCCACAGAGGTCCTGACTGAATAGTTAAAACAGCTGCCAACGCTTCTGTTTCATAGTGTGTGGTTAAGGCTTTCTACTTTATGGTCTGCTAAGGCTGGATTCGTTAGCTCTCAGTATCCCAACTGCATCTTTAACTGCGTGGTATATGACATTCTTCACCTAGTAGGAAAAGAAATAGCGTTTAGTTTTAAAACTAAACAACATGGTTAGGGTCATTTTGAGACAATAACATAGAAAAAACACATTGCACATTCTTCACACCTTCTACACATCCCATTGTGCTCTCCTTTCAGTTTAAAGGCACTCCCTTGAATGAACTTCACTTAAAAATCACTCACTGGGAAAACTAGGTTCAAATTCTAACAGGATAAAACTGTAAACTTTGTAAGGAGAATATAGTGGGTTCAGCTAGAGGAAAACACAAATGGAAGAAGGAAACATTTCAAAAGAAACTCAGGAGAAGTTTCAGAATGCCTCCTTTGAACTTCGCTACTAAAAATCTGCAAGAGTCAAAAGCCTAGAGAAATTCCTCCTTGAAGTACAATATATTAAAGCTGATTAGAACATGAAAGCAGTTTTTGTTCTTAGGTTGTACAGGCAGCTGAGCTTAAGTTTTTACTTTGTTTGTTTTTGGTTTTTTTTGTTTTTTTTTTTTGGGGGGGGGGGGAAGTGGTAGGATTCATCATAAATATTAAGTTACCTGCAGTTTATCTTCATGGTTTGTATGCGTATGTGACAGATACCTAAATTCCTGAGTGAGCCAGAAGCAATGTTTGACATGCTCTGGGGATACAAAGTCTTCTGCAACTTTAATACAACTGTACAAATTATGAACCTATAGAGAACAAACAAAAATTAGCCATATGTTCAAAAGTCTGCATAAGCGGCCAGTCTGTCTCAGTATCATTAGTTCTTGCCTGATGTGGAGCTCCCGCTGGAATGAAAACTACATCTCCTAGAAACTGTACAATTGCCCAGCCTTGAACTCCATACTCTTGATGGAGACGTTTTCTCAGAGATCGGTCCAAGTACCAACTTTGATCATGAATAGGATCGTGATCTACAGGATTTTCTTGACCTTGTTCTTCAGCAACCTGAGAAAACACAGGACAGGCATTATCCAGTAAAACTGGTATATATAATCAAGATGCACCTGGGGTATTACATGTGCACACATGCCAAATAAGCTGAACACATGATGCAATTTACAATAAAAGCTTTGGAGTTTTACTTTCTTCTTGATTGATTTGTAAGGGCTTCATCATTTTCCATTTCCACTGTGATTAACAGCCTAGACACTTGGCTTTGCAGAAGCACTGCAAAGAGGGGGGATGCAGAAGGGTTAAACAACTCATATGTTCAAAATAGGAACTACTGTCATGAGTGTCAATACTCCTGCAGCATTACAGCTACTAACTAAAAAAAAAACAAAACAAAAAAACCCACTGAGCATGGAACTCAGCAGGCATTTGTCCCGAGACCAGCACTAGCTAGTGTTTTCACTGACTAAAATAGAAGATGCTCACTGTATTTTTACAAGATATCAGGCTAGGAGGCACTAAAGGTGTTCAAGAAGAGAAACTTTGGGACAAGAGAAAAGAATATCTGGTGGAAAAAAGGCTACTAAGTATAAAAAAGTCATCTGCCTAAGTATGTGACTAAAAAATGACTGGTTAGGCAATGGTTCTGCAGAAAGCAGCTAGAATAGTGCAACCTAAACCCAACTCAGACCTGAGTTCTCTTAAAGAAAAGTCTGACCATCTCAGTACATACAGTAACATACTCAAGACAAGCAGCAGTATTTACACTACTCCGTTGTAGTAAGGCCTCAGCTGCAGTATCACTTTCCAACTTTGAGAAACAGATTTCAAGACAGAAAAAATAAACTGAAGCAAGCCCAGAAAGGAGTTAAAAATGATCAGAGTTCTAGACAGCATGATCTGTTTTGAAAGAAAGAGGATGTTTGACCCAGACTAGGAAGACTAAAGATGAACCAAGACTGTGCAAGTGAGTTATGTGCTATAGAAGTACACAAAAGCTTCAAGCTTCAACTCGCCACCCTCTTGAGATCATACAAGTTTCATAGTGCCACAGAATCTCTCTTGAACACAATTTAAATATTTGTTTCTAAACCAACTGGGAAAGAAAGAAAAAGAGTAACAGCATGCATATTTGCATATTTACACACACGTAAGATTATTTTTTCAGATGTAACAGCCTACCTTTTTAAGGAATTCCCGGATCTTCTCTGTATCTTTAGCAGCATAAATGTGCCACAGAGCTCCAGGTTTTTCTCGACTTTCAGTAAAACGCTTAATTGTCAATTCATCAGAATCGCCGTCTTGTATGGTTTTAAGCACTTCTGTTACAGAGTAACCACAAGCAGTTACACCAAGGGACCTTTCTCCCACCCACAGAAACAATGCATACCAAACACAATGAAGACTTTACCTTCTTCTTGATCAACCTGACCTTTGGGGATACCCACGTAAACCATAACATTAGCTGCATCAGACACATCTAAATGAAGGTTTGTTGTGCCATATTTTCTATCCTCTGGTGTTATTAAGCCTGAAAGGAAATGGAAGTGCAGCCAATACATTAGTGAGTCAACAAGAACGAACCACCTCATGCCACCCTCTAAGGAGCACTATCTGAAAAGCCTGGAGAGCTCTTACTTTCCTCAGCAAACAACTGCAGTATCATGATGCAGTATCAAATGATCTCTGCTTTATAGCCAGGGCTTTGCCCCACCACTTGGGAAAATACAAATAAAGGTTAAATTTACAGGCTGACACATCCATCTGTATCCACAGCTAGCCTGAATGTTATAAAAGAATCATGGTCAAGTCTTGCTAAAAGAAGGTTTCTTTAGCAATTTAGAAACATTCTCAAACACTCTTGTCCTTTCTAAAGGCACCTGTACTAACAACTACTGTGCTGTAATATTTACTAGTCGTGATCTCTTTACTAGCTGTGACCATGCTTAAGGTTTTAAGAACCTTTTGGGCTACTGCAGATCAATAAGCCATGGAAAGAGTTATTCTGAGATTAAAAACCTAAATGACACAGCCCAGAAAGAAATGTCAGAAGCAACAGAATAGCAAATGCACATGGGCAGCTATAGGCAGTAGAGATGTGTGTGTGTGTGTGTATATATATATATATATATATATATATATGTATGTATATGTATAGAAATACACACACACACACACACACAGAGCAAGTCCTCTGAAAGACTGGGTTTAAGTATTATTAATTTGAACCCATCTAGACAAAGAAATTCCGCTAATATCAACGAAAGCCTCTGGGCACCACCAGTTCCTACGAAGAAGCCAAAATTAAGTTTTGTGATCAACAGGCTTAATCAAATTGTCTACAATAGCAGCAATTCGTTTAAATTACAGATTTGAATTCTGAATGTAAAGACAGCATGACTTTTACAGTAAGAAAATTATTTACCGTATGCATTGTACATCTTGGGGCCCAAATCTGGTCGTACAAAATAGCTGGGAAGACGAGAGGCAAGGTTAAGCTTGCCACCTCTTCTAGTGTACTCTGGCAATGGAATATTCTTCATCAAATCATCAAACCTAAAGTAATACAGCAGGTTTATCGGACAATGGTACGCCATGAAAAAGGAACAAAATGGGTAAGGCATAGCACTGTGGTAGCTAAGGAAATTTAACTGAAATTTCATACTGAAACCTTGATGCTATTTCCTTGTGTCTTTATCTTAGTATCACTCAGTGCAAGTCAGAATACTTATAAGATTAGCAAAAAAATAAGCTTCAGCTGAACTTCAGATTTCAAAATGATTTAGGCTTTTAATCAATCACTGGTAATTCCAAGCATTCACTTTATTTGACAATGAACACGATGAGCTACATACCCATAAGCATTTGTCATAAAACTTATTTAACATTTCCAGCTATGTCAGGCATCTTTGACAAATAGTTCGATAGTTCGTATGTGAGTTACTACTGCTTCTTAAAGCTGAAGCAGGTGTTAACAGTTCCTGCATTCTACTATCATTTTTTATCAAACAAACGAACAGTTTCTTTGTAAATTAATACCTAGAAGGCATCATGTCTCTGAAGTCTTCTCCTGGAGGCCAGTCCTTAAGCTTCAGCACCATTGGCTCTCCTTCTTCTGTTCTCAGACGGCCTATTGTCAGAAGTTGACAGATATTTGTTTTTAATACTTTGTACAACTCAAAATACAAAGAATCAAGGCAAAGAAATTCTTATCTTAGTTTAAAATCGTGTTCCTTCTACAACTATTCATGTGGAACCAATACCACGCAGCTCCCCTGACACCAGGGTCAGGTATTAACACCACGACAAATTTATCATGACAGCAAGAAGTTTTTAGATTAGGTACGGGACCTTTATCTGCTCCCCTCCCGAAGTATTTCCTAAAATTTAGCTTAGGCAAGTACTTTGTGTTTGAGGCTACAGCAGTTAATGATAAAGCCAAATCTCTTCAAGGCTTAAGTAACAGAAATTAAAGATAGAAGTGAGCCTTGCAGCTCCCAACTTTTTGCCTCAAGTACCAGATTCCAAAAGATTTGGTCAACAGATGAGTAAAATCAACACAAAGACTACCACAGAACCCCATGTGCCTTAGTAAGTATTAATTCTCCCTCAAAAAAGTTTGTTCCCAGAAGCAGAAAAGGCACCTGCAAGCTGTAACAGCAAAATCCAACTCTTGAGGGTCAACCTCTACACGTGCTTTTCTATGCTTTATTCACCTGGACAAAAGCTGAAAGGTGAACTTGTTGGGCTAGGGAGATCCCAAAATGTAAGTGTTTCCCCCAAAAGACTAAGCACAGCCAAACATGCTTCTGAAGGAGAGTCCTCAAATAAAAAACAAAATTTCTATCCAGTGAATCATGCTGCAAGCCTGTACGGTGAAGATGCACTGCACACACACTGTACTTCAGGATGAAGAGAAAGCCTGGAACATCTTTGTATGCTGCTCTAGGCTGCTTCAGGATGACAAATTTACATTAGGAAGAGGTTACTGTTGCTGAATATCTTATCCACTGAAATGAAACAATAAATTTACACTACTTACTTGAAATATCTTCAAATCCATCCCAGAAATCTCCTACAGTAGCTCCAGTGATAATTTCATTGGTCCTGCAGTTAACCAGATCTACTTCCTGTTGGCCAAATTCTTTCCTAAAGGACTCTGGTCTCCAGAGTTCTGCATTTAATTTGTGATGCACTCCTGACACCATTACAGGCTATGAAGAAGAATACATATTGTAGAATTATTAAACACCAAAAATTCTTAATCCAGTCAGAACAGGAAATGCATAAAATGTATGGAACATCGAAACACAGGCACTTTGCAAATTCTGTATTTTGCAAAATAAATGCTCAGCCTGACATACCAAAATAATGCATCTGATCATCTTTTATTTCAAGCTGCAAAACACCTTTTTATTCAGAGTCAGAAGTTCAGCATTGTATTTAGAAACTGATCTGAAATACCAAAATACACATCCTTTTATCCACGGATCTTTTCATTGAACAGTGCTCAGGTATTACATTTTATGAAGTTTTATACCGTTACTCATCATTGCAGTAAGCTGGTATCTGCCCTTTGGTTAGAACACAATATATGAATTGAAAACGGGGGGAAAAAAAAAAAAAAAAAAAAAAAAAACAGAAAATCTTGAATACCTGTCCCTGCTTCCAGCATTCCCTGAAAACATTCCAATTACTTTCATTGTTGGGATCCTGAAGACACAGCAAGCGGTTATCACATAACCAGTAGTGAGGAGTATCAAAACCCATTATAGTAGGCTTTATAGTCAATCCTTGAGGTTTCTTAGGTAAATCTGTAATGGTTCTATTTTGCACCAGAGAAGCAAAAATGTCATCAAGAATTTTGGGTGTACTCTTGAGACCATTGTCGGTCTGATTTAAAAAGAAGAGAGAACAAAAAAAATTGTCACTTTTCTGTTGTCTTTTCCCTTGCACTACAGAGTTTAAAGAATCTATACATGTAATATTGCAAAACAACATTGTCCTCTTTTGGAATTTTAAATTGAGCTCACAATCACATAGAGAAACAAAAATCTGCAGAACATCTATTCTCTAGAAACTTACCATCATTAAATGCCAATGCAATTTCTCACACTTGGTCTACAGCATTTTGGCATAAGACTCTGCTCTGATTTACATTTCAGCAACAATGCAGAAAACTGAAATGCAGCATGTAACAGGACTCAAGACCAACATTTACCCCACCATTTTGAAATCATATCTGTAAGAGCAAACAAAGCCCAGGAACATCTGAAGTGAACTATTTTGCACACTGCATATCCAAAGACAGTTTCCCACCCACATAAAGAAGTTTTTAGTTCCACCTGTCAATTCCTTGACACTTCTTCTGGAGACTATCTAATGAACACATTGATCAATGCATCTGCCAGACACTACCCTGACTTAAATTTATCTGTGTTATCACTTGGTTGCCAGCCCCTCACCAAGTAAGTTTTGCTGATAGTACCATTAAGTTACCATTCAAGAAAACATTAAGTGGAACACTGTAGCACACATGTTTACCTGTGTGTATTGTATTACACACAAGTAATCTAACCTTGGTAACAAGTTAAACCAGTAAGCCAAAAGTTCATATACCTTTCCTCCAGAAGAGTTCAACAGATTCCGCAAGAAACCCGTGTTGTTGTTGCTGACAGGTGTTAATATTGCACTGTTGAATGTCTGCAAGGCTGTGGCAGGCTTAGCTAAAGTAGGGAGTGTCTGAAGAGGCTTATTTTCGTTCTTTGAAACGGGGGTGAGGAGTTTCTCTGCAATGAAGAAAACACCACCTCTGAAACTGAAGGAAGGATTAATCCCCTGAACCACAACAAGTATGTTTTTTTTTCTCTTTATATATAAAAGTATACATTTCTTTATACAGATGACATTTCTTTTGCTCAACTTTCTTAAAGACTTCAAAAAGTTTTCAAAGATCACACACTTTAAAATGATTATCTTTTCAAACTGGACTTTCAAAAATATTTACATCACTGTAATGTTAATCCAGTTTTCAGTACTGGTATGCTAACCCCGCCAAATTTTACTCCCAGTCATTGCCACAGAACAGTTTCACAATACAGGCACTGAACTCCAGATCCAGCAATATCTTGCACTGAGGATGGTATAATCTGCCTGCTAAGATGAATCTATATTTTTCTGACCAATAACCACAAAGGGTTTACTTTTCACTGGTTACGCACATACCTTTGTTTTCTTTATTCACATTTCCACTTGTTAGATTTGATAGCCAACTTAATGAAGGAGAAGTATTTACTGAAGCAACTTGTTTATTTCCAATCACTGATTTTACTGCAGGGTCATGTGTAGTGACTTGTGGGCTTACGACAAAATTGTTATGTTGAAAGCCAGTCCTCTCTCCAGCTACCAAGGTCTGAAAAAGCAAATTGAGAGCTTGATTAAACACACACTCTACTCAAGGAGGGGAAAAACAAACAGTATCAAACACATTTTCATTCTTTTACAAAAATGCAAGCAAGCCTGGCTCAGGGTTCATAAGTCATCTGATCTCCAGAAGAGGTCAGTATTGTTTATTGCTATTGGCCAGAGACTAGGATCCAGCAGGAACTGGGGGCTCCCAAGTACAAGCACAGGCAACAGAGTCAGTCCCTCAAGACAAGCAAACAGAGCAGAGTCTGCCAAATGCATTCTCTAGGACTGGTTTGGGAACCAATTACTATTTTAAGTCACTCTTCAGCAATTCTAGTGATAGTCAGAGTTCAGACCAGGGCTAAGCTAGAGGCCTTGTTCTGTAGATTTAAAACAAGCATCTAGAGCTCCTGTATTTTTTTCCCTTAAGAAGACAGCAAAAGTCTACTCATCTGCCAGCTCTAAAATACAGCTGCACAGGGGTTTAAGAGTCTCCTTGGCCAGCACTGCCCTTGCATCAGATATGTATATCTACATATCTTATGCAGTTGACTTATCTGTTTTTTCTGGAGCTCCTAGGTGGTAAGTTAGCCAGAATATTCTGCTTCAGCCCATCATGCAGAAATCTCAGGTCAAATTCCCACTTTCTGCTCAAAGACCTTTCAAACAACAAACAACTCTGCACTTGTGTCTACTTATTGTACTGCTTATGCCTGGTAAGGATTCCAGACACATGCCGCATGACAAAAACGCCTCAAACTTCAACAAGCTTATCCTCACACAATCTGTGCAGTGATATAAAATGAAGTAGTATTTAACTAATTATACAGATAGGAAAGAGAGGTAGAAGGAAGTTTCAATACTGCTATTTGTCCAGGGTCACACAAGAAATCTTGAAAAACAAAAAACTGAAGCTAAGTCAGTCACAGGCTAACACTTCAACCACAACCATCTTTCTTGCTCTTCATGCTTCACATTCCTTTGTCTCTGCTGTTATCAACACCACCAAAATCACACTCAGCCTGCTTTTTAGACTCAAGGTAACACATTTATTTTTAAAAGTTTATGAATAATATGTAGCAAAATTAAACTAAAGTTACGTAATTTAAGAGACACTGGTTTCTGGTAAGTCTCCACAGAACTAAGTCATTAATTTGTGCTGTATTTTAGTAAAGTAGAAAGTAATATATCCATTTAGAAACATAACAAATACGCACAGAACTTTATCATTGCCTAATTAAGACTAGTTACTCAAATAACCTGATCATCTTAAAAAAAAAAAAAAAAAAACAAAAAAAAAAAAAAAACAGTAAACTTCCCACCAGGGTCCTCAGAGAAATCATTGCAAGAACTGACTCAGGGCTCCAGTCAACTTTTTAGATGCTGCATGCATTAAGTCTCCAGGACCCAAGGGATATCCTAAACTCCTCAGTCATTCTGACTAGTATGTTCTTAACAATTTTTATTTAATTTTTTTTTTAACACACAAAAGTTCCTTCAATCTGATCTCATTTTTGCTTTAAAAACCCACCTCATCCAGCATTTTTCAAGGATTGGCTGCTCGCTGACATGTGTTTTAAAAGGACAGATTAAGATTTGCCCTAACACTTTCAAGAACAGCTGAACATAACAGATGACCCTGAACACAACTACTGAGCAACAACAACAAAAACCTACATGGTGGGGTTATCAGAAATGTCTGGGATTGGCATACCTACAGAATTAACTACCATCGGCTTCAGAGGCAGACTGAGGCAAACCATCTATGGATATATTTCAGCTACACATACATAGTGCGAGACAGTAGCAATACCTGTTTTGCATCCTCCTTTAGAGTTGGCTTTGATAGTGCCTTGAACTGCTTATTTGCACAAGGACAATTTGCCTTTATTCCCCATTTTGTTCTTACAGAGTGAACAATGTCACCAACATCATAGAGAGCTGAAGGAGAAGAGTCATTAATGAGCTCACATTTAATTAGAACATCCAGCATTCAACAACAGTGTGCATATTACACAGTTAAACAATAGTACAGAAACACAGTTCATCTTTAAACGTTGCTTTACTGTTTTTCATAAAGGTCAAAGATAATGAAATGGTATTGAGTACACAGACAGTTCCAGTCTTTGAACTGAAACCTTTTGACAATAAATATTAAGCTTTGGCTAACTTTATGGTTCAAAAAGCCCACTTTGTACAGTATCAACACCATACAAGACAGCAGAAAGCTTGCAATATTTTTTCCTCCCAATTAAATATTTAAAAATACCTTTTCCAGGAATTATTTGTGTAGGCATTAAATTCTCTGGTTCATGTACCTGCCCCTTCACACATTTAAACCAGGAGAAAGTATCTGATTCATCATCTGTAAAAAACAACCATTGGACTGTTGAATTAGTAAGCCTTTCATCTTCCTCTGGACAGCAGCCATATATTCTAATATAACTGGTTTTGTTTGTTATTTCAGTAGTAGACCCGTAATGTTGATAAGACAACTCTTAACCTTTAAGTTCAAAATACAGGTTTCCTTCCCCCACCTCTCTGTTTGAAATAGTAACATATATTCTCACCTTGATGCAAGCTTTTCTTCCTCATCCTGTAACAGTCCACGCACACACCAAAGCCACACTTAGAGCAGACCCAATGAAGGTTAAAGATTGTGGTGTCACAGACATCGCACATTTCTCGAACTCCACGAACTGCACGCTTCCAGGCTACTTGTCCTGTAGATCAGTCAAAATGTAAGTTTCAACAAAAAAAAAATCTGTACGTTAAATATAGTTACATCAGAATAAGTATTTTAATTACACCAGGATTTTCTTTTCTTTTTTTTTCTTTTTCAGATCCACATTCAGACTCGTTTCTGATGACCTGCACCTGACATTCAGCACAAGAAGCGGATCATAGATCAACCCACCTGGGAAAC